>NC_135353.1:96344252-96969252 GCF_023851605.1 Tamandua tetradactyla
TCCATAAGTTCTGTGATTTGTTTTTTCAGTTTTTCTATTTCTTCTTTATGTTCAGCCCATGTCTTCTTCATATCCTCCCTCAATTTATCGATTTCGTTTTTGAAGAGGTTTTCCATTTCTGTTCGTATATTCAGCATTAGTTGTTTCAGCTCCTGTATCTCATTAGAACTATTGGTTTGTTCATTTGACTGGGCCATATGTTCAATTTTCTGAGCGTGATCCGTTATCTTCTGCTGGCGTCTGGGCATTTAGTCAGATTTCCCTGGGTGTTCGACCCCACAGGTTGAAAGATTTTTCTGTGCAATCTCTGGGTTCTGTTTTTCTTATCTTGCCCAGTAGGTGGCGCTCATGACACACGTTTGTCTACGGGTTCCACCAGTGAAAGTTGCTGTGGGCCCTTTAACTCTGGAAAATTCTCGCCGTAGGGGAGGTTCGGCAGCCGAATCGTCTTGGAAGAGTGCCAGCTGGCCTGGGGTTCCGAATGCGGGGAGGGTCGCCGGCCGCCGCAGCACGGGAGAGCGTCTGGCCGAATTAGCTAGTCGGCCCGGGGTGCCAAGCATGGCGGGAGGGCGCCAGCTGTCGCAGCCCGGGAGAGTGCACAGTTCCCAGCCGGACGGGGGAGTCACGTGTTTGGAAGGGATTCCCCGGTCACTGTTCTCAGCAGTCTGGGGATTTCCGACCCAACTCTCTCAGTTGGTCCGGGGGGCCTCGCGTGGTGGGGGCACCAGCCGCCGTGGCCTAAGGGGACTGCCTGTCCAATTCTACCAGCTGGCCTGGGAAGGTGGAAGGGAGGGACTCCAGTCACTTGCCGTCCCACCCAGGAAAGCCCGTGCCCCTTGGTGATCTCACCGGAGCTGGTTCTCCCAGATAGTCAGCCGTTCCAGAATGGGGTACGCCGTCCCTTTGATCTCCCTCGTGGCTCCGGGAGCTGCTCTGTATTATCTCCACTCCCCCAGTAGCTGTTCTGGAGGAGGAAAGGTGAGGGTGGCACGGCTGTCGAGGCTGGTAGTGGAGGAGCTGGTGAAGGCGGAAGAGGGGAGAGGAGGGCGGGCGGGTCCACTGCTGCGGGGCGTGGGCGCCGCGCGGCAGGCCGGCGGACAAAAGAGGGGAGAGGAGGGCGGGCGAGTCCGCTGCTGCTGGGCGTGGGCGCCACGCGGCGGGCCAGCAAACAAAAGAGGGGAGAGGAGGGTGGGCGGGTCCAACTTTTGGTTTTCTTGATTCTTTCTATTGTTCCTTTATTCTCCCATTAATTTATCTCTGCTTTAATCTTTGTTATTTCTCTTTTTCTATTTGAATTGGGGTTAGTTTGCTGTTCTTTCTCAAGTTCTTTCAGGTGTGCAGTCAAGTCCTCGATTTTTTGCTGTTTCTTGTTTTTTAATTATAGGCATTTAGGGCAATAAATTTCCCTCTCAGCACAGCTTTGCAGCATTCCATGAGTTCTGATAAGTTGTATTCTTGCTTTCATTCATCTCTAGAAAGCTGCTGATTTCTCTAGCAATTTCTTCATTGACCCACTGGTTGTTTAAGACTGTGTTATTTAATCTCCATATATTTGTTAATATTCTCATTCTTTGGTGGTTATTGAAATCCAGCTTCATCCCATTGTGATCAGAGAAAGTGCTGTGAATAATTTCAAGATTTTTAAATATACAAACACCAGTTTTCTGCCCAAGCATATGATCTATCCTGAAGAATGTTCTAAGAGCATTAGAGAAGAATGTATATCCTTCTGTTTTGGGGTGCAATGACCTATATATATCTGTTAGGTCTAATTCATTTATCAAGTTATTTAATTTCTTTATTTCCTTCCTGATCTTCTGTCTGGTTGTTCTGTCTATGGAGGAGTGTAGTGTATTCAAGTCTTCTACTATTATTGTTGAAATATCTATTGCTCCCTTCAGTTTTGCCAATGTCTGTCTCATGTACATTGGAGCTCCATGATTCAGAGCATAAACGTTTATGATTGTTATATCTTCTTTGTCAATTGACCCTTTAATTAATGTATAGTGTCCTTCTTTGTCTCTTATGATGTCTTCATATTTAAAGTCTGTGTGTCAGATATTAGTATAGCTACTCTTGCTTTCCTTGGGTTCCAACTTCCATGGGAAATCTTCCATCCTTTCACTTTCAGTCTATTTGTACACTTGTGTCTAAGATTAGTCTTTTGTAAGCAGTATATAGCTGGATTGTGTTTCATAATCCATTCTGCTAATCTATATCTTTTAATTGGTAAATTTAGCCCACTATCATTCAAAGTCATTACTGAAAAGGAGTTTCTTGATTCCACCATCTTATATTTTTATTTTATATGTCAGATCTATATATTCTTTTCCCTCTTTCTCCTTGTATTCTTTAAATTACCCTTAGTGGTACTCCTCAGTTCTGTTCCCTCCTCCAGACTTCTCTCTCCTGTCTTTTTTTTTTTCCAGACCTGTTTGTGAAAACTTTAATCTCTCCCTCAGTTTTGAAGGACAACTAGGCTGACTACAGTATACTTGGCTGAAAGTCTTTCTCTTTCAGGATCTTAAATATATCATACCACTGCTTTCTCACCTCGAGGGTGCTACTTGAGTAGTCTGAGCTCATTTTATTTGGTTTTCCTTGTATGTAGTAGATTGTTTTTCTCTTGCCACTTCCAGGATTTTCTGCTTCTCTTCAACATTTGACAGACTGATTAGTGTGTGCCTTGTGGAAGGCTTATTTGCATTTATTCTGTTTGGAGTTCTTTGGGCTTCTTTGCCTTGTAGATTTATGTCCTTTATGAACGTTGGGAAGTTTTCCCCCGTTATATCCTCAACTACTCTTCCTAACTCTTTATTCCTCTCTTCTCCTTATGAGACACCAATGATTCTTATATTTGTGCACTTTGTTTTGTCTATCATTTCCCTGAGATCAAATTCAATTTTTCCCATCTTTTTTGCCATTTGTTGTTTTGCGTCTTCAAAGTCAGTTATCCTGTCCTCTATATCATTTATTCTTTCTTCCATCCCTTCAAGTCTGGTGTTCTGTGCTCTAATATGTTTTTTATTTGATCAGCAGAGTTTTTAATCTCTGTGATATCCACTATTTTTCTATTTATTCTTTCAAATTCCTCTTTATGCTCGTCTACTGTCTTCTTGATCTCCTTTATGTCATTTGCTATCCCACTTATTTCGTTAGGTAGAGTTGTATGAACATCTTTGATTAGTTGTTCCAACATCTGTGTCTCCTTTTGTGTTTTAATTTGGTCATTAGGCAGGGCTATATCTGTCTGCATTGTGATATGCTTAGTGATCTTCTGCTGTCTTCATTGTCTGTAAATATCTTGATTTATTAACTTTGGGAGTTAATTTCTTTCAGTAGTCTAAGGCCTTTTGTTTGCAAGATGATTGTATTGCAGGGAGCAGGGTACAGGTGGGCACTCAGTGTGGTGACTTGTTTCAGGGCAGGTATAGGTGTAGTTTGGGGATGTTACACTAATGCTTGTGAACGTTGGCACCCAGCAGCCAGGGATAATGTAGCTGTGTGGTTGTACTGGTCTGAGGGATGTAACCCTGGTGTGTTCTGGTCTAAGGCATGGGACCCTTTGGGCGCATGCACAGAGCTGTGGCAGCATGTCGGCATTATGCCTTCATGGATTGGGGGCAGATGTGGCCCGGCTGCACAGGTCAGCACTTTCTCAGCTGGAAGTGTGGCTGAGGGTCGTGTGCATGTGCAGTTCTAGACTGTTGTAAAGTGCAGTTCTCCAGGCTGAATGATGTGAGTGGGGGCCCATGCACATATGTGTGCCTAGGAGTGCCATAAACTGATTCCCAGAGGTCAGAGGTGAAGGGGTGAGGCTGTATGACATTATGGATGGGGGCAGGTGTAGCCTGGATATGGAGGTCAGTGCCTGTCATTTCATGCACTGGCAACAGCCAGCAGGGAACAGAGAACAGGGAGGGGGATGAAGTGCTTAGGAGGCGTGCAGTGGGGGTGGGTTGGGCTGAACTTGGTGTAGGGATGCAAGGCCTGTACGTATACTGGGAGCTGGTGGGGTGGAGACACCTGGAGCACAGAGAATGGGAGCGAATGATGAGGTTTGGGTGCTTGGAGTGTGGGGTGAGTCACCAGTTACAGGGCTGTGCTGGTGAGGGTAGCAACCCTAAGGAACAGGACCTGGCTTACTTCCTAGTCCCCAGTTCCCATCCATGCACTTCCGTGGGCTCCTCAGCTCTATGCCTCTGTGCCAGGCTCCAGCTTTCTGCCTCTCTGTTCCTTGGCTTCTGCAATCAGGTTGCCCGATGAGGTGCAGAAGGCTCGCCCAGGTCAGCCACACTCCTGAATTGCTGTCTCAGTTACCCTCCTGTCCTTTCTCTAACTTTCCATGGAGCAGGGCTAATCTCCTATTTGGCCATCCTCCAAGAAATCTTTCTACCTGTTTTTAATGTTTTTATGGTTAGCTCAGCTGAACAACCCTATATTTGGTTTGCTTAGTTTCTATGCAGCAGGAGAAAGACATACAGAAATTGATTATTTTTATAATACTGGTATTTAGTTTCTCATCTCCTTTGCCTACATTTTAAACTTTGCCATGGTAAATTTTGGTCTTTAGAAATATGAGTAAGCCCCTTTGTTGCTGTCACTTACATTTTAATGGTGTTGATGTAAGAAATGAAATTGCCTTTTCTTCAGTAGAAATGATTTAAAAAATCATTAGAATTCCAGGTTTGGTTTTAAGATTTTGGGGACTATCTGAAATTGTTCCTTTATCAGGTAGTATTGGGTTAATCTCCCAGAATGTTAAATCTTTAGTGACAAATTTTTGAAAAGAAATGTGACTCAAGTCATCCATCTCAGTTTAAGATGTTAGAATACAAAGACTATGAATGAAAGTTTACACATTATCTGATAGGGTGCTCACTTCAGAGGCATATATACTGAAATAGCGTTGATACAGAGAAGATTAGCATGGCCCCTGCATAAGTATGGCACACAGTTATCTGATAAGATATTGTTTTATCAGAAGTCTCCATCTCTTTATGTCTTTTATTTTTATTATTTATTTATTTTATTTGTATATCATCAAAATCAATATTTTTTACATGTGAAAAATACATACAAACAAAAAAATGATCAATTTCAAAGCACATCACAACAATTAATTGTAGAACATATTTCAGAGTTTTGTATAGGTTACAATTTCACATTTTTAGGTTTTTACTACTAGCTGATCCAAGACCCCAGGGATTAAAAGAACTATCAATATAATGATTCAGCAATCATACTCATTTGTTAAACCCTACCTTCTCTGTATAACCCCACCATCATCTTTCTCCCACTTTTTAGGGATATTTGGGCTATGCCCATTCTAATTTTCTCATGTTGGATGGGGCTGTCAATAAGATGGGATACAGGGATGGAAATAGTTGATGTGTTAGAGTGACTGACATCTCTGCATTTTAGCATGTATCTGGCCTAGGGACACATCTAGAGGTTGTACATATCTGGAAAGTCACCCCAGTGCATGAAACCTTTGTAGAATCTGATATAATGCCCTAGGTGTTCTTTCAGGTTGGCAAGAATGGTTTTGGTTGAAGTTTGCAAAGCTATGATTAGGTAGCAATGTCTAACTGAAGTTTGCATAAGCATGACCTCTAGAGTAGGCTCTCAACTCTATTTGAATTTTCTCAGCTGCTGATGCCTTATTTGTTTCACTTATTTTCCCCCTTTTGGTCAGGATGGCATTGTTGATTACAAGGTGCAAGGGCCAGGCTCAATCCTGGGAGTCATCACCCATGCTGCCTGGGAGAATTTCACCCTTGGATATCAAATCCCACGTAGGAGGGAGGGCAATGGTTTCACTTGGAGAGTGGGCTTAAAGAGAGGAAGGCCACATCTGAGCAATGAAAAAGATCCTCTGGACATGACACTTAGCATACCTATAGGAAGTCTAAGTTTCTCTGCTACATACATAAGAGTCATAAAAGCAAGCCTCAAGATAAAGGGCTTAACCTATTGATTTGGGTGTCCTTAGTGTCTGAAGCAGTATCAGAGTTTCCCTGGTGGTAAAGTTAAATAGTTACATATTTTTCTCCCATCTCTCAAGGGACTTTGCCATTACTTTCTGATAATCTATTTAATATACTCTGGGATGTACACAGGCATTACATTATGCTATACAAGATTAAAGGCCCTCATCCTATTCTGGGCTCCCTGTGTTTGGATTGTTTAAATGATCCATCCAGACAGGTTGAGTGATATTATGTCCTACAGAGAGGTTCTGGACAAAGTAAACCATTCTTCCTTTGGTCACAAAAAGTAAATGAAGTTCTAAAACACAGACAATGTCTTCTTTACTCCTGTATTCTGAATACCTTAATCCTGACCTAATCAGCTTTGTTGTTATCTCTAAATACCAGGTTACACCTCTATAAAACAGCCATCAAAATCAAGAAAAAAACATTACAGCTCCAGGCTAAATGTGACTGCTATAAGAGCTTACAATCTTGGCCCCTGTTTTCCTATAAGTGTTTTCTAAATGAAATCATAAAATACTTGCTCTTTTCTTTCTGGCGTATTTTGCCTCACCAAATGTCCCACAGGTTCATTTACAGCATTACATGTCTCAAAACTTCATTCCTTTTTGAAGCAGCACAATATTCGATCATATGTACACAAGAATCTACTTCTCATTCAGGGCATCCTTCAGCCACCTCCACCTACTGGGCATCATGTATAATGTCCAAAGTCAACAGTGCACCAACACTCTCAATTTTAGATAATTTAATTGTTTCCAGAAGAAAGATAACCAATAAACACACCCTCACTAAATAGAAAATCCCAACCTCCCCTTAACACTTGTCCCTCCCCCCCATTATTACCCCTAGTATTGCTGTGGTACTGTTGATGTTTTCCTATTAAAATAGTCCATCACCGCATACGATAACAGCTTTCTCCCTTAATCTGGAAATTTATACACTCTTTGTACTAGATTCATAATATTGCAGTAATTCATGCAAGAAGTTATTTATATTTGCAGTGTTAATCTGTGGGACACATGAGTCCATAAAACCCCCTTCAATCATGTTCACCATCAATATGTAATATTATTTATAGACCCACTAGTGAACTACCTTCACTTCTATCTATTCCCTTACAATTAAGTTCAACCTCATTAGCTAATTGTTCCCCATCTCAAGCTTCCATGTATCACTTGGTCCCCTATATTCTGTACTATAACCTCTGATTTTGCATTTACCATGGTTATAAAAGTGGAATTATACAGTATCTATCATTTTGTGTCTGGCTTATTTCACTCAGCATTATGTCCTCAAGGCTCATCCATTTTGTCATGCACTTCAGGATATCATTTCATCTTACTGTTGCATAATATTCCATCGCATGTGTATACCACATTTTGTTAATTCACTCATTTGTTGATGGACACATGGACTCTTTCCATATTTTGGTAATTGAGAATAATGATGCTATGAACATCGGTATGCAAATGTCTGTTTGTGTCTCTGCTTTCAGCTCTTCTAGGTATATACTGAAGATCTTAGGGTAACTCTATATTTAATTTTCTAAGAAACAGCCAGGCTGCCTTCCATAGTGACTGTACATTATACATTCCTACCAGCAATGCATAAGTGTCCCAATTTCTCCATATCTTCTCCAACAGTTGTAGTATCCTAATTGTTTAATAGCCACCATTTGCGTGTGTGAGGTGATATCTCATTGTAATCTTGATCTGTATTTCCTTTTTAGCTAATGAAAACGACCATCTCTTCATCTGCCTTTTAACCATCTGTGTATGCTCTTCAAGAAAACATGTAATCATATATTTGGTCCATTTTTTATTTGTCTTGTTTGTTCTTTTGTTGTTGAGCTATATGATTTCTTTATGTATACAGGATATCAAACCTTCATCCAATGTGTGATTTCCAAATATTTTCTCCCATTGAGTTGGCTGCCTCTTCACTTTTTTTAACAAAGACTTTTGAGGCACAGAAGTATTTGATTTTGAGGAGTTCCCATATATCTATTTTTTCTTGTGTTGTTTGTGCTTTAGATGTAAAGTTCAGGAAACTTCCTCTTCTTACTAGGTCTTGAAGAGGTTTCCCTACGTTTTCTTCCAAAAGTTTTAGGTTACTGGGTCTTACATTTAGTTGTTTAATTCACTTTGAGTTAATTTTTGTATATGGTGTAAGGTAAGGGTCCTCTTTCATTCTTCTGGCTATTGATATCCAGTTTTCTTATGCCCACTTATTGAAAAGACTATTTTGCCCCAATTCAGTGGATTTTGGGGCCTTGTTTAAAATCAGCTGATCATAGATTTGGTGGTCTATTTCTGCACTCTCAATTTGATTCCATTGGTCAATACTTCTATCTTTGTGCCAGTACCATGCTGTTTTGACCACTATGGCATTATAATAAGTTTTAAAATCAGGCAGGGTTAATGTTCCCGTTTCATTCTTCTTTTTAGGATGCTTTCCGCTATTCATGGTCTCCCTTCCAGATGAATTTGGTAACTAGCTTTTTCAAGTCTTCAAAGTAGGTTGTTGGAATTTTTATTCATAGTGCATTGAATCTATAGATTAATTTGGGTAGAATTGACATCTTAACTACATTTAACCTTCCTATCCATGAGCAGGGCATGTCTTTCCATCTATTTAGATTTTCTTTGATTTCTTTAGCAATGTTATGCAGTTCTCTGTGCACAGATCCCTTACATCTTTAGTTAAGCTATTCCTAGATACCTGATTCTTTTAGTTGCTATTTCGAAAGGAATTCTTCCTTAATTGACTCCTCAGTTTGGTCATTGCTTGTGTACAGAAACATTACTGATTTTTCCACATTAATTTTATAACCTGCCATCTTGCTGAATTTGCTTATTAGCTCAAGTAACTTTGTTGTAGATTTCTCAGGGTTTTCAAGTATAGTATCATGTCATCTGCAAATAATGAAAGTTTTACTTTTTCCTTTCCAATTTGGATGACTTTTATTTCTTTTTCCCATGTAATTTCTCTAGCTAGAACTTCTAGGACAATGTTCAGTTGTAGTGGTGACAGAGGGCTTATTTGTCTCATTCCCGATCTTTGGGGAAAAGCTTTCAGCCTCTCAACATTCAATGCAATGCTGACTATGCGTTTTTCATATATGCCCTTTATGATATTTAGGAAGTTATCTTTGATTCCTATGTTTTGAAGTGTTTTTCACAGAAAAGGATGTTGAATTTTCTTGAATGCATGCATTTTAGCATCAATTGAGATGATCATATGATTTTTCCCTTTCGATTTGTCAATGTGCTTTATTACATTAATTGATCTTCTTGTGTTGGACCATCCTTGAATTCTTGGTAATGATCCCACTTGGTTGTGGTGTATAATCCTTTTATTGTGTTGTTGGATTGAATTTGTTCATATTTTGTTGAGAATTTTTGCATGTATGTTCATTAGGGCGATTAGTTTGTACTTTTCCTTTCCTTCTATCTCGTTCTTCTGTCTATAGAAGAGGGTGGTGTATTGAGATCTCCTACTATTATTGTTGAAACATCTATCAACCCCTTCGGTTTTGCCCATGTCTGTCTCATGTATTTTAGAGCTCCTAGATTGGAAGCATAAACATTTATGGTTGTGATTTCTTCTTGGTGAATTGTCCTTTTTATTAATATATAGGGTCCTTCTTTGTTCTTATGATGTCTTTACATTTAAAGCCTATTTTGTCCAATATTTGTATAGCTACTCCTACTTTCTTTTGGAAAACTTCACAACTTGAATGGAATACCTTTTTCCATCATTCCACTTTCAGTCTATTTGTATCTTTGGGTCTAAGATGAGTCTCTTGTAAGCAGCATATAGATGGATTATATTTCTTAATCCATTCTGCCAATCCGTAACTTTTAGTTGGTAAGTTTAGTCCGTTAACATTCAAAGTTATTATTGAAAATGCATTTCTCAAATTCATGAATTCACCATCTTATCCTTTGGATTTCATTTGTCAGATCTATATATTCTTTGTCCTCTTTCTCCTTTTATTCTTTAAGCTACCCTGATTGGCATTCTTCAATTCTGTGCCCTCCTCCAGATCTCCCTCTCCTGTCTTTTTCTTTTCAACTGGCAAAACTCCCCTTAGTATTTCTTGTAGGGTCAGCCTCTTGTTGACAAATTCCTTCAGGACTTGTCTGTGAACATTTTAATCTCTCCCTCACTTTTGAAGGACAATTTGGCTGGGTAAAGAATTCTTGGCTGGAAGTCTTTCTCTTTCAGGATCTTAAATATATCACATCACTGCCTTCTTGCCTCCATAGTGCCAGTTGAATAGTCTGAATTCAGCCTTATGTGATTTCCCTTGTATGTAGTAGATTGTTTTTCTTTTGCCACTTTTGGAATTTTCTGCTTCTCTTCAACATTTGACAGACTGATTAGTCTTGAGGAAGTCCTATTTGGAATTATTCTATTTGAAGTTCCTTGGGATTCTTCAATTTGCATATTTATGTTCTTTATAAGATTTGGGAAGTTTTCCCCCATTATATTCTGAACTTATCTTCCTAGCCGTTTACTATTCTCTTCTCCTTCAGGGACACCAATGATTCTTGTATTTTTGCACATTGTTTTGTCCATAATTTCCCTGAGATCCAGTTAAAATTTATCCATCTTTTTTTGCTATGTGCTTTTTTAAAAAACTTTTTTATTGTATAATATAACATATAAATAAAACAAAGAAGAAAAAAAGCAACAGTTTTCAAAGCACTTTTCAACAAGTAGTTACAGGAGAGATCCTAGAGTTTGTCATGGGCTACCATACCATCATCTCAGGTTTTTCCTTCTAGCTGCCCCAGAATATGGGAAGCTAGAGGGAATAATTTTTTTATCATCACAATGGCTTTTTTTTCTTTTTTGTGAAAAATAACAGATATACAAAAAAGCAGTAAATTTCAAAGCACAGCACAATTAGTTGTAGAACAGATTTCAGAGTTTGGTATGGTTACAATTTCACAATTTTAGGTTTTTACTTCTAGCTGCTCTAAGATACTGGAGACGAAAGGAAATATCAATTTAATGATTCAGTAGTCATATTCATTTGTTAACCCCTATCTTCTCTATATAACTCCACTATCATCTTTGATTTTTCTATCCCAGTCTTTGGCAATATTTTGGCTATGCCCATTCTTTTTCATGTTGGAAGTGGTTTTCAGCAATATAGGGTAAGGAGATGGAACTAGCTGTTGTTCTAGAGAGACTGAGCCCTCTAGGTTTCAGGACTTATCTGGTCCAGGGACCTATCTGGAGGTTGTAGGTATCTGGAGAGTTACCCTAGTGTATGGAACATTTCTAGAATCTTATATATTGCCCTAGATATTCTTCAGGATTATCTGGAATGGTTCTGGTTGGGGGTTGGCAAGTTATGATAGGTAGCAATGTGTAACTGAAGTTTGCATAAGAGTGACCTCCATAGTAACCTCTTGTCTCTATTTGAACTCTCTCAGCCACTGATACTTTATTATTTACACTTCTTTTCCCCCTTTTGGTCAGGATGGAATCGTTGATCCCAGGGTTTCAGGGCCATTTTCTGTTTTGAGGGTTAAAATCTGTTGTCCTGTCCTCTAGTTTGCTTATTCTTTGTTCTGCCACATCAAATCTGCTGTTATGTGTCTCTAGTATATATTTTATTTGGTCTACAGTATTGTTACTCTCTGTGATATGTGCTATTTTTCTAGTCATTCTTTCAAACTCCTCTTTGTACTCTTCTAGTGTCTTCTTGATCTACTTTATGTCATTAGCCATCCCATTTATTTTATTTAGTAGAGTTATATGAACATCCTTGGTTTGTTGTTCTAAAGTCTGTGTCTCATCTGGCATTTTAAGCTGACTATTAGGCTGGGCTATATCTGTCTGCATAATGATATGCTTAGTGATCTTCCATTGTCTTCGCAGCATGTAAATATCTCTATTGGTTTGCTTTGGAAATTGATTTCCTTCAGTAGTCTAAAGCTTTGTATTTGCGGGATAGATGTGGAGCAGGAAGCAAGATGCGGGGTGTGACACAATGAAACATGTTGTGTCTAAACACATGTTTAGTGCATAAACATGCAGGTGTCTGTCGGTAGGGAGGATGTGGCTGTGCAGGTGCGTCAGTCTGGGGGGCAGGGCTTTGGTGTGTCCTGATATAGGGGGATGGCCCTTTGTGTGCATGTGTGCAGCGCTCAGGGACAACAGCCAGCACTGTGCCATTGCCCCTGAGGGGCTCGAGATGGGTGTGACTCGGCTGTGCAGGTCAGCACTTCCCTAGATCTGGGGAGCATGTCTGGGTGCCATGCACGTGCATGGATTTGGGAGGACCATAAACTGATGTACACATAGTGCAGAGCTTTGGGGAATGGGGTGGGGCTTCATGACTGTATGGGCTGTGGGCATGTGTATCCTGAGTATGAAGGTGAGTGCCTGCAGCCTTTATGCACTGGCAACCACTTGCCACAGGCTGGGAGGTGAAAGTGGGTCTTGGGAAGGTTTAGGTGAGACTGCATTTGTGCAGGAGATGTGGGTTGGGCTGGGTAAGTGTACATGCACTTGGGGAACGGGTGAGGGGCAGGTATGCATGGGGTGGGGTATAGTGGGGTAGGGGCACTTGCAGCATGGGGAAGGGGATGGTTGACTGCATTCAGCTGCGTGGGGTGTGTGGTGGGCTGCGGGTCATGGGGCTGCACCAGTGAGAGTAGCACATTCAAGGAATGTGGACTGGCTTACCTCTTAGCCCCTGTTTCCTTGTCTGTGCACTCTTGAGAGCTCCTGTCTTCATTTGGAAAGGGGCACGTTAGGCTGTCTGCACCAGCTAGATGATCTCTGGTTCTCTGCATCTCAGTTCTTCAGCATTTGCAACCAGGACCTCCCTTCTCTAAGGAAAGACTGCTGGCATCTGGGGTTCCTCTCCAGATATGTCACATGGGAAAGCACACAGCAATGTCTGCTATTCCTTCTCTTCTGGATTCCAGTTTCAAAATGGCTCTCTCTCTTCAAAAAAGTCTCTCAGCATTTCTTCCTCAGCTTCTCTCAGCTCTGAGCTCTCTCTGGCTATGCACTGTTGAGGGCCCCAAGCCTCCATTTAAAATGGGGTGCTTTAGGCTAGTCATATGGTTTGCACTAGCCATATGGTTTCCAGTTCTCTGCATCTTAGTTCTTCCGTTTTTGCAACTATGGCATTCCTATATGGTGCAGAAGACCCTCTCAGGTCATTTACACCCTGGAATCCCTGTCTCAATTGTTTTTTTGTTACTTCTTGTTAGCTGTTCCTCGGAGCAAGGATGAACTCGATCTATCCTATTCTGCCATCTTCTCTGATAGGACCTTGAAGGAGAAGGTTCAATGTAAAAAACCTCATAATTTTTGTTTAGTAAATGAAGAAAACATGGTAGGAGGTATCAGGTTTTATAACAGGTAACTGAGTGAACTTCAAACCCAATTCATAGATATTCTGTTTGCATATGGTATAGCCTTGGTCCACACAGAGTTTTTCAAATATTTAAAGGAACTATAATTAGAAATTTTAGAACTAAAATTAATAACCCTAAAGTCCTAGACTTTCTTCTTATTCAAAAAGTTAAATTTTATAAAAGCTCATTAGCTTTTAAGTTTACTAAAGTAAGCAGAATGCAACTTCAAAAACAAAAATATACTTGTCTATGTCACAAAGAAAAACATACACAAGTGATGTGTTAAATTATAACCATGCTCTATACTTCTTGCTCTGACTTATTTTATAGTATAAAGTTCATGCATTTGTGGGGAGAAAACAATTTGTTTTTTCCTCCTCTGGTGGTGCAAGGAGTTAGTCTGTTATGCCAAGATCTAAGAGTCCTTTGATAGTTTTATACTATAATTTATAGTATAATGCCAAAGTGGAGCAAAATATTCCAGCTACAAATTATAATTTTGGTCATTATGAAGCTTGATCTCTTGGTTTTCTATAACATTAAAACCTCTAAATAGGTGTTAGTTTCTCAAGAGTGTAATATTATTGCTGACCTTTCCTATTAAGAAAAAATGTTTACTTTATCACCATCCCTTGCCTTGCATTGTGCACTATATTTCATTGTCACTCATGCTCCTTGGGTTTCTTTTTGGTTTATTAAGAATCCAAATGTTTCATTTTGCTAAACCTGCCAGAATGTAATATAATAGAAATGAGTTGGCTTTTATAAAGGGGATTTATTAAGCTACAAATTTAGAGATCTAAGACCTAAAAAATATCCAAACTAAGGCATCCAGAGAAAGATACCCTGATTCCATAGAAAGACTGATCATATCATGTCCAAGGTTTCTCGGTCACATGAGAAGGCACATGGCTGGCATCTTCTGGTCCTTTTCCTTGTTCCATTACTTCCATGTCCTGATTCCAGTGGCTCCCTCTCTAAGCAACTGTGGGTCTCACTTAGCTTCTCTGGGGTGAAACTCTGGGCTTCATCTTTTAGCTTAGCATCTCCCATGGTCAGAGATTTCTTCTGTTTAGATTCTGGCTATTTTTGTGAGTCCTTGCTTAACACTCAGTCTATTTCTGTCTCTATCTTCAAACATTTGTGTTTGAACTATCTTTCTCTTTGGGGGCTCTTTTAAGGACTCCAGTAAACTAATTATTACTCACCTTGAATGGGCAGAGTCACAGCTCCATCTAATCAAATGGCCACATCCAAAACTGTATATATCACATCTTCATGGAAACTATCTAACCAAGTGGTCAAACCTAGAATTGAGTGTGTCACATCTCCATGGAAACGACCCAATCAAGAGGTCCCACCCTAAAATACTGAATAAGGTTTAAAAGAACATGACTTTTCTGGGTACATAACAGTTTAAAGCCAGCAACTCTTGAAAGTTGTCAAAAGTTTTACGCTTATAACAAAAATTAAATCTGATCCAACATATTAGGTACTAGCCAGTACTTCCTCTGATAAAGGATTAGTAGAAGTCAGTTACATTATTTGAAAATAAAATTTAGTCTCTCCTTAGCTATTTTATGCTTTTTATAGAGGCCAAGTTACCATCATGAAATATTTTTGTAGGTATGAATGCTTATATTTGGTCCGGGAACAATGCATTTTAGATTGGCTTGAATTACTAGTACCTTATTTAAAGCAAAGGAAAAAACAACTGAACTTGAATTTGCTGCCTTTAGAACAATATGTGAAAATATGATGCAAAGGTAGTTTTCATTTTCCTGTCGAGTTATTTTAAATATTACTGTACAGAGATATTATTAGTGCCTTTTTTAAAAACCTTAAAAATCACACCAAAAGTCTGGCACAATTGACTCAATATGTTTAAGTGCATCAAACAACAAAATATCTTTGGTATATTAAATCACTTTTAAGCATCTGTGATTTAATGCATGAACTTTATACCATATAAAGTTTTAACTTTGGTACAATTAAATTAAAACTGAGTACTAATATGTTGTATAAACAAAAAAGAATATGCTTTGTTGGATGAAAAATTTCCATGCTTGAAAGTAACTGCTAATTTGGTTGCAGTCATTCTTTTTTAGTTCTTAAAGCTTGTTTGTTGTTTTTTAAAACAGGACACAACTTAAAATCCCTTTTGCATCAAGGTTTATTTAAAACATTTATACAATGCATCACAAAACAAAAGTTTTTATTTAATGAGGAGGTTCTTTACACTGTACATTTTTTTAAAAAAACGTGGGCATACACCGGGAATCAAACCCGGGTCTCTGGCATGGCAGGTGAGAACTCTGCCATTGAATCACCATTGCCTGCCCTACACTGTACTTTTGATGCTCATCTTTTGAAATGTTTATGTTTAGATCTATTCTGAAGCAGTTCACTTTTAAAAATAAAATGTTACAGGTTTCACCTGGAAAAAAAATACTATTATTAACACTTTATATCACCGTGGTATTTTTGTTATAATTTATGAAAGAACATTTTTATAATTGTATTACTAACTATAGACCATTGTTTAAAATAGAGCTCAATGTGATTTGCAGCCATATGCTCTACCTTAATTTTTATTCTAATAACATATATACAACCTAAAATTAGCCCTTTTAACCACATTCACATGTATAAATCAGTATTGTTAATTACACTAACAATATTGTGCTATCATAATCACTAACCATTTCCAAAACTTTACAACCAGTTAAATAGAAATTTAGTACAAATTAAGCTACTGCATTCACTACCATCAATCTACCCATGGTAACCTGTATTCTATATTTTAATACTATGACTTTACTTCCTCTAATAATTTCATATCAGTGATATCATAAAATATTTGTTCTTTTCTGTCTGGCATATTTCACTCAACATAATGTCTTAAAGGTTCATCCATGTTGCTGCATGAACCAGAAATTCATTCCATTTTTAGTGCTGAATAATATTCCATTCTATGTCTATATCACATTTTGTTTATCCATCCATTGGTTGATGAACACTTGGGTTGCTTCCATATTTTGGGAACTGTGAATCACGCTGCTTTGAACATCAGTGTTGCAAATATCTGGTTAAGTTCCAGCTTTCAGTTATTTTGCATATATACCTAGTAGAGGGATTGTCCAATCATACAGTAATTCTATACTTAGCTTTCTGAAGAACTGCTAAACTGTCTTCCATAAAGTCTGCACCATTTTACATTTCCACCAGGAAGAAATGAGTGTTCCTGTTTCTCAACATCCACTCCAATACTTGTAGTTTTCTGTTTTTCTTAATAGTCATCATTCTAGTGGGTATGAAATGGTATCTAATTGTAGTTTTGCTTTGAATTTCCCTGATAGCTAGTAATGTTGAACATCTTTTCATGTGCTTTTTAGCCATGAGTATATCTTCTTTGGATAAAGGTCTATATAAGTCTTTTGCACATTTTTAAAATGGGTTGTTTGTCTTTTTATTGCTAAGTTGTAGGATTTCTTTATATATTCTGGATATTAAACCTTTATCAGATATGTGGTTTCCAAACACTTTCCCTCATTGAGAAGTTTACCATTTCACTTCCTTGGCAAAATGCTTTGATGCACAAAACTTTTTAAATTTGAGGATATCCCATTTATCTTTTATTTTCATTGTTGTTCTTTGGGTGTAAAGTCTAAGAAACTATTGCCTACCACAAGATCTTGCAGATACTTTCTTACATTTTCTTCTGGGAATTTTATGGTCTTGGTTTTTATATTTATGTCTTTGACTCATTTTGTTAGTTTTTGTATATTGTGCGAGATAGGTGTCCTCTTTCACTCTTTTGCATATGGATATCTAGTTCTACCAGAACCATTTGTTGAAGAGACTATTCTTTCCCAGTTGAGTGGACTTGGCAGCCTTGTCAAAAATCAATTGACCATAGATGTGAGGACTTTTTCTGAACTCTCTATTCAATTCCATGGGTCAATATATCTATCCTTGCACCAGTGCCATGCTGTTTTGACCACTGTAGCTCTGTAATAAGCTTCAAAGTCAGGAAGTGTGAGTCCTCCAACTTTGTTCTTTTACAAGATTTTTTTGGCTATTCAAAGCTCATTACACTTCCAAATAAATCTGATTATTGACTTTTCCATTTCTGAAAAATAGGTTTTCATAATTGTGATAGAGATTGCATTGAATCTATAAATTATTTGGGGGAGAATTGACATCTTTTTTCCAGTTCCAGGAATAAAATTATTTACTTTAATTATTGTAGAGAAAATGTCACCTCAAGTGCTTGTGGGTTACAAAAAAACTGCCATGTTAGAGAGACCTGTGACTTCCTCAGCAGCTGCAGGTCTCAGCTACTGACATTCCATATTCCTAGTGTGTGTAGATGGGGAGTGTGCAGAGCCTCTGGGACCACTGTCTTCTGGAAAAAGAGTTTTCACAAAGCCCAAGCCCCAAATGAAGTACAGAGCACTTAACTCTTCCTCAGAGTGATGAGGGATTGAAAAAAAGTCTCCATCCAAACTGAATGTGGACAAAGTGAGTGTTTATATGGGATCAGGTGGAGCAACAGTTAGGGCTAGTTTGATATGTTGACCTGGCTACACTAGTTTGGCAATTCTTCATTCACATGCTGGTATGGGTGTTGCTGGGGATGAATTCTGTAGGTGTGGCAGACACTTCTGACCAGGTGACTCCAGGTAATGTACACCTGCTCCCCATCAGTTGAATGCCTTCCATGCAGAACCAGGAATTACCATTTAGGTAACATCTGGCTGAAAAAGAAGGACCTTAACCTGGTCTGGCTGAAGTCTTTGTAAGTGGAGGAGATGCTGATGCAGACATAGGTAGAGACCAGAGGAGGATCCCTAAGAGGTCATGGGCTGGAGGCAGAGGTGAACCAGCACCAAGAGGAAGGCTCCAGTCTTCAGAAAAAACAGGGCCATCAGACACCTGACCTGGGACTTCTGGCCTCAAAATCTGGGATGTGTAAATCACTGCTGTAGAAAACCACCCATTCTGTGGCAATTGTCACTGCTGCCCTGGTGGTGGTGGCTGTTCTAAAAGGATTTAATTAAAATATTTCATTGAAAACAATCTTAAATAAACCTCTAGCCCAGCTGTCAAATGACTACACTGAGAAAAGATGCTTCCCAGGCTGAAGGATGGGAAGCAAAAGCCCACTTATTCAGCTTGGGTTTACAAACAGAAAATGACTTTACCAATTCCTGCTTGAATCAATCCTTCCTGTTGAATGTGTCTGCAACCTTGTGTAGAAAATTAAATGTGGCTCAAATACTATCACATATCCAGAAACTCAGAAAAGATATAGACTTTCCATCCCTAATTCTTTTAAGGAAAAAATACCCAGTAATAATGTCTTCTTATTTTGTACATGGAAAGGAAGGCAGTTGGAGTTCAACCCTTCATTTTACAAGGGAGAGAGCTGTTCCAGAGAGGCTGAAAACTCAGGAGCCCTTTCCTGGCCCCAGGGAGCTCACCTGAGGGCGGGGCAAGACAGAAGGGGTCCCAGTGAAGAGGCAAAAAGAAGAATAGAAGTGTGAGGCCCAGGGATGGGAGACAGCATTTCATGTTACTCACCTTCTCTTTGTCATTTGCTTTTCCAGCCACAGTAGAGTCCTTTAAACAGGGTTTCCTATATACAGAGAGATGTGCAACAATCACACAGATATCAGCTCCTTGGACATTTAGCCTGCACATACCCAAGAACTGGGGAAGGAAGGTGTTCCCATAGCACTACACTATGTACTGGTGGTATTTCTTCAGGATGTTGTGCATTTCGTCCATGTCTTCACTCGTGGTGGTCTTGAGGACGTACCTTTTGTTGTAGGACATGTGAAACAAGCCTCATTTCCAGCCTGGAGTCACTGGGGAGCGGCACACTACTGGTCAGGGTGTTCTGAAAACCTTGTCATCGATCTCAAACCTCTCTCGCAGATTAAAGAAAACCATGACAGCATTCCTTAAACTTGAAATGGTGCAACGTGTTTTCTTTGTTGAAAAGGATATTGTCCACCTTTTATCTTTGAATAGAACTTGAAGTCATCCCCAGCATCAACCTTACAGGGATTTGAACATGGCTCAGTTCATTGATTGAGTGGTTCATCTCCCACATCAGGATGCTGAGCAGTGGGTTACTGGCTGGGAACAGCTTCACTTTCTTAATGACAAGGTGCTTCTTCTTGGTCTTGGTGTTCCTGGCCAGGACAGAGGTGCCCAGGTTGCCGGGGGTCTCCATGGCCTCTGCTGCCATCTCCTCCAGTGCCGTGCTCCCAACACCAGGACCTGCCCTCTACAGTCTGATTTAGGAAGTCTCAGCCCTGCACCTGGACCCGGCACTGCCAGAGACTTCCACTGAGAATTGACATCTTGACATTATTTAGTCTTATGATTCATGAGCATGGAATGTTCTGCCATTTATTTAGCTCTTTGATTATTTTTAGCAAAGTTTTGTAGTTTTACATGTATATCTTTTGCATACTTGGTTAAATTTTTAAACACTTTTATTGAGAGATATTCACATCCCCTACAATCCATCCAAAGTGCACAATCAATAGCTTTCACTATAATTGCAGATTTATGCATTCATCACCAAAATCAATTTTAGAATATTTTCGTTACTCCAAGAAGAAAAGCATCATACCCCTTAGAGGTCAGCTATTGATCTGTCTATACTTCCCCAGTCCTACATAACCACTAATATAATTCTCTCTATAGATTTGTTTACATTTTATACAAATGGAATCATACAAAATATAGCACTTTGTGTCTGATTTCTTTCACTTAGCATGATACTTTTTAAAAATTATCGTGGGTTTTTTTTTTTTTTTGATGGGGTCTTCTGTGACCAGACACACATCACACATCAGCTTGGAAAGGCCAAGAACACAGCAGAGAATTGTAAGTAAATTTTTCCACACTTTGGGGGCAGGTGCTCTCCCTCCACTGTCACAGCAAGCTAGATTGGAGTTTCTCCCCAGTGGGAAACAGAGTCACCTCCTAGTAGGAGCAAGGGAAGGAGAACTCAACCAAGCTCCAGTTGCAGATTTGATTAACAAAGTCAGATGGTTGGATACAAACTCGAGCACAGATAAATATACAATGCAAACAAGAATGAAACAGGAAGCTCTATAGCACCCCTGCCCACATTAGGAAGGAGGCAGGGCTGACAAAAAAAGATACAGTTTCTGGAGTTAGCTGAGCTCAGAATACTGGAAAAGGGCTGTGCTCTAAGAAAAGGGGCACATAGAGCTGGGCAAAAACTCTGGCTTTTGATTGGTGAACCCAGAAGGCTGGGGACTGGCTCTGAGAAGTATTTCTTTTCTTTTCCTTTTTTTTGTTTTTAGCAACCCATTAAAAAAAGTAGCAGGCATTCTCACTGTTCAACCCTGCCTCAGGAAAGAGTAGAATTAAGGAATGACTGAGGGGAAAAATAAATATTCTGATGGGTGAAGGAGATACTTCCTGTATTAGCTGGTGTTCTCTAGAGAAACGGAACCAACAGGAATATATATAAACATGAGATTTATAAAAGTGTCTCATGCAACCTTGGGTATATAAGAATCCAAGATCTATAAGGCAGGCCACTATCTAGCAGCTCCAATGAAGGTCCTCAATGAACTCTCAGGAAAGGCTGGCTAGCTGAAGCAGAAAAGAGGGATTTTCTCTTCTGAATCCTTCCTAAAAAACCTTCTGGTGATTAGATTAAGCATCACTCATTGCATAAGACACTCCCCTTAGCTGATTGCAGATGTAATCAGCAGTGGATGCAGCCAACATACTCATGATTTAAGTCCATGAAATGTTCTCACCACAGCAGATATGCCAGTGCTTGCTTGACCAGACAATTGGGAACTATCATCTTGCCAAGTTGACACATGAACCTGACCATCAGAGTCCATCCCTTGTCAACTTGGCAGCTATACACATCACTTTAAACCATACTTAATCTCTAAATAGAAAACAATAACAGACACATATTTTCCTCACCTAACAATGCTCAACTGTCTTACATAGAACCAGAAATCTCTCCAGAATAGGGTACAAGTCCTTGGGTAATATTCACTCTTAAACTTGATACCCTACAACTTAAATATTATAACATGAACATAATAGCTTATGTCATATGATAAAGGGGATAAAATAAAAAGTAAAACAAAGATATGTTATTTATGTATAGATACATAGATATTAATTACAAAACAAGGAAGAAATATTCATGTCATTACAGTCTTCATTTCTGTAACTTATTATGTGGTCATATTTCATATATATCACTATCTTCTTCCACTACACATTGCATGTTCCCTTTACCCGCAGCAAGCACCTCAGCTGGCCATGGTTCTCTGCCTGTGGGGTGACCCAAACTTTCATTCCTGAAGTTTCTGAGCCATTGGTAGTCTTGCTTGGATTGGGTTATTGCAGTTTTCCATTGATTTTAATCACAGGGCAGTGTAGTACTAAGAGACACCCTCGGGGCTCTCCTATATTCTGGGAAAACTCTTCTCTACCTCCATTGTGTAGTTGCAGTCCTATTTCCCCCTGATAGTCAGAGTCAATCACCCAAGTTAGTAAAGTAATCCCCTTCCTGGCTTGTTGATCCAGGGGCATGAGTAGCCAAAAGTGACCAGGTGACAGTCTTAGATCCCAGTTTAATGGAATCATTGTTGTTTTTCCTGGTAGAAGCAGTCCCCGTTCTGGAACTAAAACCTGTACAGAACAGAGCTCAAGTTTGCAGGGATGGGAAGCAAAAATATTCCTAGTGGATCACTAGGGGTAATAGTGAGTGGTGACATTCCCATTTCCACCCCTTGATTCCTGGACCCACGAATCCTGGCTATAGGAGAAACAGCACTATAGAGTGGATGCTGATACAGAGCATACACACCCTCCTGGAGAACATCACCCCAGCCCTACAAGGTATTGCCACCTAGCTGGCACCATAAGTGAGTTTTCAAAAGACCATTCTGCCATACTATCAACCCAGCTGCCTCTGGATGATGGGGAACCATGGTAAGACTATAGAATTCCATGAGCATGTGCCCATTCCCACACTTCATTTGCTGTGAAGTGGGTTCCTTGATTGGAAGCAATTCTGTGTGGAATACCATGATGGTGGATAAGACATTCTGTAAATCCACAGATGGTAGTTTTTTCAGAAGCACTGCATGCAGGGAAAGCAAATCCATACCTGGAGGATGTGTCTATTCCAGTTAGAATAAATTGCTGCCCTTTCCATGGTGGAAAGTAATCAACTTACCAACATGTAACTGGCTGATCATCTCAAGAAATTGTGCCATATTGGGGGGTGAGTGTGTGTTTCTGCTGCTGGCAGATTGGGCACTCAGCAGTGGCTGTAGCTAGGTCAACCTTGGTGAGTGGAAGTCCATGTTTCTGAGTCCATGCATAACCTCCATCCCTACCACCATGAACACTTTGTTCATGTACTCATTGGGCAATGATAGAACTTGGTGCAGAAAGAGGCTGACTGGTATCCACAGAACAAGTAATCTTATCCACTTGATTATTAAAACCTTCCTCTGCTGAAATCACCCTCTGCTCTGTACTCACACGGGACGCAAATATCTTCATGTTTTTTGCCCACTCAAAAATGTCAATCTACATACCTCTTCCCCAGACCTCCTTGCCATCGATCTTTCAATCATGCTCCTTCCAAGTCCCTAACCATCCAGCCAAGCCATTAACAATAGCTCATGATTCAGTACACAAATGCACCTCTGGTCAGTTCTCCTTCCAAGAAAAATGCACAACCATGTGCACTGCTTGAAGTTCCACCCACTGGGAGGATTTCATCTCACCACTGTGTCTCAGGGACATCCCAGAAAGGGACTGCAGTTGTCCGCTTTTGGGTGGTACCTGAATATCATGCAGAACCATCTGTAAAACAAGCCTGAGCTTTCTCTTCCTCAGTCAATTCACTGTAAGGAACTCCCCAAGAAGCCATAGCTCTGGTCTGGAAAAGAGAAGGTAGTGTGGCAGTAGTGCAAACCATGGGCATTTGGGCCACTTCCTCATGTAACTTACTTGTGTCTTCAGGATTTGCTATGGCCCTATCTCATATATATCATTTCCATTTTCTCATGGAGTCCTGCTATGCATGCCCAACTTTATGGCCTGGTGGGTCAGGAAACCCCCAGCTCATGATAGGCGACTCACGGTAACTTGGTGGCCCATGGTTAAGTGTTCAGTCTCTACTAAGGGCCAGTAACAGACCAAAAGGTATTTCTCAAAAGGAGAGCAGTTATCTGTAGCAGTGGTAGCACTTTGCTCCAAAATCCTAAGGGTCTGAATTATGATTCTCTTATAGAGAACTGCCAAAGGCTCTAAACATTATCTCTATTTGCCTCTGAAACTTCCAGCACCATGGGATCTGCTGGATCATATGGTCCAGGTGGCAGAGCACCTTGCACAGCAGCCTGGACCTGTCACAGAACCTCCTTTTGTTCAGGTCCCCACACAAAACTAACTGTTCTTCTGGTCACTCACTAAATGGGCTGGAGTAGCACACCCAAATGAGGAATATGTCATCACCAAAATCCAGAGACCAACTACGCATTGTGCATCATTTTTGGTCATAGGAAGGGCCAGATTCAGGAACTTATCCTTCACCTTAGAAGGGATATCTGGACATGCCCCAAGCCACTGGACACCTAGAAGTGGAAGGTCCCTGTACTTTTGTGGGTTTATCTCCCATCCTCTGACATGCAAATGCCTTACTGATAAGTCTAGACTAGTTGCTTCTTCTTGCTCACTAGATCCAGTCAACATGATATCATCAATATAATGGGCAAGTGTGATGTATTATGGGAGGGAGAAATGATCAAGGTCCTTGTGGACAAGATTATGGCATAAGGTTGATATACCCCTGAGGTAGGACAGTGAAAGCATATTGCTGACTTGGCAGCTGAACGCAAACCGTTTCTGGGGATCCTTACTAACAGCTATTGAGAAAAAGCATTTGTCAGATCAGTAGCTGCATACAGGTACCAGGCAATGTGTTGATTTGCTCAAGCAATGATACCACATCTGGAACAGCAGCTACAATTGGAGACACCACCTGATCGAGTTTATGATAATCCACTGTCATCCTCCAAAACCCATTTGTTTTCTTCACAGGCCAAATAGGAGAGTTGAATGGAGATTTGTTGGGAATCACCACCCTGCATCCTTCAAGTCCTTTAGAGTGGCATTCATCTCTGCAATCCCTCCAGAAATACAGTATTGCTTCTGATTCACTATTTTGCTGGATAGGAGCAGTTCTAGTGGCTTCCACTTGGCCTTTCCTACCATAATAGCTCTCACTCCACAAGTCAGAGAGCTAACGTGGGGATTCTGGCAGTGGCTCAGTATGTCTATTCGAATTATGCATTCCAGAACTGGGGAAATAACTACAGAATGGGTCCAGGGACCTACTGGACTCCATGTGAGATGGACCTGAGCTAAAACTCCATAGATCACCTGACCCCCATTCACCTCCACTCTGATTGGTGGACCAGAGTGACGTTTTGGGTCTTCTGGAATTAATGTCACTTCTGAACCAGTGTCTAACAATCCCCAAAATATCTGATCATTTCTTTTTCCCCAGTGCACGATTAGCCTGGTAAAAAGCTGTATGTCTCCTTGGGAGAGATATGGAGGGAGATTAACTATAAATTTGTGGCAGTGTAACAGGATCCTTCCCCAAAGGGACCTGAACTTTCGCTCATGCATGGGGCTCTGAGTCTGTAAACTGTCTCAAGTCTGGAACTTGATTAAGGGGGCATGACTCTGTTTTTGTAATTCAAGTTAGACTTTTGTTCATTTGATCTAGAACTCTTCTGCTTATACAGTTCAAACAAGAATGTATTAGAACAAAGGATAGGTCAAGTCTACTTAAAATTTAGGCCTAAGAGTCACCCCCAAGAGAGCCTCTTTTATTGCTCAGATGTGGCCTCTCCTTCCAGCCAACATGATGAGCAGTCTCACCACCCTCCCCCTCTCTGCATGGGACATGACTCTCAAGGGTGTGGACTTTCCTGGCAATGTAGGACAGAGATCCTGGAATGAACTGAGACTCAGCATCAAAGGACTGAGGGAAACCCTAGAATGAGCTGAGAATTAACATCAAGGGATTGAGAGAACCTTCTCGATCAAGAGGGGGAAGAGTGAAATGAGACTAAGTGTCAATGGCTGAGAGATTCCAAACAAAGTCGAGAGGTTATCCTGGAGGTTATTCTTACGCATTAAGTAGATATCACCTTGTTGTTCAAGATGTAGTGGAGAGGCTGGAGGGAACTGCCTGAAAATGTAGAGCTGTGTTCCAGTAGCCATGTTTCTTGATGATGATTGAACAATGATATAGCTTTCACAATGAGACTCTGTGAATGTGAAAACCTTGTGTCTGGTAGATAAACCCCTTTTATCTACCATATCAACAAAAGAGTAGAACATATGGAATAAAAATAAATAATAGAGGGAAAAATGTTCAAATAAATTTAGTTTGAAATGCTAGTGGTAAATGGAAGCGAGGGGTAAGGAATATGGCATGTATAACTTTTTTCTCCATTATCATTTTATTTCTTTTTCTGCTGTCTTTTTATTTCTTTTTCTAAATTGATGCAAATGTTCTAAGAAATAATGAATATGCAACTATGTGATGATATTAAGAATTACTGATTATATATGTAGAATGGAATGATATCTTATTGTTTTATTTGTTTGTTGTTAATTTTTTAATTAATAAAAAAATAATTAAAAAGATTAAATCAAGGCGGGGCCAAGATGGCGGCTTAGTAAGGTACGTGCGTCTTAGTTCCTCCTCCAGAGCAACTACTAGGTGAACAGAAACAGTGCAGAACAGCTCCCGGGGCCACAGCAGGGAATGGACACACAGCGTACCCCAGTCTGGACTGGCTAGTCTGACTGCGAGACTCGGCTGCGGTGAGATCCCCGAGCGGCGCGCGATTTCCCGAGCAGAGGCAGCTGTGGCGGCCGGAGATCCTCCCTCCCTCCTTCCCAGGCTGGCTGAGAGTCTTGGAGAGGCAAGTTTCCCAAGCCGCGGCAATCGGCGCCCCTCTTTTGCAGGCGGCTTCCTGGACTGGCTACGAGTCTCGGATCAGAGGGCTACCCAAGCCGTGATGGCCCTCCCCCGTGGGCAGCTTCCTTGTCCGGTGGCGAATTCTCCAGGCAGCGGCGGCCGGTGACCGATGCCCCTCCCCTGCGGGCAACTTCCTGGTGCGGTGGCGAATTCCCCGGGCCCGCGGAGGCCGGCAACTGACACCCCTCCAGGGAGAGGAGGGAATTTCCGACAGTGGCAGGGACTGGGTCCAACCAACCACCAATAGGGGAATTAATAAAGGAGCCACAGGGTCCCCCCAAGCCATGGCAGCTGACGCCCCCATGACGCGCAGCCCCCCGAAACAACTGAGAGAATTGGATCGGAAATCCCCAGGCCGCGGAGATCAGTGACTGGGGGGATCCCTTCCAAACACGTGAGACAAACGTGTGCCACGAGCGCCACCTACTGGGCAGGATAAGAAAAACAGAACCCAGAGATTTCACAGAAAAATCTTACAACCTTGTTGGGTCCGACACCCAGGGGAATCTGACTAAATGCCCAGATGCCAGCAGCAGAAGATAAAGGTCCACGCTCAGAAGGTTGAGAATATGGCCCAGTCAAAGGAACAAACCAATAGTTCAAATGAGATACAAGAGCTGAGACAACTAATGCTGAATATACGAAAAGAAATGGAAAACCTCTTCAAAAATGAAATCGATAAATTGAGGGAGGACATGAAGAAGACATGGGCTGAACATAAAGAAGAAATAGAAAAACTGAAAAAACAAATCACAGAACTTATGGAAGTGAAGGACAAAGTAGAAAAGATAGAAAAAACAATGGATACCTACAATGATAGATTTAAAGAGACAGAAGATAGAATTAGCGATTTGGAGGATGGAATATCTGAATTCCAAAAAGAAACAGAAACTATCAGGAAAAGAATGGAAAAATTTGAACAGGGTATCAGGGAACTCAAGGACAATATGAACTGCACAAATATACGTGTTGTGGGTGTCCCAGAAGGAGAAGAGAAGGGAAAAGGAGGAGAAAAACTAATGGAAGAAATTATCACTGAAAATTTCCCAACTCTTATGAAAGACCTAAAATTACAGATCCAAGAAGTGCAGCGAACCCCAAAGAGATTAGACCCAAATAGGCATTCTCAAAGACACTTACTAGTTAGAATGTCAGAGGTCAAAGAGAAAGAGAGGATCTTGAAAGCAGCAAGAGAAAAACAATCCATCACATACAAGGGAAACCCAATAAGACTATGTGTAGATTTCTCAGCAGAAACCATGGAAGCTAGAAGACAGTGGGATGATATATTTAAATTGCTAAAAGAGAAAAACTGCCAACCAAGACTCCTATATCCAGCAAAATTGTCCTTCAAAAATGAGGGAGAAATTAAAACATTCTCAGACAAAAAGTCACTGAGAGAATTTGTGATCAAGAGACCACCTTTGCAAGAAATACTAAAGGGAGCACTAGAGTCAGATACGAAAAGACAGAAGAGAGAGGTATGGAGAAGAGTGTAGAAAGAAGGAAAATCAGATATGATATATATAATACAAAAGGCAAAATGGTAGAGGAAAATATTATCCAAACAGTAATAACAATAAATGTTAATGGACTTAATTCCCCAATCAAAAGACATAGACTGGCAGAATGTATTAAAAAACAGGATCCTTCTATATGCTGTCTACAGGAAACACATCTTAGACCCAAAGATAAACATAGGTTGAAAGTGAAAGGTTGGAAAAAGACATTTAATGCAAATAACAACCAGAAAAGAGCAGGAGTGGCTATACTAATATCCAACAAATTAGACTTCAAATGTAAAACAGTTAAAAGAGACAAAGAAGGACACTATATACTAATAAAAGGAACAATTAAACAAGAAGACATAACAATCATAAATATTTACGCACCGAACAAGAATGCCCCAAAATACATGAGAAATACACTGCAAACACTGAAAAGGGAAATAGACTCATATACCATAATAGTTGGAGACTTCAATTCACCACTCTCATCAATGGACAGAACATCTAGACAGAGGATCAATAAAGAAATAGAGAATCTGAATATTACTATAAATGAGCTAGACTTAACAGACATTTATAGGACATTACATCCCACAACAGCAGGATACACCTTTTTCTCAAGTGTTCATGGATCATTCTCAAAGATAGACCATATGCTGGATCACAAAGCAAGTCTTAACAAATTTAAAAAGATTGAAATCATACACAACACTTTCTCGGATCATAAAGGAATGAAGTTGGAAATCAATAATAGGCAGAGTGCCAGAAAATTCACAAATACGTGGAGGCTCAACAACACACTCTTAAACAACGAGTGGGTCAAAGAAGAAATTGCTAGAGAAATTAGCAAATACCTCGAGGTGAATGAAAATGAAAACACAACATATCAAAACTTATGGGATGCAGCAAAGGCAGTGCTAAGAGGGAAATTTATTGCCCTAAATGCCTATATCAGAAAAGAAGAAAAGGCAAAAATGCAAGAATTAACTGTACACTTGGAAGAACTGGAGAAAGAACAGCAAACTAATCCCAAAGCAAGCAAAAAGAAAGAAATAACAAAGATTAGAGCAGAAATAAATGAAATTGAAAATATGAAAACAATAGAGAAAATCAATAAGGCCAGAAGTTGGTTCTATGAGAAAATCAATAAGATTGATGGGCCCTTAGCAAGATTGACAAAAAGAAGAAGAGAGAGGATGCAAATAAATAAGATCAGAAATGGAAGAGGAGACATAACTACTGACCTCACAGAAATAAAGGAGGTAATAACAGGATACTATGAACAACTTTATGCTAATAAATACAACAATTTAGAGGAAATGGACGGGTTCCTGGAAAGACATGAACAACCAACTTTGACTCAAGAAGACATAGATGACCTCAACAAACCAATCACAAGTAAAGAAATTGAATTAATCATTCAAAAGCTTCCTAAAAAGAAAAGTACATTACCAGACGGCTTCACATGTGAATTCTATCAAACATTCCAGAAAGAATTAGTACCAACTCTCCTCAAACTCTTCAAAAAAATCGAAGTGGAGGGAAAACTACCTAATTCATTCTATGAAGCCAACATCACCCTCATACCAAAACCAGGCAAAGATATTACAAAAAAAAGAAAACTACAGGCGGGCCGCGGTGGCTCAGCGGGCAAGAGTGCTTGCCTGCCGTGCCGGAGGACCCCGGTTCGATTCCCGGCCCCAGCCCATGTAAAAAACAAACAAACAAACAAAAAATAATAAAATAAAAAAATACTTTAAAAAAAAAAAAAAAAGAAAACTACAGGCTAATCTCTCTAATGAATATAGATACAAAAATCCTCAATAAAATTCTAGCAAATCATATCCAACAACACATTAAAAGAATTATTCATCATGACCAAGTAGGATTCATCCCAGGTATGCAAGGATGGTTCAACATACGAAAATCAATTAATGTAATACACCATATCAACAAATCAAATCAGAAAAATCACATGATCATCTCAATGGATGCAGAGAAGGCATTTGACAAGATTCAACATCCTTTCCTGCTGAAAACACTTCAAAAGATAGGAATACAAGGGAACTTCCTTAAAATGATAGAGGGAATATATGAAAAACCCACAGCTAATATCATTCTCAATGGGGAAAAATTGAAATCTTTCCCCCTAAGATCAGGAACAAGACAAGGATGTCCACTATCACCACTATTATTCAACATTGTGTTGGAGGTTCTAGCCAGAGCAATTAGACAAGAAAAAGAAATACAAGGCATCAAAATTGGAAAGGAAGAAGTAAAACTATCACTGTTTGCAGACAATATGATACTATACGTCAAAAACCCTGAAAAATCCACAGCAAAATTACTAGAGCTAATAAATGAGTACAGCAAAGTAGCAGGTTACAAGATCAACATTCATAAATCTGTAGCATTTCTATACACTAGCAATGAACAAGCGGAGGGGAAATCAAGAAATGAATCCCATTTACAATTGCAACTAAAAGAATAAAATACCTAGGAATAAATTTAACTAAAGAGACAAAAAACCTATATAAAGAAAACTACAAAAAACTGTTAAAAGAAATCACAGAAGACCTAAATAGATGGAAGGGCATACCGTGTTCATGGATTGGAAGACTAAATATAGTTAAGATGTCAATCCTACCTAAATTGATTTACAGATTCAATGCAATACCAATCAAAATCCCAACAACTTATTTTTCAGAAATAGAAAAACCAATAAGCAAATTTATCTGGAAGGGCAGGGTGCCCCGAATTGCTAAAAACATCTTGAGGAAAAAAACGAAGCTGGAGGTCTTGCACTGCCTGACTTTAAGGCATATTATGAAGCCACAGTGGTCAAAACAGCATGGTATTGGCATAAAGATAGATATATCGACCAATGGAATCGAATAGAGTGCTCAGATATAGACCCTCTCATCTATGGACATTTGATCTTTGATAAGGCAGTCAAGCCAACTCACCTGGGACAGAACAGTCTCTTCAATAAATGGTGCCTAGAGAACTGGATATCCATATGCAAAAGAATGAAAGAAGACCCGTATCTCACACCCTACACAAAAGTTAACTCAAAATGGATCAAAGATCTAAACATTAGGTCTAAGACCATAGAACAGTTAGAGGAAAATGTAGGGAGATATCTTATGAATCTTACAATTGGAGGCAGTTTTATGGACCTTAAACCCAAAGCAAGATCACTTAAGAAGGAAATAAATAAATGGGAACTCCTCAAAATTAAACACTTTTGTGCATCAAAGAACTTCATCAAGAAAGTAGAAAGACAGCCTACACAATGGGAAACAATATTTGGAAACGACATATCAGATAAAGGTCTAGTATCCAGAATTTATAAAGAGATTGTTCAACTCAACAGCAAAAAGACAGCCAACCCAATTACAAAATGGGAAAAAGACTTGAATAGACACCTCTCAGAGGAGGAAATACAAATGGCCAAAAGGCACATGAAGAGATGCTCAATGTCCCTGGCCATTAGAGAAATGCAAATCAAAACCACAATGAGATATCATCTCACACCCACCAGAATGGCCATTATCAACAAAACAGAAAATGACAAGTGCTGGAGAGGATGCAGTGCAAGAGGCACACTTATCCACTGTTGGTGGGAATGTCAAATGGTGCAACCACTGTGGAAGGCAGTTTGGCGGTTCCTCAAAAAGCTGAATATAGAATTGCCATACGACCCAGCAATACCACTGCTGGGAATCTACTCAAAGGAATTAATGGCAAAAACTCAAATGGACATTTGCACACCAATGTTTATAGCAGCATTATTTACAATTGCAAAGAGATGGAAACAGCCAAATTGTCCATCAACAGACGAGTGGCTAAACAAACTGTGGTATATACATACGATGGAATATTATGCAGCTTTAAGACAGGATAAACTTATGAAGCATATAATAACATGGATGGACCTAGAGAACATTATGCTGAGTGAGTCTAGCCAAAAACTAAAAGACAAATACTGTATGGTCCCAATGATGTGAGTCGACATTCGAGAATAAACTTGGAATATGTCATTGGTAACAGAGTTCAGCAGGAGTTAGAAACAGGGTAAGATAATGGGTAATTGGAGCTGATGGGATACAGACTGTGCAACAGGACTAGATACAAAAACTCAAAAATGGACAGCACAATAATACCTAATTGTAAAGTAATCATGTTAAAAAACTGAATGAAGCTGCACCCGAGCTATAGGTTTTTGTTTTGTTTTGTTTTGTTTTTACTATTATTACTTCTATTTTTTTCTCTATATTAACATTCTATATCTTTTTCGGTTGTGTTGCTAGTTCTTCTAAACCGATGCAAATGTACTAAGAAACGATGACCATGCATCTATGTGATGATGTTAAGAATTACTGATTGCATATGTAGAATGGTATGATTTCTAAATGTTGGGTTAATTTCTTTTTTTCCATTAATTAATAAAAAAAGTTGCAATATATATATAATGATATAGCTTTCACAACGTGACTGTGTGATTGTGAAAACCTTGTGTCTCATGCTCCTTTTATCCACCTTATCAACAGATGAGTAGAACATATGGAATAAAAAGAAATAATAGGGGGAACAAAGGTTAAAATACATTTAGTTTGAAATGCTAGCAATCAATGAAAGGGAGGGGTAAGAGGTATGGTATGTATGAATTTTTTTCTGCTTCCTTTTTATTTCTTTTTCTGAATAGATGCAAATGTTCCAAGAAATGATCGTGATGATGAACATGCAACTATATGATGATATTGTGAATTACTGACTATATATGTAGAACGGAATGATCAAAAGTTAAGGATGTTTGTGTTTGGTTCTTTTCCTAAATCGATGCAAATGTACTAAGAAATGATGATCATGCATCTATGTGATGATGTTAAGAATTACCGATTGCATATGTAGAATGGAATGATTTCTAAATGTTGTGTTAATTTCTTTTTTCTTTAATTAATAAAAAATAAATTAAAAAAGAAAACAAAAACAAACAAACAAAAAAATAGAACAGTGAGAAATAAGTTTGTGAGACTTGCGCCATCATCACAAAAACACAGAGTCACGGCCCCTTAATCAATTTCCAGACTGGAGACAGTTTACAGACCCAGAGCCCCTTGAATGAAGAGGAGGCCCAGTCTCTTTGAGGGAGAGCTCTATTACACTGCCACAAATTTACACTGTTAATCTTCCTCCAAGCCTTCCGCAAGGAGACTGATGGTTTTTTACCAGGGTAACTGAGTATTGGGGAAAAGGAGCTGATCAGATATTTTGGGGATTATTAGACACTGGTTCAAAACTGACATTAATTCCAGGGGACCCAAAACATCACTCTGGTCCACCAGTCAGAGTAGGGGCTTATGGAGGTCAGGTGATCAATGGAGTTTTAGCTCAGGTACGTCTCACAGTGGGTCCAGTGGGCCCCCAGACGCATTCTGTAGTTATTTCCCCAGTTCCAGAATGTATAATTGGTATAGACATACTGAGCAACTGGCTGAATCCCCACATTGGCTCTCTAACTCGTGCAGTGAGGGCTATTATGGTGGGAAAGGCCAAGTGGAAGGCACTACAACTGCCCTTGCAAAGCAAAATAGTAAATCAGAAGCAATATCGAATCCCTGAAGGGATTGCAGAGATTACCGCCACTCTTAAGGACTTGAAGGATGCAGGGGTGGTGATTCCCACCACATCTTCATTCAACTCTCCTGTTTGACCTGTGCAGAAAACAGATGGGTCCTGAAGGATGACAGTGGATAATCGCAAGCTCAACCAGGTGGTAACTCCAATTGCAGCTGCTGTTCCTGATGTGGTATCGTTGCTTGAGCAAATCAATACATCCCCTGGTACATGGTATGCAGCTATTGATCTGGCAAATGCTTTTTTCTCAATAGCTATTAGTAAGGACCACCAGAAACAATTTGCTTTCAGCTAGCAACGTCAGCAATATACTTTCACTGTCCTACTTCAGGGGTATATCAACTCTCCAGCCCTATGTCATAATCTCATCCGCAGGGACCTTGATCACTTCTCCCTCCCGCAAGACATCATGCTGGTCCATTATATTGATGATATCATGTTGATTGGACCTAGTGAACAAGAAGTAGTAACTTCTCTAGACTTACTGGTAAGGCATTTGCGTGTCAGAGGATGGGAGATAAATCCAACAAAAATACAGGGGCCTTCCACTTCAGCGAAATTTCTAGGTGTCCAGTGGTGTGGGGCATATTGAGATATTCCTTCAAAGGTGAAGGATAAGTTGCTGCATCTGGCCCCTCCTATGACCAAAATAGAGGCACAATGCCTAGTTGGTCTTTGTGGATTTTGGTGACAACATATTCCTCATTTGGGTGTGCTACTCTGGCCCATTTATCGAGTGACCAGAAAAGCTGCTAATTTTGAGTGGGGACCTGAACAAGAGGAGGCTCTGCTACGTGTCCAGGCTGCTGTACAAGCTGCTCTGCCACTTGGGCCATATGATCCAGCAGATCCCATGGTGCTGGAGGTGTCAGTGGCAAATAGAGATGCTGTCTGGAGCCTTTGGCAGGCCCCTATAGGAGAATCACAATGCAGAACCTTTAGATTTTGGAGCAAAGCCTTACCATGTGCTGCAGATAACTACTCTCCTTTTGAGAAACAGCTTTTGGCCTGCTACTGGGCCTTAGTAGAAACTGAGTGCTTAACCATGGGCCACCAAGTTACCATGAGACCCGAGTTGCCTATCATGAGCTGGGTGTTGTCTGACCCACCAAGCCATTAAGTTGGGCGTGCACAGCAGCACTCTATTGTAAAATGGAAATGGTATATACGAGATAGGGCCAGAGCAGGGCCTGAAGGCACAAGTAAGTTACATGAGGAAGTGGCCAAAATGTCAATGTTCTCCACTCCTGCTACATTACCTTCTCTTTCCCAGACCAGAGCTATGGCCTCTTGGGGAATTCCTTACAGTGAATTGACTGAGGAAGAGAAAACTTGGGCCTGGTTTACAGATGGTTCAGCACGATATACAGGTACCACCCGAAAGTGTACAGCTATAACACTACAACCCCTTTCTGGGGTGTCCTTGAAGGAGAGTGGTGAGGGGAAATCCTCCCAGTGGTCAGAACTTCGAGCAGTGCACCTGGTTCTTCTTTTTCCTGGAAGGAAAACTGGCCAGAGGTGCGTTTGTATACTGACTGATGGGTTGTTGCTAATAATTTGGCTGGATGATCAAGGACTTGGAAAGACCATAATTGGAAAATTGGTGACAAAGAGGTCTGGGAAGAACTATGTGGATAGACCTTTCTGAGTGGGCTAAAAACATGAAGATATTTGTGTCCCACGTGCATGCACACCAGAGGGTGACTTCAGCAGAGGAAGGTTTTAATAATCAAGTGGATAAGATGACCTGTTCTGTGGATATCAGTCAGCCTCTTTCCCTAGCAACTCCTGTCATTGCCCAATGGGCTCATGAACAAAGTGGTCATGGTGGTAGGGATGGAGGTTATGCATGGGCTCAGCAACATGGACTTCCACTCACCAAGGCTGACCTGGCTACAGCCACTGCTGAGCGCCCAATCTGCCAGCAGCAGAGACCCACACTCAGCCCCCGATATGGCACCATTCCCCGAGGTGACCAGCCAGCTACATGGTGGCAGGTTGATTACATTGGACCACTCCCTTCATGGAAGGGGCAGTGATTTGTTCTAACTGGAATAGACACGTACTCTGGATATGGGTTTTCTTTCCCTGCACGCAATGCTTCTGCCAAAACTACCATCTGTGGGCTTACAGAATGCCTTATCCATCATCATCGTATTCCACACAGCATTGCTTCTGATCAAGGAACACACATCACAGCAAATGAAGTGTGGGAATGAGCACATGCTCATGGAATTCTCAGGTCTTACCATGCTCCCCATCATCCAGAAGCAGCTGCATTGTTAGAACAGTGGAATGGCCTTTTGAAAACTCAATTACAGTGCCAATTAGGTGGCAATAGCTTGAAAAGCTGGGATGATGTTTTCCAGGAAGCTGTATATGCTCTGAATCAGCATCTGCTGTATGGTGCTGTTTCTCCCATAGCCAAGATCCATGGGTCCAGGAACCAAGGGGTGGAAATGGGAGTGGTACCACTCACTATTACCCGTAGTGATCCACTAGGAAAATTTTTGCTTCCTGTCCCTGTGGCCCTGAGCTCTGCTGGTCTACAGGTTTTAGTTCCAAAAAGGGGAGTGCTTCCTCCAGGAGAATCAACAATGATTCCATTGAACTGGAAGTTAAGACTGCCACCTGGTCACTTTGGGCTCCTTATGCCGCTGGAACAACAAGCCAAGAAGGGGATTACATTATTGTCTGGGGTGATTGACCCTGACTATCAGGGAGAAGTAGGACTGCAACTACATAATTGGGCTAAAGAAGAGTTTTCTTGGAATATAGGAGATCCCCTAGGGCGTCTTTTAGTACTACCATGCCCTGTGATTAAAATCAATGGAAAACTGCAACAACCCAATTCAGGCAGAACTACCATTGGCTTTGAAACTTCAGGAATGAAGGTTTGGGTCACCCAACCAGGCAAAGAACCACGGCCAACTGAAGTGCTTGCTGAGGGTAAAAGGAGCATGGAACGGGTTGTGGAAGAGTGTAGTGATAAATATGAACTATGACGGAAAAGTATTTGCAAGCCCCCTTCAGTGAATGGTGAGAGTGGGGAGAAATTCAACTTCCCCAAGTTGAATTCTTGATATTCTCACAAGCAGTGTGGACAACCAAAGCTATAGGTTGAACCCCCAGGCTTGGGGTTTGTTCACATGAAACTTAACACCACAAAGGATAGGTCAAGTCTACTTAAAATTTAGGCCTAAGAGTCACCCCCAAGAGAGCCTCTTTTGTTGCTCAGATGTGGCCTCTCCCTCCAGCCAACATGACGAGCAGTCTCACCACCCTCCCCCTCTCTGCGTGGGACATGACTCCCAGGGGTGTGGACCTTCCTGGCAATGTGGGACAAAGATCCTGGAATGAGCTGAGACTCAGCATCAAAGGACTGAGAAAAACCCTAGAATGAGCTGAGAATTAACATCAAGGGATTGAGAGAACCTTCTCGACCAAAAGGGGGAAGAGTGAAATGAGACAAAGTGTCAATGGCTGAGAGATTCCAAACAGAGTTGAGAGATTATCCTGGAGGTTATTCTTACGCATTAAGTAGATATCACCTTGTTGTTCAAGATGTAGTGGAGAGGCTGGAGGGAATTGCCTGAAAATGTAATGCTGTGTTCCAGTAGCCATGTTTCTTGATGATGATTGAACAATGATATAACTTTCACAATGAGACTCTGTGAATGTGAAAACCCTGTGTCTGATGCTCCTTTTAGCTACTATATCAACAGAAGAGTAGAACATATGGAATAAAAATAAATAATAAGGGGAACAAATGTTAAAATAAATTCAGTTTGAAATAGTGGTAAATGAAAGCGAGGGGTAAGGGGTATGGTACATATAGTCTTTTTTTTCTCTATTACCATTTTATTTTTTTCTGTTGTCCTTTTATTTCTTTTTCTAAATCGATGCAAATGTACTAAGAAATGATGAATATGCACCTATGTAATGATATTAAGAATTACTGATTGTATATGTAGAATGGAATGATATCTAAATGTTTTGTTTGTTAATTTTTTTAATTAATAAAAAAGTAATAAAAAATAGGAACTACGACCACGTGATCAGTTACAGAAATGAGGAATGTAATGCTGTTTTGTTCATGTTATACTATTGAAGTTGTAAGATATCAAGTTTAACAATGAATATTACCCAAGGATTTGCATCCTATTCTGGAGAGATTTAATGTGTTTTCAGTTATATGCAGGACACTTGAGTATTGTTAGGTGAAAGAAAAAAATGTGTTTTTTTTTTATTTAGAAATTAGGTATGGTTTAAAGTAGTATGTATAGCTGCCAAGTTGACAAGGGGTGGACTGTTATGGTCAGGTTCATGTGTCAACTTGGCCAAGTGGTGGTACCTTTTGTCTGATTGGGCAAGTGCTGAATTGTCTGTTGCAATGAGGATATTTCATAGAATTAAATCATGATCATGTCAGCTGCGTCCACAGCTGATTCCATTTGTAATTAGTCAAAGGGAATGTCTTCTGCAATGAGTGATGTTTAATCTAATCACTGGAAGCCTTCATAGAAGGATTCAGAAAAGACAGGTTCTTCCTGTCTCGGCTGGTGAGACTCTCCTGTGGAGATCATCCAGACCCTCTATTGGAATCATCAGCTTCACAGTCTGCCCTGCGGATTTTGGACTCTGCGTTCCCACGGTCATGTGAGGCACTTTTATAAACATTGTATTTGTGAGTGGTCCCTGTTGATTCTGTTTCTCTAGAGAACCCTAACTAATACAGGTACGTATGAGTTTTTTTTTCTTTTCTCTTTTTATTTCTTTTTCCAAATTGATGCAAATGTTCTAAGAAATGATCATGGTGATGAATATTCAACTATGTGATGATATTGTGAGTTCTTGATTATATACCAAGAATGGAATGATCATATGGTATGAATGTTCGTGTTTGTATGTTGTTATGTTTTTAAAAAATTTAAAAATTTTTAAAAGGCTAATGAGCCATCACATATTTTTTTAAAGCCATTAATATAAGAAAGTTAAAATTACCTTGGCAAGGTCATAGATTTCCAGAATCGGTTTTATTTGCTGTATGGATCTCTGAACAAATGTCACCTCCACAGAGTGATTGTGTGTATCTAAATCAGAACCACCACCACTCCTACATGCGTGCCTATGTGCACGTGCATGCACATACACCCACACACACATTTTCAATCATATCGTCTTGTGTTTCTGCATGGCAAATTACCTTCATTTGACACACACTTTTTTTATGCTAATATACCTTAAATCTGTGTCCTCAAACTTGGTCTAATTTGTTCATTGATATACCCCAAGCTCGTCAAATAGTGCGTGGCACACGGTTGCTTATTAAAGTAAACTTGAAATTTCTGTTAAAGTACATCCAAAGAACCCAGAAATTACCTAAATCTCATATCTACTTTTCAATAACCCTGTTCTCCAACGACGCAAAAGCAACGCATTAATTATAAGACATCTACAACTGAATAACTTTTTTGAGATTTTTTTTTCCAGCCCTTTCCTCCTTTTACATGGTAATTAAATTGCACTGGCCTGAGAGTAGCCTCCGTCTATCAGCCTTTGGTCAGCAAAGAGGTTTCAGAGAAAATAGTACAATTACCAATTAAGAGAAAAGGAGGGGGTAAGGGCAAAGGGAAAAAGATTAAGCGGTAGTTTAGATGGGGCATTCACGGACCAGATGCCCAGACTCGCCACAGCGATAGCATTTGAGCGTGCCTGTCTTGCTGCAGTTGATGGCCACGTGGCCATTCTCGCCACACCGGTAGCATTTCACTTGGGTGCAGTCCTTCTGTAGGTGCCCATATTCACCGCAAGAATAGCACTTTTGCCTTTCCAGACGTTCACAATCACGAGCCAGATGACCTGGTCTCCCACAGGTGTAACAGCACTGCTCTCTTTCTCGCTTAGGCTCGATACAGTCTTTGGCGATGTGGCCACTTCTCCCACAGTTGTAGCAGATATCCTCAAGAAGGTCACAGTTCTTAGCATAGTGACCGGACTCACCGCAGCGGTAACAGATGTCTAGTAGGTTGGTGGAACTGCACTGAGAACTTCTATCACGGCCTCTAGCTCCACGCCCTCGAGCTCCTCCTCCTTTAGGGCATCCCCGAGCCCAGTGGCCAGAGCGTCCACACTTGAAGCATTCCTTACTGCTCATAGCTGCGGAGAGCTCTTTCAATGAACCGGCTTCCCGCAACCGCGGAGGCCGCGATGCCACCCTCTTTAGGGCAGATTCGCAAGAAGTGGATATTTCCCTGTAGGGGCCTCAGCTACGTCACACAAGGCTTGCGTATGGGTTCATTCATGTGTCACAGCCATTCCAACCGCCTTTCCTGCTTGACTTTCCTCCTACGCAGGAAGCCCAAAACGTAATAATCGGTTAAATGACTAGCACTGTTTTCCGTTTTTTTGAAGTGTTGAGCTATTAAGCTTGAACTTGAATCCCTTCGTGTTCAGAAAACGTGACTTATAGTTAATCTCATGAATAAGACTTGGGCTTTCTTCGTGGTCTAGCAGATGCCTGTCTTTATATATATTCTATGGACGTAGGAAAAGAATGTGTGAGATGTACCAAATCCAGGGAGCAAAATAAACAAATTCTGAAAAATTAAAGCTGTCCACTTTTTGTTTTTAAAACGTGTCCAAAAAAGTATTTTAATATTTTAAAATTACTCTACATAAGATATGGGGGGAAAACTATAAGCGTCACAATGAGAATTACAATTCAGTATATTTTATTTCAGGAATGTTAGTTCTGAACATAATTACCACAATTTAGGTTGTAAAATATAACAAAATTGAAATCATTTGATATAAAGAAAGCGTTATTACTTAGAAAATAAAAGCAACTACGGAAACATAAACATTTAAATAAATATCCTCTCTCTTATATTTTCCAAATTGTTTATATGTTATATGAACCTCATAAGTATTTATGACCATGTTGTATTCATGTACCCATGGAAATAAGTTGGATACTTAGACACACTGAAACATCAACAATAGCTATCTCTGTATAATTAAATGCAATCCCCACCCCCACCCCCATTTTCCTTCATATTTCCAATCTTACACAGTAAGTTTAGGTTGTATAACTTTAAAAATCTATACTGAATCTTTTTGTTTGAGTTAATAGTTAACAATATGTTTTGCATGCAAATTTTTTTCAGGCAGCCAGCAAAAAAATGTTTTTGGTATAACACAGATAAAGAACATAACTTGATGTGCCACCCTTCCATAAATGCAACCACACAGAAAAATGTTATTTAAAAATAAAAAACATTTAGAGCCATATAGTAGGAACAGTTACTAGATATAGTGTAAAGAAGCAAGTTTTTTTTAAGTACATAAATTTTATTATGCCAATATACTAACATTCTCCATGTAGTTTCAATTTGGAAGAAAAGATTTGGACACAGAGATTGATTCCCACTCTAAGAAACGTGTCATACAAACTGTCTCAAATCATTCATTCTAAGCTCAGAATGACTAGTTCAAACTATTTCTATTCTGGTTCTTGTGTGGTCTTGGCTTTTGATTAACCAAGTTTCTATCATTCCTTTTTTTTTTAAACATTTTTTATTATGAAATATGACACATATACAAAAAAGTGGTAAATTTCAAAGTACATTTTAAAAATAAGTTATAGTGGGGTGGGCCGCGGTGGCTCAGCGGGCAAAGTGCTTGCCTGCTATGCCGGAGGACCTCGGTTCGATTCCCGGCCCCAGCCCATGTAACAAAAACGGAAAAACAAAATACAATAAAGCAAGAAAATGTTTGGAAGTGTTTCCCTTTCTTCCTTCCTTCCTTCCTTCTATCCTTCCTTCCTTCTCTCTGTCTTTCCTTTAAAAAAAAAAAAAAAATAAAATAAGTTATAGAACAACTATCAATGTGTGGTATGAGTTACAGTTCCACAAATGAAATGAGTTTTCTATCTGAACAGTGAAATGATGCTGCATAAATTATATCAAAGGGCAAAAACTGGTCTCTGTGGTTAAAATTTTGATATATTTTTTTATATCACATTAAGTTAGTGTTTTATTTCCTTGCTATACAACTGTTATTACAAGGAACTATTTCATTGTTAAAACCTAATGAATACCATCAACTTTTCCTGTCTTATTTTTTTTAAGAGCATTAGTACATATATAATTTGTTACCCTTTTTAAAATGCTTAGAAAAATTACAATATCATAGTTCACATAAAGCTCTTTAAAAATCTGATGTCACAGGTTGTAGAAGTTAAAGGTAAATAATGACGCACTCTTCTTAGGAAGACCCTCTTGGTAGAGGAACTCAATACTAAGCAGGTTACGTAAACATAAGAAACAATCACAATTTTTAGTACCAGAACTGTTGCCAACTTGCATGAAGTTCATCTGTCACATTTTAAAACGGTTTGAATTTCAATAGATACCAGGGCACAGAATTTTATATTTCATGATTAAATCAGTTAAATGATGCTAGTTAAAAATTACATTCCTAAAATATGGGGACCTGATGTTATTGCTTTATTTAAAGTGTGAACATAAAATAAGAGTACTTTAAAACATAAATACCAGACTTTCATTTATTAGATTCAGTTTTTCCATTGCTAGACACTTAAATCAGTAATGCTGCTATTCAAATTCATATTTCAAAATTTCTTTCTGACTTAGTCAATAAAAACCAATCTTATTTCATGTTTCACTTCTGCACTTAAAATGGACAAAATTTATCCCCTTTTTTGCACTATTATTATTCTGAATTAGTTTTCCTCCTCAAATCAATTATATTCTAAAAAAGAGAAAAAATAGTCACTATTAAGTTTATTTAAAAGATGAATAAATGTAAGATAAAACAAATTTAAAAACCAGAATTTAAAAATGTTTTGAGTAAAAGCTGTATCACTGAAGTGTGAAGTCTTAACTTTCCCATTTTGAGGATATAATACTCATGTAGTGTGTATACTAAGAAAAATTATAGTCATACCTTATAATTCTTTAAAAGTCTCAGAAAATAGATAAGTGAGGAACTCTGAGTGCAGCAAAGCCATTTTGTCACTTCATGATATTAGCATTAAACATTACATTCCATCCCTCTACCTATAAAGATTTCACATTTTCTTTTCTCATATTTCTTTTAAATACATTTTTCTCTCTTAATCTATATTCATTAACAGCAAAAGTGCATTCAAGTCCCTGATCTAATGATATATTTGTGGCACCCTACACCATAAGTACATGTTACCAACATCTACAATACCAAGTCTATTTTTTGAAAAAGCATTGCTTAAATTCTGGATGTTATCTTTTATGTTATCTAAAGATTAAAAGATTTCCCCTTGGATTGGACAGTACAATTTCAACCATATATTGCCTTTTTTAAAAATCAATGCAACTTTATAAAACATTAACTCACTTTCTAGTTATGTTCATTATTCTTAATTAAATTATTCAGAAAATGATTAAAGTGAAAAATGTCTTATTCTACTATCCAGTTCCATGAATGAGTATTAATATAGTACATTATACTTTCAAATTCCACTTTTGAGGTCTAACATTTAATCAAGTTTTACATGCTGCTTATATTCCTTTTTGCTTCCGAAAAACTTGGCCCATTTCCATGCAAAAGGAGGCATATATTAAAATTGCATATTAACTGTTCAACTTAATGAATGCAAGACATTTTTAAAAACTGGAATGGAATTTTTTGGTCCCATGAAGTTCTGTGATTTTAGATTTCATTATGGTATAATTTTTTATGTCCCAAGTTTTGTGTATAATGATTAATAATTTCCCCTTAATTCTGAGTTTGAGGAAAAAAAAAAAAGAAAGGAGAGGATTTATAACCAGTAGGCTTGTTGCTCTTCATTGTCAGGCTATCACACATTCATCAACATCTTGGCTATAACTTTCTTTGGACCCTGAAATAAGTTGGAAAATTCATCATTGGTACTTTAGAGTTTAACACTCGGGAAAAAAAAAGTGGTTTTGTGCAACCATGTCTAGAATTCCAGTTTACCATTAAAAACATGCAGAGTGAAGATTTTCTTCTCTGAATTCCTGTACATAGTGAGGAATTCTACACAAGTTCTTTATACTTTGGCAGATTTGTGCATATAAAATAGGCTACTTGACTTATGAATTTTCTCCTGGCTGGTACTGTGGCTCTGTAGCAGTGAAGTAGTCTTCCAAGAAGGACTGAATATATTCAAATGTTGGTCGTTTATCAGAGTCCTTCTTCCAGCAAAGGTTCATCAATTCATGCAGGGATTCTGGACAGCCTTGAGGGCAAGGCGTCCTGTATCCTCGTTCCACCTGTTCCAGCACTTCCCGGTTTACCATGCCTGGATATGGTACTCTGCCCTTCGTTACTAGTTCTGTCTGTAGAATTCCAAATGACCACACATCAGACTTTATTGTACACCGACCATACAGTGCAGCCTCAGGAGCTGTCCATTTGATTGGAAATTTTGCACCTTGTCTTGCAGTATATTCATTGTCTTCTATTAACCTTGCTAAACCAAAATCTGCTATTTTGCATACAAGGTTTTCTCCTACAAGAATATTAGCAGCCCGAAGGAAACGGTGAATATAGTTCATTCTTTCAATATATGCCGTGCCATCAGCAATCTGAGCAGCCATATCAACCAGTTGTGGGAGCTTCAAATACTTTCCATCTCCTTCCTTTAAGAAATCTAGTAAACTCCCTTTTGACATGGATTCAGTGACAATGTAAATTGGCTCTTCAGATACAACGGCATATAGTGGAACAAGTTTATCATGTCTTAACTTCTTCATGATCTGAGCCTCTTGAAAAGCTTCTGGCATCATTGTACCTGGTTTTAATGTTTTGATTGCTACTTTTGTAGTTCCGTTCCATGTTCCCATCCATACTTCACCAAAACATCCTTGTCCTAGTTTAACCTCTAGTCGCAAAGATTCTCGAGGGATTTCCCAAGCATCTTTTGCTAGACCTTGAGTCTGGGGTTTCACAGTTGGACACACAGTTCTCAACTTATGGCATAAACCATCAGCATGCTCTGTGTAGTGTTTCACCAATTTCTGCAGAGTATCAAATTGTGCTCTGGTTGTGATGTAGTATCCACCATTGTCAAGTTTCCTAATTTTGTAGTGTTTCACATTGTCACCTCTTACCTCATTCCAGTCACGAATAGAGAGGGAATAAGCACCTTTAGTTGTTTCACTCTCTCTTACCAAGAAAATACCTCGTTGATTCCCAGGATTCAGAAGTAATCTTTCAGCATCTTTTCTCCCCCATTTTGCCAAAATACCATTCTTCTGCCTGAATGGAATCTGCCGGTGCTACATAATTGCTAGGGATATAACCATTCTTTCCTGTAGCAATTGATCTTGCTTCCCACCAGTCTCCTTCCGTATTGTTAATTATTTGAAATCTTTCACCCTTCTTAAATGAAAGGTCTTCTGTGGTTCTAGCTTCATAATCATATAAGGCCACAAATATAGTAACACCACCTGTTAAACCAGTAGGATATGAAGTTGGCACCACCGAGAATGAGGAAGATGCTCCTCCAAAAGGTGTCACCCCTGAGGATCCTCCAAATGGTGTTATGGAAAGATTGCTAAAATTAACAGATGTTCCCTTTGTAGACGATGATGGTGACATTGCAGTGTGCTCTGCTCCATAATGGGTGACACTTGTGCTGACAGGTTCTGGAGTGTTTTCAGTTCTATATTTAATGGCTGGACTTTTGTTCTCCTTACTTTTAACGCAGCCCATTATTAAATCTGTTCCCTGGCCGCGATCGCAGGAGCCGCTGCCGCGGCAGCTCAGGTGGAGGGGAGGGGGCGGCGGGCCGCGGGCGGCGGCGAGGCCTGCGGGGCCCTCTGCCTCCTCCTCCACCTCCGCGTCCGGGGCCGCCCGGCAGCGGCGACGACGGCAGAGCCGGACCCCAAAATTTTGATATATTCTTATTAAAGCAACCTTATTAATTATCATCTTGAAATCCCTGTATCATTTTGGTTTATATTTTTATCAAAGTTATACATGCCCATAGTTTAAAGAAGTGATTTGCAAATAGTTTTGACTGGGACATGAAGTAGGAAATGCATTTTATATAACAAGAGAGGATATATATGTATGTGTGTGTATATAACTGAAATAAGTTTCAGAAAAAATACTTAAATGTTAATGTGTGCAATTCACTTTGATGTTTTCTCTTCATGTCATAGTAAATGCTTGTGGTGACCCATTAAATTGACTTATTTAGCTAAATAAGCATAACTACAGTATGAAACACACAGATTTAAAGAGATATAACTATAAATAACATGCTTATATTTTGACTTTTTGATGTTTCAGTTTTAGATTTTACCTGTTTCTTTCCATGTTGGAGGATGAACATTTAGCCCTCTTTCAACAACCCAACTTTTTGGCCCACATCATGCACTTGCCCACCAAATTCCCTATTCCACCTACACTTCTGCCTTTCTCTTAGTATTTGTTGAGTCGATATTCCACACTTACATAACTATAACTATGTAAGTGCTCTTCATGGTCAAGCCATTTAGAATATTCTGATCACTTTTATTGTCTTCATAGCTTTTTATGTTTCCTGGAGTTAGTTACTGTCGTTCTTCATTTCTCAGGTTTCTAACATACTTACCTCAATTCTATTCCATTACTCTTTATGTCTATCCTTATGCAAGTACCATAAACATTGATGGCTGTAGCTTTGCATATACTTTGAAATTGGGAAGAGTGAAGCCCATTTATTTAGGTTTTTTTAAAATTTTATTCAGTAATATTTTGTAGTTTTCAGTGCACAAGTTCTACACTACTTTAGCTAAATTTTTCTTAAGCACTTCATTCTTTTTGATGCTGTTCAAATGGAGTTATATTATTAATTTCATTTTTAGATTGTTCATTGCTAGTACATAGAAATATGATAGATTTTTGCTTATTGACATTCGATTCTGCAACTCTCCTGAACTCATTTATTCATTTTAATATTTTAATAGATTCCTTAAGATTTTCAACATTCAAAATCATGTCAGTTGCAAATGAAGATAGTTTTCATTCTTCCTTTCCAATCTGGATGCCTTTTATTTCATTTTCTTGCTTAATTGACCTGGCTAGAATCTTCAGCACAATGTTGAAGAAAAGTGTTGAGAAAAGATATCCTTATATTGCTCCTGATCTTAAGGAGAAAGACTTCAGTCCTTGATCATTAATTATGATTGTAGCTGTGGGTTTTTTCACAAAAACCCTTTATCAGCTTGAGGAAGTTCCCGTCTATTCCTAGTTTGTTGAGTGTTCTCATTATGAAGCGGTCTAGAATTTTGCCAAATGCTTTTTGGGCATCTCTTTAGTTTGTGTTAATGTTTTGCATTAGTTAAAATCACTAGTGCATTGTTGACTAGAAATGGTTAGAGAGGGCACCTTTATATTGCTCCTGCTCTTGGGAAGAAAATGTTCAGTCTCACCAATAAATATAAATGTTAGCTGTGGACTTGAGGTACATGACCTTTATCAGATGGAGGAAGTTCCCTCCTATTATTAGTTTATTAAGAATTTTTATCATAAAAGTGTGTTGGATTTCGCCAATTGACTTCTGTGTCTAAGATGATCATGTTGTTTTTGTCCTTTATTCTATCAAAATTATATTGATTGATTTTTTTAAAAATTGATAACGGTTTATTTATAATTGATATTTGCCTATAAAATAAATCTTTACAAGTGGATGCAAACACATTACAAGAAAAATTATAAAACAAATTCCACCAATCTAAAATGAAATGACAAGGTGTAAAAACAAAACTAAATTAAGATTTGGTTTATTTAAAGAACACAGCTGACTTCCTTTTTTGGCATTTTTAATCCTTTCTTATTGTGAAATATAGCAGATACACAAAAAAGCAATAATTTTCAAAGTACATTTTAACAAGTAGTTATAGAACATATTTCAACATTTTGTATGAATTACAGTTCCACAATATCAGATTTTTCCTTCCAGCTCCTCCAAGACATTGGAGACTAAAAAGAAAGATCAATATGATTCAGTATTCCTACTCATTTCATTAAATTCTAACTTCTCTGTTACAATTCCTCCTTCTCCTTTGATTCTTCTCTCAATCTTTAGGGATATTTGGGTTATGGCCATTCTAACCTTTTTCATATTGCAAAGGGTGTCAATAATATGGAATAGGAGAATGGAACTGGTTAATGTTCTTGGAGAGACTACCCCCTCTGAGTTTCAGTACTAATCTGGCCTAGGAACCATCTGAAGGTTTTGGGTTTCTGAAACGTAAACTTAGGGCATGAAACTTTTGTAGGATCTCAGATAGTGCCTTGGGTGTTCTTTAGGGGTAATAGGAATGCTGTTGGTTGGGGGTTGTCAATTAGCAATATCTAACTGAAGCTTGCATTAGAGTAGCCTCCAGACTAGCCTCTTGACGCTATTCAAACACTCTTAGCCACTGATAGCTGTTTTTTGGTTTTTTGTTTTTTAACATGGGCAGGCACCGGGAATCAAACCCGGGTCTCCAGCATTGATACCTTTTTTTTTACATTTCTTTTCTCCCTTTTTTTCAGAAAGGCATTGTCGAGCCCATGGTGCCAGGGCCAGGCTCATCCCTGGAGTTATGTCTCACGTTGCCAGGGAGACCTTCACGTCTGGATGTCATGTCCCACATAGGAGGGTGGGTTAAGATTTTACTTGCAGGGTTGGGCATAGAGAAAGAGATCTTGTATTTCTTCTTGAGTCAGTGTAGGAAGTTTGTGTCTTTCTAGGACTTTGTTCATTTTATGCAGGTTATTCAATATGTTGTTGTACTGCTGCTCAAATTATCCTTTTATAATCCTTTTTTTTCTGTGAGGTCAGTAGTAATGTTCCCATTTTCATTGCTGATTTTATTTGTGTCATTGCCTTTTTTCTTTGTCAGTATAACAGTTTGTTGATATTATTGATCTTTTCAAAACAGAAACTTTTGTTTCATTGAATCTCTATTTTTTAATTTTCTTTTATATATCTCTACTCTAAAGTTTGTTATTTCTTTCCTTCTTCTTGCTTTGCCTTCAATTTGCTCTTCTTTTTCTACACCTTCAGTTGGGAGATTATGTCTCCAATTTGAGGTCATCTTAAATATAAGCATTAAGAGCTATAACTTTCCCTCTCAGCACTGCCTTTGTTACGTTCTAGTTTTGGTATGTGGTATTTTCATTTTCATTTGCCTCAAGATATTTCCTAATTTCCCTTGACATTTCCTTTTTGACCTATTCATTGTTTAAGAGTACATTGTTTAATTTCCACATATATTGGAGTTTCCCAGTCTCTTTCTGTTATTTATTTCTAGATTAGTTTCTTTGTGGTTGGAGAAGTTACATTGTATAATTTCAATATTTAAAAAATTCTAATACTTGTTTTGTGACCTACCATATGGTCTACCCCAGAGAATGACCCATGTGCACTAGAGAAGAGTGTGTCTTCTGATGTTGTTGGGTGAAATATTGTGTATATGTCTATATGGTCTAGTTGATATATAGTATTGTTCAAGCCCTCTTTTTCCTTATTGAATTTCTGTCTAGATTTTTCATCCATTATTGAACTTACTGTATTGAAATTTATCATAACATAGAAGTATCTATTTCTCCCTTCATCTCTATCAATATTTGTTTCATATCTTTTGGGGCTCTGCCATTAGGTGCTTATATTACAATTTTTATGTCTTCTTATTGAATTGAGTGCTTTATCAGAATATAGTGACCTTATTTGTCCCACATAACCGTTTTTTACTTAAAGTCTATTTTATATGATATAGTATAGCTATCCTAGCTCTGTTTCCATGGTATATTTTTTCCATTCTATCTTTTTCATCCTACTTATCTGTTTGACTTAAAGATGAGTCTCTTGTATTCAGCAAATAGTTGGAACATGCTTCCTTATTAATTCTGACAATCCCTGCCTTTTGACTGAAGAGTTTAATCCATTTGCCCAGTTTGTTAAAGCTACCAGAATGCAATGTACCAAAAATGGATTGGCTTTTATAAAGGGGACTTATTAAGATACCAGTTACAATTTTAAGACCTTGAAAATGTCCAAACTAAGGCACCAACAAGAAGATACCTTCTCTCAAGAAAGGCTGATTGCATTCAAGGTTTCTCTGTCACATGGGAAGGCACATGATGATGTCTGCTATCTTTCTTTCCTGGCTTCTGGGTTCAAATGCCTCTCTCAACTCCTGCATCTCCAAATGTCTGTTTTTGATTTCATCTCTTTGTTCTCTCTGTCAGTTCTGAGCTCGCTCTCTCTCTCTCTCTCTCTCTGCATGAGTTCTTTTAAGGACTCCAGTAAACCAATTAATATCCATCTTGAATGGGCAGGGCCACATCTCCATGGTAATATCTTATCAAATTATCCCACCCACAATAGATCTGCCCCTACAAATTGGATTAGGATTAGATGAACATGGCTTTTCTGGGGTACATAACAGTTTCAAACCAGCACATCCTAACCTCTGGACCCCCAAAACATGTATTCTTTCCAAATGCAAAATGCATCCATTCCATCACAATATCACAGAACATTAAACTATTTCATTAACAATACAAATGCATACAAAGTCAAAAACAGTAGAAAATCTCATCAAAATCAGTTACAGGAGTAGTTCGTCCTAAGCCAAAATTCTCCTCTAGCTATGCACATGTGAAATTTAGAACATGTTATCTGCTGCCAAAATATAAAAGAGGAACAGTCATAAATAAACATTTGCATTGTCATAGGAAGAAATTGGAAGGAAAACAGGGTTCACCAGATCCCCCAAATTCCAAAAACCTGCAGGGCATTAGATTTCAAAGTTTGAGAGTCATTTATAGAATGATGTTTCATTCTCAGGACTTGAGAAATGGCAGTCCCACCCTTTCCAAGGAATTACACAGTGGCCTTGCTCTGTGCAAACACTGGTATGGGGGTTACAACATTGGGGAATATTAGGAAGATAACCTTGTTTTTGGTCCCACCCTCCATAAGCATCTGGGTGGCATGCAGACTCTCCACCATCTCCTGGGCACATACTGAACTACTTCATAGCAGTGGGGTGGTAGCCAAGCCTTCCCCAATCCCTAGAGAAAGTGCTCCACCCGCTTTAAGGCCCAAGGGAGCAACACTTTTCTTGAATAATGAAGCAGAAGGCCTGCCCTATACTACTGTATCAAATTCACCCTCTCCATATGTATGGATGCATCTGCTGTCCTGGTGTAAGATTTCCTGGCTCCAGCCATTAGCTTCCATGGTTCTGCCTTTAAAGTAATTTTTCTTTCAGTCTGTCCCTTTTCTGTCTCTTTTAATCCACACTTGTAGTGGTTCCATTTATACAAATCCCACAACACTCTTGTCAGTATTCTATGAAATATACAGAGATCAAAACCATCAGACAATAGGGCATTCTTCATATCCTTTCTGGATAACTCCATCTCCTGTAATGGATGACTGGTTCCATATTTGCTTAAATCCTCACATGAGTCACTATTCTCTGAGGTCTCCCTTTCTGGAAGCCCAGAATTTTCTAGACCATCAATTTCTGTTTTTTTTGTACCCAAGAGTTTACTTCTCAGCTTGTCCCTTTCCTGTAGCATTTTACTATAAGCTGGAAGGAGAAGCCAGGCTGCATTTGGCATATTTAGTTTGGAAATCTCTTCAGCTAAGTATTGCAGGTTGTCACTTTCCAATTCTCCTTTCCATCCAGCACCAGGACCGAATTTTGCCAAATTCTCTGCCACCTTAAAACTAAGGTCACTGTCCTTCCAGTTTGCAATGATACATTCATTATTTCTGCCTAAGGCTTTATTGGAAAAACCTCTAGCATGCATATTTCTACCAACAGTCTTTTCAAAGCATTCTAGTCTCTTCCTTTATCCTCCTCAGAATTCCTCCAGAATCTTCCCTTTATCTGTTTAAAAAGCCATTTCAATATGTTTGGGATCTGCAAATACAGCAGCACCCCACTTCTCTGGTACCAAAATCTATTTCAGTTTGCTACAGCTGCTGGAAAGCAATATACCAGAAATGGATGGCTTTTATAAAGGGGGTTTATTACATTACATGTTACAATTCTAAGACAGTGAAAATATCCAAATTAAGGCACCAAGAAGAGGATGCTTTCTCTCAAAAAAGGCTGATGACATCTGGCATTTCTCTGTCATATGGGAAGGCACACAGCGATGTCTGCTGTCCTTCTCTCCCAGCTTCTGGGTTCAAATCGCTCTCTTAGTTCTTTCTCCATCTCCAGACATCTGTGCCTTGGTTTCATCTCTCTGTTCTCTGTGTCAACTCCAAGCTCTCACTCTCTCTCCTTGCCTCTTTTAAGGACTCCAGTAAACTAATTAAGACCCCCTTGAATGGGTAGGGCCACATCTCCATGGAAATAATCTAATCAAAAGATCCCACCCACAATGGGCCTTCCTCCACAAGATTGGATTAAAAGAACATGGCTGTCCTGGAGTATATAGCAGTTTCAAACCAGTGCATCCATTCACACTTAAAATCATTATTTAGGGGCATGTGATCACCAAGATGGTAGTGTAAGACATTCCAGAGTATTTCCCCCCAAATAATCTTTGAACAACCAGTAGAAACTGGCAGACCCACCTTTCTCAAAACTCAAAAAAAAATCAGTTAAAGGGTTTTAGTACCTGGGCAAGGTCCAATACAAGGAAACACGACTTTAGAAATGGTAGGGGAAGTTCATGGCAGCCTTGCTGGCCCATACCCTATCTCCTGCCCAGTGTGTTGTATAGCATACTGTGTTTTGATTGTAGGCCCTTGTTCTTGTTCCAGAGGAATCAGAGTAATCCTTATGTGCATATTGGTTTGCCTGTGTGTCTGTGCCAATCTATCAGGTTTCAGAATGAAACACTGAACTTGGAAACTCCCAGATCTTTCCCTCCTTGAAGAAGCAGCTTATGGACAGTTAAATCAGTGAAAGATACAATTAAACCATGGTGGCCTGGTATAAGTGAAAGATCAATAAAGTCATACAATACAGTATCCAGGAGGGGAAGAAAATCTGTTTAATAGCTTGTAGAAGGTACATTCAAATTCCCCTAAATGGGGGAATTTATAATACCTCAAGTAAGCACAAGGCCAGCATAAGTTTCAGGCTCTGAAAAGATGGAGAGGATCCTAAACTTCCTGTTTGCTTCAGGCTTATCTTCTTGATAGGAAGGCTAAACTCTAAAGAAGAACACCAGCCAATGCAGAGTCACTTTTCAAAAACCGAAAGGTTGTGTGCCTGTTTAAACTGTTGTACCTAAGAAATGCCATATTCTTTCATTCTCATTCAATATTTTTGGATGCAGCCTTTTGTTTAGGTGGTTTCCATGGAGATGTGTCTCCACCCATTCAAGGTGAGTTGCTTAAAGAAGTCCTTTAAGAGGAACCACTTTGGAAAAAGTTTCAGAACTGACACAGAGACATTTGGAGATGCAGAAAGAAAATACCCCTGGGAAAGCTGTTTGAAACCAGGAGCCAAAAGACCAGCAGATGCAAGCCACCTTCTCAGATCAGCCTTTCTTGAATTAAGGTATTGCTCTCTGGATGTTAGTTTGGACATTTTTATGGCTTAGAACTGTAAACTTGTAATTTAATAAATTCCCTTTTTAAAAACCAACGTTTTTCAGGTCTATTGCATTTCCAGCATCATTAACATACCAAAACAGGTGGGTTTTGGTTTGGATAATTTTTTAGCTCCTGGCACTCAATGAATCTCTGTCACATGACTATCTGGATAATAACTTAAGGAATTGACAGCTCAGGGACTAAATCCTGGAGTTAACACATTAAAAATTAAAGTAACTACTGATAATGCTTGACTTTCTTCTGCTATTTTCTACTTGTTCTTTGTAAATCTAATACATTTTCATCCCTACATTATTCTGTAATACATACTTACATATTTATTTTGTATGGTACCATTTTGAATTCCTTCTCATTTCTTTCTGTATATATTTTCCATACATTTTCTTGGTGTTCCCACAGAGCATAAATTTAAGAGTCTAAATCTATAACAGTTACATTTTATCTGGTAACAATTAAAATTCTATAGTGTACACATACACAGTTCCTATACCCCTTCAGATTATATCTTTAAACATTGTATGTCAAAATTGTAGATTCATCATTACTTTTATATATTTGCATATTAGAACATGCAAGAAGTACCAAAAATATAATTGTACTGGTATTTATAATTACTCATATGGTTATCATTGCTGGAAGTCTCTATTTCTTAATATCACTTCGATCCACTCTCTAGAGTCTTTACATTTCAGTTTGAGGAACTCCCTTTGGCATTGTTTTTAGTGTAGGTGTAGAGGTGCAAACTCCCTCAGCCAATATTTATCTGGGAATATCTTAATCTCTCCCTCATTTTTGAAAGAAAGTCTTGCCATATATAAAATTTGCAGTTGGTATTTGCTTTCTGTCAGCATTTACATATTTCATCCCACTGCCTTCTTATCTCCATGGTTTTGGATGAGAAATAAGCAAATAATCTTACTTGGACCCCCTTGCATATACCACATTTCTTTACCCTTGCTGTTTTCAGAATTCTATCCTTGCCCTTGGAAATTGATAGTTTGAGTACCACGTGTCTGGGCATGGCTCTTTTTAAATTTATCCTGTTTGGGATTCATGAATGTGTATATTCATGTCATTTGTTAAATTGAGAAAGTTTTCTGCCCTTATTTTTTTTTAATATTTCTTCTTACCCCTATTCTCTTTCCTCCTCTGTGACTCCCATAATGTGTATTTTGGTACTATTGATGGTGTCCTACGGGTCTCTTAAGTTCTGTTCACTTTTTTAAATTCTTTTTTTTCTTTCTGTTTCTCAGCCTGAAACATTCCAGTTGTCTTGTATTCAAGTTTACTGATTCCTTTTCCTTCTAGCTCCAATCTGAAACCCTTTAGGAAATTCTATTGTCTTCATCTCGAGGATTTCTCTTTGTTTCATTTTAAACATTTCTATCTATGTATTGAGATTCTAACACTGTTCATGCATCATTTTCCTTGTGTCCTTTATTTCTTTCCCCATTTTACCCTTTTGTTCCTTGAAAATACTGAGTATCATTTTTTAAAAGTCTTTGTCTGGTATGTCAAAAGTCTGGTCTTCTTTGTAGATAGTTTCTGAATTTTTATTTTATTCCTTTGGTTGGGCCATTATATCCTGTTTCTTTTTTTCACCTTGTAATCTTTTGTTTCACACTGTATATATAAATATTTTTATGTGTTAACTGTGGGATTTAGTCCCAGAGATGTCTGTCCTAAAGTGTGTATCCTGCTAACGATATGACAGAGATTTCCTTGAGCATCAGATGCTAACACAACCAAACAAACACAAAATACACCTTTCACACTTTTTACAAAGAGACATGCCATTGGTTGGTACTTTCCTTTAGCCTTCAGCTCTTTTGTGAAGCTCAGTCTGAGGAGAATATGATGTTTAGGGTTCTTTCCATCTTTTCTGAGCCTCTGTCTTGTCCTGAGCTTTCACTTACTCATTGAATTTGGAATTTCCCTATTTAGAAATATTTTATGCCCCTTCTACCCCCTATGAAATAGATTTTCTCACCTCCTGGGTGCTCTATTTTATGACATAAAGCAGATAATCATTTGCCTCTAGGCTTTGCTTTAACTTAATTGTTTCTTGTAAGCAGCGATGGTTTCTCAATTTTGGCTCTCAAATCCCTGGACCACAGCTCTCAAAGTACATTCTTGAATTTATTGATCTAGATGTAGTTTCAAAGATTCTAGTGGCTCTAGCTTGCCAGTTCTATATTCTTCTCTAGTCATTCCTTGAGACTCAACCTTGATTCTCTTTCTCCTTGTCTTCTAAGCAATTCATACCCACCCAATTTCCTATTTTGGTATCTTTCCTTACTTATAAAATCCAGAGGGGTTTCTACTCCTTGGCCAAACAAGTCTCAATAAACTTAAAAAGATTGAAATCATACAAAACACTTTCTCAGATCATAAAGGAATGAAGTTGGAAATCAAAAATAAGCAGAGTACCAGAAAATACACAAATATATGGAGGCTAAACAACACACTCATCAATAACTAGTGGGTGAAGGAAGAAATTACAAGAGAAATCAGTAAATATCTCGAGGCAAATGAAAATGAAAATACAACATATCAAAACTTATGAGAAGCAGCAAAGGCAGAGCTAAGAGAGAAATTTATTGCCATAAAGGCCTATATCAAAAAAGAAGAAAGGGCAAAAATCGAGGAATTAACTGTCCATTTGGGAGAAGTAGAGAAAGAACAGCAAATTAACCCCAAAGCAAGCAAGAGAAAAGAAATAATGAAGATTAGAGCTGAAGTAAATGAAATTGAGACCATCAAGACAATCGAGAAAATCAACAAAACCAGAAGTTGGTTCTATGAGAAAATCAATAAGATTGATGGACCCTTAGTGAGGTTGACAAAAAGAAGAAGAGAGAGGATGTAAATAAATAAGATCAGAAATGGAAGAGGAGACATAACCACTGACCCCACAGAAATAAATGAAATAATGAGAGGATACTATGAACAACTTTATGCTAACAAACTCGAAAATGTATATGAGATGGACAACTTCCAAGAAAGGCATGAACAACCAACATTGACTCAAGAAGAAATAAACAGTCTCCACAAACAAATCACAAGTAAAGAATTTGAATCAGTCATTAAGAAGCTCCCCAAAAAGAAAAGTCCAGGACCAGATGGCTTCACATGTGAATTCTATCAAACATTCAGAAAGAATTAGTACCATTCCTGCTCAAACTCTTCAAAAAAAGTTGAAGAGGAGGGAAAGCTACCTAGCTCATTCTACGAAGCCAACATCACCCTCATACCAAAGCTATTACAAAAAAAGAAAACTACAGATCAATCTCTCTTATGAATACAGATGCAAAAATTCTCAACAAATTTCTTGCAAATTGAATCCAACAGCATATTAAAGCAATTATACACCATGACCAAGTAGGATTCATCCCAGGTATGCAAGAGTGGTTCAACATAAGAAAATCAATTAATGTAGTGCACCATATCAACAAGTCAAAGCAAGAAAACGACATGATCATCTCGATTGATACAGAAAAAGCATTTGACAAAATTCAACATCCTTTCTTGTTGAAAACACTTCAAACGATAAGAGTAGAAGGAAACTTCCTCAACATGATAAAGGGAATATATGAAAAACCCACAGCTAACATCATCCTCAATAGAGAAAAACTGAAAACTTTCCCCCTAAGATTAGGAACAAGACAAGGATGTCCACTATCACATTGTTATTCAACATTGGGTTGGAAGTTCTAGCCAGAGCAATTAGACAAGAAAAAGAAATACAAGTCATCAAAATTGGAAAGGAAGAAGTAAAACTCGCACTGTCTGAAGATGATATAATACTATATGTTGAAAACCCTGAAAAACCCACAGCAAAACTACTACAGCTAAGAAATGAGTAGAGCAAAGAGGCAGGTTACGAGATCAACACTCAAAAATATGTAGTGTTTCTATACGCCAGTAATGAACAATCTGATGGGGAAATCATGAAAAAAATTCCATTCACAATTGCAACCAAAAGAATAAAATATTTAGGAGTAAATTTAACTAAAGAGACAAAAGACCTATACAGAGAAAACTATAAGAAATTGTTAAAAGAAATCACAGAAGACCTAAATAAATGGGAGGGCATACCATGTTCATGGATTAGAAGAATAAATATAGTTACGATGGCAATTCTACCTAAATTGATTTATAAATTCAATGCAATACCAATTAAAATCCCCAAGACTTACTTTTCAGAAATAGAGAAACCAATAACCAAATTTATCTGGAAGGGCAGCGCGCTCCAAATAGCTAAAAGTATCCTAACAAAGAAAAATGAAGTCAGAGGTCTCATGCTACCTGACTTTAAGGAGTATTACGAAGCTACATTGTTCTAAAAAGCATGGTACTGGCACAAAGATAGATGTACTGACATATAGAATTGAATAGAGTGTTCAAATATAGACCCTCTCATCTATGGACAATTGATCTTTGATAAGGCCATCAAGCCCACTCACCTGGGAAGAACTGCCCTTTGATAAGTGGTACCTAGAGAACTGGATATCCACATGCAAAAGAATAAAAGCAGATCCATATCTCACACCCTACACAAAAATTGACTCAAAATGGATCAAAGACCTAAACATTAGATCTAAGACCATAAAACTATCAGAAGAAAATGTAGAAAATATCTTATGAATTTTATAATAGGAGGCAGTTTCCTAGACTTTACACCCGAAGCATGGGCATTGAAGAAAGAAAGAAAGAAACGGGAACTCCTCAAAATTAAACACTTTTGGGTATCAAAGAACTTCATCAAGAAAGTAAAAAGAAACCTACACAATGGGAGACAATATCTGGAATGATATATCAGATAAAGGTCTAGTATCCAGAATATATAAAGAGATTCTTCAACTCAACAACAAAAAGACAGACAACCCAATTACAAAATGGGCAACAGATTTGAACAGACACTTCTCAGAAGAGGAAATACAAATAGCCAAATGCACATGAAAAGATGTTCAACTTCCCTGGTTATTAGGGAAGTGCAAATCAAAACCACAATGAGATATCATCTCACACCCACCAGAATGGCCATTATCAATAAAACACAAAATGAGGAGCGCTGGAGAGGATGTGGAGAAAGAAGCCCATTGTTGGTGGGAATGTCAAATGGTATAACTGCTGTGTAAGGCAGTTTGGCGGTTCCTCAGGAAGCTAAGTATAGAATTGCCGTATGACCCGGCAATACCATTGCTAGGTATCTACTCAGAGGACATGAGGACAAAGACACAAAAGGACATTTACACACCAATGTTTAAAGTAGCATTATTTACAATTGCCAAGAGATGGAAACAGCCCAATTGTCCATCAACAGACAAGTGGCTAAACAAGCTGTGGTACATACATACGATGGAATACTATGCAGCTGTAAGACAGAATAAAGTTATAAAGTATGTAACAACATGGATGGACCTTAAGGACACTATGCTGAGTGAGATTAGCCAGAAACAAAAGGACAAATACTGTATGGTCTCACTGACATGAACTAACATTAATGAATGAACTTGGATAATTTCAGTTACGAACAGAGGTCATCAGGAGTTAGAAATAGGGTAGATATTTGGTAATTGGAACTGAAGGGATACAGATTGTGCAACGGGACTGACTGTAAAAATTCAGAAATGGATAGCACAATACTACCTAACTCTAATACAATAAAAAGTTAGAACACTGATAGAAGCTGAATGTGAGAATGATAGAGGGAGGAGGCCTGGGGGCACAAATGAAATCAAAAGCAAAGATAGATGATAAAAACTGAGATGGTATGGTCTAGGAATGCCTAGAGTGTATAATGATAGTGACTAAATGTAGAAATTTAAAAATGTTTTGCATGAGGAAGAACAAAGGAATGTCAGTAATGCAGGGTGTTGAAAATAGATGGTAATTAATATTTTAAAATTTTTAACTTATGTGTGAGACTAAAGCAAAAAATATTAATTTGGTACAAAATTTACATTTTGACTAGTACATTTCCTAATGTAACTTATTTAGACAGCTTAATTGAAAACCATAAGTACATGGAACCTGAGTAAGGCATGAGATTTTGTAGGTTTGTCCAGAGTGATGCCCCAATAAATCTGAGTGGTTTCAACAGTGAATAAAAAAGTATTTGCAAAGTCCCCTTGGAGGAATGATGAGAAAGGGGGAAAATTCAACTTCCCCAAGTGGAGAATTCTTGATATTCTCACAAGCAGTGGGGACAACCAATGCAATAGGCTGAGCCCCCAATCTTGGCGTTTGTTCACATGAAACTTAACCCTGCAAAGGATAGGCTAAGCCTACTTAAAATTAGGCCTAAGAGTCACCCCCAAGAGAATCTCTTTTGTTGCTCAGATGTGGCCTCTCTCTCTCAGCCAACACGACAAGCAAACTCACTATCCTCCCCCTCTCTTCATGGAACATGACTCCCAGGGGTGTGGACCTTCCTGGCAATGTGGGACAGAAATCCTAGAATGATCTGGGACTCAGCACCAAGGGATTGAGAAAACCTTCTCAACCAAAAGGAGGAAGACAGAAATGATACAAAATAAAGTGTCAATGGCTGAGAGATTCCAAACAGAGTCAAAAGGTTATCCTGGAGGTTATTCTTACGCATTAAATAGATATCACCTTTTTAGTTAAGGAGTAACAGAGAGGCTGGAGGAAACTGCCTGAAAATGTAGAGCTGTGCTCCAGTAGCCATGTTTCTTGAAGATGATTGTATAATGATATAGCTTTCACAATGTGACTGTGTGGTTGTGAAAATCTTGTGTCTGATGCTCCTTTTATCTACCTTGTCAACAGACGAGTAGAACATATGGAATAAAAATAAATAATTAGGGGAACAAATGTTAAAATAAATTTGGTTTGAAATGTTAGTAATCAATGAACGGGGGAGGTAAGGGGTATGGTAGGTATAATTTTTTTCTGTTTTCATTTTATTTCTTTTTCTGTTGTCTTTTTATTTCTTTTTCTGAATTGATGCAAATGTTCTAAGAAATGATCATGATGATGAATGTAAAGCTATGTGATGAAAAAATGAATATTCATATTATATGTTGGTTGGTTTTATTAATAAAAATTTTAAAAAAAGAGAAATGGCTGCCTCCACAAGATAGATCAGGATTAAAACATGGCTTTTCTGCAGTACATAATCCCTTCAAACCAGCACAGCCACTATGTCCCATGCCTGCTGAGGAAGCTGCATTATGGTTACATAAAAAAAAAAGGGGGGTGAGCATAAAGAAGCAGCCTCAGGGTGGCAAATAGTAAAAGCATTAGCAATCCCTCTCAAATACTCTGTTTTAATAACTGTTATACAAGATTGGAAGGCTTGTTCTTGACTTCCCCCTCATTTGGTGCTGTACAGTTATGGGTGTAAACATAAAGCTAATAGCCCACAAAGGACTTATCAAAATTGTAAAGACAAAATACCTTCATGGATTAAATTACTGTTTTTTTAGGGGATAATGTAATACCTACAGATGTCATTAATCCCTGTTCAATGATTGCGTATTACTTGTTCAAAACATGCATTGACTAAAGTGTTTAAAAATATTTAGCATTATTTTGACAAGTTTGATTTTGATAGAAATTGCATGTTGTAAGATGTTTGCTTTGAAGCAGTTCCAAGAATCATTTCTGTAACTTAAATATGTAAGGTATATAAGATGTATTAAAAGAAAAAGAGAATACTTTTTTCCTAAATGAGTTATTACAGAATAAGAAGGTAGAAAATGTAGGACTAAGTCTGAATAGATAAAGAAAGTTGCAGAATGTTCACAGAAAAAGAAATTTATTTCTTATGATCAAAGTTGGGTAACCTATAGATTACCTATAGGCATGCCTAAGAGTAACTTCTGGAGGATCTCTCATGTTGCTCAGATGCGGCCTCAGTCTCCCTAAGTCCAACTCTCCAAGTGAAATCATTGCCCTCACTCCTACATGAGACATGACATCCAGGGGTGAAAGTCTCCCTGGTGACGTGGGAGATGACTTCCAGGGATGAATCCAGAGTTGGCACTGTGGGATCAACAATTCCATCCTGACCAAAAGTGGGAAAGAAGTGTAATAAATGAAGCGTCAGTGGGAAAGAGAGTTCAAATAAAGTCAAGAAGCTACTCTGGAGGTTGCTCTTATGCAAGCTTCAGTTAGACCTTGCTACCTATCATAACCTGCCAACCCCCAACCCGGACCATTCCAGCCAATCCTAAAAACACCTAGGGCAATATATAAGATTTCACAAGGGTTCCATGCATTAGAGTAACCTTCCAGAAACCTACAACCTCCAGATGGGTTCCTGGTCCAGATAAGTCCTGAAACCTAGCCCAGCCTCTCCAGAACATCAGATAGTTCCATCTCCCTACCCCATATTAGTGATAGACCTTCCAATATTAAAAATTCAGAATTGCCATAGCCCAAACAACCCTAAAGAGAGGGATGGAAAGACCAAAGGTGATGGTGGAGTTGGGCATAGAAGATAGGATTTAACAAATGAACATGATTTCTGAATCATTAAATTGATCTCTTTTAGTCTCCAGTATTTTAGAGCAGCTGGAAGTAAAAACCTAAAATTGTGACACTGCAATGCATGTCAAAGTCTGAAATATGTTCTATAACTCTTTGTGATGCTGTGTTTTGAAATTTATAGCTTTTTTGGTATATATGTTAATTTTAATAATAAAAGAAGGCAAAAAGTCGATTGTGATGTTAAAAAAATATTTAAGCCCTCCAGCCTCCTATATTCTGGAGCAGCTAGTAGGAAAAATATGAGAGGATCGTATGGTAACCCATAACAAACTCTGGGATCTCTCCTGTAGCCACTTGTTGAAGAGTGCTTTGAAAATTACTGCTTTTAAATTTATTCATTTTGTAGCTATGTTATACTAGACAATAAAAAAGTTAAAACAAACAACAACAAAAAACATATACCTACCATACGATCCACCTATTTTACTCCCAAGTAGTTACCCAAGAAAAATACATCCACACAATCACATGTTTCAAATGTCCATAGCATCTTTACTCTTAAGAGCCAAAAACAGGAAACAACCTAAGTGCCCAGGAACTGGTGAATGGATAACAGACGATTACTTTAAATATGTAAACAAAAAAGTAATGAATTACTCACGTGCAACACAGGTAAATCACAAAATACTTTTGCTCAGTGAAGAAGCCAAGAGAAAAGACAAGATTTTATATGATTTCATTTATATAAATTTCCAGTAAAAGAGGCTGAAAGTGAAGTGAGGGATGGCCTGCATAGGAGCACAATGAAACTTCCAGAGGTAACAGAAATATTCTGTATCTTGAATATGATGATGGTTTCACATGTGATTACATTTATCAAAACTCATTGTATTGTACAAATAAAAGTGGGTACCATTGTACATAAATGATACCTCAAAAAAGTTGGTTTGGTTTTTTTTTTAAAGGGATGGTATGGAAAGATCATCCTTATGCAGTACAATGGAGGAGAAAAGGCTCACCTGGATTTGAAACAAGTACCTTACAGTCAGGACTATGATGGACTATGCTGGGAATAATTAATTTCATGATATTCACGTTCATTGGACCAGGTCATGGCGACTCTCTCCCTCCTTCTGCCAGGCACTTGCTGTGACAATAACTAATTTAGAGTTTGCAGATACACTATAGTCTAAAAATGAAACAAAAGACAATATATATTTATCAAGATCGCCATAATCATGTGCTTTAACTCTTTAAGTCTATTGTGGGCGGGCCACAGAGACTCAGCAGGCAGAGTTTTCGCCTGCCATGCCAGAGACCCAGGTTCATTTCCCTGTGCCTGCCCAGGAAAAAAAGAAAAAAAGTCTATTGTAACAATCATGGGAATGAATACACAACTATGTGATGATATTGTGATTGTGAACCATTGACTGTATACTTGGATGGCATGCGTGGTGTGTGAAAACATCACAGTAAAAATATTCACACACACACACAAAAGTGCAGAGTCGGGAAAAGCTGTACTAGAGGGAGAGTCAGCCAAAAGTTAACCCCGCCATCCCAGCAATTTCACTGTTACATGAAACTGAAATTTCCTAGAAGGAGGACCTCAAATAATTAACTCTCCCAAAAATATCAGACCACTGAAGTGATCCTGGGAAATGTTAGACTAATAAATTCCTCATGGGAAGAAAAAGCCAATTTGCTTGGAGGTTGAGAATGTAACAGAGCAATCCATATTAGGGACACAGAAATCTAATTCAGCTTTCATTTACCCTTTCACTTCAAAAAATGACAAGTTTCTCTCTCTTGCTTTTATTTAGTCATCTATTAGTCTACGATTGAAGACAGTTAAAAGCTGTCGTACTCAGCGCCAGACATACATTTGAGATGAGAAGAAAATCTTTTCTATTTTGAATTATAATTTCTCAGTGTTTGTTTTCTCATCAAAAAGATAACAATAGAAGTTCTTTACAGAAAATACAGAGAAGCAAAAAACGAAAAGTAGAAAGTACCCATAGTTCTACAAGCACTGATAACCACTATTAATTTTTTTGAATATTTGAAACACAGTTTCCTTGGCCATGTGTCTTCCTTTGTGTGGGTGTGTGTGAATACAGATGTCTTCCTTCTTAAAAACAAAACAAAACGGATCATACTATTATAGAGCTTTATCACTTTTTCTCTTAAACTTAACTGCACTGTGAATATTTTCCACATCGCTAAATATTCCTCTCTAATATCATATTTTAATGATTGTCTAATACTGCACTCATTATATGAATCATGTTTTTAAACCCAATTACTTGCTTCCTTTATACATTTTTTTCACTACTATGAACAATGCCATAATAGTCTTGGAAGCTAACTCTTTTTATTTCTGATAGCATCTTTAGGATAAATTCTTAAAATTTAAAATATGGAGTCAAAAAGTAGGTAAAAGTGTAGTGTTGTTTACATGTTAGCTTCCTTTCAAAAGGGTCATGCATACCTATTTATTTGCAGTATACCAGTGTTCATTTGCAAGTATCCTAACCCAGATATTATTAGTTCTTAAAACTCTTTGGTAAAATAAATATACAGTAGTGTCTAATTAACACTTTGATTTAAATTTTTTGTTTTATGATAATGATGAACATTTTTATATTTTGATTAGCTATTTGTATTTCTTTTTGTGCAGATTACTTATTGGATTCTTTTCCTTTTTTTTCCACTGAAGTGTTTTGATCTCAATTTTTGTGCCCAAATGTTACACATTCTTTGCCAGTCATTAGTTCCTCTTTCGATTTTATACATGATTATTCTCTTGTATTGTCCTGGAAAGCAGTCCTATATTTCATGTCATCCACACATAATTGTAAAAGTATCTCCTTTTCAGCAAATAACTAGTTAATTTGTCTCTATCAGAACATGGTGAAATAGTGGCGAGAATAACATAGACCCTTGTCCTATTGCTTACTGTAATGGGAATATTGCTACTCCATGGAATCTGGTGAGTCTCTGTTAAATATGATGTTATGTGATATGTTTTATTTTATTTCTAGTTTATTAAAAATTCTTTTTATGAAAAAAAGAAGAACCAGACATCAAATTAAGATATCATAAAGAGGAACAAAATATGATTTTTCCCTCTCCCCTATATATCCAAAGAGGAATCTATTTTAGACCCTGTTGAAGAAATGATGCAACTTTTCTCAAAATTAATATTTGAGTTCCTCACAGAAGACAGGGCCAGGCCTTGTATTTAGCAGTGGAGGAGGCTGAACAGAATAATTAACATCCAGATATCCAGGGTTGTGAAGAGGGAGAAAAATCAATACATATTGCCGGTGTACTGCTTACTAACCACAAACTGATTATTCTCGCCGTTTTGGCTCTGTAGAAGTAATCTTTTGGTTCTCTGTGTTTGAGTCTGTTTTCCAGGGGTTCGTCATCAATCCGTTGTTTTGTTTGCTCAATCCTGGCCGGTTGGGCCAAGCCTGCGACTTGCTTTGGAGGTTCTTGTGTGGATATACTTTTTTATACATTTTTTTTGCAGTATATTCTAAAATTTGCAACATCATTCCCAGAAAGAAATAGTAAGAGGCCTAGTTGGCCCTTGGGAGGGTAGGCCACTGAAGATAGCAGAGCAAATAAAGGGCACCAATAGGAAGACTTGACAATTGAGTAGCGGTCTAAGAATGCGGAAAGGATTGGCGAAAGGAGGATCGGCTGAGGGAGAGATCGTGGCAGAGGCTGGGTGACGAAGGGGAGGGGAAAGAAGGAGAATGGACTAGGGAACTGGGCACTGAGAAAGGGACGAAGGAGGCAAGTTGGCTGCTAACGGTTAGTCTTAGGTGGTCAGGGAAGGGTGGGGAGAAGGAGGCGTATGCGGCGCATGCGCTGGGAGCACACTGCGGGAACGCTGGAGAGTATGGGGCCTATTCTGACTTCAGCGCTGCAGCTGCAGGCACTGCGGTTTCCTTTTCTGCTTTCGGCTGTTGTCATGACTTCCTCCCTCCCTGGCACCGCGAACTTGGGGGTTGCCACTACTTTCACCCCGTCTTGGACGGCCGATGATAAGATTTGTGCCACGACATTCAATTCAGCTAGAAGGTAAAGGAACGATGTAGGTGGAAATAGTGGAGGGCGGCAAAGGAGCTCCGGCCAGTGAGATCCGGTTTTCTTCCAGTTTACGGGAGGAAACAATGGGGGACTGTATGAGCTTCAGACCTCCAAAAGGATGTTGAGTATATACTTCCATTGTAAACGGAATGCAGATTCCCTTCCTCTAGCCTGGTTTGAGGTTCCTGAGCGTCGGGATTTTTCATAAGATTCCCTGTTTAAAAAAATGAGGGTTCCTCATTGTAGCAGAAGGTTTATTTAAAGGGCGGGGTCTTAGAGCTAGACACACCTATTGCTTATAAAAATTATTTTCCTTTATTCAAGATGGGGGTTCTTATTACGTGAGTCTTTTGGGGTACTGTAGCCCCTCCCTTTGGGTTAGGGAGAATTCCTTCTAGGTCTGGATCTGCGTGTTCCAACTCAACAGGCAACGCCTTCTTTCCGGTGTTCCATATCCCTAGTTTATCATATATACCCGGATTAGGGAAGGCTGATTATAGCTATCCTTGGGCACTGGGGCACACTGTGACGAGAAACAGCCGAATTTCATCAAGCAGGTAAATATAATAGACGAAGGTGGGCGCACAACGGGAGAGACCAGGAGAAGTCAGGTTCGGAGCGCATGTGTAGTTGAGAGGCTGGATGGGGAAAGCAGCGCTCAAGTGTATGTAAGAAAGCCTGACGTGGAGGGGTAGGTGCTCCAGTGGTAGAAAGGGAGGCACGCCACCGCAATGCCTGGATGGATGCGCTTAGAAGATGCGCCAGCGTATTTAAGACAGCAAAATTGCTTGAAGTTGGCGCCTGCGGTGGATAGGGAGAGGAAGCGCGCATGCGTATTTGAGACAGCATTGTGGCATGTATAGGGTTTAACGGGAGGCCGGGAGAGGCGCGCATGCGTATTTCGGGCTGAGTGACGGAGGGGAGGTAAGGTGCACTGCGCATGTGTAATTAGACTGTAAAATGGCGAGGCAGGAGGTAAGTTGTTGCCGCTTACTCTTGCTTGGGCATTTTGGGCTACCATCTCCTGCAGAGAAGCAAATCTACCTTTCTAGTTGGTTGAAGGGATCAACCTGAATTGGACTTGTCCTAGGTAATGGGCAAATGCACTAGAAATTAACCCAGAATTTTGGCCTCTCACTGACTTACCGATAATGTGGGTTTAAAAATGCGGAAGAGAATGACTATAAAAAGGTTGTGGTAGCTGGCTGAGTGTAGGGAATGCGGAAAAAATGGGCACTTGGAGTCAGACCACTTCTGGGCAGTATACATCTGGAGGGATCTATCTGAAGTGCTGATCTTTGGCTGCTGTAGTTAGTGCTAGACACATTCATCCTATCATAAGGGTTGAAGTATTGAGAGAATCTACTGTTTTGTTGGCCGAAAACCCTTGATTTTCTCCCTTTGAGAATACAGGGGAAGCTTTGGCTGTGTTGCCAAATGCTTGTTAAACTTGACTTTAAACCTGGAATTTGGGCAAATGGCTGTTTGGCACTCACCCTGCGTGGAGATTGATACGTAGTCGATGGTAATGTGAAGGTGACCTGTGTTTGCACCCTTTCTTCTAAATGATTTTTATTGCAGAACTCTCAGCACGGTTTAGTGAAAAGAAAATATTGGTTTTTCTTTTTCAGGCAACTATGCTGTCATGGCTCTCTGAGGGCTACCAGTAAGGATCCATTGTTAATCACTAAAATTAGTAAATAATTTAGCACTTAGGTGTGTAGTGGAAATAGTACAGGATTCAAAAGTGAGGAGACAAGACTTTTCCAATAATCCTAGCTCTGACCTCATGTTGGTCCTTTCCCTTCTTTGGGTCTCTTTTCCTATCTCTGTACCCTTGATAACCTGATATAGCAGTACTGTTTTTCATCTTTTACAGATGAGAAATTTGAGGGAAGTAGGTTAAGTATTTGTCCAAGGCTTTACAACAAGTTGAATGGCTGAAACTGCATTTTTACCAAGGTAGGATAGCTCCAGAATCCTGTGCTTTTAAACATTACTACTTTATCCCCTAAAATGAGGGCCTAAATTGAAGTCTCCCCTCTTATGATTTCAAGTGTGTTTGTAATTTATCTAAGCTGTTTGAGAAAGGAGACTTTTTGCGTTTTGCTCAGTGCATAGTACAGAGTTACATATGTAGGAGACTAAAAGTGAAGAATTGTTGATTTGGCGCCTAGGGGGCCGGCCATCCTTTTCTATCCTAATGTGCTTTTTTTGTTCTGTTGCAGAGGGTCTAAAATGGCCGACTGCAGCAGGCTGGACACACCCTTCTTGCTTAGCCCGTTTTGCCATCTGATCTGAGGCTTTGAAGCACCCAGTCATTTGCTGCAGTAGAGATTTTTTCTTTTACTCATTGTTAGTATTTTGGTGTGTTAATCTAAATGTCCAATAGTAAAGGAAAGGTTATTACCCATTTTTCTAATAACAGACTGAAAATACATGTATTTCTTTTATTATTTCCTTAGGATAGACTCATTGAAGTGGAATTACTACATCAAAGGGTATGAGCCTTTTTAACACTCAATATGTATTCACGAATTTCTTTCCAAAATGTTTATACTCACATAAACACTGAGTAATTTTTAAAATATGTATATTTTTGTAGATAAGAAGCAGTATTAATTTTGAATTTTGCTGGTTATTTGTGAGTTTGGATTCTTTTTTCCTCCAAATGTTTCTTACCAGTTTTATTTTCTTTAATATGATGTTCACGTCATAGACTGATCTGTTGGAGTTTTAGTGTAGTGTTTTATTGTTATTATCTATTTGAATGTGTTCTATACCTAAGGGCTATTACTCATTTCTGTAATTTACCATAAATATCTTCTCCAGGCTATTGTTTGCCTTTTAATTTTGTTTCTAAAAATTTTTAGTTAGTAAATATTTGAAACTACATGGCCATATTTCTCCATTTTCTGTTTTGTGATTGTCTTCCATTGTTTAAGTTTGGAAAGCTCCTCAGTCTAGAAATATTCGATTCATTGTAGTTTTGTTTGAAGATGACCATCAAGTATGAGGGGGGAAAGATCCATAATTCCACCACCCAGAGGTAACCAGTATTAACAAATTTGTTCATTTTTCATTCTATGTTTCAAATAATTGATCATGTATATTAATTATTTTATATCAGGTTTTGTATTTAACATTATAACATGCATTTTTCTATGTTAAACATTTTTTGTAATTGTCATTTAATGATTTCATGATATTGTATTGAAAGTATTATAAATTTTCAGAGTGTTAAAGTATGTGATCAATGTCTTTTCATGTAGTTTTTATTCTCTATATTGGATTATTTCCTTATAAAATAGAGTTCCAGAATTAGAATTACTCATCAGAAGGTTTGAACATTATAAAGATTTGCCATAATTGCTTTCAAAAAAAATATGTCAATTTTTGCATCCATTCATTTGGGTGCTTAAAAGAATATTTTTTGGGGGTGGGTGGGTGCGGCTAACTATGTGTAAAAGAATATTTTTGTTTTATGATACATGTCTTTGATTAGAGTTGAGGTTGGACTCAAATGTTAAATATTCTTATTTCTTGTGAATTATTCTATTTGGGACTGAATGTTATCTCTTTGTAGGAACTGTATATTATGTGCTCTACTTAAGAATCTATTACCACTTGTGATTTCTTGCAAATACACAAATACACTTCTGGTATATCTTTTTTGCAATTGAATCTGAAGAAATGTTTGTGATTCCAAAGACAGCTACTGGGTGGCATACTTGTTGGGTTCTTGGTAGCCTTTTTGAGATAACATTTGTGTCTATCCTTTAAAGAAATTGCTTTCCTTTTAGACAAAAAGAAATGACTTTCTTGAGTGCCTCATGCCCATGGTGCTCCCTGGATGTGGGTGTGGGGAGAGGACATGGCAATATTTTGTCCCTAATAAGAAACCAATTTAGGAAGAAACAATATGGTAATCCTGCCTTCTCTCCCATTCTGGGACTGATCTTTCTTATTTTAGGTATTTATACATAATCTGGGGGAGGATAAGGATAGTGAAATCTCCACATTTATAGATAACACTAAGCACTTCGCAGTGTGAAATGCTAAATAGGAATAAATTGCAGCACCTGGGAAGGTTTGTGAGTGGGCTGACCTTTAGCAGAATTGTGCATTGTAGGCAAGAGCAATGTAATAACTTTAGGGAAAAATAATATGTTAAGCTTAAAAAAACAGTGGTCTCGGAGGGATTGGGTCCCAGGACAGAGATCCCAGAGTAATTGGCAATGCAGAAAAATACCACCCTATTTTTGTAGAAAACCATCTGAACCAAATAACTAGACACAGTGGTACTTTCTCCTCAAGGAGTCTCACTGTCACCCAGTTTTGAAAAGAGAATGAGTGGAGTGTGTTACTTCTCTGTTTCATGTTTCTTATTTATAAAATGTAGGTGAGTTAGAGTAGATATTCTGAAAGTTGGTTTTGGTGATGTCTTCTTCTTGTTTCCTGAAACCAGATCTGTTATTTATGGTTCAGAGAATTTGTTTAATTGTTTATTAAATAAACCTTTCTATATTGTTATTCCCATTCCATGAACTGTACAATTTTTGCTTTTAATAACAATTCTAGTTCTTATTTTTTCAGTGAATGTTGAGGATTATGGATTACAGTTGTCCAGTTGAGACAATAACTTTTTGCTACCCTGTTAAAATGGGTTAATCGAATTGTGAGCTCTCATTTTTCAGCATTTTGCTAGCTGCAGATGTTAAGACAGGTTCATGTGGAAAATGCATTGGTTATTTAATATGTTGAAGTAAGAAATTTTAGCCTGGGTGTGTTTGTGTGAGTGGGTTGGTAGTTGACTATATAAGCAAAGAGAAAAAAAAAAGCTTCCATGCTTTAGTGGAGGCCTGTACTTATCTTAAGCATGGGAGCCCCATTTTTTTTTTAATAATTTTATTGACAAATCTTTATACACATACAGCCCATACATGGCATCCAATCAGTGGCTTACAATATCATCACATAGTTATATATTCATCGTTATCATTTTTTACGATATTTGCATCACTCCAGAAAAAGATTTAAAAAGAAAGAAGAAAAAACTCATATATACCATACACTTTACCCCTCCTTTTCATTGACCACAAATGTTTCCATCTACCCAATTTATTTTACCCTTTGTCCCCCCTATTACTTATTTATTTATTTTTGTCCATATTTTTTACTCATCTGTCCAAAGCGTGGTTATAAGGAGCATCAGGCACAAGGTTTTCATAATCACACAATTGCACTGTAAAGGTTATATCTTTTTATAGTCTTATTCAAGAATCAGGGCTACTGGAATACAGGTTAACAGTTCCAGGTACTTTCCTCCAACCAATGGGAGTCCCATTTTACATATACCAGTATCTAGTTCCTAAATCCATATGGTCAGGTATTAGGGATAGTCTGGGTATTTGAAATAGTCTTAAATGCATTTTATTTTAACATTTGATTTCTACTTCCTCTCCTCTTTTGATACAGCTTGCAAGAGCCTGGAGCAGCGGCCATCTGGAAAGAAACTTTGCATCGGCCATTATAATACAACCTGATAAGTGTTTCAGCACTTATCAGGTTGTATTGTAATTGTCTGTGTATATGCTTGTCTCCCTTTCTATATTATCACTTAGTGTGTGCGCTCCTTGAGGGCAGGGGCAGTGTCTTCATCTCCAGAGTCCAGCCTGGCACATTAGTAGGCCTCAGTAAATGTTTTTTGGATGAATAAATGAATGCTCATCAACAAACATTTATTGTGTGCCTGCTAAAGTGATCTCAACGGGCTCTGGACTGTCAACAGTTTCTTCAAAATGCTTGTGGTCTGAAACTTGCTATTTCTTTCTAGTTATATGAATATCTTCCCAAAAGTTTCTCATGAGACAATGCTATTTTACTGTTTGGGTATCAGTCCTTGGTATTTACAGATGTTGGTGCTGTTGCTAGAGCGGACACATGCCTCCTTGGGACATGGGTGACATGGGTGATAGCTACCAGATAAGGAGCTTCATCCTCACGGCCACTGTTTACTAAATAGTTTCTATTTATAGATTCATCTCCATTTTTTCTTCCCCCATGTCATCCTCCAAATAGTAATCCTAGGTAGGGGTCCACATTCTAGAACAGGGATTGGCAAACTATGGCTCCTGGGCTACCTGTTTTTGCAAATAAAGTTCTCTTGGAACACAGCCATTCTCATTTGTTTACATGTTGTCTGTGGCCACTTTGGTATTACAGTGATATAGTCGAGTAGCTACACCAGAGACATTATAGCCCACAGAAGCCTGGCCTTTTACAGAAAAAGTTTGCCAACCATGTTCTGGATCATCACTCAACAGTGATACTTTTAGCATCTCAGAAACTCGTTTATCTATCTACCTCATTCATTATTGCTTATGACAGGTCTATTTTCCTAATTTATAAATGGGACTACTAGGACACATTTTAAATTAGGATATTATAATGCCTCCTCTAGGATCCTACAATTCAGTTATTTATACTGTATCCTTCAACATTAAGTTTTGAGCTTCAACTAGAAAGTCCTTTTATTATATCCTAACTTGAAGCATGTGGAAATATCGTGCCTTAGGTGCTTTATCCCTCACCGCCCCCCCTTTCCAGCATAGCTCTTTAGCATGAGAATATGGAAAATAAAGGATTATTGGGGGACAAGGCAGAAAGTTAGGTTAAGGCAAATGTTTAACGCATTCTAATGTTAAATTTTAAATGAAGTAATCGAGTTTCTGAAATATTAAGTTATTCAGACTTATAGGTAGCAAACCTGGACTTCCAGGAACCTCTACCTTCCCTCATCTTAAATGCACGAGGTAACTTGCCTGTGAGTGTATTGTGATTGATTTCATTAAAAGTTGAAGATCTCTGAGTTAGATGCAAGAAAGCTAAGTTAAAAAAAAACTGAGAGAACATTGAATAGTCTCATTCTAGGAGTAAAATGAAGGAGAAAAGAGCTTAGCCTAAAAAAATATAGATGATAAAGTAATTCAGCCTTTGTCTCAAGTTTCTCACCTTAAAAAATGGTATGCATGTATATGTGTGTATATATATAAATAAACTAGTAAATAAATGCTTTGAGGCTAAAAGTACAAAAGGACTTTTTTTTACAAGTCCTAAACAAGAGGACTATGGTTTAAGGAAGCAGAATTTTTCTAGCAGAGGTCCAAACTGATTTTTCATTTTAAAACTTCTGCTGGATCAGTTTTTTTAAAGCTGATGGCTGGATTTTCCCCAAAATTTTACTAAAATTTCCAAATATAAATACAGGAAAGTTGAAAGAATTGTACAGTGAATGCCCATGTACCTACCACCTAAGACTGTGCAATCAAATTTTTGGTATATTTGCTTTATCACATATTCATCTATCTTTGTGGTTAGATTTTTTTAATACTGTTATCATCCATTATAATCTCATCTGTATCTGACCCATCATGGTGCTGCAAAATAATTGCTTTTGATTCCAGCCTGTATCTTCCAAAGTAGCATGAATACCACTGCAACCTAACCGTGTATAAGCAGATCTTTAAGGTGATGAAGCATTGATCTTGCCTAGGAATGAGAGTCCCAGGGAAAGAAGCCATTTTGTTCCTGAAAGAAAATGGCTGCAGCTTACTGTTGTTTACTAGGAGTAGTAGGGGAAAGGAAAGAGTCCAGGTGCAGGGTCTGTGAATCCTTCCAATAACACACCACCCTGAACTTGATTCACTTCTCTGACCTGGAAGGCAGGGGGTTTTCTGAGCCCTTCTACTTGGTTCTCTCTTTTTCTCTAAGGCTTGATAAAGGAGCAACAACAGTCACAGTGAATTGCCAGTGAGATGATATATTCACATTAGCACAATTCCTGGGAATTCTAGCAAATGGATATTTTTTTCATTATCTACTTTAATACAAGAGTGTACTTTATTTCAAGAACTTCGTTCTTGTTGGGTTTTCAACACATTATAATTGAAAAAATAGTGATTGCTTGAGCCAAGGCTTAAGAAATACTCATGACGTCCATGAATGAAGTGAATTTGAGAAATGCTACATTAAGATCATTCATGTTTTCTTTCTGCTCTGAGTCTGTGTCAGTAGTATACTGGTAAATGTTGAACAACCGGTTCTGGAGGGAAAAACTGCCGTGGTTTAGCATTTGCCTATTTCTGTGGTGTAAGTATTATCACCATGGCTGATTTTAAGGTTACGACATAATGTCACTGAATGCGGAGCTGGGAAGAGATATTAAAATTGGTTCTCAAGCAGCTACAAGCTGACTCACATACACCACTCATATAGACACTGAGCAGTCTCCTGATCATAATATGGCTGCTTTTGCCATTTATATTCATTCATTACACTAGCGATTCTCAAAGGGTGGTCCCTGACCAACAGCACAATCATCACTTGGAACTGAACTTACTAGAAATACAGAATCTCAGGCTTTACCTCATCTCCTGAAACAGAAATTCTGAAAGTGGGGCCTACCAATCTGTGTTTTATCTACCCCTCCAAATTAGCAAATGGATTTTTAATTAGCATTTCACTGCGAATTCTGGGCCATTGTATAATCATTTTCTTTTGAAACTTTTCTGTTACCAACTGCCACAGTGTCAATTAAGAAGCACAATGAACTGAAATTTTGCTTATCAGGAACACAATAATGGTAAATGATATCTATCTATTCCCTGTGAATTAAGCTCTCTAAGGACAGAGGTCATGTCCTACTCATCTTTCTGTTTCTCTTAGTAATAAATGTTTGTATAATCATTTTCTTTTGAAACTTTTCTGTTACCAATTGCCACAGTGTCAATTACTGAAATTTTGCTTATCAGGAGCACAATAATGGTAAATGATATCTATCTATCTATTCCCTGTGAATTAAGCTCTCTAAGGGCAGAGGTCATGTCCTGCTCATCTTTCTATTTTTCTTAGTAATAAATGTTTGTATTCAGAAATAATGCCGTACTTTGAACACCTGTCACGTTGGCAAAGATTATAAAGGACTTCAAAATGTTACATGTATTAGTAAGACCCTGAATTAGTACAGCTTTTTTAGGGGATGGTTTGACAATATATATTAGTGGACAGAATAAAAATTTCATGTTCTTTAACCTGCAATTCCATTTCTAGGGATATAATGCACAATATGTTTAAGCATATTCTCAAAGATTCAAGTATAGGAATGTTCTCACTGTGTTTATAGTATAAAAATGGAAAAACCTACCTGTTCGTGAATAGGAGTTTGGATAAATAAATTTTGGTCTATTCATGTAATGATACAACACAGCCATAAAAATAGTCTCATAGATGTATATTTGACTTGGAAAGATGATCACAGTGTCGTAATTGAAAAAGTATACAAAAGCAGTATAATTTCATCTAATTTTTATAGAAACAAAGCAAAAAAACCCTCATGTTGTATATGAAAGTAGTTGGAACAACATGCCCCAAGTGTTTAACTTTCTGGAGTTCTGGGTGATTTTTAATTTTTATTCTATAAATTCTTGGAAATGTATTAAAGTGTTTGTTTATGACATTGTAAGTTAGGGAAACATGAAAACTTTTTTGAAATTTGTCGACATGAACAGCAGAAGAGTTAATGGGAAACTATTCTATGAATGACCTGGATCAGTTTAATTTGGAAAAGTACTGTCCAGTAATAAAAGTACTGGGTGAGGCCAGGGAAGGGAGTAGTGGGAATAAGGTCACTTTCTTCAGAGAAAGGCACTAACTGTTAAGCTACTCCCCTCTATTCTTGGCTCCTTTAGCACAGGCATTCCACATGTCAGTTTTACACTTACCATTTATTTCCCAGTCAGGCCCTTTATACATAACTTTCCCATCCTTGCCCCTCTGGACTTTAACAAGCTACAGTAATTGCTAGTGGCACCAGCTGCTTGTGGGTGTGCAGATCTTGCTTTAGTAATAGTTGCTTTAGTTGTGTCAACAAAGATGGCACAAACCTATCAAGGCTCTTGCATTTATCTCCCTCCCCCCAGCTTGACAACACCTATGGTGAAAGCTTTTTTGCATGGGTCTCATGGTCACTAGTCAATTAGAGGACAGTCACTTTTTTGCTGGTAGGGGTGATGGGTAAAACAGTTAAAAATGAGCTCTGGGAAACTAACTGTTCCTTGGAATTTGAGGCTGGAAGTTGAGGGCTGCCTGCATCTCATTGAATAACAGGAAATGTAGCAGTGCTAGCTGGTTCTGGTAGCATCTAATGATAACAGTTAATAGCCTGGGCTTTGGGCTATCACCAAACTATACTTTTCATGCTGAAAGCTAGGGTCTGAAAAACTTAAAGGAAATAGGCTACTTCCTTAGAAAAAGAAAGGGTTCTGGGGATCTTTGGCTTGTTCTGTGTGGTTTCACATTCCAGAGCCCCCTTTCCCCTAGTGGTTGAGTCTTGGAGGTAGGAGACTCGCCACTACCCTACCTAGCTCCTTCTGACCCTTTTGGTAACCTAGTAAGCTAGATAAAAGAACAGATATATTTGACTCCTTTTCACATACGAACTCACATATGAGTCTTGGGAAAAAGAACAGGCTCATTTTAAGTAGAAGGAAGTACCCCTGGTGGGAGTTGAGATTGTAAACGACAGGACTTGACTTGGTTCAAAGGCCAATGTTTTGTTACCTTTCCTCATCGGTGTGAACCTAAGTCATATGGTGACTAGATGGAGGTTTCATTTACTTCTGGGGGTGGGGGTGGGGCTATTTTAGCCAGCAGTATGGAACATAGGGTCATAAACTTCCAGACACAGAAGGCCTATAAGTGATCAAGTTTATTCCCTATTCAGCGAAAGGGATATTGTGGTCCAAAGAGGGCAAGGACTGAGTTCTAACATTTTGGTATAGTCACTTGGTACCTCTGTACCAAAGTTGTCTTGTTTAAAATGGAGGCAAGAATCCTTATTAAACATTAGTTGTAGTCCTTACAATATCCTTTGATAGAAGGACATATTTGAGATGCTAATGCTATTGCTTAGAACAAGAGTGAAATCTGAGGACAATGGTGTGGGCTGGATGACTTGACTGAAATGGTATAAGTAAAATTGAAGCTACTTCTCAAACCCTATTTTGTCTTAAATTTGTTTCTTCTTCCTTTTCCCTATCCTACAGGTGATACCAAATACAGAAATCATCCGCTGGTGAAGAGGTTATGCTGAGCCCTACCTGTCCCAGTGGAGTAACTAGAGAATTGGGAGAGGCTGGAATCAGTATCCCACATATGATCTTCAAACCATTGCGAAGTCTTGGTAAGTGGTCAATGACTTTGTTGAGCTTTCCCAGCTGATGGAAGGGGCAGGGAAGGTAGTCTTAATAGGCTCTAGGCAATTACCTGGTGTTTTCTCATTATGATAGGACAAAAGGTCTTAAAATATTCAGGCTATACTAGGGAGTAACTAGCCTAACCTGTTTTCCCATTCTTTCATTTTCACAGATGAGGGGAATTGAATCTCTTGTCCAAGATTATAGATAATTGGTGTAGAAAATGGATTTGCATCCAAGCCAGTAATGTGTCTTCTACCCAGTGCTTCCTCTAGTTTCCATCCAAATCCTAGAAGGCCATATGAGGTGGAAGAGTTTTTATTCTATCCTGAAATTTTTTTTATAATCATCTCAGAGATGGTTCTTTCTCAATAATGGAAATTTCCATAGTGTAAAATTATACATAAAATCATCTCAGGTGCTTGATAAAAATGCAGATTCCTGGGCAATCAGAAACCTTGTCATTGGTCAAGAGCAACATTAAGACTAGCCTATCACTTACATTGAGGTTTCCTGTCCAGTGGGTTCATGCAAGAAAAAATCACTATTTTCATGGACATCCTTGTGAGGCAGTTGGGAAGGCTTGGTGCATGGTCAGTGGTTTTGGAGGGGTTCCTCAGTTGGTGGTATAGAAGGGAAGGGAAAATTTTCGTCTTGATGCAGCACTTACCTCTTTCCTACAACAGACAGTTAAGTACTTAATAATTTCCGGGGACCAGAAGGCATCAACGTCCTGACTTTATGGAACTTTCATTCTTGTGTGGATAGACAAGAAAATAAAACCAGTAAGTACATAATGTATCATAAATGTTATTTTGGATTTTTTTTCCATGATGTGAAAACTTGCATTAAAAATGGTTGGATTAGACTAAATAACATTTGTGTTTCTCCACCCTTCCCATTCTCTCTTTTTTTCCCCACCATAGTAGGGATTTTTTTAATGCAATTTTATTGAGATATATTCACACATCATACAAACCATCCAAAGTATTCAATCATTGGCTCACAGTATCATCATGCATACATCCCCATGATCAATTTTAGAATATTCATTATTCCCAAAAAGATATAAAAATGAACCCAAATACTCCCATACCCCTTATTCCTCTCTATTATTGACCCATAGTATTAGTGTGGTATACTTGTTATTGTTAAAGACTATAAAAACATTACTGTTAACTGTAATCCATAGTTTGCAGTAGGTACATTTTTCCCATATGCCTCTCTATTGTTAACTCCTTGTAATAGTGTTATACATTTGTTCTAGTTTATGAAATAGCTTTTATATCTGTACCATTAATCACAGACGTTGTCCACCACAAGAATCACTGTGTTATTCCCATGTTTTAACCTTTAGCTTTGCTTCTGGTGACATACATGATTCTAAACTTCCCCTTTCCACCACATTCACACACTATTCAGTGCTGTTATTCTCTCAATAATGTGTTACTGTAACTTCTATCCATGCCAAACATTTTAAGTTCAACCTAGTTACACATTCTGCACATACTAAGTAATTGCTCCACATTCTTTAGCCCTCATTTTATATCCTGGTACCCTATATTCTGTATTTTATGTCTATGAGTTTACATTTTATAATTAGTTCATATCAGATCATACAATATCTGTCCTTTTATTTCTGACTTATTTCACTTAACATAATATCTTCAAGGTTCATCCATGTTGTCACGTGCTTCAAGACTTCATTCCTTCTTACTGCTGAGTAATATTCCATCATATGTACATACCACATTTTGTTTATCCATTCGTCTGTTGACGGACACTTGGGTTGTTTCCATCTTTTGGCAATTGTGAAAAATGCTGCTGTATTGTACATTGGTGTGCAAATGTCTGTTCGTGTCCCTACTTTCAGATCTTCTGGGTCCATTTTCTTTTAATACAGGCCATTTCCTCTTTCCATGTTTTGGCCAACTTTATTTCCTTTACTGGGCTTCAATTTTCAATCTGCAACATGAGATTTTGTGTGAATTTTTTAAAGACCTTTCCATCTTTGAACTTTTCAGAGTCTCTCAGTGTGACGAAGCCTGACCAAGCTACATGTAAGAGAAGGGTCATAGCTAAACAATCTTTTTCCTCTTGTAAATCCTCACTAGGCTGAATTGCAAAGGATGTTTTTGAAAAGTGTTTTAAAGAGGCCACCAGATCTTTCATGTGAGTGAATTTGTAGCAGGAAAGAGGGGCTCTCTCAACTTAAAGTAACACAGTGATTAAGGTAAGTAGGAAAAGAAAGACTGACTTTGCTCTGACTTCTGTGAGAGAAGCCCTTAGAATATTAATTTGAAATTCAGTCATTCATGAGAATTCAGAACATTGCCATGTTTCCTAATTATGGTTTTAATCTAATTTTGATACTTCTCCTGTCTCTGTTTATTTCTGCATCCTTCTGTGGATGTTTTCACATTTCCAGAGAAAAGACCACCTTGGAAGGTTAACTTTTCCATAGCTTTCTAATAGGAAATATTTTCCTGACCTTTTATTTTTCTTAAACATTTTATTTTGAAATAACTTCAAACTTACAGGACAAGTGCAAAAATAATACAAACCCCTTATAGAGAACTCCAACATCTCCCCTCAATACACAGATCCAGCAATTGCCATGTAAACCCTGTCATTTCAGCTATGTATACACTTATCATCCTTCTATCCATTCATCCATCCATCCATCCATCTGTCTATGCAGCATCCATCTTTCTGTTCTTTAAACATTTGAGAATAGGTTGTACACAAATATTCCTTAAACACAAAGTACATCCATGTACATTTCCTAAGAACCAGGATAGACAATTTATGTAACTGCCTTAAGTACATTTAACAAGTTCAAGAAATATAATGTTGATATAAAGCTTATAGTCTATGTTCTAATTTTTTTGTATGCCCCAGTGTCCTTCTTTTTGCTTTCTAATCTCGGTTTATTTAGTACAATTTGTTCATTCTACACAACAATGTACAAGCACAACATTACCTAAAATATTTCAAAGTTACAAAACTCAAAACAGAAACTTTATAGTACTGACTGTACAATAAAAGCCAAAAAAACAATGTACACTTGGCAGAGGTAACTTGCAAGACCACCAGGACTGATGGCTGCAGCAGGTGGCTGTGGTGACCCTGCCAAGCTGGCTTTCAGGTTGCTCACCAATTTCAGAGAGATATATGCACAAGCACAAATAAAGAACCATTCACAACAACTAATGTGGAATAAGAGAGGGGCTCTTTTGGGGCATTCTGATCCTAGGCGTTAGGAGAAGACTTGAAGCAGAGGGACTCTAGACAGCACCAACAGGAAGGGCAACTGCATAAATTCTCACCTGTGTTCCCCAAGGACCCACAAGGGGCACAGCCAGGCTACCAGGTGGTCCCAGGTCCTTTGGGGAAAGGTGGGGCAGCATGTATAGCCTGCAGCTTTGTTTGCCATCCCTATTGTCTCTCCCTCTAAATTAACTCTGCAATCAGGAACAGGTGAGTTTTCTAGCCAGAACCACCAGAGAACATATTTATAGGCACAGCCCCAAACCCACACTCATGTAGGCCAAACTCAGCCTTCAGAGGAAATGTCTCAATTCCTGCCTTAGAAGCCTGCCCCTGAGTAGGATTTCCTTTCCTACCTAACCTCCCTTGGCTAGAAAAGTGATAAAACTTAGTCGGATGGGATGTAAGTTCATCGTGAGGTGTCGGAACTGGAGTGGCTTCTGTGGTGGTGGCATCCAGGGAACTGGGACTGCTGGCGCACAGGAGACCTATGCCTAGGAGAACAGGACCTTCTCATCTATGGGGGTACCTGCATCACATGAGAAGTGGTAGTAGCATTCTCCTGGGAGGGCTGAAACGCCTGGGGGGAGGCTGAGGCCAGGGGGCCAGCACAGCTGTGTCAGTCATCTCCTGGTCATCTGTGTGTCCTCCAGCCATGTGTTTCAGTGCCTTCTCGGCTTCATCTGGATTCTCAAACTCAACATAAGCATAGCCTTTGGACAGATGGAAATGCATCCTTTCCACAGGCATGTCAATCATTTTAAATTTTCCATACGTGGAAAACATTTCCATGATGTGATCTTTGGTCACATTCCGGGTAAGCTTCCCAGTGTGTACTTTGGTGGGTTTAGGGGAAGGGCTCCTCCTTTTTCTTTCCTTTTTATCTCTTTTGGCTGGTTTAAATTTAGAGTGGGAATGCTGCCTGTTCTTGTGTCTGTACAGAGAAGGACTCGGAGAGCTTGAGGAGCTGCTCGAAGGACTCAGAGAGTTTGAGGAGCTGCTTGAGCTGGAGCTACGGGATGTGCTGGAACTTCCTGAGTGGCTTGAGGCTGAAGAGGAGCTAGAACCACTGCTAGAGCCTGTGCTGGTGCTGGAACCCAAGCTGGATTAAGACCTGTTGCTGGTGCTGCTGCTACCACTGGAAGCACTGTGCCTCTTTCGGATTTTATCTCTGCCGTGATCCTTCTCACTCAACTCCTTTGTGGCCCCTTTATCTTAAAGTGATCTTTGGACTTCTTGTCAGAGTGGTCTTTGTGTTTGGTAGAAGGAGCCCTAGTGCTGGACTTAATCATTTTCTTTGACTTCTAGTAAGCTCTTCTTTTTCACTCCTATTAAATCCATTCTCCCCTTCTGAAGTGTTAGCAGCAATGGCAGTCTCACTGATCTGAACTCCCACTTCTAAGTTGATTCTGAGAAACAATCCATAATGATTACAATTTACGCCAAAGAGCAGCATCCTCCCACTTTCCTCCCCCAATGTCCTTTTGAGCCTTTTCTTCGTAATTAGATACAGTCCAGGATCATGTATTGCATATAATTATCATTGTCTCTGTAGTTGCTCTTTTTTTTATAGTTGTGGAAAGATATATACAATATAATCCTTTCCATCTCAACCATTCCCAAGCATAACATTCAGTGGGATTAAACACATTCACAATGTTGCAGTACCCTTACCTTCATTCATTACCAGAACTTTCCTGTCAACCCAAATAAACCCTACACCCATTAAGTATTTACTCCCCATTCCCAATCCCCATAACCATGATAAATTGTACTACATTTGCATATTCTAGCTATTTCATATAAATGGAATCAGAATATCTATCCCTTTGTGTCGGGATTATTTCACTCGTTATGATGTCCTTGAGATTTAGTCCATGTAGTGATATGTATCAGAACTTCATTCCTTTTTAAGTCTAGTATTCCATTATATGGATATACCACAGTTTATTCATTCATTTGCTGATGGGCTTTTGCTGAATAACCTTTTGGCTATTGTAATAATGCTATTGTGAACTTTGCTTTAGAAGTGTCTGTCTGAAACCCTCTTTTAATTCATTTGAGTATATATCTAGAAGTGTGATTGCTGGGTCTTATGGTAGTTTTTGATTAAGTTGTTTCCATGGAGATGTGACCCACCTGATTGTGGGTAGGACCTTTGGATTAGATGGTTTCCATGGAGGTGTATCTCTACCTGTTCAAGGTGGGGTTGCTTACTGGAGTGTTTTAAGAGAGAATCATTTTGGAAAGAGCTTCAGAACCAACAGGAGACCCAGACTTTGGAAATGAAGAATTAAAATGCCCCTGGGGAAGCTGTTTGAAATGAGAACCCGAAGACCCCAGCAGATGCCAGCTATATGCCTTCCCACCTGACAGAGGTATTCCAGACCCATCAGCCTTCTCGAGCTGAGATATGTTTCCCTGGATACCTTAATTTGGACATTTTTAAAGCCTTAGAATGGGGAACTTGAAACTTAATAAATTCTCTTTTTAAAAGCCTTTCCATTTCTGGTATGTTGCATCCTAGCAGCATTGACAAACTAAAACCCTTACCCTTGTGTATGAGTTTGATGATTACCTTTTCCATTTCTGTTAAGAAGGCTTTTGGAATTTTACTTGGTATTGTGTTAAATCTGTAAGCTGCTTTGTGTAGTATTGACATCTTAATGACATTGTCTTTCAATCCATGTGCATGGAATAACTTTCCATTTATTCAGGACTTTAATTTCTTTCAGTGATTTGTAGTTTTCTGTGTACAAGTCTTTTACATCCTATGTTGTTTATTCCTAGGTGTTTTATTCTTTTAATTGTTGTTGTAAATGGAATTGTGGTTTTTTCTTTTTTAATGCAATTTTTTATTAATTAAAAAAATTTTTTAAACATAGCAACAAACATTCTTACCATATGATCATTCCATTCTACATATATAATCAATAATTCACAATATCATCACATAGTTGTATATTCGTCATCATGATCATTTCTTAGAACATTTGTATCAATTCAGAAAAACAAATAAAAAGAAAACAAAAAAATTCATACATACCCTACCCCTTACCCCTCCCTTTCATTGATCACTAGCATTTCAATCTACTAAATTTATTTTAACATTTGTTACCCCTATTATTTATCTTTAATCTGTATGTTTTACTCGTCTGTCAAAATGGTAGATAAAAGGAGCCTCAGACACAAGGTTTTCACAATCACACAGTCACATTGTAAAAGCTATATCATTATACAATCATCTTCAAGAAACATGGCTACTGGAACACAGCTCTACAGTTTCAGGCAGTTTCCTCCAGCCTCTCCATTACACCTTAACTAAAAAGGTGATATCTATTTAATGCATAAGAATAACCTCTCAACTCTGCTTGGAATCTCTCAGCCATTGACACTTTATTTTGTCTCATTTCGCTCTTCCCCCTTTTGGTCGAGGTTTTCTCAATTCCTTGATGCTGAGTCCCAGAACATTCTAGAATTTCTGTCCCATGTTGCCAGGAAGGTCCCCACCCTTGGAAGTTATGTTGCACATCGAGAGGGGGAGGGCTGTGAGTTTGCTTGTCATGTTTGCAGAGAGAGAGGCCACATCTGAGCAACAAAAGAGGTTCTCTTGGAGGTGACTCTTAGGCCTAATTTTAAGTAGTCTTAGCCTATCCTTTGCAGGGTTAAGTTTCATATGAACAAACCCCAAGATTGGGGGCTCAGCCTATTGCATTGGTTGTCCCCACTGCTTGTGAGAATATCAAGAATTCTCCACTTGGGGAGGTTGAATTTCTCCCCTTTCTCACCGTTCCCCCAAGGGGACTTTGCAAATACTGTTTTATTCACTGTTCAAATCACTCTGGGATTTATTGGGGCATCACTCTGGACAAACCTACAAAATCTCATGCCCTACCCAGGGTTCCTTGTACTTCATGGTGTTCAATTAAGCTGTAATGGAGTTGTGTTCTTGATACCCTTTTCGAATTCCTCTTTGTTGATTATAGAAACACTACAGATTTTCATACATTGATCTTCTACTCTGCTACTTTTCTGAATTTGTTTACAAGTTCTAAGAGCTTTCTTATTCTTTTGGATTTTCTACATATAGGATCATGTCACCTGTGAATAGGGATAGTTTTACTTTTCCTTCCCAATTTGGATTTTTTAAACTTATTTTTCTTGTCTAATAGCTTTGATTAGCACTTCCAATACGACACCAGAATAGTGATGGTGATATGAGATATCCTTATTTTATTCCTGTCTTATGGGGAAAGTTTTCAGTCTTTCACTGTTGAGTATGATATTAGCTGTGTGTTTCTCATACATGACCTTTATCATATTGTGGAAATACCCTTCCATTTTATTTTTCAGGGTTTTTGTAAAGAAAGGGTGCTAGATTATTTCAGATGTCTTTTCTGCAAAATAGAGATGATCATGTGGTTTTCTTTTATTCTTTTTATGTGTATTACATTGATTTTCTTATGCTGAACAGTACTTGTGTTCCTGGGATAAATCCTACTATGGTATATAATCCTTTTCCTGTGCGGTTGGGTTTGGGTTGTTAGTATTTTGTTGAGTATTTTTGTGTCTGTATTCATAAAGGATATTGGTCAGTAATTTTCTTTCCTTGTGATATCTCTAACTGGCTGTGGTATTACAGTGATGCTGGTCTCCTAGAATGAATTAAGAACTCTTCCATCTTCCTTCTTCATTTTTTTGGAAGAGTTTGAGAAGGATTGATATTAATTCTTGGAATGTTTGGTCAAATTCATCAGTGAGATCATCTGGTTCTGAACTTTTCAATGTTGGGAGGCTTCTGATTACTGAGTCTTTTTCTTGTTATTCATCTATTGAGATCTTTGCTTTCTTATGGAGACTATTTAGGTAATTGTTTCTAGGGATTTGTCCATTTCATCTAGATTGTCTGATTAGTTGACTTATAATTGTTTATAATATCCTCTTACAGTCATTGCTATTTCTCTAAGGTTGGTAATAATGTTCCCCTTTTCATTTTTTATTTTTGTTATTGGTGTCCTCTGCTTTTTGTTCATTGTCTAACTAAAGTTTTGTCAATTTTATTGATCTTTTCAAAGAACCAACTTTGTTTTGTTGATTCTCTATTGTTTTTCTATTTTTTATTCCATTTATCTCTGCTCTGATCTTTATTATATGTTTCCTTCTTCTTACTTTGGGTTTCATTTCTCTTCTTTTTCTTGTTCCTCCATGTGTAAAGTTAATTTGCTAATTTGAGATCTTGCATCTTTGACAGTCTTTTGAGGCGCAAAAGCAGTTGATTTTGAGGAGTTCCCATTTATCTGATTTTTTTTCTTTAGTTGCTTATGCTTTGGGTATAAAATTTCAGAAGCTACCTCCTATTCCTAGGTCTTGCACGTGTTTCCATACATTTTCTTCTAGGAGCTTTATGGTACTGGTCTTATATTTAGGTGGTTGATCCAATTTGAATTATTTTTGTATAGGGTGTAAAGTAAGGTTGGCTTTCATTGTTTTTACTATTGATATCCAGGTCTCCCATGCCCATTTATTGAAAAGGATGTTTTGCCTTTTCAGTGGATTTGTGGATTTGAGGGCCTTGTCAAAGATCAGTTTACCACAGATTTGGTGGTCTATTTCTGCACTCTTGTTTTGGTTCTGTTGGTTGATACTTGTATCTTTGTGCCAGTACCATGATGTTTTGACCACCATGGCTTTATAATAAGTTTTAAAATCAGTAAGTATTCATCATCGCACATCATTCTTCTTTTTTAGGATGCTTTTAGCTATTTGGGGTCTCTTTCCCTTCCAGATGAATTTGGTAACTAGCTTTTCCATGTCTTCAAGGGAGGTTGTTGGAGTTTTGCTTTTTATTGCATTGAATCTGTAGATCAAGTTGAGTAGAATTGACATCTTTTTTTTTAACTTTTATTTATTGTAAAATATAACATATATACAAAGCAAATGCCCATTCTCTATTCTATTTCTATCTCCTGATAATCTGTGTTCTTAACTTCAGTACTCCAGGTTCACTCATTTATGTTAGTTCATATCAGTGAGACCATACAGTATTTGTCCTTTTGTTTCTGGCTAATTTCACTCAGCATTATGTCATCAAGGTTCATCCACATTGTTACATGCTACATGACTTTATTCTGTCTTGCATCTGTGTAATAATCGATTGTATGCATATACCACAGCTTATTTAGCCACTCATCTATTGATGGACATTTGGGCTATTTCCATCTCTTGGCAATTGTAAATAATGCTGCTATAAGCATTGCTGTGCAAATACCTGTTTGTGTCCTTGCCCTCATGTCTTCTGAGTAGATACCTAGCAATGGTATTGTTGAATCATATGGCAATTCAATACTTAGCTTCCTGAGGAACTACTAAATGCCTTCCACAGCATTTGTACCATTTTACATTCCCACCAACAGTGGATAAGTGCCTCTTTCTCCACATCTTCTCCAGCACTTGTTGTTTTGTGTTTTTTTTTATAATGGCCATTCTAGTGGATGTCACATGATATGTCATTGTGGTATTGATCTGCATTTCCCTGATAGCCAGGGAAGTTGAGCATCTTTTCATGTGCCTTTTAGCCATTTGTATTTCATCTTCTGAGAAGTGTCTATTCATGTCTTTTGCCTACTTTTTAATTGGGTTGGTTGTCTTTTTGTTGTTGAGTTGAAGAATCTTTTTATACATCCTGGATACTAAACCCTTATCTGATAGGGGCTTTCCAGATATTGTCTCTCATTGCGTAGGCTGCCTTTTTACTTTCTTTACAAAGTTTTTTGATGTACAAAAGTGTTTAATTTTGAGGAGTTCTCATTTATATATTCCTTTCTTCACTGATCTTGCTTTGGGTGTAAGATCTAGGAAACTACCACCTATTACAAGCTTTATAAGATATTTCCCTACATTTCCTTCTAAAGGTTTTCTGGGCTTAGCTCTAATGTTTAGGTCTTTGATCTATTTTGAGTTAGTTTTTGTATGAGGTGTGAGATGTGGACCCTCTTTCATTCTTTTGCATATGGATATCCAGTTCTCCAAACACCATTTATTGAAGAGGCTACTCTGTCCCAGGTGGGTTGACTTGACCAGCTTATCAAAGATCAGTTGTCCATAGATGAGAGGGTCCATATCTGAACACTCTATTCTATTCCATTGGTCAGTATATCTATCTGTATGCCAGTACCATGCTGTTTTGACCACTGTAGCTTTGTAATATGCTTTAAAGTCAGGTAATGTGAGCTCTCCCACTTCATTTTTCTTTCTGAAGATATTTTTTAGCTATTTGGGGCACCCTTCCCTTCCACATAAATTTTGTTGTTGGTTTTTCTATTTCTGCAAAGTAAGTTTTTTGGATTTTAATTGGTATTGCATTGAATGTATAAATCAGTTTTGATAGAATTGACATCATAACTATATGTAGTCTTCAAATCCATGAACACGGTATGCCCTTCCATTTATTTAGGTCTCCCATGATTTATTTTAGCAATTTCTTGTACTTTTCTATGTATAGGTCTTTTATATCCTTAACTTTATTCCTAAATATTTTATTCTTTTTGTGCTATTGTAAATTGTTTTTCCTCCTTAGATTGCTCATTACTAGTGTATAGAAACACTACTGATTTTGGGGTGTTGATCTTGTATCTTGCTTGTACACATTTATTAACTCTAGTAGTTTTGCTGTGGATTTTTCAGGATTTTCAATGTATAGTATCATATCATCTGCAATGAGAGGTTTACTTCTTCCTTTCCAATTTGGAGGCCTTTTATTTTCTTTCTCTTATCTGATTGTTCTGGATAGAACTTCCTGCAGAATGTTGAATAACAATGATGACAGTGTACATCCTTGTCTTGTTCCTGATCTTATGGGGAACGCTTTCAGTCTTTCCCCATTGAGGACGATGTTAGCTGTGGGTTTTTCATGTATTCCCTTTATCATGTTGAGGAAGTTCCATTCTGTTCCTATCCTTTGAAGTGTTTTCATCAAGAAGGGATGTTGAATTTAGTCAAATGCCTTTTCTGCATCAATTGAGATGATCATATGGTTTTTTTCTTTGATTTGTTGATATGGTGTTTTACATTAATTGATCTTCTTATGTTGAACCATCCTTGCCTACTTGGAATAAATCCCACTTGGTCATGGTGTATAATTCTTTTAATGTACTGCTGGATTTGATAGGCAGGTATTTTGTTGAGAATTTTTGCATCTATATTCATTAGAAAGATTGCTGTGTGATTTTCTTTTCTCTTGGTTATCTTGGTCTGGCTTTGGTATGAGAGTGATGTTGGCTTTGTAGAATCAGTTAGGTAGCCTTCCCTCCTCTTCAGTTTTTTATGAAGACTGAGCAGGATTGGTACTCATTCTTTCTTGAATGCTTGGTAGAATTCACATGTGAAGCCATCTGTTCGTAGACTTGAACTGAAATGAGGAAATAAAAGAATGGAATTAGAACTACTTGTGATTGGTTTGTTGAGGTCATCTATTTCATCTTGAGTCAAGTTGGTTGTTCATGGCTTTCTAGGAAGTTGTCCATTTCATCTACGTTATCTAATTTATTTGCATATAGTTGCTCATATCCTCTTATTACCTCTTTTATTTCTGCAGGGTCAGTGGTTATGTCTCCTGTTCCATTTCTGATTTCATTTATTTGTATCCTCTCTCTTTCTTTTTGTCAACCTAGCTAAGCATCTCTCAATTTTATTGATTTTTCTCAGCAAACCAACTTCTGGTTTTGTTGATTTTCTCAATTGTTTTCATGTTCTCAATTTCATTTATTCTCTAATTTTTGTTGTTTCTTTCCTTTGGCTCACTTTGGGTTTAATTTGCTGTTCTTTCTCTAGATTTTCCGAGTTAACATTTAATTCCTCGAGTTTTGCTCTTTCTTCTTTTTTTAATATAGGCATTTAGGACAGTAAATTTCCTTCTCTACCTTCATTGCATCCAATAAATTTTGATATGTAGTGTTTTCGTTTTCATTTGCCTTGAGATATTTACAGATTTATCTTATAATTTCTTCCTTGACCCACTGGTTGTTTTTAAGAGTCTGTTATTTAGCCTCCATATATTGGTGAATTTTCTGATTTTTTTCATTTTACCTTTACTGATATTCTTCATCTCCACACTATTCTCCAGAACGCTCTCTCCTGTCTTCTCCTGTCTGCATATAGTACTCCCTTTAATATTTCTTGCAGCACCAGTCTCTTTTTCACAGATTCTCTCAGTGATTGTTTGTCTGAAAATGTTTTAATCTCCCTGTCATTTTTGAAGGACAATTTTGCTGGATATAGAATTCTTGGTTGGCAGTTCTTCTCTTTTAGAATCTTAAATATATCCTACCACTGTCTTCTCGCCTCCATGGTTTCTGCTGAGAAATCCACACTTAATCTTGTTGGGATTCCCTTTTATGTGATGTATTGCTTTTCTCTTCTGCTTTCAAAATTCTCTCTTTCTCTTTGACATTGGACAGTCTGATTAGTAAGTGTCTTAGATGTCTATTTGGATCTATTCTGTTTGGGGTATGCTGCACTTCTTGGATCTGTAATTTTGTCTTTCATAAGAGATGGGAAATTTTCAGTGACTATTTCTTCCATTAGTCTTTCTCCTCCTTTTCCCTTCTCTTATTGTGGGACACCCACAATTTGTGTATTCATGCACTTCATGTTGTCATTCATTTCCCTGAGTCCCTGTTCATATTTTTTCATTCTTTTCTTTTGCATATTGGATTTCAGATTTCCAGTCCTCTAGTTCAATAGTCCTTTCTTCTGCCTCTTCAAATCTGTTGTAGATTTCTGTTGTTTTTTTTTTCATCTCTTCTACTGCGCCTTTCATTCCCATAAGTTCTGTGATTTGTTTTTTCAAACTTTTGATTTTTTCTTTTAGTCACTCAATGCTTTCTTTATATCCTCCCTCAACTCGTTGATTTGATTTTTGATAAGATTTTCCATGTCTGTTCAAACTTCCTGAATTAGTGTTTCAATACCTGTATCTCATTTGAAGTGTTGGTTTGTGCCTTTGACTGAGCCATATCTTTGATTTTCCTAGTATGACTCGTTATTTTTTCTGGCGTCTAGGCATTTGATTTCTTTAATTAGTTTATTCTGGAGGTTGTTTTCATTCTTGTACCTTGGATTTTCTTGCTGAATGGCTTTGTTTTCTATCTGTTCTTCGATATTCGGTTCAACTTATTCTAGACCGCTAGCATACATTTTGTTTAACTGATCAGAATTTTTCAGTTCTTGTTTTTTCTGTTTCTTCCCCTGCCTATATGGAACCTTTTTTTTTGGAAGAAAAAAAAGCAAATCTTTATTTTTTTTAGGAGGGTCTCCTCGTGTGTTATTGACCCCAGTCAGATTTTCCCAGACTGGACCGGCTTCCTCTGAGGAGGAAAGAGTTGCCAGCATCAGTTTTCCCTAAGGATGAGACCGAGTAGATTGACAGTTTCCTATGAAGCCTCTAGACTCTGTTTTTCCTATCCTGCCCAGCATGTGGTGCTTGTCTGCCTGCCACTTCCCACCAGCATGAAGTATTGAGGTGCCTATAACTTCAGCAGACTCTCCCTGGGGGGCATGGTTGAGACAGAGGAGAGGTTGTAGGTTGGCCTTAATTGCTTCAATTTTCCAGTCCCTTGTACCTGAATTCCTTAGGGGGAGGGATTCCACTTGAGCTGGGCCCCACCTTTTTCTTTGGGGAGGTACAGCCTTTAAGAAAGTAACTGTTTTCTCCTAACTAGTTACTTTGTTTCTCAGAGAAGCTCAATTCTGCCCTTGCCCTGGGCAGAGCTAGTCCTTGAGGACACATCCAATTCTATTGAATGGTCTATTAAGTAGTAGAAATAAAGCGGAAAAAAAAAAAAGTCCTTTTCAGAGCAGGATTCTCACTCATTGGATTCATCAATCAAGAGTTTAAGTTGAAAATAAAAGAGTTTTAAGTTGAGGGTCAGCCATGGTGGCTCAGTGGCAGAGTTCTCACCTGCCATTCCAGAGACCTGGGTTCAATTCCTGGTGCCTGCCCATGTAAAAAAAAAAAAAAAAAAGGAGTTTAAGTTGATACATGGTGGCTCTATGTCTCCCTCTTTTATTTGTTTAGGGTCCAATCCTTTTCCGGTATTTGTACTGTCTGACTCAAAAAGCCTCATTTTTGTTTTTGTTTGTTTGTTTGTTTTTTCATCAGCCCTGCCCCCTCTCTGCTGGGGCAAAAACTCCTAGTACCTTGAGCACTTATTCTAGGATTATCTTTGCTGGGGGCCTATTTTCAGTAGTCAAAACGTGTTAATTCCACAACTGGAGCTTGGTTGAGCTAAGCCCCTGCTGCTAATAGAGTCTGTTTCCTTTCCCCTGGGGGACCCAGGTTACTGTGCCCATGGGGGAGGGAACCTGCCTCTGCAGCTTGGGAGACTTACAGTTCTGTGTGGGATCTCAGCTAGTCCAGCTTGTCCAGACTGGTGTATTATATGTGTCTGGAATTGACATCTTAAATATATTTAACCTTCCTATCCATGAATAAGGAATATCTTTCCACCTATTTAGATCTTTGATTTCTTTGAGCAGTGTTATGTAGTTTTCTGTGTACAAGTCCTTTATGTCCCTAGTTAAGTCCATTCCTAGGTACTTAATTCTTTTAGTTGCTATTTTAAATGGAATTTTTTTCCTTAACTTACTCCTCAGGTCATTGCTTGTATATAGAAATGTTACTCGTTTTTGCACATTAATTTTATATCCCGCCACTTTGCTGAGTTTGTTTATTAGCTCAAGTAACTTTGTTGTAGATTTCTTATGATTTTCTGAGTATAGTATCATGTCATCCTCAATAATGATAAATTTACTTCCTCCTTTCCAATTTGGAAGCTTTTTATATCTTTTTCCTGCCTGATTGCTCTAGCTAGAACTTCTAGTACGATGTTGAGTAGTAGTGGTGACAGAGGGCATCCTTGTATGATTCCCAATCTTAGGGGGTAAACTTTCAATCTCTCTACATTGAGTATGATGCTGGCTATCAGTTTTTCATAAATGACCTTCATCATATTGAGGAAGTTACCTTTGAGTCTTACCTTCTAAAGTGTTTTTGTCAGAAAAGGATGTTGCACTTTGTCGAGTGCTTTTTCAGCATCAATCGAGATGATCATGTGATTTTTCCCTTTCGAATTGTTAATGTGTTGTATTACATTAATTGATTTTCTTGTGTTGAACAATCCTTGCATTCCTGAAATGAACCCCACTTGGTCATGGTATATAATTCTTTTAATGTGTTATTGGATTTGATTTGTTAGTATTTTGTTTAGAATTTCTGTATCTATGTTCATTAGGGAGATTGACCTGTAGTTTTCCTTTGTTGTAGCATCTTTACTGGGTTTTGGTGTTAAAGTGATGTTAGCTTCCTAAAGTATTAGGAATTAGGTAGTATTACTTTTTCCTCAGTTTTTTTGGAAAAGTTTGAGCAGGATTGGTGTTAGTTCTTTTTTGAATGTTTGATAGAGTTCTCTGGTGAAGCCATCTGGCCCTGGGCTTTTCTTTGTAGGAAGATTTTTGATGACTGGTTGAATCTCCTTACTTGTGATTGATTTGTTGAGATCTTCTAATTCTTCCAGAGTCAGTGTAGCTTATTTGTGTGTTTCTAAGAATTTGTCCATTTCATCTAAGTTGTCTATTTGTTGGCATATAGTTAATCATTGTATCCTCTTGTGATTTCTTTTATTTGTTAAGGGTCTGTGGTAATGCACCCCTTCCCATTTCTGATTTTGTTTATTTGCATCCTTGCTGTTTTTTTCTTTGTCTGCCTTGCTAGTGGCCCATCAGTTTTACTGATTTTCTCAAAGAACCAACTTTTGGTTTTATTTATTCTTTCTATTGTTCTTTTGTTCTCCCATTCATTTAACTCTGCTTTAACCTTTGTTATTTCTCTTCTATTTGCTTTGTGGTTAGTTTGCTGTTCTTTCTCAAGTTCTTCCAGGTGAGTAGTTATATACTGGATTTTTGCTCTTTCTTGATTTTTTAATATAGGCATTTAGGATAATGAATTTCCCTCTCAGCGCAGCTTTTGCTACATCCCATAACTTCTGATATGTTGTATTCTCATTTTTATTCATCTCCAGATAACTTCTGATTTCTCTAGCAATTTCTTCTTTGACACATAGATGTTTAATAGTTTATTATTTAATCTCCATATATTTGTGAAAAATTTCATTCTTTTGTGGTCCTTGATATCCAGCTTCATTCCATTATCAGAGAAAGTGCTTTGAATAATTTCAATGTTTTTAAATTTATAAAGATCTGTTTTATGCCCCAGCATATGATCTATCCTGGAGAATGTTCCAAGAGCACTAGAGAAGAATGTATATCCTGCTGTTTTCAGGTGTAATGACCTGTATATGTCTGTTAGGTCTAATTCATTCATTAAGTTGTTTAATTTCTCTTGTTTCCTTGTTGATCCTCTGTCTGATTCTTCTATTCATACAGGAGAGTAGTGGATTGAAGTCTCCTACTATTGTTGTTGAAACATCTATAGCCCCCTTCAGTTTTGCCAGTGTCTGTCTCATGTACTTTGGAGCTCCATGATTGGGAGCATAAACATTCATGATTATTATTTCTTCTTGACTAATTGTCCCTTTTATTAATATATAATGTCCTTCTTTGTTTCTTATGATATCTTTGCACTTAAAGTCTATTTTATTCATTATTAGTATAGCTACGCCTGCTTTCTTTTGGTTACAACTTGCATGGAACATCTTTTTCCATCCTTTCACTTTCAGTCTGTGTATCCTTGTGTCTAAGATGAGTCTCTTGTAAGCAGCATATAGCTAGATTATATTTCTTAATCCATTCTGCCAACGTCTGCCTTTTAATTGGTAAATTTAATCCATTAACATTCAAAGTCATTATTGAGAAGACATTTCTTCAATTTACCATCTTATCTTTTGGATTTTATTTGTCAGATCTATATATTCCTTTCCCTCTATCTCTTTTTATCCTTTAAATTACCCTTACTAGTACTCTTCAATTTTGTGCTCTCTTCCAGACCTCCCTCTCTCGTCTTTTTTTCAACTGGCAGAACTCCCTTTAGCATTTCTGGTAGGGCCAGTCTATTATTGACCAATTCTCTCAGGAATGTTTGTCTGTGAAAATTTTAATCTCTCCCTCAGTTTTTAAGGATAGTTTGACTGGGTACAGAATTCTTGACTGAAAGTCTTTTCTTTCAGTATCTTAAATATTTCATACCACTGTCTTCTTGCCTCCATGGTTCCAGTTGAGTAGTCCAAACTCAGTCTTATGTAGTTTACCTTATATGTGTACATTGTTTTCTTCTTTCCCCTTCAGGATTGTTTGTTTCTGTTCCACAATTAACAGACTGATTAGTTTGTGTCTTGGTGTAGGCTTATTTGGATTTATTCTATTTGGAGTTAATTGGGCTTCTTTGATTTACATATGCAGGTTGTTCTAGTTTGCTAGCTGCCAGAATGCAACACACCAGAGACAGATTGGCTTTTAATAAAAGGGGATTTATTTTGTTGGTTCTTCAGAGGAAAGGCAGCTAACTTTCCACTGAGGTTCTTTCTTACGTGGAAGGCACAAGATGGTCTCTGCTGGTCTTCTCTCCAGGCCCCTGGGTTCCAACAACTTTCCCCAGGGTGACTTCTTTCTGCATCTCCAAAGGCCTGGGCTGAGCTGCTAGTGCTGAGATGAGGAATGCCGAGCTGCTTAGCAGTGCTACGTTGCAATCTCCCATTTAAGCACCAGCCAATTAAGTCAAACGTCACTCATTGCAGCAGACATGCCTCCTAGCTGACTGCAGATGTAATTGGCAACAGATGAGGTTCACGCACCATTGGCTTATGTTCGCAGCAACAAGACTAGGTATGATCACCTGGCCAAGTTGACAACTGAATCTAACTAACACACAGGTCTTTTATAGAAGTTGGAAAGTTTTCCTCGATTATATCCTCCACTAATCTTCCTAGCCCTTTTCTCTTCTCCTTCTGGGACACCAATGATTCTTTTATTTGTGTGCTTTGTTTTGCCCATCATTTCCTTGAGATCAATTCAAATTTTTCATGTTCTTTGTCATTTACTCTTTTGTATGTTCAAAATCGTTTGTCCTGTCCTCTACTTTGCTTATTCTTTCTTCTGCCTCTTCAAATCTGCTGTTGTGTGTCTCTAGTATAGTTTTGATGTGTTCTACAGCAACTTTAATCTCTGTGATATCTGCTGTTTTCCTATTTATTCTTTCAGATTCCTCTTTAAACTCTTCTGTTGTCTTCTTGGTCTCTTTTATGTCATTAGCCATCCCTCTGATTTTATTTAGTAGGGATTAAGAGCATCTTTGATTAATTGTTCCAAAGTCTGTGTCCCCTCCGGTGTTTTAATTTGGTCATTATACTGCACTGTATCTGTTTGAATCTTCTTATGATTAGAGATCTTCTGTTGATTTCCTTTAGTAGTCTAAAGCTTTGTATTTGCAGAATGGATATAGAACAGGACACAGGGCATGGGGAAGGTCACAACAGTCCAGTGACAGGTTGTGGTGCAGGTACATGCACAGCTTGGGGACTCTGTACTGGTGCCTATGAGCATGGGGTGTGAGTCATTGGGTTGTGGGCACGTAGTGTGGGGGCAGGGCGCAGCTCAGGAAGGGCTTGGATTGCACGAACAGGGTGTGGTGTAGGGGACACAGAGGTAGGGTGCAGCAGGAGGCGGATGTGGGGGCTGAGCAGATGCACAGAAGCTGGTATGTGGGCAGGATGTGGGTGGACACAATATGAAATGTGTGGGTTGTGTGTGTCAGGGTGGGGGTACAGGGCACAGAAGTCATGGCACAGGGAGGTTGGTGTGCAGGTGTGTCCTTGCACAGGCAGAGTGGTCTGGCAGGCTTGGATGCAGATACATGAGTATGTGGGGGTGGTGCTCAGGTTATGGAGGTTGTAGGATGTGTCAGGAGTGGGTGATGCCGAGTGGACCGGACCCTGACTGGGTCTCTAGATACAGGGGTGGAGTGTGGTAGCAGTGCCCGCTTGTGCGGGGCAGAGACTATGTGGCACAGATGTGCCAGAGAGTATGTGCCAGGTGTGGGAAAAGGGCACACATGTGCCCTTTTGGGTGGGCAAGGGTGTACACATATGTAGGGAAGGGAGGGTAGGGTGCATGGATCAAGAGGTCCATACACGGATATGTGGGTACCCAACAGAAAGGATGTGGCTATGCCACAGTGTGCATCTGGGGGTCAGAGCCCTGGTATGCATCTGTCTGGGGGGCAGGGCCCTGGTGTGCACATGCACAGAGCTCAGGGGCAGCAGGGTGGGATTGTGCCTGCATGGGCTGGGGGCAGATGTGGCCTGGGTGCACAGGTCAGATGTTGCCTAGAGTTGAGGAGGTGTGGCATGAATGGGCGTGTGTGCATGCATGTGTCTGGAGGGTTGGATACTGATGTGTGCATGTCCAGAGGTCAGGGTAACCAGACGGGGTTAAGCAACTATGTAGGCTGGGTGCAAGTGTGGCCTGAGCATGAAGGTTAGCACCTGCAGCCCAGATGCACAGGTGACTGCCTGCTGAGGGCAGGGAGGGGAAGACATGGGTCTCAGGTAGGGTAGGGCAAGACTGTGTGTTTGCACAGAAGAGGTAGTTCTGGCTGGGACAGGCTTGTGATCATGCAGGGGAGGCACGGGTGTGGAGTGGTGATGCTCAGGGTAGGAGATCAGGCAGGGAAAGTTTGGAGGGCGGTTGGAGGAGACTGGTGAAGGTTCAGATCAATGGGGTATGGGGAGACCTGTGTGTCACAGGGTGGAGGAAGCACACGTGAGTGTAGCGCATTCAAGGAATACGGCTTCCCTGTCCCCATCTCCCAGTCTGTGCACTCCTGATGGTTCTGGGCCTCCATCTTCACTTTTAACATAAGTATTTTGAGCTCTAAATTTCTGTCTGAGCCCTGTAATTCCTGCATCCCATATGTTTTGGTTTGTTGTGTTGTTTTTATTTTATTGCTTCAAGGTTCCCTTGTGATTTCTTCTTTGACCCATTGGTTGGTTTTCCCTTGATATTAGTTTTTTGTTAATTTGATATCATCTATTCAGCACCTACTGTTTGTCTTATGTACATAATCATTGAATCTTTACCAAAATCCTGATGCATTGGGTATTAATCACAGTCATCTCTATCTCAAGATTAGTTATGGAAAGATTAAGTAAATTTACATAGATCACACTGCTAACATGTGGCAGAAGTGGGATTTAAGAGCATAAGTCATGATAGTGTTTATTTTTTTTTGTAATCATAATTTGGCTTTTAGTGAATATGGAATAGCAAAAGTATAATTCCTTAAATTTTTTTAGGAAAGAATTAGTTGATAGGTACAAAGCTGTTTCCATATTCACTAGTATCTGGAGTCATCCCTACATCTTTATCACCCTTCCCTGTCATATCATGCCTGCTATATAGCAGTGATCATCCTTTCTATATTCCTTCCCATAACCTAGGAATGAATAGGTAACTCTCTTGATAATACTTTTTTTTTTTTGGTATGGTGTGCTGTATGGCAGGGTCACATTTCATTATTTTTCCATGTGAGTATCCTGTTATTGCAGCACTATTTGTTGAATTTTGTTTTGTTTTGTTTTGTTTTTGCTTGTTTGTTTTTTGGGGGGGAAGTGCATGGACTGGGAATTGAACCTAGGTCTCCTACATGGCAGGCGAAAATTCTACCACTGAACTACCCTTGCAGCCCTGATAATACTCTTTTAAGTAGGATCCTTCTTAATAGTTTTTCCTTTCAGTTTCTTTCTATCCAAAACCAGCCATCATAACCACTTCCCAGGAACTGTAAACTGTCTTGTCTGTTCAATACAGGTTACAGCTTTATATATAGTAAATAATCCCTCATAATCAAAGAGACTGGCTAAGGAGCCTACTTTTTTTCTTTTAGTGGCTAATGGTTTTGGGATGACTGGGCTTCTGGCAGGGCTTAGGAATCTTTAAGAATTCTACTTATTTTTAAAATATTTAATACCAGATGGAACCAGTTAAATTGTCATAAGTAAAAGAATTCCCAGCATGGGTATGTTGGTGTCAGGATTAACCATGGTCCACTCCCCTCTACTGAGTTGGACACTTGGATATGACCATAGTTTCTATATAAGGATCTTAAAATATGGTAGACCCAAGGACTTTCCATACAGAAATGAACTGTCTGTCAAAAGGCTCTGTAAAAATAAGGTTGGCTTATTGCTATAGGACAGACAAATGTGTGGTACTTGAATAATTTCAAGGGCTTCCGGGCTGTGCTGGTTTGAAATTGTTAGGTACCCCAGAAAAGTCATGTTCTTTTGATCCAGTTTTGTTTAGGGTGGGACCTTTTGTTTGGATTGTTTCCATGGAGATGTGACCCCACCTGTTCAAGGTGAGTCTTAATGCATTTAATGGAGTCCTTTAAGAGAATTCACTCATGGCTGAGAGGAGCCAGACAGAAATACCCCAGGTGCTAAGCAAGGACTCACAGAAATAGCTAGTACCTGGAGATAGAGAGCCAAAGGAAAGTAAGAGATGCAATCCAGAGTATGCCCCAGAGAAGCTAAGTGAGGACCCACAGACACTTGGAGAGAAAGCCACTGGAATCAGCAGCTGTAAGCAATGAACCAGGAGCAAGGACTTCAGACACCAGCCATGTGCCTTTCCAGCTGACAGAGGTGTCTGGATGTCAGCTGCCTTTCCCCCAAGAAGGTATCCTTTCGCTCGTGCCTTAATTTGGATGTTTTCATGGCCTTATAATTGTAACTTGTAACTTAATAAATCCCCTTGAAAAAGCCAGTCCATTTCTGGATTATGTAATCAATAAAGTCACATGGACTCAAAAAGTAAAGGGATGATGGTGGGGTTGGGGCATTGCATGTTTCTGATAGGGTCAGTGTTTTAGTTTGTTAAACCTGCTGGAATAATGCAATATACCAGAAATGGAATGTCTTTTAAAAAGGAAATTTATTAAGTTGCAAGTTCTAAGGTTGTAGAAACGTCCAAACCAAGGCATCCATAGATAGATACCTTAATGCCAAAGAAAGGCCCATAATGTTTGGGGTTTCTCTCTCAGCTGGAAAGGCACATGGCAATGTCTGCTAGCTTTCTTTTCTCATTTCATATGGCTTCCCCAGGGGCATTTTCCTTTCACATCTCCATAGGTCTCTGGCTGTGTGTGCTTCTCAGTACTGAGCTTTTTTCCAAAAGGTTCCAGTAAGCAACCCTACATTGAATGGGTGGAGAGTCATCTCCATGGAAACCAACTAATTAAATTGGGTGGGTCACAGCTCCATGGAAACAGTCAAAAAGATCCCACCCAGCAATGCTAAATGAGGATTAAAGAACATGATTTTTCTGATGTACATGACGGTTTCAAACCAGCAAATTCCACCCTCTGGACCCCAAAAAGACATGTTCTTTCCATATGCAAAATGCACTGACTCCATCACACTAACGCAAAGCCTTAAATCATTTCAGATTAAAATCAGTAAGAAAAAAGAAACTCATAAGTAAGAGCCAAGAAATATTTTTCAATATTCTATCTCATAAGGATAAAAGAAATGCAAATTAAAACATCATTGGAGACTTTTTCATCTTTACAACCGGCAGATTTTTAAAAACCTTAATATAGGGTATTGGTGAGGGTATGAAAAAAATAGTATTCTCATACACATTTAATCCAGCTTTAGGAAGTACACATGGGCATGAACAAGGTTTTATCTGTAAGGATTTGCACTTTAGAAAATTACTCACACATAATTTAAAAGGGCAGCAATTGAAACAAAAGCCCAAATATCAGAGACAGATTAAATCTTTAGATTCAATTTGAGAAGATGTTATTAAACCATATTTAATAGCATGGGACATGTTTGAGATCTAAGTTTAAATGAATAGTCGACAAAAGATTTCATTAATAAGATAACATCAAAAACTGAAAAAGACTGCCATCTCCCCAGAAAAACTCACTTTTGAACATAGAAACAAAATAGTAATAAATCAAATAAAATGAAAAATAACCATTAACCTATGAAATAGATTTAGAACCATCTCCATCTACCTCGATATTGTTTCCAACCTTACTGTGTTTTTCACAGTACCATGTGACAATTCAGGATGAGTAATTCAGGATTGTCCTGTGGTATTGGAAAACTTGATGATGCATCAAGTACCACTAATTACAGTGCATACAAAACTGTTATCATGATAATAGCCTATCTGGCCCAGTCATTAAACCAAAAAAAAACATTTAGAGTTCCTGACTTTGCCAGTTTGAAACTGTCCTATACCCCAGAAAAGCCATGTTCTTCAATCTGTCATGTTACAGATATTTTTCCTAGCTTGGCATAGAAATTATTAATTTTTAGGTAGCTTAAATATTTCTTCCTTTACAGTTTGTTCTCTACCCACATTTCCCTATACAAGGTTAAATATATTTTATCATTCTTCATTTATTTATCCTTTTTAAAAGTACAGATCTTTCCTATTATGGACCTTTTTGGTATGTGATATGCAGCTAATTTATTTTCTAAATGTCTAGCCACATTCAGGGTTTACTGGGTTATTGTATAAAGAGTTTCAGAGTCTTTTCTCCAGAGAGCCAAGTTTTTTTTTTATACTGTGAAAAATAGCATATACAATAAAGCAATAAATTTCAAAGCACACTGCAACAATTGGTTGTAGAACAGATTTCAGAGTTTGATCTGGGTTACGGTGCCACAATTTTAGGTTTTTCCTTCTATCTGCTCTAAGCAAAGACTAAAAGAAATATCAATATAATGATTCAGTAGTCGTACTCATTTGTTAAAGCCTATCTTCTCTTATAACTCTGCCTTCTTCTTTCTCCCAGTCTTTAGGAGTATTTGGGCTATGCCCATTCTAACTCTTTCATGTTGGAAAAGGCTGTTAGTAATATGGGGTAGGGGTATGGAACTAGTTGATATTCTGGAGAGGCTGGCCCCTCTGGGTTTCAGGATTTATCTGGCCTAGGAACACATCTGGAGGTTTATCTTCTCAGTATTACTACCACTGGCTTATGCTCCCTCCTCTCTGACAATGTCAGCAAACTTTCTGTGCAGTACCTGAATAGAAAATATTTTAGGCTTTGTGGGCAATATGGTTTCTACCATTGTAGCATGAAGGCAGCATTAGACAATGTGTAAACAAATGAGCATGGCTGCATTTAGAAATACAGGTGATGGGCCAGATTTGCCCTGGGGTATAGTTCGCTAACCACTACTCAATGTCATTTTATTTTACTTTTTATTTTGAAAAATGTTCAAACTTACTGGATAATTATAGAAGTAAAAGAAACATACTGCTACCCTTCCAGATACATAGATCTAACAATTTTAACTTTTTGCCACATTTGCAATGTCATTCTGTCCATCCATCGATCTAACTATTTTTTGAATATTTGAGTGTAGGTTGTATATATCATGCTCCTTGAGCACAATGCTGCCATGTACATTTCCTAAGAACAAAAATGTTCCCTTATGTAATACCTTAAGTGCAGTTATCAAGTTCAAGGAATTTAACACTGATCTAAAGCTTAAAGTCGACATTCCAGTTTTTCCATGTGTCCCAATAATGTCCCTTTTAGCCTTTTTTCCTCCCTTGCTAGTTCCCATCTAGGATCATGTACATTTAATAGTAATTGTCTTTTTTTAATTGTTCTTCTTTGATGCTACAGGAAGAAAAAACTGAGTTATAAACCAAAAATATAATATTATTGGCATTTATATTTACCCATGTCATTACCCTCACCAGAGATCCTTATTCCTTTACATGGCTTTGATCTGTTTTCTGTTGTCCTTTCCTTTCAGTATACAAAACTGTCTTTAACATCTCTTGTAGGGCTGGACTACTGGTGATGAACTCCCTGGACTTTTATCTGGGAATCTCTCTCCCTCATTTTTATCTTTCTTTTTTTGCCTGGGCAGGCACCGGGAATCAGACCCAGGTCTCTGGCATGGCAGATGAGAATTCTGCCACTGAGCTACCATCACACAGCCCTCTCTCTCATTTTTTTAAAGACAGTTGTGCTAGATACAGAATTTTGGGGTTGCAGTTTTTGCTTTTCAGAACTTCAGCTATTTCATACCACTGCCTTCTTGCCTCCATGGTTTCCAATAAGAAATAGGCACTTAATCTTATTGAGGCTCCCTTGTATGTAACACATTGCTTCTCTCATGGCTTTTAGAATTCTCTATCTTCAGCATTTGACATTCTGATCATGATATGCTATGACAAGGATTTATTTGAATTTATCTTGTTTGGAGTTTGTTGAATATCTTAGGTGTTTATATTTGTGTCTCTTGTAACATTTAGAAGGTTTTCAGCCATTATTTCCTGAAATAGTCTCTCTGTCCCTTTCTTTTTCTTTCTGGAATTCCACAATGCATGTGTTGGGGTGCTTAATATTGTTGTTTAAGTGCCTCAGACTCTGTTCATTTTTCTTCCTTCTTTCAGCTCCACAGATTGGGTGATTTCAGTTGTCTTATATTCAAGTTTACTGATTCTTCTACCAGCTCCAGTCTGTTGTTGATCCCCTCCAGGGAGTTTTTAATTTCCTTACTGTGTCTTCAGCTCTGTTTGCTTCCTTTTCATAATTTCCATTTCTCTATTGATAGTCTGTTTGTGTTCATCTGTTATTTTCCTGATTTCCTTTGTCCGTGCTTTCTTTTATCTCTTTGTCCGTGCTTTCTTTTATCTCTTATAGCATATATAGGACCCTTTTTTTGTCTTTGTCTGGAATGTCCCAGGTTTGTCTGTCTTCATTGAGGATTTCTAGTACTTGAATGTTCTCTTTTGCCAGGACCCTCTCATCCCGTTTGTTTGTTTTGTAATCTTTTGTTGAAAACTGAACATTTTTTTGAAACTTCCACATTTTAGTGTGCTTTTGCTGGAATTTTGATACCCAGGCGTTTGTTCCTTAAGCTTGTATCCAGCTAGTGTTAAGACAGAGCTTTACTTGACTCCCAGGAGCTAACAAAAAAGAAAATGAGAGAAATAAGGAAAAAAGAAAACACCTTCCTAGGTCTTTTCAGATTGACCTGTACTAGTGCTTTCTTTCAGAGCTTTTCCATACAGTGAATTTAGAAAATAGCTCAAGACCCAAGTGTAATGTCTTCCCTAATCCTTTTTGTGCATGCTTCTTGTCCTGGGCATGTCCCTTTGACCATAGAAATTCCCTCATTTATACAGATGTGAATGCCCCCTATTCCATAGGAAACAGATCCTCATGCTCCTGGGCTCTGGACTTTATTCCAGCACTCCCTTGCCCCAGGCAACCACTTGACTGCTCTCATAGAGTTCTGTAAGAGAGCTCTGTGAGTTGCCTTCTACATTTAGGGAAGTTCTGATATAGAGTGCCCCTCAGGTCACTACCAGACAGATTGGGCCAGACATTTATGTGCGTGAGGGTTACTCTGCTCCCTTTGGAAACTGGACGGGGGATCTGCCCTAGGAGAGTGGGTTAGCTCTGTGCTGAGCCAGTGTGGGGATGGGTGAGGGACCAGCCAGGGTTCTAGGAAATTGTACTGATTTTAAGTGACTTTTTTCTTGATTTGGTACTTATTCTGTTACTGCAATCCTTTCTGGAACTTTGAGAAGGCTGCCAGTTCATGATGGTTGTTCAAAGATCCTGTGGGGAGATGGGACCCTGAGGTTTTTGACTCTGCTATCTTGATGGGGTGGGGCACAAACTCTGTCTTGTAGTTTTTTGTGTATGGTTTTTTTTTTTTTTTTTTGTATGCTATATGTTGGGGATCACATGTCATTATTTTTCCATGTGACTGTCCCATTATTGTAGCACCATTTCTTGAAATTTTGGGGGTGGGGATAGGGGGAAGTGCATGGGCCAGGAATCAAACCTGGGTCTCCTGCATGGCAGGCAAGAGTTTTACCACTGAACTACCCTTGTACCCCTGTCTTGTAGTTTTGATGGCATATCCGTGATGACCACTGATGTTGAACATCTTTTCATGTGCTTATTTATTGGCCATTTGTTTATCTTATTTGTAGAAATATGTGTTTAAGTCCTTTGTCCCTATAAATGTTTTTTATAACCTCATAGCTTTTGCTTCATAATTTTGGCTTACTTATTTGGTTACCTTTTCTTCACGTGGTACAAAACATAAGTACGTAGTATTGCCCATTCAACTTGGCCTGGAAGTTGGCAGTTTTCCCTTGGACAGTGTTTAAAATTGGATCACAGTTTTTAATGGAATGGTATAAATTAGAGAATGATGGCTTAAGATAGAATATAGGTAATAAGAAAAATACCAGCTTACATCTGGCGAAGTAAAGAAATTTTGTGGAATTCTTGTTTCAGATATATGTTGGGATGTATGTGTGTTTTGAGTCCAATATAATTGTATTTTTTACTCTGATATCAACAACTTTATATGATTCTCTTTTAAAGGTAAAGAGACAGAATGAGCCATTATGTGAAAAATAAAATAGCATTTAGAAACTGGTGTCTCGACCAGAGCCCCTCCTGTAGGTCTCCTTTCGTGCGCACAATATTTCTTTAAAATTGGGTCAGGATTTTAAAATGTAAATGTTTTGTGTAAAAATTTAGATTTGCAGTTTCTCCTTAAATATTAAACTAGGTCTAAATTCCCACCAAGCCCGAGTAGTGGTGGACTCATTTTAAAGAAGGGTCTTCTGTTTTACTATACTAGCCTATTTTATTTTTTAATAGCTCCTGCCTGGCTACTTGAGGCCCTTTGTACATATGGCTTACATTCCACTGTCCTGTAGCAACCCCACACCTCAGCTTTGGTGGACTTGGGGTCTAGTTTCTAAGATTCCAATGGGAAAGGGATATAACAATTATTAATCTTCCATTTTGGCCTGTTGATTACGTTCTTCGTACTTGCCACTGGGAACTCGTAAACAATTCTAAATATACCACATTTTGTTGTATTATCTGTCTTGTCCAAACTTGTTCTTGCTGCCATTTAAAAAAAAATAAGTTTTAAGTTTTTGTTTACAAGCAATAGAAGTTTACTTTGGCTACATCAAGTAAGGTGGGGGATTGTGACACTATACATATAGCAATTTAATAATATGGTATTTCAAAAGAATCTAACTTCACAATGTGACTGTGTGATTGTAAAAACCTTGCATCTGATGCTCCTTTTATCTATCTTGTCAACAAAGGAGTAGAACATATGGAATAAAAATAAATAATGGGGGGAACAAATGCTAAAATAAATTTAGTTTGAAATGCTAGTGATCAGTGAAAGCAAGGGGTAAGGGGTATGGTAGGTATAATCTTTATTTTTTTGTTTTCTGTGTTCATTTTATTTCTTTTTCTGAATTGATGCAAATGTTCTAAGAAATGATGAATATACAAAAAAAAAAAAAGAATCTAACCATAGAAGCTTGACCAATTTTTTCAGAAACAGTAAGGAACTTAAAGAAGCTTTAAGGGGCGGGCCACAGTGGCTCAGCAGGCAAGAATGCTTGCCTGCCATGCCAGAGGACCCGGGTTCGATTCCCAGTGCCTGCCCATGTAAAAAAAAAAAGGGCTTTAAGAACCTTAACAGAACTCATTTGATTGTCTTTAGAACAGTGGTTCTCTACCCTACCCAAAAAGTGCCTTTTATTTGCAACTAAATTGTCAGTTTTCAGTAAGCACAAGCTGCTATTACATTTGATTCCTTTTCAACTAAATTTGTAGTTTTTCACAATGTTTAAATGTTGTGCCAATGCCCCTAATCTGTTTAAACTTCATTTTTATAATGACTTCTTTGATTACTAAACTGTTTAACTGTAGGTCAACGTTTTCATGATTAATATGTACAAAAATACTACTTATTTATATTCATAGTGGGTCTGATGTTATATATTATATTAATGTTTTTATTGAGAAATATTCATACACATACAGCCCATCCATGGTATACCATCAATGGCTCACAATATCATCACATAGTTGTGTATTCATCTCCATGATCTTGTTGTTATATTTTAAAGTTCCATGGATTACAGGACAATTCTTTGATTTGAGGAATTGTTATATTGCAGAATATCTTACAGTCCTGGCTTCTTCGGACTAAATGTCAGTAGTGACCTAATCATTGTGACAAGTAATTAAAGCTCTTCTTGTAGAAACAAGTATTCTGGGTACATTGATGGATATATTTCTTGTAGTAAATTAAGAATTGGCATTTTGAAAATTACTTACCTCCCATTATGTCAACTGTGATAAATGTCCTTGTAATTTATCTTTGCATAGTGGACAAGTCATTTCCCTACCAACCCTAATTTTAGTCATAGAAGCTCCACTGAATTCTCTCAGATCCAGGAAGCATTGTTTTTTCCCATGTGAAAGAGCCTAACAAAAATATTGATGGTATGGACATGTTCCTGGCACAGATATGAGGATAAATATGCATTTGCAGGTATTAAAGAAGGGAATATGATAAAAAAAAAATCAATGGGTATTGTTTTGTTAGGACAAGCTCCCTCATTTTCTAATTGTACCTAGAGAATTAATATTGTCACTTTAAAGATAGCAGTATCTATCTGCTTTGCCTTGGTTCTGAGGCACAATTGTTGGTAGCTGTAATGCAGTTAGTTATACTGAGCCACCAAAGGATTTTTAAAACTCCTTGAAAGCATGTAAATAGAGAGAATTGCATGAAGTGTTTGTAATTGATAACTGAAAAGATATGTGCCTGCCTATATTAGCTTGGAACTTGATAACAGTGGTATTGACTAAAAGTAAGATAAAATACCTATTTTAGCAGAGAATAATGACTTAATATGTAAAAGGAACTTCTGCAAAACTAAAGAAGAAGGAAAAGTTACCTTCAAAAAAATGATCTTGCCTAGCTAGGAAAACATATTGGTTTTCTTTATAGTCCAGCAGGACATTTTGCAATTAAATAATATAGACATAATTACTAATCTGTGGCTTTGTGTTCTATACCTGTACTATCTTTTATTGACAGTTGTTACACAGAGATGAAAAATGTGACAGTAAGGAGAATTATACCTGAAAAATCTAATTATTATAATGTAAATATGTGTTATATTTAATTATAATCTTGAACAGGTGAGATCATTGCACTCCCCCCTACATGGAACATAACATCCAGGGGTGAAAGTCTCCCTGGCAGCATGGGAGATGACTCCCAGGGATGAGCCTGGCCCTGGCACTGTGGGATCAAAAATGCCATCCTAGACAAAAGGAGGAAAAGAAATGTAACAAATAAGGTATCGTGGCTGAAGAATTCAAATAGAGTTGAGAGGTTACTCTTTCTCAAGTTAGAACTTGCTACCTATCATAGTTGCCAAACCCTAACCAAAACCATTCCTACCAATACTAAAGAACATCTAGGGCATTATATAAGATTCTATAAAGTTTCCATGCACTAGGGTAACTTTCCAGAAATCTACAACCTCCAGATGGGTCCCTGGACCAGATGAGTCCTGAAATGCCGAGGGCCAGCCTTTCCAGAATGTCTACTACATCCATCCCCCATCCCATATTATTGACAGCCCCTTCCAAGATGAAAAAAATTAAAATGGGCATAGCCCAAATACCCATAAAGAGTGGGAGAAAGATCAAAGGTAGTGGTGGAGTTATACAGAGAAGATCAGCTTTAACACATGGGTATGAGTGCTGAATCATTATGCTGATATTTCTTTTAGTCTTCAGTATCTTAGAGCAGCTAGAAGTAAAAGCCTAAAATTGTGAAATTGTAACCCATACCAAACTCTGAAGTCTGATCTACAACTGATTGTTGCGATGCTCTTAGAAATTTACTGCTTTTTTTAATGTATGTGTTATTTTTCCAAAAACGAAGAAAAAAGTCTATTGCGACGATAAATATACAGCTATATTATGTTATTGTGAACCATTATTTGTACACTTTGGATGATTACGTGGTTTGGTAGTTAGATTCAGTTGTCAACTTGGCCAGGTGAAGGCACCTAGTTGCATTCCAGCAGCTAGCAAACTAGAACACATGTAACACACCAGAAATGGATTGGCTTTTAATAAAAGGGGATTTATTTTGTCAGTTCTTCAGAGGAAAGGCAGCTAACTTTCCACTGAGGTTCTTTCTTACGTGGGAAGGCACAGAATGGTCTCTGCTGGCCTTCTCTCCAGGCCCCTGGGTTCCAACAACTTTCCCCAGTGTGACTTCTTTCTCCATCTCCAAAGGCCTGGGCTGAGCTGCGAGTGCTGAGATGAGGTATGCCAAGCTGCTTTTGCTGTGCTACGTTGTGCTCTCTCATTTAAGTACCAGCCAATTAAATCAAACATCATTCATTGCAGCAGGCATGCCTCCTAGCCAACTGCAGATGTAATTAGCAACAGATGAGGTTCACATACCATTGGCTCATGGCCACAGCAACAAAACTAGGTGCCTTCACCTGGCCAAGTTGACAACTGAATCTAACTACCACACATGGTATGTGAATATATAATATATATCAACAAAAATAATTTAAAAATCATTGTAGCTCCAAGTCTTTTACCATAAAGTAAATTGTAATTTTGAAAATACATTTTCAAACTTGGAGGAAAAAAAGTGTTGCTTATATGATTTGACAACTTATGTTCAACAAATAATTGGTGGTGATGTTGTGGCAGGGTCACTAAATCAGATTGACTAGAAGGTCATAGGAGTCAAAATATTGTATTCCCAGTAGCTAAGTTTTATTAAGGAAACAGTATTTTTAAGCATAAGAGAAAGGAAAGAGACACTGGTAGAGTGGAGGAATCCCCATCCATGCTCTCTGGCTTCCCTCAGGCAGGGTTTGTGGGAGGTGTCACCCAGAGCACACTATGTCCCCAAGAAGCAAACTGGTCATGTCAGCACTCTTTGCTTATCAGGTATTAAGATCCCAGACTCTCAGGTGTTCAATGTAAATTTCATTATTTGTACAAGCAATCTAAGTATCATACTGCTGTATACCCCATCTTTATGTACTTGTCACAATGACATGGGTTGAAAACACTAATTTCTCATTATATTTTATCCATTTACCTTTTAGATCCTGTGGGAAGTAAAAAGTGGAGTTGCAAACCAGAAATACATTAGTATGGGGTTTATGTTTATCCATAACATTATCCTTATCAGAGATCTTTATTTTTAATGTGGCCTGGATCTGTTGTCTTTTCCTTTCAACTGCAGAACTCTGTTTAGCATCTCTTGTAGGGCAGGTCTAGTGATGACAAACTTCCTGTGCTTTTATTTATATGGGAATATCTTAATCTCATTTTTTTTCATGGACAGGCACCAGGAATCGAACCCGAGTCTCTGGAATGGCAGGTGAGAATTCTGCCACTGGGCCACCATTGCACTACCTTCTCTCTCATTTTTGAAAGACGGTTTTGTTGGATATCCATATACCAGAATTTAATTTCTTTTTTGGCTGAATAATTACATATATGACACATTTAGTTTGTACATTCATCTGTTGATGGACACTTGGGTTGCTCCCATCTTTTTGCAGTTGTAAATAATGCTGCTAGGAACATTGGTGTGAAAATATTTGTTTGCATCCCTGCTTTCACTTCTTTTGGGTATAAACCTAGAAGTAGGATTTCTGGGTTATATGGTATTCTATACTTAACTTTCTGATAAACAACCAAATTGTTTCCCACAGCTACTGCACCATTTAATATTCACACTGACAGTGAACAAGTATTCCTATTTTTCCATATCCTCTCCAGCACTTATTTTCCATTTTTTACTTTATAATAGCCGTTTTAGTGGGTGTGAAATTGTATCTCACTTTGGTTTTGATTTGCATTTCCCTAGATGCCAATGATATTGAGCATCTTTTCATTTGCTTTTTGGCCAGTTGTATATCTTTCTTGGAGAAATGTCAGTTCAAGTATTTTGCCCATTTATAAATTGGGTTGTCTTTTTCTTGTTGAATGATAGGATTTCATTATATACTTTGCATAATAAATTCTTAACAGATATATGGTTTCTCCCATTTTGTAGGTTGTATTTTTATTTTCATGATGAAATCCTTTGATGAAAAAATGTGTACTTTTGATAAAGTCCATTTATCTTGTTTTCTTTGTTAGTCATGCTTTTGGTGTAGTCTAAAAAGCCACTGCCTAAATGATGAATATGCAACTATATGATGATATTAAGAATTACTGATTGTACATGTAGAATGGAATGATTTCTAAATGTTTTGTTAATTTTTTTAATTAATAAAAAAAACTAAAAAAAAAAAAAAAGCCACTGCCTAAAACAAGGTCTGGAAGGTGCACTCTTGCATTTTATTCTAAGAGTTTTATACTTTCCATTCTTATATTTAGGTCTTTGATCCATTTTGAGTCTTTTTTTATATGGTATGAAGTAGGAGTCCACCTTCATTCTTATACATACAGATATCAAGTTTTCCCAATACCATCTATTGAAGAGAGTATTTGTTCCACATTGAATGGACTTGGCATTTATATAAAAAATCAAGGGCTGTGCAATGGTGGCTCAGTGGCAGAATTCTTGCCTGCTATACTGGAAACCTGGGGTCAATTACCAGTGCCTTCCCATGCAAAAAAAAAAAAAAATCAACTGGCCGCAACGCTGCAAATGAAATCATTGCCCTTCCCCCTACGTGGGACATGACATCCAGGGGTGAAAGTCTCCTTGGCGACATGGGAGATGACTTCCAGGGATGAATCCGGCCCTGGCACCATGGGATCAACAATTCCATCCTGACCAAAAGGGGGGAAAGAAATGTAATTGATAAGGTAGCAGTGGCAGAGAGTTCAAATAGAGTCAAGAGGCTACTCTGGAGGTTGCTCTTACATAAGCTTCAGTTAGACCTTGCTACCCTATCATAACTTGCCAACCCCCAACCAGGACCATTCCAGCCAATCCTAAAGAATACCTAGGGCAATAGAAAAGATCCACAAGGTTCAATGCACTAGAGCAACTTTCCAGAAACCTACAACCTCCAAATGGGTCCTTGGTCCAGATAAGTCCTGAACCTAGAGGGCCTAGCCTCAGATAGTTCCATCTCCCTACCTCATATTAGTGACAGACCCTTCCAATATGAGAAATTTAGAATGGCCATAGCCCAAACACCCCTAAAGAGAGGACTAGAAAGATCAAAGTTGATGGTGGAGTTATACAGTGAAGATAAGATTTAACAAAAGAATATGAATGCTGAATTATTAAATTGATATCTCTTTTAGTCTTCAGTATCTTAGAGCAGCTAGAAGTAAAAACCTGAAATTATGGAATTTTAACCCATGTCAAACTGAAATGTTCTACACCTAATTGTGGTGCTGTGATTTGAAATTTATTGCTTTTTTGTCTATGTGTTGTTTTTCACAAGAAAAAAGGAAAAAGTAAAAAAAAAAAAAAAAAAAAAGTGTATCTCCAGTAGGCAAAATACTAAAAACAGCTATTAAACGAAATGTGCTAAAAGAAAAAAAAATCATGGTGATGCATACACAAGTATGTGTTGATATTGTGAGCCATCGATCATATACCATATATGGACTGTATGTATGTGGAGATTTGTCAATAAAAATGTTTTTAAAATCAACTGGCCAGAGTTCTAGGCTGGAGGCATTGGCAGTTGGAGCATCATGGGCTTTGTGGTCAGGACTTTGCAATGGCTGTGGCTCCTCAGACACTAGGCTGCGATGAGCTGTGTGTGTCCAGGGGATGTTTGTGGTCTCTACTATCTCAATTTCTAGCAAAGGAAAGAGCTGTAGCCAGGGGATTATTCTGCATTTTGTATGAAGGGTGGAAAGAACTTCTCATGTTATGTTCAAGACTTATAGTTTTCCTTCTTTGCAGAGCTTTAGGGAGTTTACCTCCCTTGTTTGCCTTGGCCTAAGAGCCTAGATGTCAGTTCCATATTCTCTGGGCAAGGTGCAAAAAGTGTGCATATAGATGATTTGCCTAAATCTGAATTAAAAGATAGTAAAAAAAAATAGAAAATGCCACATTAAAAAATGTTGAATGTATAGAATGTGAATTTCTAATGTACACCACAGATTATCTAGCTTGTTGTAAGGAAAGAGAAATGGGTGAGAGACAGCTGTTCCAATAGGCAGGCGTGAGTCTTCCCTTATTTTCTTGTCCTGGGTCTACCTTATCCTGGGATCTCATCCCTTAAACTCAAAAAAATTTTGAATATTCAGGTGTCAACTCTTATGGCTATCAAATTGTCCTCCTTTCCTCATTGCATTAGGGGTGTTCTAGTTTGCTAGCTGCTAGAATGCAATATGCCAGAAATGGAATAGCTTTTAAATAGGTGAATTTAATAAGTTGCAAGTTTACTGTTCTAAGCCTGAAAAATGTCCCAATTAAAGCAAGTCTATAAAAATGTTCAAATTAAGACACCAATGAGGTTACCATCACTCAAGAAAGGCTGATGATGTTAAGGTTTCTCTCTCAACTGGAAAGGCACATGGTGACATCTGCTAACTTTCTCTCCAGGCTTCTTTCATGAAGCATCCCCTGCAGTGTATTCTTTCTTCATCTCCAAAGACTGAGTGGGCTCTTGTGGTTCTCATCTCTCTCTCTCAAAAATGCTTACTCTTTTAAAGGACTCCAGTAAACTAATCAAGAGCCACCTGGAATGGGGGAGTCACAACTCCATGGAAGCTATTTAAACAAAAGTTACCACCCACAATTGGGTGGGTCACATCTCTATGGAACAGTCAAACTCCCAGCCAGCACTATTGAATAAGGATTAAAGGACATGGATTTTCTGGGATCCACCACAGATTCACACTGATACATTCCACCATTTGGGCCCCCAAAAGACATGTTCTTTCCAAGTGGAAAATACATTCATTCTGTAACAGTATCAGAAAAACTTAAAGCATTTCAGTAACAATACAACTGCAATACAAAGTCAGAAACAGTACAGAATCTTAAAGTCAGCTACAGGCATAGTCTGTTCTAAGGCAAAATTCTCTGGCTCTGGACCTGTAAGTTCAGAATAAGTTATTTGTTGCCAACATACAAAGGAGAAACAGTCATACAATACATATACCCATTTCCATAGGGAAAAATTGGAAGGAATGTAGAGGTCACCAGACCCAAGCAGTTTCAAAAACCTGCAGGGCAAACACCATTAGATTTCAAAGTTTGAGAGTCATTTATATTTGGGGCTTTAGAAAGCGGCAATCCCATCCTTTCCAAGGGCCTACACAGTGGCCTTTTTCTCTCCAAATGCAACCTTGGGAGACATTGGGGAGACCACCTTTTTCTGGGCTCCACACTCTCCAAGCATTGGGGCTGCACCTGCTCTCCAGGGCACATGCTCAACCCCTCCATGTGGCAGCAGCCAGGCTCTCCCAAATCCCCAAGAAATGTATTCCCCCTCTTTAAGGCCTGGGGTGGCACAACTCTTCCACTGCAATGAGGTGGAAAGCCCTTTCTCTGCTTCAGAGCACACTTGCTCTCTCCAAGTGTTTGGGTGGGTTTCTTGACTTTAGACTTTAGCTTCCATAGTTTTGCCTCTGAAGTTATTTTTCCTCCAATGTGTCCCTTTCTGTCCCTCTGAGTCCCAGCTGGTAGTGATTCCATTTATACAGATCCTGCAATACTCTTGTTGGCTTCCTATGCTGTAGCATCAGATTATGCCCATCAAACAGAAGGAGTTTCCACAGATCCTTCCTGGATAAGTCCATCTCCAATCCTAGCTTTTTCTGAAATGGCTGACTGGTTCCACATTTGGTTAAATCCTCACATGGAGCACCATTCTCTGGGGTCTCCCTTCCTGGAAGCCCAGAATGTTCCAGTACATCAACTTCTGGTTTCTTTTTACCCAAAAGTTCAGCTCCAGTTTATCTCTTTGCTGTTGCATTTTGCTATAAGCTGCAAGGAGAAACCAAGCTGTACTTTCCACATTTAATTTGGAAATCTCTTCTGCTAAATATCCAAGTTCATGGCTTTTAAAATCTGCCTTCTAGCAAAAGCTGCTAGTCAATTTTGCCAGATTATCTGCCATTTTAAAACAAGGATCGCCTTCCTTCCACTTTGCAATAACACATCCCTCATTTCTGTGTAGAGCCTCATCAGAGGTATCTTTAGAGTCCACATTTCTACCAATAGTCTCTCCAAAGCATTCTAGGCCTTCTCTATCAAGCTCCTCACAACTCCTCCAAAATCCTCCCCTTATCCATTTAAAAAGCCATTCCAATATGTTTGGTATTTGAAAACTGCAGCAGCACCGTACTTCTCCACTACCAAACTCTGTTCTGGTTTGCTAGCTGCCGGAATACAATGTACCAAAAATGGAATGGCTTTTAAAAAGGGGAATTTAATAAGTTGCAAGTTTACAGTTCTAAGCCTGAAAATGTCCCAATTAAAGCAAGTCTATAAAAATGTCCAAATTAAGGCACCAACAAGGGGTTACCTTCACTCAAGAAAGGTTGATAAAGTTCAAGGTTTCTCTCTCAACTGGAAAGGCACATGGCATCATCTGCTTTCTCTCAAGGCTTCTTTCATGAAGCATCCCTGGGGGCATATCCCTTTTTCATCTCCAAAGGTCTCTGGCTGAGTGGGTTCTCATGGTTCTTATCTCTCTCTCCAAAATGCTTTCTCTTTTAGAGGACTCTGATAAACTAATCAAGACCCACCTGGAATGGGTGAAGTCACAACTCCATGGAAGCCATCTAATCAAAAGTTGCCACCCACAATTGGGTGGGTCACATCTCCTTGGGAGCAATCAGAAAGCTCCCAGTCAGCAATATTGAATGAGAATTAAAAAGCATGGCTTTTCTGGGGTCCACCACATATTCAAACTGGCATGGGGGTGGGCAGGAAACCTTAGACAGTAAACTCTGGCTGAAGTCTAACTTAACATGTTACAACTCATACAAGTCAGTGTTTCACTACGGTTGATTAATAGGGCACAGATGCATGAGAATTATGTAAAAGAACAAGACTTTGATCATAAAACATGTAAAAGACACAAGGGCTTCAGGGAGAAGGTTGGAGACAGAAAGGGAGGAGCAATAGAGGGCAGTGGGCATCCCACCTGCTCCAAGTCCGAAGAGAAAAGGGCCAAGGCTTCCCTCCCTACTCACAAGGACTCTGGCCACTAGTTCTGCCAGGCTAACAACCTCAAGCTACAGAAAATGGTGTATGTGGGCGTGGGGGGGGTCCTAACTATGATACTGGATGTGGGAATGAAATGCTATGTCTCTGGAGATAGAGTTGACTGACTTGATGGGGGAGTGGATCCATAGGAGTAACACCCTCTGCTCCCTCAGAAACTGAACCCCAGGGCAAAGTTGGATTCATGATCAGCACCTCAAGTGATCATCAAAGAAACAAGTGAGAAAATGCACCTAAACCTGGGTAAGTGATCCCTGAAGACTGAGGAAGGGTACTTCTTCCTATTGCCAGACCAAGCAAAGTGAATGATTAGGGAGACTCATACCCTCTTGCAAATGTTTATAAGAGGAGGATACTGTCTTTCCTGCCCACCAGCCATGTCTGCTTCAGTGGAAATTTTTAAAAAGAAAAATTCAACTGTCCTTCCTCAGGAAACAGGATCAGAGACAGGAGAAGACAAGTTGGCAATATGGATACACTTTCCTCCAGGCCCCAAAGTGGAACTCTGACTGCAAAGGGTAGACCTTTCCCTTTCCTCATTCTCCGTCCTTTACCTAGCACCCACCTAGAGGTCTTGGGCCTCAAGTTTACTTGATGAATGCAGAGATCATGGCTAAGTTTGCATTATACCCCTAGGCAAGACAGAAACAAGGTCCAGGCTAGGGGAACATGAACATTGGCTATTTCTCAGGAAAGCTGTTCTTTCAGGCCAGCTTTCACTTACTATACTATAAGATCATGAATTGTGAGCTAGATGAAATTGAATTTGTTCGTGGCCTAATAAATCCTTGTTCAACCAAGCCCTGGACAGGTGAGGAGGGATCCCTGGAGACGGGGCTGTTATTCTGTCCATAAGAGAGGTAGAATTATTTGGACCAAAGGACTGAACAGACATGTATCTAAACAGAGCATTCCTTTCAGTGGTGCCGGGCCCTGTGCTGCCATTAATTGGGCTCTTCCTGGCTGGCCCTTGGGCCTGATTGGACAGAGGGTTGTACCTCCAAACACAGGAATATCCTTAGTGGTGGTGGGTCACATGGTGACCATAATGGTGTTGTGGCTAGAGGGATCCCTTGTGTTCAACTTCCCACAAAGATGTCTATGGTGCCAAGGGCCCCTCTCTTTTCTGCGTTTTGCTCAGTGCTCTAGAGGGAAGTGTGAGCCTCAGAGATACTCTGTTCCCAAAGCTTGTGTGCTGTTGAATGCCCCAGTATGGAACGGTTTGGGTGTGGTACCAAATGTTGACCAATGCTGCTAGTTGTTGGACCTAACGTTGTTCACAGCACTGGACATGGAGTTGACAAAACAGCCTCTAGGTTTTTTTTGTTGAAAACTGGATATTTTGACTGTTATAATGTAGTAGCTTTAAATGTCAAATTCTTCCCCTTCACCAGGGTTTGTTGTTGCTGCTAGTTGTGTTTTACTTGTTTGCTTAATGACTTTTCTAAATTATTTTTGTAAAGACTAAAATCTTTGTTGTGTGGTCCCAGAAGTTTCTGTTCTATTCGCTTAGTAACAAACTAGTGATTTGACAGGGATTTCCTTATATGCCTGAAATCAAAGGGGAAGAAAAGCTCTCCTAGTCTTTCCACATTGATTCTGTGTCAGGGCACTCCTTTGACACTTAACCAAGCTGTGTACCACTTTATCTTAGCCTTCACATACTGTTTATATGGAGTTAAAGGTCAGCCAGAGGTGAAAGCTTAGAATTTTCTCAGGTCTTTCTGAACATGCATCCAGACCTAGACATCCAGTGACCTTCTAGATTTCCAGATATATGCAGGAAATTTGCAAACCCTTGATTACACAATGTATCTCCTCCACCAAAGTCTTTCTTTCTTTACATGCTTTTGGTCTGTTGGTTTGCCCCCTATGTTATTCCTTGTCACAGGTACTTATGGGTACTACCTTTAATTGCTTTTGACAAACATGACTGGGAGACTGTTCCAAGTCTGAGAAATTTACAAAGTGGGTGAAACAAAGACAAGTCCCCAAGCCAATTCCTCAGGGAGTCACCAGACAGGTCAAAGTACACTATTCTTTGAGAAGGACATTTGTATTTCCTCCTCTGGTGCTACCAAGCTACACCAGGAAAGCAGGACACCATCCCTTTTGCTACTGCTAGGCTGAGGAGTGTGTATGGTTGGCAGTTTGGGGCTGTATGAATATGACTGCTATAAACATCCTGATAAAACTCATTGTGTGGACATAGTTTCATATCTCTTAGACCAGGGGTGGCAGGGAATATGGAAAAGAATTAGGAAAAGGATTCATCATCCTAAAACAGAATAGACCGAGCAATGGGAAAGAGAACAAACTTACATATCTAGAGCCACCACGTGCATGAACACACCTGTGAGGGGAGAGCCCAGCCCCAAACCAGCTTCACAGGTACCCTCCAAGGATGTGGCCCAAGGATTCTTACTCCCAGCCTTGCTCCCTACCTGGGCCATTCAGGTTTACATGAACTGATTCAGGTGCATAGTAGATTTGGAAATGAGGCATTGGTTTTAAAATGTAGGTGAGGAAGGTGGAAAAATGTTAAAACATTGTCATTCCCATGACCTCAGCTTCCAAGAGACCAGGTCCTTCACAATGAGAATCATTAAAAGGGGGGAATAGGGAAGCACAAGGAGAAGATTACAAATAAGTTACAGAGAAATTTTAAAATAGGCAGACAACTCAATGGGAGAAAATATTTGGAAATCACATATCAGACTAAGGTTTGATTTTCTGTATATACAAAGAAATCATACAACTCAACAAAAGAACAAACTATCCAATTATAAAATGGGATAAACATGAATAGCCATTTTTCTGAAGAGCAAATACAGATGGCTCAAAAGCACATGAAGAGATGCTGATTTTCACTGGCTATAAGGGAAATGCAGATCAAGACTGCAATGAGATACCACCTCACACCTATAAGAATAGCTGCTATTAACCAAACAAGTAACTATAAATGTTGGAGAGGATGTGAAGAAACTGGAACACTTATGCATTGCTGGTGGGAATGTATAATGGTGCAGCCCCTATGGAAGACTGTTTGGTGGTTCCTTAGGAAACTAAATATTGAGTTGCCCTATGACTCAGCAATAGCACTACTTGGTATAGACCCAAAAGAGCTGAAAACAATGACACAAACAAACATTTGCACACCAATGTTCATAGCAGCATTATTCACAACCGTCAAAAGATGGAAATAAACAAAATGACCATTAACAGACGAGTGGATCAACAAAATGTAGTACATACATATGATGGAATATTATTTAGCAGTAATACAAAATGTCTTGAAGCACATGACAAGATGGATGAGCCTTGACATAATGATGAATGAAGTTAGCCAGACACAAAAGGATAGATATTGTAGGAGTCCACTTTTATGACCCGCATAAAGCTTATAAACCTTATCAGAGGCTTATAATACAGAGGATAGGGTACTTAGAGATACATAAAAGCTAGAGATGGGTGAATGGTTAGCTGATGAGGTTGAACTTCAATGTAAGGGAATAGAAAGCGAAGGTGATTCTCTAGTGGGTTTATAAGAAATATTACCATATTGAAGATGAACAAGATTGAAAGGAGTTGTATAGACCTACATGTCCCACTGACTCACACTAGAAATATGAATGAGTTCTCATAAGAATTACTTTAAAGATATGATTCTTGTATAAAAAATGTTTAAGCCCAGGGTACAGGGGAAGACTGCTATTGCATGCTATGAACTATGTTCAAAAGGAAACCATCAGCACTACCACAGCAACAGCAGAGGTAAATAATGGAGTGAGGGACAAGAGTTAAGAGGAGGTTTAGATTTGCTGTTTGGTAAGGGTGTGTGTTTTTTTTGGTTTTCTATCTCTTGGGAACAATGAAATTATATAAAATTGAGAATGTTAATGGACTGTGGACTTTTGGCCCTCTACATGATGTGCGATGAATGCAGGTGGCTGAAGGATGTACTGATGGAGAAGTAGATTGGTGAACGATGGTGTATACTTCTGAACAAAGGTTGTACTGCTACAAAAAGGAACAAAGTCATGAAGCATACAACAATGTGAATGTACATGTGGGACATTTGGTGAGACAAAATAAGCCAGAAAGAAAAAAAACAATAGTATGGTCACCTTTAGAAAAATGCTTGTAACAAAACATGGGCCTAGATTGTAAGCTTCTAGAGCAGACACATTAACTCTGGAGTGCTGATTATTATTTCTGGACTTTGAGAGGGTGTTTTATATATATAAACTGATATTTAGAGATAAGAACAAAACCGAACAGGTTGGGGTTAAAGTAATTCAGAACTTAGGGTGAGGAAAACTGTCTATGTTTTAGAACCACACATACTCTTTGAGACCAATGGAAGAAAGGTTTATTTGGTCTGGAAATGAAGTTTTTTTGTTGTGCATAATTGAATTCAACCTATCTGTATAGCTCATTTGAACAATTGAAATACAGGAAGCACAGGATGAGAAAGAGGTCCTTTAATCCTGTATAGATTATTGTAATGCCTGGAGACATCCTAGAGTATATTAATCAAATCCTTCAAAAAGTGTTGGTAAAGTCCCCTGAGAGAGGAGAGAAAGAATATGGAACTATTAACCCTTATTATCAGGGAATCTCCTGATACTGTGTCAAATTTTAGGAATATCCAATTCAATAGGCCATGACCTTAATCATGAGACTCTTGTGAAGCTTATGTAGGTAGCGGAGAATCTTACACTACCTATAGGCATGCCTAAGAGTTACTTCTGGAGGACCTCTGTTGTTGCTCAGATGTGGCCTCAGTCTCTCTAAGTCCAACTCTGCAAGTGAAATCATTGTCACTCCCCTACATGGGACATGACATCCAGGGGTGAAAGTCTCTCTAGTGATGTGGGAGATAACTCCCAGGGATGAATCCAGACCTAGAACCATGGGATCAACAATTCCATCCTGACCAAAAGGTGGAAAAGAAGTGTAATTATCAGTGGCAGAGAGAGTTCAAATAGAGTCGAGAGGCTACGCTGGAGGTTGCACTTAGGCAAGCTTCAGTTAGACCTTGCTACCTATCATAACCGACCAACTCCAAACCAGGACCATTCCAGCCAATCCTAAAGAACATCTAGGGCTTCATATGAGATTCCACAAGGGTTCCAGGTACTAGAGTAACTTTCCAGAAACCTACAACTTGCAGATGGGTCCCTGGTCCAGATAAGTCCTGTAACTTAACCCAGCCTCTCCAGAACATCAGATAGTTCCATCTCCCTACCCCATATTAGTGACAAACCCTTCCAATATAAAAAAATTTAGAATTGCCATAGCCCAAACAACTCTGAAGAGTGGTGTGGAAAGATCAAAGGTGATGGTGGAATTATACATAGAAGACAGGACTTAAGAAATGAATATGAATGCTGAATTATTGAATTAATATCTTTTTTGTTCTCCAAAATTTTAGAGCAGCTAGAAGTAAAATCCTAAAATTGTGAAATTGTAACCCATGTCAAAGTCCAAAATATGTTCTACCATTGATTGTGGCACTGTGCTTTGAAATTTATAGCTTTATTTGTATATACATTGTTGTTCACAAAAAAAGAAGGAAAAAAATGTTGATTGTGATAATAAAAAAGTGTTTAAACCCTCTAGCCTCCTGTTTGTGGAGCAGCCAGAAAGAAAAATATGAGAGGATCATATGGTGGCCCATGACAAACTCTGGGTAGGGAGATGGATCTGTCCTGTGGCCACTTGTTGAGTGCTTTGGTAACTATTGCCTTTTTATTTCTTTGCTTTGTATATATGTTATACTATACAATTAAAGAAGTTAAAAAAAATAGAAAGAGGAAATAAATTACATGCAGATTGCCAAACAATCAACTGGCCATAGATGTTAGGATTTATATCAGAACCCTCATTTAGATCCCATTGGTGTATATGTCTACCCTTGTGCTGCTACCATGCTCTTTTGATTACTGTATCTTAGTAATAAATTTTAAAATTGGGAAATGTGAGTCTTCCAACTGTGTTCTCTTCTTCAAGATGGCTTTGGCTATTCAGGGCCCCTTAACTATGAATTTGATGATTGGCTTTTCCATTTCTGCAAAGAATTCGGTTGGAATTTTGATTGAGATTGTATTGGCTCTAAATCACTTTGGGTAGAATTAACAAAAGTTAGTCTTCTGTTCCACGGTCATGGAATGTCTTAATTTTTTTAGATTTTCATTTCTTTTTGCAATGTTTTATAGTTTTCTGTGTACAAGTCCTTTACATTGTTGGTTAAATTTATTCCTAGATATTTGATTCTATTAGCTTCTGTTGTAAATGGAATTTTTTCATGATGCCCTTTTAGAGCATTCATTACCTGTGTATAGAAATACTACTGGTTTTTGCATATTGAGCTTGTGCCTGCCACCTTGTTGAATTTGTCTATTAATTCTAGTAGATTTATCATGGATTTTTTCATGGATATATATATAATCATGTCATCTGTAAACAGGGACAGTTCTACTTCTTCATTTCAAATTTGGATGTCTTTCTTTTTACCTAATTGCTCTGGCTAGAACTTTCAGTACAGTGTTGAATAACAGTGGTGACAGTGGGCATCTTTGTCTTTTCCTGATCTTAGAGGGAAGACTTTTAGTCTTTCACTATTAAGTATGATGTTAGCTATAGGTTTTTCATATATTCCCTTTATTGTGTTGAGGGAATTTCCTTATATTCCTACTTTTCTAAGTATGTAGGAATATTTGTGAGGGATGTTTAATTTTTAATTTCTTTTCTGTGTCAATTGAGATTATCATTTGGTTTTCTTCTTTCATTCTATTAATTTGGTATATACATTAATTGATCTTCTTATGTTGAACAACCTTGCATACCTGGGATAAATCCCACTTCATCATGGTGTATAATTCTTTCAATGTGCTATTGGATTCTGTTTGTTAGTAATTTTTGAAGATTTTTTCATTTATATTCATAAAGGATATTGGTCTGTTTTTGTTATGTGTCTGGTATTAGGGTGATGTTGGCCTAACAGAATGAGTTAAACATGTTCCCTCCTCTTCAGTATTTTGAAGCATTGTTTCATCCAGATTATCTAATTTCTTGGTGTACAGTTTTCAAGTGTCTTCATATAATCATTTTTATAGTTGTAGGGTCAATAAGGTCCCTACTTTTATTTCATTATTAGTTGTGTCATCTCTTATTTTTTGTCTGTCCATCTAGCTAAAGGTTAGTTGATTTTATTGATCTTTTTTCAGTTCTAACTTACAGTTTTCAACTTTTGGTTTTGTTGCTTTTCTCTATTTTTTTTAATTCTCTGTTTCATTTATCTCCACCATAATCTTTGTTATTTCCTTACTTTCTGCTGGTTTTACGTTTAGTTTGGTCTTCTTTTTTTTTTTTTTTTTTTGCATGGGCAGGTACTCGGAATTGAACTCAGGTCTCTGGCATGGCAGGCGAGAACTCTGCCTGTTGAGCCATCGTGGCCCGCCCTAGTTTGGGCTTCTTGTTCTAGATCCTCTAGTTGTACAGTTACCTGAGATCTTTCTTCTTTTTTCATATAAGCATTTAGAGATTTACATTTTCCTGTCAGCACTGCTTTTGCTGAATCTTGTAAATTTTGATATGTTGTATTTTTGTTTTCATTTGCTTCAAGATATTTTGTAATTTCCCTTCTGATTTCTTCTTGGACATGTTGGTTGTCTAAGATTAATTTGTTACATGACATTAGCCCTCTCTCTAAGGAGGGTGGCAGCTTGAAATGGAGATCAACCATATGGGTAATGAATGAATCAATCATATTTACATAGTGGAATCTCAATGAAAACTCTGGACACGGAGACAGTTTGAATATATCTGGTATTTAGGTTGTCCTGGTCATGATAATTGAGTTGTCTACTTCATTTCCATGCCAAAAAGATCCTCAAGGGAAGTTATTTCAATCCATCAGACCATGAGCCCATCAGGTAAGCTGCAGCTTTGTCCCTCCAAGTTTCATGGGAGCCTGTGGGGCTTCTAATCCCAAAAGGGTAAGAAGATGAACATATTTGTAGTCAGGAATCTAGTTTTCAGAGGAAGGAACCCTATACCAGGGAGATCTTTTGCCAGCATTTTAGGCAGTTTTGCTACCAAGAGATACTTGGGATCCATGAAGCTCTCAGACAGCTCCAGGAGCTCTGCTGACAGTGGCTGTGCTGGTTTGAAGCTGTTATCTACCCCAGAAAAGGCCATGTTCTTTTGTTTTTTTGTTTTTTTGTTTTCTTTCTAGCTTATTTTATATATTTTTTATTGAGAAATCTTCATACACATATATTCCATACATGGTATACAGTCAATGACTCACAGTATCATCACATAGTTATATATTCATCACCATGTTCATTTTTATAACACTTGCATCACTCCAGAAAAAGATATAAAAAGAAAAAAAGTCATACATACCATGCCCCTTACCCCTCCCTCTCATTGACCACTAATATTTCCATCTACTCAATTTATTTTAACCTTTGTTCCCCCATTATTTATTTTTTAACTATATTTTTTACTCATCTGTCCATACCCTAGATAAAGGGAGCATCCAACACAAGGTTTTCACAATCACACAGTCACATTGTAAAGCTATATAATTATACAATCATCTTCAAGAAACAAGGCTACTGGAACATGGCTCTACAGTTTCAGGTACTTACCTTTAGCTACTCCAGTACACTATAAACTAAAAGGGATGTCCATATAATGCCTAAGAATAACCTCCAGGATAAACCTTTCAACTCTGAAACCTCTCAGGCATGACAATTTATTTTTTCTCATTTCTCTCTTCCCCCTTTTGGTCAAGAAGGTTTTCTCAATCCCTTGATGCTAGCTCCCAGCTCATCCTGAGATTTCCATCCCACATTGCCAGGGAGATTTACATCCCTGGGAGTCATGTCCCATGTAGTGGAGGAAGGCAGTGGGCTCACTTGCCATGTCAGCTTAGAGAGAGTGGCCACATCTGAGCACCAAGAGAAGTTCCCTGGGGGTGACTCTTAGGCATAATTTTAAGTAGGCTTAGCCTGTCCTTTGCAGGGATAAGTTTCATAGGGGTGAACCCCAAGTTTGAGGGCTTGGCCAATTGATTTAGTTGTCCCCACTGCTTGTGAGAGTATCAGAAATTTTCCAAATGGGGAAGTTGAATCTTTCCCACTTTCTCCCCATTCCCCTAAGGGGACTTTACAAATACTCCTTTATTCACTTTCCAAGTCACTCTGGGATTTATTGGAGCAGCACACTAACCTTGACAAACCAAAAATATCTCATGTCCCATTCAAGATTCCTTTCAAAGAGTTTTTTGTTGTTGTTTTTCATTGTTAAATGTACAGTATATACAAAGAAAAGAAAGAAAAAGCAATTATTTTCAAAGTACCCTTCAGCTCACTAACAGTATTTGATTTAACATCTGTTGTCTGATAATAGTATAGCTACCCCAGCTCTCTTTTGGTTACTATTTCCATGTTATATTTTTTCCGTTCCTTCACTTTCAGCCTACATTTTCCTTTGAATTTAAAGCAAGTCTCATAGAAAACACGTTTGGACTTCCGGGAAAATGACTAAATAGAGTAGCTCGAGATTAGCTCTTGCTCCACAGAAAAGCTAGAGAAGGGCCAGGAGGGTGACTGAGGTGGTGATTCAGGAGTGCGGCTGACCTGGGAGAGCCTTCTGTACCACATGGCCCCTGGTTGGAGAGGCTGAGGAACTGAGAGGCAGAGGCGTGGAGCCACAGAGCCTCCAGGACTGCATGGATGGGAACCGGGTAATAGGAAGTAAGCCAGGCCAGGTTCCTTGGGCAGGCTACATTCACCAGGGCAGCGCCATGACTGGTGACTCACCCCATACCCCATGCACGTGAACCCCATCACCCACACCCATTAGCCATGCTCCAGGCACCCCCACCCCACCAGCCCCCACTGCATGTACCTGCCCCATACCTCCACACCAAGTGCAGCCCAACCCACCTCTCCTGCACCCCTCCTGAGAACTACATCCCATTCCCTGTTCCATGCAGGCTGCTGCCATGCATAAAGGTTGCAGACACCAACCTCCATACCTAGGCTACCCCTGGACCCCTGCCCATAGTGTCACACAGCCTCACTCTATACCTCCAGAGCTCTGCACATCACTTTATAGCACTCCTAGGCCCACACACGTGCGTGGGCCCCCAATAACACCATTCAGCTCTGGGAACCACACTTTACAGCAGTCCTAGAACCGCACACACACATGGCCCTCACTCACACTTCCCAGCTCTGAGAAAATGCTCAGCTGCACAGCTAGGTCACATCTGCCCCCAATCCATGAAGCATAATGCCGACCAGCTGCCATAGCTCTACGCATGTGCACAAAGGGCCCTGTGCCTTAGACCAGCACACACCAGGGTTACGCTCTTCAGACTGGTGCACCCAGCTATATCTTCTCTGGCCACTGGGTGATCTCGTTCACAAGCACCAGTGTAACATTCACAACCTGCACCTATACCTGCACTGAAACAAATCACTGCACTGAGTGCCCATGCTGTGCCCTGACCCTGCTGTACAACCATTCCACAAACACAAGGCCTTAGACTACTGAAAGAAATCAACTCCCAAGTAAATCAATCAAGATATTTATATGCCATAAAGACAACAGAGAATCACTGAGTGTATCACAATGCAGACAGATACAGCCCTGCCTAATGACCAAATTAAAACACCAGAGAAGACACAGGTGCTGGAACAACTAATCAAAGATGTTCATACAACTCTACTTAATAAAATAAGTGGGGTAGCAAATGACATATAATCCATGTATATGCTGCTTACAAGAGACTCATCCTAGACACAAGCATATAAATAGATTGAAAGTGAAAGGATGGAAAAAGATTTTCCAAGCAAGTTGTAACCAAAAGAGAGGAGGAGTAGCTTTACTAATATCAGTCAAAATAGACTTTAAACGTAAAGATATCATAAGAGATAAAGAAGAACACTATATACTAATTAAAGGGTCAATTCACCAAGAAGATATAACAATCATAAGTGTTTATGCTTCCAATCAAGGAGCTCCAAAGTACATGAGACAGACATTGGCAAAACTGAATGGAGTGATATATGTTTCAACAATAATAGTAGGAGAGTTCAGTGCACCACTCTCTATAGATAGAACAACCAGACAGAAGATCAACAAGGAAATAGAGAAGTTATATAACTTGATAAATGAATTAGACCTAACAGATATATATAGGCCATTGCACCCCAAAGCACAAAGTTATACATTCTTCTTTAGTGCTCCTGGAACATTCTCCATGATATATCATATGCTGGGGCACAAAACAGGTTTTTATAAATTTAACTGAAATTATTCAAAGCACTTTCTCTGATCACACTGAGATGAAGCTGGATCTCAGTAACCACCAAAGAACAAGAACATTCACAAATATATGGAGATTAAATAACACTCTTAAACAATTAGTGGCTCAAAGAAGAAATTGCTAGATAAATCAGTAGCTAGCTGGAGATGAATGAAAATGACAATACAACTTATCAGAACTTACGGGATGTGGCAAAGGTTGTGCTGGGAGGGAAATTTATTGCCCTAAATGCCTATACTAAACAACAAGATAAGAGCAAAAATTGAGGACTTAACATCACAGCTAGAGGAAGTTGAGAAAGAAAAGCAAACTAACCCCAAAGCAAATGGAAGAAGAGAAATAACAAAAATTAAAGCAGACATGAATGGGAGAACAAAAGAAAGAATCAATAAAACCAAAAGTTGGTTCTTTGAGAAAATCAATAAAATTGATGGGCCACTAGCAAGACTGACAAAGAAGAAAAGAGAGGATGCAAATAAACAAAATCAGAAATGAGATGGGGTGCCTTACCACAGACCCTGAAGAAACAAAAGAATTCATAAGAGGATACCATGAACAACTATATGCCAACAAACTGGACAACATAGATGAAATGAACAAATTCCTGGAGACACACAAACAAGTTACACTGACTCAGGAAGAAATAGAAGATCTCAACAAACCAATCACAAGTAAAGAGATTCAATCAGTCATCAAAAATCTTCCTACAAAGAAAAGCCCAGGGCCAGATGGCTTCACAGGAAAATTTTGTGTAAAGTTACAGTGGTCAAAACAGCATGGTATTGGCATAAAGATAGAAGCATTGACTAATGGAATCAAATCAAGACTGCAGAAATAGACCACCAAATCTATGGTCAAATGATATTTGACAAGACCCCCAAATCCTCTGACTGGAACAAAATAGTCTTTTCAATAATTGGACATAGAAGAACTGGGCATTAATACCCAAGAGAATGAAAGAGGATCCTATCTTACACCCTACACAAAAATTAACTCAGAGTGAATCAAACATCTAAATATAAGAACTAGCGCCATAAAGCTTCTAGAAGAAAATGTAGGGAAACATCTTCAAGACTGATAGTAGGAGGTAGCTTCCTAAACTTTACACCAAAAGCACAAGCAATAAAAGAAAAACTAGATAAATGGGAACTCCCCAAAATCAAATGCTTTGGCACTTCAAAAGACTTTATCAAAAAGGGGAAGAGGAGCCCCCTATCTACATGGGACATGACTCCCAGGGGTGTGGACCTTCCTGGCAACGTGGGACAGAGATCTTGGAATGAGCGGAGACTCAGCATCAAGGGATTGAGAAAACCTTCTTGACCAAAAGGGGGAAGAGGGAAATGAGACAAAGTGTCAATGGCTGAGCGATTCCAAACAGAGTCGAGAGGTTGTTCTGGAGGTTATGTAATGGAGAGGCTGGAGGGAACTGCCTGAAAATGTAGAGCTGTGTTCCAGTAGCCATGTTTCTTGAGGATGATTGAATAATGATACAGCTGTCACAATATTACTGTGTGATTGTGAAAACCTTGTGTCTGATGCTCCTTTTATCTACCTTGTCAACAAAGGAGTAGAACATATGGAATAAAAATAAATAATAGGGGGAATAAATGCCAAAATAAATTTAGTTTGAAATGCTAGTGATCAATGAAAGTGAGGGGTAATGGGTATAGTAGGTATAATCTTTTTTTTTCTTTCCTGTGTTTGTTTATTTCTTTTTCTATTGTCTTTTTATTTCTTTTTCTGAATTAATGCAAATGTTCTAAGAAATGATGAATATGCAACTAAGTGATGATATTGTGAATTACTGATTATGTATGTTGATGTTTTATTTGGTTTCTTAGTTTTTTAATTAATAAAAAATTTTTTTAAAAAAAACAAGGGACAAAAGGGGGGGGTAGGAGAGCCAAGATGGTCACTTAGTGAGGTGTGGGATTTAGTTCATCCTCCAGAGCAGCTAATAAATAGCCAGGAACAGTACAGAACACCTGCTAGGGCCATGTCAGTGACTGGACACACAACATACCTCAGTATGGACCAGCTGGATCAGCTGCAAGCCCTCCCAGAACCATGAGTCCCCCAGGCCACTGTGGCTGGCACCCCTCTCCCCACAGGCTGCTTCCTAGAGGGGAAAGGAAAGAGACTTTGCCAGCAGGAGGGCCTGAACACAACCAAACACCAATTGTGGAATTAATTAACAAATTCTGACTACTAAAAATAGGCCTCCAGCTCAGCTGAGCCAAGAGTAAAAGGGAGGTCACTGGTTTTTGCCCCAGTGCAGAAGGGCTAACAGAAAAAAGAAAAAAAGAAAAAAAATCAGGTCTTTTTGGATTTGAAGAAATCTGGGCCCTGTAGGAAAGGAGGGGCTGGAGATACACAGAGCAATGTAACAACTTAAGCTCTTGATTGGTAAACCGGAGGAATGGGATCCTGCTCTAAGAATGCTTCTTTTTCTCTTTTGTGACAGTGTTTCTATGGACTTATTACTCTTTGGATACAGCTGCAAGGCTTCTTAGGCTCCACTGCCACAGGCATAGGCAGAAAACAGGCTTGTTTGAGAGCTCTCTACAGCCTGTGCCTTCCCCAGGAGAAGGGTGGGGCCCAGCTCAGGCGGAATCCCTCCCTCAAGGAATTCAGACCCCAGGGTATGGAAAAGGAAGCAATAAAGCCAGCCTACAACCTCTCCTCTGCTCAACCACAGCCCCAGCAGGGAGAGTCTGCTGAAGTTAAAGGTACCGCATCACCTTATGCTGGTGCAACCCGCCGGCAGAAAACCACCACATACTGTGCAGGATAGGAAAAACACAGAGCTCAGAGACTTCATAGGAAAGCCTTTTAATCTACTGGGTCTCACTCTCAGGGAAAACTTACATAGATGACTCTTTCCTCCTGAGAGGTGACAAGTTTGGTCTGGGAAAATCTGACTGGGGTCTTTAATACCTAAGTAGACCCTCCTAAGGGATGGGGGAAAGGCAACATACAGGCAGGGCAAGAAACAAAAAAAAAAAGAACTGAAAAGTTCTAATTTATTAAACAAAACCTAAGCTAGAGGACTAGAATAAGCTGAACTGAATGTCAAAGAACAGATAGACAACAAAGTCATCCAGCAAGAAAATCCTAGGGAAAGAAAAGTGAAAACAATCTCCAGAATAAACTAATTAAGATAATTAAATGCCTAGATGCCAGCAAAAAATATATGAATCATACCAGGAAAATTGAAGAAATGGCCCAGTCAAAGGAACAAACAAACAATTCAAATGAGATACAGGAGCTGAAACAATTAATTCAGAATGTACAAACAGATGTGGAAAACTCCATCAAAAATCAAATCAATGAATTAAGGGAGGATATAAAGAAGGCAAGTAATGAACACAAAGAAGAAATCAAAAGCCTGAAAAAACAAATCACAGAACTTATGGGAATGAAAGTCTCATTAGAAGAGATGAAAAAAAAAACAATGGAAACCTACAATGTAGATTTCAAGAAGCAGAAAATAGGATTAGTGAACTGGAGGACAGGACATCTGAAATCCAACAAGCAAATAAAATATAGGGAAAAAAATGGAAAAATATGAGCAGGGACTCAGGGAATTGAATGACAACATGCAGCACACAAATTTACATGTTATGGATGTTCCCAAAGGAGAAGAGAAGGGAAAAGGAGGAGAAAAACTAATGGGGAAAATTTCCCAAATCTTATGAAAGACTTAAAATTACAGATCCAAGAAGTGCAGTGTACCCTAAACAGAATAGATCCAAATGGATGTACTCCAAGACACTTACTAGTCAGAATGTCAGATATCAAAGAGAAAGAGAGAATCTTGAAAACAGCAAGAGAAAAACAATCCATCACATACAAGGGAAGCCCAATAAGACTATGTGTAGATTTCTCAGCAGAAATCATGGAGGTGAAAGGACAGTTGGGGTGATATATTTAAGAAACTAAAAGAGAAAAACTGCCAACCAAGAATCTATATCTGGCAAAACTGTCCTTCAAAAATGAGAGGGAAATTAAAACCTTTTCAGACAAAAAACCACTGAGAGAATTTGTGACCAAGAGACCAGCTCTGCAAGAAATACTAAAGGGAGCACTAGAGACAGATAAGAAAAGACAGGAGAGAGAGGTGTGGAGCAGAGTATAGAAATGAAGAGTATCAGTAAAGGTAAAAAGAAGAAAAATTAGATATGATGTATAAACTCTAAAAGGCAAAATGGTAGAAGAAACTACTGCCCATACAGTAATAACATTAAATGTTAATGGATTAAACTCCCCAATCAAAAGACATAGACTGACAGAATGGATTAAAAAACAGGACCCATCTATATGCTGTCTACAAGAAACACATCTTAGACCCCAGGATAAACATAGGTTGAAAGTGAAAGGTTGGGAAAAGATATTCCATGCAAATAACAATCAGAAAAGATCAGGAGTAGCTGTACTAATATCCAACGAATTAGACTTCAACTGTAAAACAGTTAGAAGAGACAAAAAAGGACACTATGAATTAATAAAAGGAACAATTCAACAAGAAGACATAACAATCATAAATATTTATGCACTGAGCCAGAATGCTCCAGAATACATGAGGTAAACACTGAAAACACTGAAGAGAGAAATAGACACATCTACCATAATAATTGGAGACTTCAATTCCCCACTCTCAACAATGGACAGAATATCTAGACAGAGGAGGTTCTAGTTTGCTAGCTGCCAGAATGCAACACACAAGAGACAGATTGGCTTTTAATAAAAAGGGATTTATTTCCTTAGTTCTTCAGAGGAAAGGCAGCTAACTTTTAACTGAAGTTCTTTCTTATGTGGGAAGGCACAGGGCGATCTCTGCTGACCTTCTTTCCAGGCCTCTAGGTTCCAATAACTTTCCCCAGGGTGATTCCTTTCTGCATCTCCAAAGGCCTAGGCTGAGCTGTGAGTGCTGAGATGAGGTATGCTGAGCTGCTTGGGCTGTGCTACATTGTGGTCTCTCATTTAAGCACCAGCCAATTAAATCAAAATCATTCATTGCAGCAGGCACACCTCCTAGCCAACTGCAGATATAATGAGCAACAGATAAGGTTCACACACGATTGTCTCATGTCCACAACAACAGAACTAGGTGGCTGGCCAAGTTGATAACTGAATCTACCACATGTCCACCCCTTGTCAACTTGGCAATTACATGCATCACCTTAAACAATATTAAGGTGCAAAAAAATTCTCTTCTGGCTGTGGACCTGTGAATCTCAAAACAGGTCGTCTGATACCAACATGCAAAGGAGAGAAAGTCACAGGATCCGTAGGGAGAAATTGGAAGGAAAACCTGCAGGGAAAATACCATTTGATTTCAAAGTCTGAAAGTCATTTATCCTTCAGCTTTAGAAAGTGGCACTCCCACCCTTTCTAAGGGCCTATGCAATGGCCCGCCTCTTTCCAAATCAACCTTGGGGGACATTGAGGAGACCACCCTTTTCTCGGTACCACTCTCTCCAGGCATCAGGGCCACCCCTGGGTATCTGCCATTTCCAGGGCACATGCTCAACCCGTCCATGTGGTGGCAGCCAGGCTCTCCCCAGTCCCCAAGGAGCATGCTGTACCTTCTCAGAGGCCTGAGGTGGCACTTTTCCACCGCAATGAGATGGGAGATTCATCCTCTGCCCTCAGGGAAAACTCACCCTCTCCGTATATATGGATGGGTCCATTCTCCTGGCTGAGGTTTCTTGGCTTCAGATCCAAACTTCCATGGTTTTCACAATGGAAACTGCAATTTGTCCCTTTTGTGCACCCCTTTGTCCAGATTGGCAGTGGTTCTGTTTACATCAAGTCTCTTCAAGCACTCCAGGACTTCTCCATCATTCTCTTCACAGTTCCTTAAATATCTTCCCCTTAGCCATCCAAAAAACCGTTCCAACATATCTATATTTGCAAACCACAGCAGCACCCCACTCTCCAGTACCAAATCTGTTCTAGTTTGGTAGTTGTCATAATGCAACACACCAGAGATGGAATGCTTTTAATAAAAGGGGATTTATTTACTTAGTTCTTCAGAGGAAAGGCAGCTAACTTTCAACTGGGGTTCTTTCTTACATGGGAAGGCAGAGGGCAATCTCTGCTGGCCTTCCCTCCATGCCTCTAGGTTCCAACAATATTCCCCAGGGTGATTCCTTTGGGCATCTCCAAAGGCTGGGGCTGAGCTGTGAGTGCAAAGATGAGGCATGCTGAGCTGCTTGGGCTGTGATATGTTGCACTCTCTCATTCAGTCACCAACCAATTAAATCAAAATCATTCATTGCAGCAGGCACGCCTCCTAGCTGACTGCAGATGTAATAAGCAACAGATGAGGTTCACGTACAATTCACTCATGTCCTCAGCAACAGAACTAGGTGCCTTCATCTGGCCAAGTTGACAACTGAATCTAATTACCACAGAGGATCAATAAAGAAACAGAGAATTTGAATAATACAATAAATGAGCTAGACTTAACAGACATATATAGAACATTACACCCCACAACAGCAGGATACACCTTTTTCTTTTCTCCAGAACCATGAGTTCCCCCAAGCCACGGTGGCTGGCGCCCCTCCCCCACAGGCAGCTTCCCGGAGGGAAAGGAAAGAGACTCTAACAGTAGCAGGGACTATGTCCAACCAAACACCAATTGTGGCATTAATAAACAAATTCTGACTACTAAAAATAGGCCCCCAGCTCAGGGGAAACTGGTCAAGGCAGAGGTCGCTTATTGGGCTAACCAAAAAAGAGGAAAGGGGACAAAACAGAGGTTTTTGTGGCTGTTTCTATGGAGGCTTGGCTGTCTCTGGATTCAGCGGTGGGACCTCTCGGGCTGCAACTGCCCAGGCATAGGCAGAAACAGACTGCTTTCAAGGCTATCTCCCACCTGTGCCTTCCCCAGGGGAGGGGTGAAGTGCAACTTAGGTGGAATCCCTCTCTCAAGAAATTCAGACTCCAGGGCTTGGCAATTTGAAGCCATTAAAACCAGCCAAAAACCTCTCCTCTGTCTCCACCACGCCCCCAGCAGGAAGAGCCTTCCAAAGTTAAAGGAGCCACAACATCTTTTGCTGGTGAGACTCGCAGACAGACAAGCGCCACCTACTGGGCAGGATAAGAAAAACAGAGCCCAGAGACTTCACAGGAAAATCTTTCAACCTGCTGGGTCTCACACTCAGGGAAAACTGATGCAGGTGACTCCTTCCTCCTGATAGGAGGCCAGTTTAGTCCGGGAAAACCTGGCTGGAGTCTGTAATACCTATGTAGACCCTCCTAAGGGTGGGGAGGGAAAAGGCACCTTACAAGCAGGACAAGAAACAAGAAAACAACTGAAAAATTACCCTCTGTTAAACAAAACTTAAGCTAGAGGCCCAGAAAAAGCTGAACTGAAGGTCAAAGAACAAATAGACAACAAACTCATCTAGCAAGAAAACCCTAGGTAATATAAGTGAAAGCAATCTCCAGAATAAACAAATTAAGGTAATTAAATGTCTAGACTCCAGGAAAAAATAAAAAATCACACCAGGAAAATTGAAGATATGGCCCAGTCAAAGGAACAAACCAATAGTTCAAATGAGATACAGGAGCTGAAACAATTAATTCAGAATATACGAACAGAAATGGAAAACATCATCAGAAACCAAATCAATGAATTGAGGGAGGACATGAAGAAGGCAAGGAATGAACAAAAAGAAGAAATGAAAAGTGTGAAAAAACAAATCACAGAACTTATGGGAATGAAAGATACAGTAGAAGAAATGAAAAAAACAATGGAAACCTACAATGGTAGATTTCAAGAGACAAAAGTTAGGATTAGTGAACTGGAGGACGGAACATCTGAAATCCAAAAAGAAACAGAAACTATAGGGGAAAGAATGGAAAAATATGAGCAGGGACACAGGGAATTGAATGATAATACGAAGTGCACAAATATACATGTTATGAGTGTCCTGGAAGGAGAAGAGAAGGGAAGAGGAGGAGAAAACCTAATGGAAGAAATTATCACTGAAAATTTCCCAACTCTTATGAAAGACCAAAATTACAGATCCAAGAAGTGCAGTGCACCCCAAAGAGAATAGATCCAAACAGACGCTCTCCAAGACACTTACTAGTCAGAATGTCAGAGGTCAAAGAGAAAGAGAGGATCTTGAAAGCAGCAAGAGAAAAGCAATCCATCACATACAAGGGAAACCCAAGAAGACTATGCACAGATTTCTCAGCAGAAACCATGGAGGCAAGAAGACAGTGGGATGATATATTTAAATTACTAAAAGAGAAAAACTGCCAACCAAGAATTCTATATCCAGCAAAATTGTACTTCAAAAATGAGGGAGAAATTAAAACCTTTTCAGACAAAAAGTCACTGAGAAAATTTATGACCAAGAGACCAGCTCTGCAAGAAATATTAAAGGGAGCACTAGCAACAGATACGAAAAGACAGAAGAGAGAGGTGTGGAGAAGAGTGTAGAAAGAAGGAAAATTAGATATAACATATAAAATACAAAAGGCAAAATGGTAGAGGAAAGTACTACCCAAACAGTAATAACAATAAATGTTAATGGATTGAACTCCCCAATCAAAAGATATAGACTGGCAGAATGGATTAAAAAACAGGATCTTTCTATATACTGTCTACAGGAAACACATCTTAGACCCAAAGATAAACATAGGTTGAAAGTGAAAGGTTGGGAAACGTTATTTCATGCAAATAACAACCAGAAAAGAGCAGGAGTAGCTATAATAATATCCAACAAATTAGACTTCAAATGTAAAACAGTTAAAAGAGATAAAGAAGGATACTATCTACTAATAAAAGGAACAATTCAACAAGAAGACATAACAATCATAAATATTTATGCACCAAACCAGAATGCCCCAAAATATGTGAGGCAAACACTGAACAGGGAAATAGACACATCTACCATAATAGTTGGAGACTTCAATTCCCCACTCTCATCAATGGACAGAACATCTAGACAGAGGATCAATAAAGAAACAGAGAATTTGAATATTACAGTAAATGAAATAGACTTAACAGACATTTATAGGACATTACACCCCACAGCAGCAGGATATAACTTTTTCTCAAGTGCTCATGGATCATTCTCAAAGATAGACCATATGCTGGGTCACAAAGCAAGTCTCAACAAATTTAAAAAGATCGAAATCATACACAACGCTTTCTCAGATCATAAAGGAATGAAGTTGGAAATCAATAATAGACAGAGTGCTGGAAAATTCATAAATACATGGAAGCTCAACAACACACTCTTAAACAACCAGTGGGTCAAGGAAGAAATTACAAGAGAAATTAGCAAATATCTCGAGGCAAATGAAAATGAAAACACAACATATCAAAACCTATGGGATGCAGCAAAGGCAGTGCTAAGAGGGAAATTTATTGCCCTAAATGCCTATATCAAAAAAGAAGACAGGGCAAAAATTCGGGAATTAACTGTTCACTTGGAAGAACAGGAGAAAGAACAGCAAACTAATCCCAAAGCAAGGAAAAGGAAAGAAATAACAAAGATTAGAGCAGAAATAAATGAAATTGAGAACATGAAAACAATAGAGAAAATCATTAAGACCAGAAGTTGGTTCTATGAGAAAATCAATAAGATTGATGGGCCCTTAGCAAGATTGACAAAAAGAAGAAGAGACCTCTTCTTATAAATAAGATCAGAAATGGAAGAGGAGACATAACCACTGACCTCACAGAAATAAAGGAGGTAATAACAGAATACTATGAACAACTTTACGCTAATAAATACAACAATGTAGATGAAATGGACAACTTCCTGGAAAGGCATGAACAACCAACTTTGACTCAAGAAGAAATAGATGACCTCAACAAACCACTCACAAGTAAAGAAATTGAATCAGTCATTCAAAAGCTTCCCAAATAGAAAAGTCCAGGACCAGACGGCTTCACATGTGAATTCTACCAAACATTCCAGAAAGAATTAGTACCAACCCTGCTCAAACTCTTCAAAAAAATTGAAGTGGAGGGAAAGCTACCTAATTCATTCTATGAAGCCAACATCACCCTCATACCAAAACCAGGCAAAGATATTACAAGAAAAGAAAACTACAGACCAATCTCTCTAATGAATATAGATGCAAAAATCCTCAACAAAATTCCAGCAAATCGAATTCAGCAACACATTAAAAGAATTATACATCATGACCAAGTAGGATTCATCCCAGGTATGCAAGGATGGTTCAACATAAGAAAATCAATTAATGTAATACACCATATCAACAAATCAAAGCAGAAAAACCACATGATCATCTCAATTGATGCAGAGAAGGCATTTGACAAGATTCAACATCCTTTCTTGTTGAAAACACTTCAAAGGATAGGAATACAAGGGAACTTCCTTAAAATGATAAAGGGAATATATGAAAAACCCACAGCTAATATCATCCTCAATGGGGAAAAACTGAAAACTTTCCCCCTAAGATCAGGAACAAGACAAGGATGTCCACTATCACCACTGTTACTCAACATCATGTTGGAAGTTCTAGCCAGAGCAATTAGATAAGAAAAAGAAATACAAGGCATCAGAATTGGAAAGGAAGAAGTAAAACTATCACTGTTTGCAGGTGGTATGATACTTTATGTCGAAAACCCTGAAAAATCCACAGCAAAACTACTAGAGCTAATAAACGAGTACAGCAAAGTGGCAGGTTACAAGATCAACATTCAAAACTCAGTAGTGTTTCTATACACTAGTAATGAACAAGCTGGGGGGAAATCAAGAAATGAATTCCATTTATAATTGCAACCAAAAGAATAAAATAATTAGGAATAAATTTAACTAAAGAGAAAAAAGACCTATACAAAGAAAACTACAAAAAACTGTTAAAAGAAATCAAAGAAGGCCTAAATAGATGGAAGGGCATACCGTGTTCATGGATTGGAAGACTAAATATAGTTAAGATGTCAATTCTACCTAAATTGATTTACAGATTCAACACAATACCAATCAAAATCCCAACAACTTACTTTTCAGAAATAGAAAAACCAATAAGCAAATTGATCTGGAAGGGCAGGGTGCCCCGAATTGCTAAAAGTATCTTGAGGAAAATAAAGAAGATGGAGGTCTCATGCTGCCTGACTTTAAGACATATTATGAAGCCACAGTGGTCAAAACAGCATGGTACTGGCATAAAGATAGATATATTGACCAATGGAATCGAATAGAGTGTTCAGATATAGATCCTCTCTTCTATGGACATTTGATCTTTGATGAGGCAGTCAAGCCAACTCATTTAGGACAGAACAGTCTCTTCAATAAATGGTGCCTAGAGAACTGAATATCCATATGCAAAAGAATGAAAGAAGACCCGTATCTCACACCCTATACAAAAGTTAACTCAAAATGGATCAAAGATCTAAACATTAAGTCTAAGACCATAAAACAGTTAGAGGAAAATGTAGGGAGATATCTTATAAATCTTATAATTGGAGGTGAGTTTATGGACCTTAAACCTAAAGCAAGAGCACTGAAGAAAGAAAGAAAGAAATGGAACCTCCTCAAAATTAAATACTTTTGTGCATCGAAGAACTTCATCAAGAAAGTAGAAAGACAGCCTACACAATGGGAGACAATATTTGGAAACCACACATCAGATAAAGGTCTAGTATCCAGAATTTATAAAGAGATTGTTCAACTCAACAACAAAAAGACAGCCAATCCAATTACAAAATGGGAAAAAGACTTGAACAGACACCTCTCAGAAGAGGAAATACAAGTGGCCAAAAGGCACATGAAGAGATGCTCAATGTCCCTGGCCATTAGAGAAATGCAAATCAAAACCACAATGAGATATCATCTCACACCCACCAGAATGGCCATTATCAACAAAACAGAAAATGACTAGTGCTGGAGAGGATGTGGAGAAAGAGGCACACTTATTCACTGTTGGTGGAAATGTCAAATAGTGCAACCGCTGTGGAACGCAGTTTGACGGTTCCTCAAAAAGCTGAATATAGAATTGCCATATGACCCAGCAATACCACTGCTAGGTATCTACTCAGAGGACATAAGGACAAAGACACAAACGGACATTTGCACACCAATCTTTATAACAGCATTATTTACAATTGCAAGGAGATGGAAACAGTCAAAATGTCCATCAACAGACGAGTGGCTAAACAAACTGTGGTATATACATACGATGGAATATTATGCAGTTCTAAGACAGAATAAACTTATGAAGTATGTATCAACATGGATGGACCTTGAGAACATTATGCTGAGTGAAACCAGCCAAAAACTAAAGGACAAATACTGTATGGTCTCACTGATATTAACTGACATTAGTGAATAAACTTGGAATATTTCGTTGGTAACAGAGACCATCAGGAGATAGAAATAGGGTAAAATATTGGGTAATTGGAGCTGAAGACTCTGCACAGACAGACTGTGCAACAGGACTGGATACAAAAACTCAGAAATGGACAGCACAATACTACCTAACTGTAATGTAATTATGTTAAAACACTGAATGAAGCTGCATGTGAGAATGATAGAGGGAGGAGGGCTGGGGACATAAATGAAATCAGAAAGAAAGATAGATGTTAAAGATCGAGATGGTATACTCTAGGAATGCCTAGAGTGTATAATAATAGTGAAATGTACAATGTACAAATTTTAACAATGTTTTTGCATGAGGAAGAACAAAGGAATGTCATTATTGCAGGGTGCTGAAAATAGGTGATAATTAATACTTTAAAATGTCACCTTATGTGTGAGACTAACACAAAAAATGTTTATTTGTTACAAAATTTAGATTTTGACTAGAGCATTTCCTAATATAACTCATATAGGTAGTTTGATTGAATGTCATAAGTACTTGGAATCTCAGGTAGGACATGAGATTTTGTTGGTTTGTCCAGAGTGATGCCCTGATGAATCCCAGAGTGATTTGATCAGTGACTAGAAAAGTATTTGCAAGCCCCCTTTGGGGAATGGTGGGAGCAGGGAGAAATTCAACTTCCCCAACTTGAATTCTTGATATTCTCACAAGCAATGTGGACAACCAAAGGTATAGATAGGCTGAGCCCCCAGTCTTGGGGCTTGTTCATATGAAACTTAACCCCACAAAGGATAGGTCAAGTCTACCTAAAATTTAGGCCTAAGAGTCACCCCCAAGAGAACATCTTTTGTTGCTCAGATGTGGCCTCTCTCTCCAGCCAACACAATGAGCAGTCTCACCACCCTCCCCCTCTCTGTATGGGACATGACTCCCAGGGGTGTGGACCTTCCTGGCAATGTGGGACAGAAATCCTGGAATGAGCTGAGACTCAGCTTCAAGGGACTGAGGAAAACCCTAGAATGAGCTGAGAATTAACATCAAGGGATGGAGAGAACCTTCTCGACCAAAGGAGGAAGAGTGAAATAAGACAAAGTGTCAATGGCTGAGAGATTCCAAACAGAGTCAAGAGGTTATCCTGGAGGTTATTCTTATGCATTAAGTAGATATCACCTTGTTCTCAATGTAGTGGAGAGGCTGGAGGGAACTGCCTGAAAATGTAGAGCTGTGTTCCAGTAGCCATATTTCTTGATGATGATTGAACAATGATATAGCTTTCACAATGAGACTCTGTGAATGTGAAAACCTTGTGTCAGATGCTCATTTTAGCTACTATATCAACAGAAGAGTAGAACATATGGAATAAAAATAAATAATAGGGGGAACAAATGTTAAAATAAATTTAGTTTGAAATGCTAGTGGTAAACGAAAGTGAGGAGTAAGGGGTATGGCGTGCATAATCCTTTTTTTTCTCTATTATCGTTTTATTTCTTTTCCTGTTGTCTTTTTATTTCTTTTTCTAAATTGATGCAAATATTCTAAGAAATGATGACTATGCAATTATGTGATGATATTAAGAATTACTGATTGTATGTGTAGAATAGAATGATATCTTAATGTTTTGTTTGTTAATTTTTTTAATTAATAAAAAAGTTTAAAAAAAAAAAACCACAATGAGATATCATCTCACACCCACCAGAATGGCCATTATCAATAAAACACAAAATGACAAATGCTGGAGAGGATGTGGAGAAAGAGGCACACTTATCCATTGTTGGTGGGAATGTCAAATGGTACAACCACTGTGGAAGACAGTGTGGTGGTTCCTCAGGAAGCTAAGTATAGAATTGCCATATGACCTGGCAATACCATTGCTAGGTATCTGCTCAGAGGACATGAGGGCAAGAACACAAACGGACATTTGCACACCAATGTTTATAGCAGCATTATTTACAATTGCCAAGAGAAGGAAACAGCCAAAATGTCCATCAACAGATGAGTGGCTAAACAAACTGTGGTACATACATACGATGGAATATTATGCAGCTGTAAGACAGAATAAAGTCATGAAGCATGTAACAACATGGATGGACCTTAAGGATATTATGCTGAGTGAGATTAGCCAGAAACAAAAGGACAAATGCTGTATGGTCTCACTGATATGAACTGACATTAGCAAATGAACTTGGAGAATTTCAGTTGGTAACAGAGACCATCAGGAGATAGAACTAGGGTAGGTATTGGGTAATTGGATCTGAAGGAATACAGGTTGTGCAACAGGACTGATTGTAAAAATTCAGAAATGGATAGTGCAATACTACCTAACTGTAATACAATAATGTTAGAACACTGAATGAAGCTGAATGTGAGAATGATAGAGGGAGGAGGCCTGGGGGCACAAATGAAATCAGAAGGAAAGATAGACAATAAAGACTGAGATAGTATAATCTAGGAATGCCAAGAATGTATAATGATAGTGACTAAATGTGCAAATTTAAAAACGTTGCCTTATGAGGAAGAACAAAGGAATGTCAATAATGCAGGGTATTGAAAATAGATGGTAATTAATATTTTAAAACTTTAATGCATGTGTGAGAGAAGTAAAAAATGTTTATTTGGTACAAAATTCATATTTTGACTAGTACATTTCCTAATATAACTTATGTGAACAGCTTAATCAAACACCATCGTACTTGGAACCTTGCATAGGGCATGAGATTTTGTAGATTTGTCCAGAGTGATGCTCAGATAAATCCCAGAGCGATTTGAACTGTAAATAGGGAAGTATTTGCAGAGTCCCCTGGGGGGAATGGTGAGAAAGGGGGAAAATTCAACTTCCCCAACTGGAGAATTATTGATATTCTCACAGGCAGTGGGGACAGCCAAAGCAAAAAGCCGAGCCTCCAATCTTGGGGTTCGTTCATATGAAACTTAATCCCGCAAAGGATAGGGCAAGCCTACTTAAAATTAGTCCTTAGAGTCACCCCCAAGAGAACCTCTTCTGTTGCTCAGATGTGGCCTCTCTCTCAGCCAGCACAGCAAGCAAACTCACTGCCCTCCTCCTCTCTCCATGGAACATGACTCCCAGGGGTGTGGACCTTCCTGGCAACATGGGACAGAAATCCTAGAATGAGCTGGAATTCAGCATCAAGGGATTGAGAAAATCTTCTTAACCAAAAGGGGGAAGAGTGAAATGAGATAAAATAAAATGTCAGTGGCTGAGAGATTTCAAACAGAGTTGAGAGGTTATCCTGGAGGTTATTTTTACACATTAAATAGATATCACCTTGTTAGTCAAGATGTAATGGAGGGGCTGGAGGGAACTGCCTGAAAATGTGGACCTGTGCTCTGGTGGCCATGTTTCTTGAAGATAATTGTATGATGATATGGCTCTTGCAGTGTGACTGTGTGGTTGTGAGAGCCTTGTGTCTGATGCTCCTTTTGTCTACCTTATCAATGGACAAGTAAAGCATATGGATTAAAAATAAATAAACAATAAGAGGAACAAATGTTAAAATAAATTTAGTAGATTGAAATGTTGGTGATTGGTGAAGGGTGGGGTAAGGGGTATGGTATGTATGAATTTTTTCTATCTTCTTTTTATTGCTTTTTCTGAATTGATGCGGATGTTCTAAGAAATGATCATGATGATGAATATGCAACTATGTGATGATAGTGTGAGTTATTGATTATATAACAAGAAAGGAATGATCATATGATAAGAATCTTTGTGTTTGTATGTGGTTATGTATCATAAATAAAAAATAAAGAAATTTTAAAAAAAGAAAGAGTGGGGTAAGGGGTATGAAATGTATGAATTTTTTCTGTTGTCTTTTTATTTCTTTTTCTGAATTGATGCAAATGTTCTAAGAAATGATCATGATGATGAATATGCAAAGATGTGATGATATTGTGAATTACTGATTATGTAGATTGGAATGACCATATGTTAAGAATGTTTGTGTTTCTTTGTTGTCATATTTTTTAAAAAATTGAAAATTAATTTAAAAAAAAATTTTTTTAAAGGGGAAGGGGCAGCCGACTCAATGGAAAAAATATTTGGAAATCACTTATTGGACAAAGGTTTGATTCCCTGTATATACAAAGAAATCATACAACTCAACAGCAAAAGAACAAAGAAACTAATTATAAAATGGGCTAAAGCTATGAACAGGCATTTTTCTGAAGAGCAAATACAGATGACTCAAAAGCACATGAACAGATACTCATTTTCATTGGTTATAAGGGAAAAGCAGATCAAGACTACAATGAGATACCACCTCACACTGTAAGAATTCCTGCTATTGAACAAACAGGAAGCTATAAATGTTGGAGAGGGTGTGGAGAAACTGGGACAATTCTGCACTGCTGGTGGGAATGTATAATGGTGCAGCTACTATAGAAGACTGGCGGTTCCTTAGGAAACTAAATATCAAGTTGCTCTATGACCCATCAATAGCACTACTTGGTATTTACCCAGAAGAGCTGAAAGCAATAACACAAACAGACATTTGCACACCAATGTTCATAGCAGCATTATTCACAATCGCCAAAAGATGGAAACAAACCAAATGCCATTCAACAAATGAGTGGATCAACAAAATGTTGTATATACATATGATGGAATATTATGCAGCAGTAAGACAAAATGATATCTTCAAGGACATGACAAGATGGATGAGCCTTGAGGAAATAATGCTAAGTGAAGTTAGCCAGACACAAAAGGATAGATACTGTATGAGTCCACTTTTATGACCAGCATAAAGCTGTAATCAGAGGCTTATAATACAGAAGATAGGGGACTTAGAGCTAATAGAAGCTAGAAATGAGTGAACTGTTAGCTAATGAGGTTGAACTCCAATGGAAGGGAATATATAGGAGTGAAGGTGATTCTCTAGTGGGTCTGTAAGTAATATTACTATATGGAAGATGAGCAAGATTGAAAAGGGTTGCATAGATCTACATGTCCCTCTGACTCACACTAGAAATACCAATTAGTTCTCGCGAGAATTACTTCAAAGATATGATTCTGGTATAAAGAGTATTTAAATCCAGGGTACGGGGGGAAACTGCTATTGTATGCTATGAGCTATGTTCAAAATGAAACCATCACCACTACCACAGCAATATCAGAAGTAAATAATGGGGGTAGGGACAAGTGTTAAGAGGTTTAGATTTCCTACTTGGCTAGGGTGGGTTTATTCATTTTCTTTCTCTTGGGAACAATGAAATTATTTAAAATTGAGAATGTTGATGGGCTGTGGACTTCGGGCCCTCTACATGATGCCTGATGAATGCAAGTGGCTGAAGGATGCACTGATGGAGAAGTAGATTGGCGAACAATGGCGTACCCTTATAAATGAAGGTTGTGTTGATACAAAAAGGAACAAGGTTGTGAGGCATGCAATGATGTGAATGAACATGTGGGACATTTGGTAAGACAAAATAAGCCAGAAACAAAAAAAAATGATATGGTCACCTTTAGAAAATGCTTGTAATAAAACAGGGGCCTAGATTGTAAGCTTCTAGAGCAGATACATGAAGTACAGAGTGGTGATTACTATTTCTGGATTTTGAGAGGCTGTTTTATATATATCACCAGAGATTTAGAGATAAGAATGAGGCCAAACAGATTGGGGTTAAAGTAATCCAGAACATAGGGGTAAGGAAGATAGTGTCTATATTTTAGAACCACAGATACTCTTTGAGACCAGTGGAAGAAGGTTTATTTGGTCTGGTAATCAAATTTTCTGTAGCACATACTCTAATTCAACCTATCTATATAGCTCATTTGAACAATTGAAACACAGAATAAAAAAGAGGTCCTTTTAGATTATTATAATGCCTGGATACATCCTACAGTATATTAAGCAGATAATCAAAAAGTATTGACAAAGTCCCCTGAGGGATGGGAGAAAAATATGGAACTATTAAACCTTACCATCAGGGAATCCCTGGATACTGTGTCAAATTTTAGGGACACCCAAATCACTAGGCCAAGCCCTCTATCATGAGACTTACTCTTGTGAAGCTTGTGTAGGTAGCAGAGAAGCTTAGACTACCTGTAGCATGCCTAAGAGTTACTTCTGGAAGACCACTTTTGTTGCTCATATGTGGCCTCAGTCACTCTAAGCCCAACTCTGCAAATGAAATCCTTGCCCTCCCCTCTATATGGGACACAACATTCGGAGGTGAAAGTCTCTCTAGTAATGTGGGAGATGACTCCCAGGGATGAATCCAGACTTGGCATCATGACCAAAAGGGGGAAAAGAAGTGTAATTAATAAAGTATCAGTGGCAGAGAGAGTTTAAATAGAGTTGAGAGGCTGCTCTGGAGGTTGCTCTTATGCAAGCTTCAGGTAGACCTTGCTACCTATCATAACCTGCCAACCCCCAACCAGGACCATTATAGCCAATCCTAAAGAATACCTAGTTCAATATGTAAGACTCAAGAAGCATTCCATGCACTGGAGTAACTTTCCCAAAACCTACAACCTCCAGATGTGTCCCTGGTCCAGATAAGTCCTGAAACCTAGCCCAGCCTCTCCAGAACATCAGATAGTTCCATCTCTCTACCCCATATTAGTGACAGACCCTTCCATTATGAAAAATTTAGAATCACCATTGCCCAAACACCAATAAAGAGAGGGATGGAAAGATTAAAGATAATGGTGGAGTTATACAGAGAATGTAGGATTTAACAAATGAATATGAATGCTGAATCATTAAATTGATATCTCTTTTAGTCTTCAGTTTCTTAGAGCAGCTAGAAGTAAAAACCTAAAATTGTGAAATTTTAACCTATGTCAAACTCTGAAATATGTTCTACCACTGATTGTGGTGCTGTGCCTTGAAATGTATAGTTTTTGTATGTCATTTTTCACAAAAAAATGAAGGAAAAAATGTCGATTGTGATCATAAATAAATATTTAAGCCCTCTAACCTCCTATATTCTGGAGCAGCTAGAAGGAAAAACAGGAGAGGATTGTATGGTAGCCCATGACAAACTCTGGGATCTGTCCTGTAACTACTTGTTGAAGAGTGCTTTGAAAACTATTGCCTTTTTATTTCTTTGCTTTGTATATACGTTATACTATACAGTAAAAATAAGTTGAACCAAATGGATTACTGACACTATCCACCTTTAAGACTTACTATAAACCTACAGTAGTCAAGAGAGTAAAGCCTTGGCAAAAAAGAAAATTACTGCTTACACCACTGGGGCAGAATAGAGAGCTCAGAAGTATATCCACAAAAATACAGTCAAATGACCTTGGATTAAGGTAATTCAATGGAGAAAGCATAGGTTTTTCAAAAATACTGCAGGAACAGTTGGATGTCTTTATTCAAGAAAATGAATCTAAACCTTTCAGGAGGCGGGCCACAGTGGCTCAGCAGGCAAGAATGCTTGCCTGCCATGCCAGAGGACCCGGATTCGATTCCCGGTGCCTGCCCATGTAAAAAAAGTAAATAAATAAAAAATAAAAAATAAACCTTTCAGGAAAATTAACTTAGAATCTATCATGGACCTAAATATAAAATGAAAAACTAGGATAAAAAATTTTAACTGGTGAGTGGGCCATGGTGGCTCAGCAGGCAGTGTTCTTGCACGCCATGCCAGAGACCAGGGTTCAATTCCCTGTGCCTGCCCCTGCAAAAAAAAAAGAAAAAAATTAACTGGTATTTTCTTAGTTCAAAGAGTTTTGGGCATTTGTTGGCATATTATTTTTATCTTTTAATGGTATTGTTGAGGGAATTGCTACACTGTGCATTGTGGGAACACAGGCTCAGGCTGAACAAAGACTTTCAGCAAATACCTCTTAATTATTTAGTACAAAGGGTCCCAAAAGTCAGGGGAGGTGAGCCCATCATGTCTTGCCTCCTGGGAGGCAAACTCCTTAGGTCAGTGTTGGTGGATAGCATCTCTAGCACTTTGTGGGGTATTTATAAAACCCAGGGTGAGGGAGGCTTGCCATTGAGAGTTCTCACACTAATAAGCAGCTCGAACTGCTTGTTCCTGGTTCCTGGTTTAAGGTAAGGGTTTTTATCCAGTAGGCACCTTTTAGGGAAATTATCTCTCAGTATAAGATGAGAAACCAGAAAAAGTTACTCAACAATTTTTTCCAAATTAAAAAAATATATATATATTAATATATTGATGGAAATTTTTCTTTAAAAATAATTTAGTTACGAATCCCTTAGTTACTATATATATTTTTTTAGCTTTTTCCCCCCAGGGACAAGTGATATTTCAATTTAAATGTTTTATTCTAAGAGTTAATTCTAGAATGGATTTTCTTGAAACTATTTTCTATTTTTCTTATCAAAACTTACAGCAGGGCAGTGCAACAGTAGCTCAGCAGGCAGAATTCGCGCCTGCCACGCTGGAGACCCGGGTTCGATTCCCCGAGTCTGCCTATGTAAAAAAAAAAAAGAAATTGCTTCTTTAAGGACGATGCAATGGTGGCTCAGTGGCAGAATTCTCACCTGCCATGCCGGAGACACGGGTTTGATTCCCAGTGCCTGCCCATGCAACAACAACAACAAAAAAAAACTTACAGCAGTATTTGAAACCTGCATGTGATTTTTATTAATAATCTAAACATATAAATTATCCGTGTCTTGCAGTTTGAATATAATTACATTGTGGGTCCCTAATGGTTAGGCGACTTATACCTTTATTTGGGTTGGAATTCTAAAAGTAAATATAAAATTTAGCTTCTTCCATCAATGTAGTACAATTTAATAAATAAAATTTATTACATTGGTATCACATTTATTATGAACTTTATAAAGAACAATATCATTACATTAGAAATGAAACCAAGCAAATAAAGCTTTCAGTGTAAAGTTGTCATTTATTTTGCTCATTCTTTGTCCCAATTACTGTTCATTTGAAGACTTCAGGTTTGAAGGAATTTTTCTAGGATGCAAAGAGGCAATTTCCTATTAGTAAAACAACCTGGTATATACCCAAGAGAATTGTTGAACCCAACATATTGAACATTGTCATTTGCTACTTATTACAAACACTGATGTGTCAGCATTCATTGCCTCCATAAAATGCATGCGCTGCCAGCCTATTTAAGTAGATGCTGAGATGATCTATAGTTTTACATCTTCTTTCAAAGATATATATTTTTCTTATTCCTTTTTTCCTGTGAGCAAATCTACCTCTGTGGCTTGGATTATCTGGTTCCCATCTCTGTTTCCAGTTTTTGAAAACATTTTGATACAATGTTCTATTTGTCTGAATGTCATTCCAGGTGACTCTATGAAGTTCTAGAATGGTAAATGGTATCATACATTCTAGAGATCCCAGACCTACCTTTTCCTTTAAGGAATATATACAGCCTTATAATATGCTGATGGTTTTCCAGAGTCTTACTTATACTTACTTCCAATGTCGTTTTGAGGTCCTAATGATCTTTGATCACGTTCTGCCATTTTTGGTAACATATATTCTCAAGTGCACAGTGCCAGCCTGTTTCTCTCTCTCTACCTCCCACCAAATCTAAACTTGCACTGTCCAAAATACTGTACTCATTAACCACATGTGACTATTGAGCACTTGAAATATGGCTAGTGCAATTGAGGAATTGAATTTTAAATTTTAGTTAACTTAAATTTAATCAACTTATTGGAAAACTTTTAAGTATGTTTTGAACAACTTGGGTATGTGAGCCTATGTTTTTAAAAATGTAAATTTTATGAATTCCAAGTTTGGGCCAGTGTTTCTAATGAAAATTTAGCATCAGAGTTGAGGTGTGATGTAAGTGTGAAAAACTTATTTTAATGCCTTAATATGATAAAAGAAGGTAGAATATCTTACTAATGATAGTTAGTATTGATTATATTTTGAAGTAATGTTTTGGACAGATTTTATTGAATAAAATATATTCAAATTAATTTCACTTTTCCTTTGTTAAAATTATGTATAGCTTACATTATATTTCTAATGGACAGCACTGCTCTAGAAAATGCATGCAATATTTTGTGTTGATTGTTTCTACATTTTATTAGACTAATAAACTTGGCTATTATAACTGAAGAATAGAGAATTGTTCACTGTTATTATAAGTGTCTTGAAATGGATCTGGAGTATCAGGACACCATTTTTGATCACTGGAGTTCTGAGGCAGCCATATTAATAGCACAACAAAAATTGCAGTAATGTCTTCTTATTCTAGGTGTGATAACTTTTGGCATCACTGCCCATTCCTGTCCTTCCCAATTCAAATTAAACAATAATACTAATTGAGGAAAATAACTTTATGTTGTTTAAAGAACATTCTTCTAGCTTTTAAGTGTAGTTCACTTTGTTGTGTTCAAAACTGGTGTCTACTCTCTGAACAGCTCCTCTTCTCTTTCTTCTTTCCTTTTCCCTCCATATTCTTTGAAGGTTCTACACCGATCTTTTTATGGAGGAATAACTTGAAATATATATCCACTGCATAAGGTTACAAATAATCATTTTATTTCCCCCATTATACAATTTTCAAACAAAATTACAAAAGGCCAGGCAGGCCACAGTGACTCAGCAGGCAGAGTTCTTGCCTGCCATGCTGGAGACCTGGGTTCAACTCCTGGTGCCCACCCATGCAAAAAAAAAAACTTATAGAAGGCCTATGTTTTCACTGTAAAAAATTTGTGTAGACCCTAGGAAAAAAGAATAAAACTATATACAGAACCACTTGAATTTTAAGTACATCTTTTTTTATTATTTGCATGTGTATTGATAAATTTTTAGATAATTATTCAGTTAACAGGACTATTTTCTTTTCTTTAAACATGACTTCATAAAAATCTGTCATCAGGACCATGGTTTTTATAAAATCTATGTTCCAGCCCAGTACAACCCCAAAACCAAGCAACATGCCAGGCAGACAATTACCCATGAGTTTTAATTAGGGATTTACAGACAAGAGAAATTTCTTCCAAGTGGTGGCTGATTGGGAAATGGAAGTCAGCACTCTGTCCCTAAAACCAAAAGAGAACAAGAGTGCTGGGGGTTGGGTGGGGCTTATAAGGTTCAGCAGGATCTTGTGAGATTTGGTTGCAAAGGAGTCTCAGCAGAGTCCTGCAAGAGTTGGCTACCAACAGTGATTAGGGTAGGGGAGTTTTAATGAATGTGCTCTGGTCACATGAGCTGCTACATGCTTAAGGCCCAACCCTTTCCCTAAGGGAGGGGGTCCTGACCTCTGTGCCACCACAATCTATCCTCACACAGCAGTTTGCACTGACCATAGAACAGACACTGCATCCATATTCTACAACAACAGTATAAGAGACAACAGAACATTAGGAGTCCCTCATACAGAGATAACAGTCCTACAAAGTGATGTCACTATGGCCAAGAAAGGAAATTAAGCCATTATAGTGATAATTGATCAAACCTGTGATTTCGATCTTAACTTAGATTATTTTCCATATTTTCTAATGTGCTAAATTCTGCCAGGCAGTGGGGTATTCTATGCAGTCACATCATGAGGGTCACAGTCCAAGGCAGTCCAGTGGCATCTGACAGTGGCAGTTTGGTGCACACTCTTATGCACATAGGTTACTGCAGAAGCCTGTTGCAGAAAGGTATTTGCTATGACACTAAAGGCAAAAAGAATACAAGCTAAAATTTCCATTAGTAGACAGATACCACACCTTTTCCCCCTGGGAAAAGCTCACCAGGGAGCTTTCTGAAGTCAAATCCATAGATAGCCTGGGCATAATAAGTATCCACAGAGTCATACATACTGTCCCTTGAGGTATGGGAGTCTTGGGTTGGTTACATATATAACTTTTGGCATTTTCTGTATAAACTGTGGCCTAATACTTAAATTTTGGGTGACCCTGATATCCTTGGGCATAGGATTCCCAACCAGTGTGTTTGCATCATCCAGGACCATGGCCAATTGACCTTATTTTCCCCAATTTCTAATGCTTCTAGTACAGGCAAGAGCAAGTAATTTGCATTACCTCATTGTGACTGCAACCTTACTGGTCCTTTTACCTGAATTTGCAGTACTTGCATGGGCCCTGCCATTAGCAGTTAACAGTAGCAGGAGCAGGTATTTGGGGCTATGAATCAAGGCTGGTGAGGGCCAGCTACAACTGGCATGTCCACCACTGCAGAGATTTCTTGATATCTCTTAACTGCTCCTTTAAAAGCCCACGCATTCTTTTAATTAACTCCCCTACTGTGAGGTTGTAAAGCAAATAAAATGACCATAAGATGCCATGTTCAGTAGCCCAGACTTGGGTTAGTTGTCTGGTAAAGGAGATTCCCCCATCATTGTCCACATGTGTGGGGACTCTGAAGAATGTATTTAGCTTTTCTATGCTACATATTGTAGCCCTTTGGTTAGCTTTCTCTACTGGGAGGGCCAACAACAGTCCAGGGGCCATGTCTACCTTTGTAAAAGTATATTTTGCACCTCTGGATAAGGAAAAGGGCCCGATGTAATCTACCTGCCACCTGGTGATTGTAATCTGCTCATGACAGACGTGACCAAGTTGATGAGGAAGCATCCTTGGTCATCATAGTGAACAGGAAGGGCAGGCATCCATGACTTCTTTCAGTTGCCATCTGGTGATGAGCAGATGGAATTGCTGTGCTAGTCTCCACAGAGTCTGGTACCCTTGGTGTCTTGTCTTTCTATGCAACCATTCAGCAGCCTTCTGCAATATTGGCTTTAGACTACTAATTTTTGCTAAAGTGTCTGCTTAAATATTGTCAGGTAAAGATCCAGTATTATGGGCAGAGACATGAAACATGTTTACCTTTCACTTGTGTCAGGTAGTCCACATTTCTTTTCCCCATAAGGGGTGGCCGACAACAGTCCATTGCTCTTACTTGCACAGCTACTGCTATCCAGGTGGCAGGCTTCCCATGTGCTCATCCATCAGTATACCAGGCAAACTTAGATATACTGCCACATCCATCAACAGTGGGTTCAGAGACAGCCACCTTGGGAAAAATCAGCCGAGAGGGACAAGTGTTGTTTTTCCACATAGGAAACTTGTCTCAGGATATCATACATTTCTGCACTTAAGGAGCTGTTGTTGAAAAGGCTGTGCTGTAGCAGATAAGCTTTCCATTTTGCTAATGTGCATAATTGTGCACTGCCAGAGTGAGGCTTAGTGGCAGCATCACGTATCCACCTCTGTATGGGGATGGCCACAGGGCATTTCTGACTTAGTCCTTAAACTTGTAGTAAGGCAATATAGGCAGCACACAGTTGTTTTTCTAAAGGGCTATATCATAACCCAGACCAAAAGCTGATGGTAACTTGCTTTGCTGTTGCCTTTGCCAAAAGCCCCACCCAAAGTCAATATCAGTACTAGCCATATCTAATTCACTAAGCACATCTGGGTTACTGCCTCCACCCCTCCCACCCTGTAAAGCCTGAGCCAGTGTTATTGTCCATTTGGTTTTTTTCAAAAGAAGCCTGCTGGGAGGTACCCCATTCCCATTAGGAATGGCTTTTCCTAATCGAATCATATGTAGGTTTTAACATTTGGGCTAAGTGATTTGTTAAAAGTTTCCAATACCCCAACAATCCCAAGAAAGCCATTAGTTGTTTTCACATCTGCAGCATAGGAAAACATTATACCTTATTGATTACTACAAAAGAAATAATTTTTACCTTTTCCCAACCATATAACACTCAAGAATTTGACAGGGCAGCCAAGGCATTGCAATTTATCACAATTAATTACCCATCCCTGAAATACCAATGATCCTGAGGCTTCTTTTAGTCCTGGAAAAGAGTTACTGATTAACATGACATCATCAGTATAATGAAATAGAATTACACTTTTCCACTTGGTTAGCCAAGTCCTTTATAAACCTGTGGCAGATGGCCAGTCCATGTAAATAGACTCATGGGAGCTCAGAAAATCCTTTATTCTCTTACCCAGGTGACTGCAAAAATGGGTTGACTGGCCCTATGTAAGAGAATTCTAAAGGAAACAATGTGATAATAACATAATTGAATGCTAATTTCTTATAGTAAAGACTCAACCTTCAGAACTGCTGCATACAAAGATGGCATTGCTTTATTTTCTGCTTCCAAAATTTCTTCTTTTTTCTCCTTTTCATCATAAATTGAAGGATCTGTGGTATCCCAAGCCTTTGTGTCCCAGTTAAGGAAAGTCTGGATATGCCTTACTTGTCCCTTGGGCATCTAACATATCTGCATGCTAATATTTCTAAACTATTATTACACAGTGTAGCCTTTCATTCAATGTATCATTCAAATCTACTGACTTCTCTGTCTTTCTGTGCCAGTCTGGTGTAGCTGGCCATAGTGCACACAATGGCTAACCCACTGTAGCACAGTCAAGCAAGTTGGCAACCCCTCCCCACATCAAGGAAGCAGGCCACCCCAGGATTATTCCCACAGACCTGTGGATTTTTCTGTCTTTCTTGAGACAGTCTGCTCAAGTTAGCCATACTGCACACAATGGCCAACTGAATGCAGAGCAATCAAGCAAGTGGGTGACCCCTCCCCACATCAAGGAAACAGGCCACCCTGGGATTACCGCCATGGACTTGTGGATTTCTCTGTCTTCCTTGAGACAGTCTACTATAGCTGGTTGTGCAAGAAAATTAAGTTTAGCTTTCACAAAGATGGTGCAAGTAAGGGCTGCAGAACAACTCAGGCTGCAGGTGCGAAAGGAGAGCAGCTCTGATGTAAGCCTAGAATTGACTCCAAACAAGTAGAAACAAGTTTAAATAAATAATGGCCAAGGTCATTGAAATGTAAAATGTAATCAAAAGCAGGAACCTTCTGGGGGAAATTTGAATTAGTTAGACTAACCGGATAGGCTGTAACTTCTGGAGTATCCAATCAGTGGAGAAACAAAGGAGGGGCCTGCGTGCTAAGCTTAGGATATAAATACCTGTGGCATTCTATTGTTTGGTGTGCAGATCACCATTTTTGGGGTGGGTGCCCATTCTTGCAAGATCGTAAATAAATTCTTTTCTTCTCCACAATCAGGTGAGTGCTTATTCTCTTTCAAGTATGGTGTTCTTTCTAACAGTTGTATCATACACAATGGCCAACTGATGGCAGCATAGTCAGGTGGGCAAGCCCTCCCCACATCAAGGAGGCAGGCCACTTCAGGATTACCTCCACAGAGTCTCCTTTCCCTTGACTAATGCTCTCTGTGGCTGGTGGCTCTTTGGTCTCCTCGCTGGCTTGCCAAATACTCCAGCCCAGCACAATTCTGAGAGCAAAAACATGCCAGGCCGATAATTACTCATTAGATTTAATTGGAGACTTCCCAATGGCAGCAGTTGGGCAATGGAAATAATTACTCTGCCACTCAGAACAAAAGAGAGCAAAATTGTTTTGGTAGGGGTCTTATAAAGTTCAGCAGAATCTTATGAGATTTGGTTGCAACAAAGTCTCAGCTGAGCCCCGTGAGAGTCGGCTATCAAAAGTGATTAAGCTAGAGGAGTTTTAATGATTGTTTGAGCTCTGGTCATGTGAGATGCTATCTATTTAAGGATCTACCCTTTCCCTAGGGCAGAGGGTCCCAATCCCTGAACTGCCATAATCTACCTCCTTTTTTCCATTTTAGACATTAAAATTATTTTTACGTTTTCAAATATTTGAATATAACAATGCAATTAACAAATGGCTGCAAACTACTCTGTATGTATAGCTTCTTGACAATTTCATTTATAATAACTGAACTAAGTACCCCAGTATTTTGGCAAGAACAGGAGGGAGCCCTGTTCTGCATCACTTGACTGCTGATATGAGTAAAGCCAAGTGTAAGCTAATTAGACTCATGTTTAAGAACTAGATTTTGATCATATATCCATAACCCTCTTTACATTTAATTAATTCTTTCCTCTGACAGATATACTCTTCCTGTGCCTTCCTATCATCTACCATTCTTTGTCTTCCTATGTGAGCCCTATGTTATAAAACAGCTTGGTTTATTTCTCTTACTTTTACCAGATAATGTAGTTTTAATGTTTTACAAGATTATTTTGCCCTTTTCATCTGCTTTTCCACCAAATACAACTGCATTCTTCCTATTTAAATTTCTTCCCATCTCTTACCTATTTGTTCTTTTCAAGACAGCAGTCAGTTTTATACAATAGTCTATTTTTAAATAGTCTTTTGATAATAGTTAACTCTATCTGAATACATACTAAGTGTTGAACACTGTTCAACACTTAACTCAGTTAATCCTCCTGAAGTAAAATTCTAATCTTGTTTCTTATTTTTTAGATGGGGTAAATGAGGTCAATTACACTTAATTCTATGTCCCCAAATGTCACTGAATGAGTGTGTTCAAGCAATTTGGCTCCAGAGTTTCTGTTTTGTAATTTTATCTCTTGTTGTTTTTATCAAAGATACTTCAGTTGGAGGTGAAGGTGAGGTCCTTTTCAATATCCAGTGATGCTGTGCTCCTTGAAGACCAGAACTCTGTGAGAATTGTCTTTTAAAAAACACATAAATGTCTTTTAAAAAATGTGTAATTGCAAATTAGTTATAGGCAGAAAAGTTTATAGTGTAAGTATTACAGTTCTAACAACAGCCATTTCAGTGGGACACCTGGATGTGACCATTGTCTCCACAGATGACTTTCAAACATGGTGGAAACAATGACCCCATACATATATGGTCTATACAAAAAACCATTTCCTCCTAGATTTGTTTTGTTTTAGAGATGGCCAAACCTAGAAATTGTTCTATTCAATTCTAATAGATGTAATCATGTCAGCAATTGTAATATCAGTATTGTTTATTACATTTCAAACATAGGGAATTAAACCAAGAGAGGTTCAGAGTTTCATCAAGTATGGCCAGCCAGCAAATGATAGACTCCCTTGTTGAGCCCATGTCTTTTTCTGTAAGAGCCTAACCTTCTAATTGTCCCAGTGTCAGCTTTAGACTTTTCTAGATACCCTTGAGCTCTTAGTCTACCCTCTCATGAGGTCTCCATTCTAACAAACTTATACATATACAAGTTTTGGCAACTTGTCCACACCCTTTATGAATAAACCCTTTAGGGTAAGACTTGTTCCAAAGTTCTCCTTTTACTCCACCGGCAGAGAACTGCCATTTAATGCCTCTATCTGGCTACCAGAGCAGAGAGATTCTTGGAAGCAAACCTGCCAACAAGCCAACTGTTTTGCCATATGTGTTTCTTTCCAGGTTCAGCTTTGGAAATTCAGACCCCTTCACCTTCAAGTCATCAGCCTCCATTTGATTTCCCAGCCCTTCCACTGAGGATTGTGGAAATATCTCAGGTGAAGAGTCATTCTATTCCAGAGTCTGGATTGTTCATGAGAAGAGAGCTGTTTTTCTGTAAGAGGGAAAAATGCCATCCATTTAAACTGTAGAATAAGTTACTTATTATGATGTAAAATTGTTTGCTTTTGTAGAAAACCTATTAATAATATAAACAAAACTGAACCTTTATGTCTACATTCCTCCTATTCATTATCTACTTAAGACTTGCTTCCTCTAATGAGTTAATTATTATTGGTATTAATATCATGTACAATGTAAAGATAAAAGTGTAAGTTGGAGAAAAAATAATTTTAACAAGAGCAGAATTCTTTTAAGCTAGAATTTGAAAGCTCAATTCATGGCGCTTTATATTCTAAGGAAAGTTTTGAACTGTTTTGGAAGTAATTAACTCATATTCAAAGGAAAAGAATCATGGATAACCCTCACAGCATGAAAACTTCTTAATTTTTCCCTAGCAAAAGATAAATCATATATACTTATCTAAGGGTTGCACACGTATGATTCTTCATGTGATTCAACTGAAGTGCAGTTAGTCTCCCCCAAGAAGACAATCTTTTCTAGGTAATTTTTTTCCCCACTGTTTAAGGAATTTTTGTTAAAGCAAGAATTTTATAATCCAAATTATTTTTACTTGCTCAGCTATCAATTCTGTTCTCTAAAACAGAAGTGACATTCTGAGCTATTCCATAGTAAAAAACTACAAAATAAAGAAAGGAATGTTTTAATTTTTTTTACTTTGTTGAAAATTCTATAAATGATAACTTGTTTTTATATTTTACTTTTTGTGCGTTTTTAAATCAATGAGTAATCTAGGACTAGCATGTTTGCTAGACCTGGCATTTGCTCGGTACATAACGTTCAAAGTTTCTTTTCTTTTTAAATTTAATTTACATTTTGCAATGTTTTATTCCCAAAATATTTAAGTTTTTTGATGTTTAGACTATTTTTTGGTGAAGCACAAGTTTCTTTTCATGGTTCCTGATCAATTTTAAACAGTTGGAACACCAGTGGCACTGTTAACCACTTTCTGGGCAGCATCTTTAGCTTGGTGAGTTTGTAATACAGCTACAGCTTCAACCTTAGAATGGAGAGACTCTGGAGACTCAAGCATATGAAGAAATTCTGAATTATCAATCTCCAGTAACATACCAGTGATTTTACCAGCAAGGGTAGGGTGCATGACTTGAATAAGGGGAAAGCTATTAACCAAGCATCTGCTTTTGCTCTTGAGGAGGAGATGAATGCCAACATGGAAGCAATCAAAGTTTCCTGACTTGTACATGAACAACAGGCTGCTGCATGGTAACCTGTGGCTGTGCAGTAAGATGTTGTGCATTGAAGATGGTGGCTTAGTGAGGTGTGGGATTTAGTTCATCCTCCAGAACAACTACCAAATAGCCAGGAAAAGGACAGAACAACTGCTGGTGCCACGTCAGTGACCAGGCACACAGCGTACCCCAGTCTGACCAGCTGGACCAGCTGTGAACCCACCAAGAACTGTGAGAACCCAAGTCATGGCAGCTGGCACCCCTCCCCCACAGGCTGATTTCCAGAGGGGAAAGGAAAGGGGCTTAGTAGAAGCAGAGCCTAAGCACAACTAAGCTCCACTTGTGGAATTAATTCAAAAATTCTGACTACTAAAAATAAAACCTCAGCTCAGCTGAACCTGGAGTCAAAGCAGAGGTTGATGACTTTTGCCCTGGTGCTGAGGGGGCAGGGCTGATGGAAAAAGAAAAGAAATTGAATCAGTCATTAAGAAGCTCCTCAAAAAGGAAATTCCAGGACCGGATGGCTTCACATGTGAATTCTACCAAACATTCAAGAAAGAATTAGTACCAATCCTGCTCAAACTCTTTAAAAAAATTGAAGAAGAGGGAAAGCTACCTAATTCATTATACGAAGCCAACATCATCCTCATGCCAAAGCCAGACAAAGATATTACAAGAAAAGAAAACTACAGGCCAATCTCTCTAATGAATATAGATGCAAAAATCCTCAACAAAATTCTAGCAAATCGAATCCAACAACACATTAAAAGGATTATACATCATGACCAAGTAGGATTCATCCCAGGTATGCAAGGATGGTTCAACATAAGAAAATCAATTAATGTAATACACCACATCAACAAATCCAACGAGAAAAATCACATGATCATCTCAATTGATGCAGAGAAGGCATTTGACAAGATTCAACATCCTTTCTTGTTGAAAACACTTCAAAAGATAGGAATACAAGGGAACTTCCTTAAAATGATAGAGGGAATATATGAAAAACCCACAGCTAATATCATCCTTAATGGGGAAAAATTGAAAACTTTCCCCCTAAGATCAGGAACAAGAAAAGGATGTCCACTATCACCACTATTATTCAACATCATGTTGGAGGTTCTAGCCAGAGCAATTAGACAAGAAAAAGAAATACAAGGCATCAAAATAGGAAAGGAAGAAGTAAAACTATCACTGTTTGCAGACGATATGATACTATACACCGAAAACCTGGAAAAATCCACAACAAAAACTACTAGAGCTAATAAATGAGTACAGCAAAGTAGCAGGTTACAAGATCAACATTCAAAAATCTGTAGCATTTCTATACACCAGCAATGAACAAGCGGAGGGGGAAATCAAGAAACGAATCCCATTTACAATTGCAACTAAAAGAATAAAATACCTAGGAATAAATTTAACTAAAGAGACAAAAAAACTATACAAAGAAAACTACAAAAAAACTGTTAAAAGAAATCACAGAAGACCTAAATAGATGGAAGGACATACTGTGTTCATGGATTGGAAGACTAAATATAGCTAAGATGTCAATCCTACCTAAATTGATTTACAGATTCAATGCAATACCAATCAAAATCCCAACAACTTATTTTTCAGAAATAGAAAAGCCAATAAGCAAATTTATCTGGAAGGGCAGGGTGCCCCGAATTGCTAAAAGTATCTTGAGGATAAAAAACGAAGCTGGAGGTCTCACGCTGCCTGACTTTAAGGCATATTATGAAGCCACAGTGGTCAAAACAGCATGGTATTGGCATAACAATAGATATATCAACCAATGGAATCGAATAGAGTGCTCAGATATAGACCCTCTCATCTATGGACATTTGATCTTTGATAAGGCAGTCAAGCCAACTCACCTGGGACAGAACAGTCTCTTCAATAAATGGTGCCTAGAGAACTGGATATCCATATGCAAAAGAATGAAAGAAGACCCATATCTCACACTCTACACAAAAGTTAACTCAAAATGGATCAAAGATCTAAACATTAGGTCTAAGACCATAAAACAGTTAGAGGAAAATGTAGGGAGATATCTTAAGAATCTTATAATTGGAGGCGGTTTTATGGACCTTACACCTAAAGAAAGAGCACTGAAGAAGGAAATAAATAAATGGGAACTCCTCAAAATTAAACACTTTTGTGCATCAAAAAACTTCATCAAGAAAGTAGAAAGACAGCCTACACAATGGGAATCAATATTTGGAAACGACATATCAGATAAAGGTCTAGTATCCAGAATTTATAATGAGATTGTTCAACTCAACAACAAAAAGACAGCCAACCCAATTACAAAATGGGAAAAAGACTTGAACAGACACCTCTCAGAAGAGGAAATACAAGTGGCCAAAAGGCACATGAAGAGATGCTCAATGTCCCTGGCCATTAGAGAAATGCAAATCAAAACCACAATGAGATATCATCTCACACCCACCAGAATGGCCATTATCAACAAAACAGAAAATGACAAGTGCTGGAGAGGATGCGGTGAAAGAGGCACACTTATCCACTGTTGGTGGGAATGTCAAATGGTGCAACCACTGTGGAAGGCAGTTTGGCGGTTCCTCAAAAAGCTGAATACAGAATTGCCATATGACCCAGCAATACCATTGCTGGGAATCTACTCAAAGGAATTAAGGGCAAAAACTCAAACGGACATTTGCACACCAATGTTTATAGCAGCGTTATTTACAATTGCAAAGAGATGGAAACAGCCAAAATGTCCATCAACAGATGAGTGGTTAAACAAACTGTGGTATATACATACGAGGGAATATTATGCAGCTTTAAGGCAGGATAAACTTATGAAGCATGTAATAACATGGATGGACCTAGAGAACATTATGCTGAGTGAGTCTAGCCAAAAACTAAAGGACAAATACTATATGGTCCCACTGATGTGAACCGACATTCGAGAATAAACTTGGAATATGTCACTGGTAACAGAGACCAGCAGGAGTTAGAAACAGGGTAAGATAATGGGTAATTGGAGCTGAAGGGATACAGACTGTGCAACAGGACTAGATACAAAAACTCAAAAATGGACAGCACAATACTACCTAATTGTAATGTAATTTTGTTAAAACACTGAATGAAGTTGCATCTGAGCTATAGTTTTTTTGTTTGTTTGTTTGTTTGTGTGGTTTTTGTTTTTTGTTTTATTTAATTAAAAAAATTAACTAACACAACATTTAGAAATCACTCCATTCTACATATGCAATCAGTAATTCTTAATATCATCACATAGATGTATGATCATCATTTCTTAGTACATATGCATCGATTTAGAAAAAGAAATAGCAAGACAACAGAAAAAGAAATAAAATGATAATATAGAGAAGAAATAAAAATAAAAAATACAAAAATATATAAGAAAAAAATAAAAAACAAACTATAGCTCAGATGCAGCTTCATTCAGTGTTTTAACATAATTACATTACAATTAGGTAGTATTGTGCTGTCCATTTTTTTTTTTTTTAGAAATCATACCATTCTACATATGCAATCAGTAATTCTTAACATCATCACATAGATGCATGATCATCGTTTCTTAGTACATTTGCATCGGTTTAGAAGAACTAGCAATATAACCAAAAAAGATATAGAATGTTAGTATAGAGAAAAAAATAAAAGTAATAATAGTAAGAACAAAACAAAGCAAAACAAAACAAGACAAAAACCTATAGCTCGGATGCAGCTTCATTCAGTGTTTTTTTGTGTTTTTTTTTTTATTAATTAAAAAAATTAACTAACACAACAATAGAAATCAATCCATTCTACATATGCAATCAGTAATTCTTAATATCATCACATAGGTGTATGGTCATCATTTCTCAGTACATATGCATCGATTTAGAGAAAGAAATAGCACTACAACAGAAAAAGAAATAAAGTGATAACACAGAGAGAAAACACAAATAAAAATAAAAAGTACAAAAATATATAAGAGAAAAAAAAAACAAAACAAACAAACAAAAAAAAACTATAGATCAGATGCAGCTTCATTCAGCGTTCCAAGATAATTACATTACAATTAGGCAGTATTGTGCTGACCATTTTTTTTTTTTAAACGTCATACCATTCTACATATGCAATCAGTAATTCTTAACATCATCACATAGATGCATGATCATCGTTTCTTAGTACATTTGCATCGGTTTAGAAGAACTAGCATTATAACAGAAAAAGATATAGAATGTTAATATAGAGAAAAAAATAAAAGTAATAATAATAAGAACAAAACAAACAAAACAAAACAAAACAAAAACCTATAGCTCAGATGCAGCTTCGTTCAGTATTTTAACATGATTACTTTACAATTAGGTATTATTGTACTGTCCATTTTTGAGTTTTTGTATCTAGTCCCATTGCACTGTCTGTATTCCATCAGCTCCGATTACCCATTATCTTACCCTGTTTCTAACTCCTGCTGAACTCTGTTACCAATGACATATTTCAAGTTTATTCTCGAGTGTCGATTCACATCAGTGGGACCATACAGTATTTGTCCTTTAGTTTTTAGCTAGACTCACTCAGCATAGTGTTCTCTAGGTCCATCCATGTTATTACATGCTTCATAAGTTTATCCTGCCTTAAAGCTGCATAATATTCCCTCGTATGTATATACCACAGTTTGTTTAACCACTCATCTGTTGATGGACATTTTGGCTGTTTCCATCTCTTTGCAATTGTAAATAACGCTGCTATAAACATTGGTGTGCAAATGTCCGTTTGAGTTTTTGCCCTTAATTCCTTTGAGTAGATTCCCAGCAATGGTATTGCTGGGTCATATGGCAATTCTGTATTCAGCTTTTTGAGGAACCGCCAAACTGCCTTCCACAGTGGTTGCACCATTTGACATTCCCACCAACAGTGGATAAGTGTGCCTCTTTCACCGCATCCTCTCCAGCACTTGTCATTTTCTGTTTTGTTGATAATGGCCATTCTGGTGGGTGTGAGATGATATCTCATTGTGGTTTTGATTTGCATTTCTCTAATGGCCAGGGACATTGAGCATCTCTTCATGTGTCTTTTGGCCATTTGCATTTCTTCCTCTGAGAGGTGTCTATTCAAGTCTTTTTCCCATTTTGTAATTGGGTTGGCTGTCTTTTTGTTGTTGAGTTGAACAATCTCATTATAAATTCTGGATACTAGACCTTTATCTGATATGTCGTTTCCAAATATTGATTCCCATTGTGTAGGCTGTCTTTCTACTTTCTTGATGAAGTTTTTTGATGCACAAAAGTGTTTAATTTTGAGGAGTTCCCATTTATTTATTTCCTTCTTCAGTGCTCTTTCTTTAGGTGTAAGGTCCATAAAACCGCCTCCAATTATAAGATTCTTAAGATATCTCCCTACATTTTCCTCTAACTGTTTTATGGTCTTAGACCTAATGTTTAGATCTTTGATCCATTTTGAGTTAACTTTTGTGTAGAGTGTGAGATATGGGTCTTCTTTCATTCTTTTGCATATGGATATCCAGTTCTCTAGGCACCATTTATTGAAGAGACTGTTCTGTCCCAGGTGAGTTGGCTTGACTGCCTTATCAAAGATCAAATGTCCATAGATGAGAGGGTCTATATCTGAGCACTCTATTCGATTCCATTGGTCGATATATCTATCTTTATGCCAATACCATGCTGTTTTGACCACTGTGGCTTCATAATATGCCTTAAAGTCAGGCAGTGCAAGACCTCCAGCTTCGTTTTTTTTCCTCAAGATGTTTTTAGCAATTCGGGGCACCCTGCCCTTCCAGATAAATTTGCTTATTGGTTTTTCTATTTCTGAAAAATAAGTTGTTGGGATTTTGATTGGTATTGCATTGAATCTGTAAATCAATTTAGGTAGGATTGACATCTTAACTATATTTAGTCTTCCAATCCATGAACACGGTATGCCCTTCCATCTGTTTAGGTCTTCTGTGATTTCTTTTAGCAGTTTTTTGTAGTTTTCTTTATATTTTTGTCTCTTTAGTTAAATTTATTCCTAGGTATTTTATTCTTTTAGTTGCAATTGTAAATGGGATTCGTTTCTTGATTTCCCCCTCCGCTTGTTCATTGCTAGTGTATAGAAATGCTACAGATTTTTGAATGTTGATCTTGTAACCTGCTACTTTGCTGTACTCATTTATTAGCTCTAGTAGTTTTGTTGTGGATTTTTCCGGGTTTTTGACGTATAGTATCATATCATCTGCAACAGTGATAGTTTTACTTCTTCCTTTCCAATTTTGATGCCTTGTATTTCTTTTTCTTGTCTAATTGCTCTGGCTAGAACCTCCAACACAATGTTGAATAATCGTGGTGATAGTGGACATCCTTGTCTTGTTCCTGATCTTAGGGGGAACGTTTTCAATTTTTCCCCATTAAGGATGATATTAGCTGTGGGTTTTTCATATATTCCCTCTATCATTTTAAGGAAGTTCCCTTGTATTCCTATCCTTTGAAGTGTTTTCAACAGGAAAGGATGTTGAATCTTGTCAAATGCCTTCTCTGCATCAATTGAGATGATCATGTGATCTTTCTGCTTTGATTTGTTGATATGGTGTATTACATTAGTTGATTTTCTTATGTTGAACCATCCTTGCATACCTGGGATGAATCCAACTTGGTCATGATGAATAATTCTTTTAATGTGTTGTTGGATACGATTTGCTAGAATTTTGTTGAGGATTTTTGCATCTATATTCATTAGAGAGATCGGCCTGTAGTTTTCTTTTCTTGTAATATCTTTGCCTGGTTTTGGTATGAGGTTAATGTTGGCTTCATAGAATGAATTAGGTAGTTTTCCCTCCGCTTCGATTTTTTTGAAGAGTTTGAGGAGAGTTGGTACTAATTCTTTCTGGAATGTTTGATAGAATTCACATGTGAAGCCGTCTGGTCCTGGACTTTTCTTTTTAGGAAGCTTTTGAATGACTGATTCTATTTCTTTACTTGTGATTGGTTTGTTGAGGTCGTCTATGTCTTCTTGAGTCAAAGTTGGTTGTTCATGTCTTTCCAGGAACCCGTCCATTTCCTCTAAATTGTTGTATTTATTTGCGTAAAGTTGTTCATAGTATCCTGTTATTACCTCTTTTATTTCTGTGAGGTCAGTAGTTATGTCTCCTCTTCCATTTCTGATCTTATTTATTTGCATCCTCTCTCTTCTTCTTTTTGTCAATCTTGATAAGGGCCCATCAATCTTATTGATTTTCTCATAGAACCAACTTCTGGCCTTATTGATTTTCTCTATTGTTTTCATGTTTTCAATTTCATTTATTTGTGCTCTAATCTTTGTTATTTCTTTCCTTTTGCTTGCTTTGGGGTTAGCTTGCTGTTCTTTCTCCAGTTCTTCCAAATGGATAGTTAATTCCTGAATTTTTGCCTTTTCTTCTTTTCTGATATAGGCATTTAGAGCAATAAATTTCCCTCTTAGCACTGCCTTTGCTGCGTCCCATAAGTTTTGATATGTTGTGTTTTCATTTTCATTCGCCTCGAGGTATTTGCTAATTTCTCTAGCAATTTCATCTTTGACCCACTCGTTGTTTAGGAGTGTGTTGTTGAGCCTCCACGTATTTGTGAATTTTCTGGCACTCCGCCTATTATTGATTTCCAACTTCATTCCTTTATGATCCGAGAAAGTGTTGTGTATGATTTCAATCTTTTTAAATTTGTTAAGACTTGCTTTGTGACCCAGCATATGGTCTATCTTTGAGAATGATCCATGAGCACTTGAGAAAAAGGTGTATCCTGCTGTTGTGGGATGTAATGTCCTATAAATGTCTGTTAAGTCAAGCTCATTTATAGTAATATTCAGATTCTCTATTTCTTTATTGATCCTCTGTCTAGATGTTCTGTCCATTGATGAGAGTGGGGAATTGAAGTCTCCAACTATTATGGTATATGAGTCTATTTCCCTTTTCAGTGTTTGCAGTGTATTCCTCACATATTTTGGGGCATTCTGGTTCGGTGCGTAAATATTTATGATTGTTACGTTTTCTTGTTTAATTGTTCCTTTTATTAGTATATAGTGTCCTTCTTTGTCTCTTTTAACTGTTTTACATTTGAAGTCTAATTTGTTGGATATTAGTATAGCCACTCCTGCTCTTTTCTGGTTGTTATTTGCATGAAATATCTTTTCCCAACCTTTCACTTTCAACCTATGTTTATCTTTGGGTCTAAGATGTGTTTCCTGTAGACAGCATATAGAAGGATACTGGTTTTTAATCCATTCTGCCAGTCTATGTCTTTTGATTGGGGAATTCAGTCCATTGACATTTAGTGTTATTACTGTTTGGATAATATTTTCCTCTAAAATTTTGCCTTTTGTATTATAGATATCATATCTGATTTTCCTTCTTTCTACACTCTTCTCCATACCTCTCTCTTCTGTCTTTTTGTATCTGACTCTAGTGCTCCCTTTAGTATTTCTTGCAGAGCTGGTCTCTTGGTCACAAATTCTCTCAGTGACTTTTTGTCTGAGAATGTTTTAATTTCCCCCTCATTTTTGAAGGATAATTTTGCTGGATATAGGAGTCTTGGTTGGCAGTTTTTCTCTTTTAGTATTTTAAATATATCATCCCACTGTCTTCTAGCTTCCATAGTTTCTACTGAGAAATCTACACATAGTCTTATTGGGTTTCCCTTGTATGTGATGGATTGTTTTTCTCTTGCTGCTTTCAAGATCCTCTCTTTCTCTTTGAACTCTGACATTCTAACTAGTAAGTGTCTTGGAGAACGCCTATTTGGGTCTAATCTCTTTGGGGTGCGCTGCACTTCTTGGATCTGTAATTTTAGGTCTTTCATAAGAGTTGGGAAATTTTCAGTGATAATTTCTTCCATTAGTTTTTCTCCTCCTTTTCCCTTCTCTTCTCCTTCTGGGACACCCACAACACGTATATTTGTGCGGTTCATATTGTCCTTGAGTTCCCTGATACCCTGTTCAAATTTTTCCATTCTTTTCCCGATAGTTTCTTTTTCTTTTTAGAATTCAGATGTTCCATCCTCCAAATCACTAATTCTATCTTCTGTCTCTTTAAATCTATCATTGTAGGTATCCATTATTTTTTCCATCTTTGCTACTTTATCCTTCACTTCCATAAGTTCTGCGATTTGTTTTTTCAGTTTTTCTATTTCTTCTTTATGTTCAGCCCATGTCCTCTTCATGTCCTCCCTCAATTTATCGATTTCATTTTTGAAGAGGTTTTCCATTTCTGTTCGTATGTTCAGCATTAGTTGTCTCAGCTCTTGTATCTCATTTGAGTTATTGGTTTGTTCCTTTGACTGGGCCATATTCTCAAGCTTTTGAGCATGGACAGTTATCTTCTGCTGCTGGCGTCTGGACATTTATTCAGCTTTCTCTGGGTGTCGGACCCAGCAAGGTTGTAAGATTTTTCTGTGAAATCTCTGGGATCTGTTTTTCTTATCTTGCCCAGTAGGTGGCGCACGTGGCACACGTTTGTCTCAAGTGTTTGGAATGGGTCTCCCCCGGTCAACGATCTCTGCGGCCTGGGGGTTTCCGATCCAATTCTCTCCGTTGGTTCAGGGGCCACGCGTGGTGGGGGCGTCAGCTGCCACGGCTTGAGGGGACCCTGTGGCTGGTCGTGGGCCGCAGCGGGCCTGAGGGATTCCCCACTGGACCAGGAAGCCTCCCACGGGGGGGGCCACCGCGGCTTGGATAGCCCTCTGATCCGAGACTCGAGGCCGCGGACTCGAAGTCGAGACTCGAAGCCGCCCGCAAAAGAGGGGTGCCGGCCGCCTGGCTTGGGAAACTTGCCTCTCTGAGACTCTCTGCCGTCCCGGGAAGGAGGGAGGAAGTAGCTCCAACTGCTGCCGCTGCCACTGCTTGGGAAATCACGCGCCGCTCGGGGGTCTCACAGCAGCTGAGTCTTGCAGTCAGACTAGCCAGTCCAGGCTTTGGATAGCCCTCTGATCCGAGACTCGTAGCCACGGACTCGAAGCCGAGACTCGAAGCCGCCCGCAAAAGAGGGGTGCCGGTCACCTTGGCTTGGGAAACTTGCCTCTCCGAGACTCTCGGCCGGCCCGGGAAGGAGGGAGGGATTAGCTCCGACCGCCACAGCTACCGCTGCTCGGGAAATCGCGCGCTGCTCGGGGATCTCTCCGCAGCCGAGTCTCGCAGTCAGACTAGCCCATCCAGACTGGATTACGCTGTGTGTCCATTCGGGCCGTAGCCCCGGGAGCTGTTCTGTACTGTTTCTGTTCACCTATTAGTTGATTTGGGTTCGGAGGAACTAAGACGCCTGTACCTTACTAAGCCGCCATCTTGGATCTCCTTCTGTGTGTTTTTTTATATATATAATTTTTTAATTTTCTATTATTATTTTTATTTTTTCTCTATATTATCATTCTATATCTTTTTCTGTTGTTTTGCTAGTTCTTTGCCTAAATCGATGCAAATGTACTAAGAAATGATGATCATACATCTATGTGATGATATTAAGAATTACTGATTGCATATGTAGAATGGAATGATTTCTAAATGTTGTGTTAATTTTTTTTAATTAATTTAAATAAATAAATAATAGGGGAAACAAATGTTAAAAATAAATTTAGTTTAAAGTGCTAGTGGTAAATGAAAGCAAGGGGGAAGGGGTACGGCATGTATAATCTTTCTTTTTTTCTGCTATCATTTTATTTCTTTTCCTGTTGTCTTTTTTATTTTTTTCTAAATTGATGCAAATGTTCTAGAAATGATGAATATGCAACTATGTGATGATATTAAGAATTACTGATTGTATATGTAGAATGGAATGATATCTTAATGTTTTGTCTGTTAATTTTTTTTAATTAATAAAAAAAATTTTTTTTAAATCAAAGCAAGAAAACCATATGATCATCTCGATTGATGCAGAAGGGCATTTCACAAAATTCAACATCCTTTCCTATTGAAAACACTTCAAAGGTTAGGAATAGAAGGGAACTTCCTCAACATATTAAAGGGAACATATGAAAAACCCACAGCTAACATCATCCTCAATGGGGAAAAACTGAAAACTTTTGCCCTCAGATCAGAAACAAGGCAAGGATGTCCACTCTCATATTGTTATTCAACATTGTATTGGAAGTTCTAGCTGGAGCAATTAAACAAGAAAAAGAAATACAAGTCATCAAACTTGGAAAGGAAGAAGTAAAACTCTCACTGTTTGCAGATGATATAATACTGTATGTCGAAAGCCCCCAAAAATCCACAACAAAACTACTGGAGCTAATAAATGAGTACAGCAAAATGGCAGGTTACAAGATCAACACTCAAAAATCTGTACTGTTTCTATACACTAATAATGAACACTCTGATGGGGAAATCAAGAAAAAATTCCATTTACAACTGCAACCAAAAGAATAAAATATCTAGGAATAAATTTAACTAAAGAGATAAAAGACCTACACAAAGAAAACTACAAGAAATTGTTAAAAGAAATCACAGAAGACCTAAGTAAATGGAAGGGCATTCCATGTTCATGGATTGAAAGACTAAATATAGTTAAGATGTCAATTCTACCTAAATTGATTTACAGATTCAATGCAGTACCAATTAAAATCCCAAAAACTTACTTTTCAGAAGTAGAAAAACCAATAACCAAATTTACCTGGAAGGGCAGGGTGCCCTGAATAGCTAAAAGTATCCTGAGAAAGAAAAATGAACTTGGAGGTCTCATGCTGCCTGACTTTAAGGTGTACTATGAAGCTCCAGTGGTCAAAACAGAAAGGTACTGGCATAAAGATAGATATACTGACCAACAGAATCGAACAGAGTGTTCAGATGTAGACCCCTCATCTATGGACACTTGATCTTTGATAAGGCAGTCAAACCAACTCACCTGGGACAGAACAGTCTGTTCAATAAATGGTACCTAGAGAACTGGATATCCATATGCAAAAGAATGAATGAGGATACATATCTCACACCCTATACAAAAAACAACTCAAAATGGATTAAAGGCCTAAACATTAGATCTAAGACCATAAAACTGTTAGAAGAAAATGTAGGGAAATATCTTATAAATTTTGTAATAGGAGGTGGTTTCCTAGACCTTACACCCAAAGTACAAGAAATAAATAAATAAATAAATAAATAAATAAATAAATAAATGGGAACTCCTCAAATTAAACATTTTTGTGCACCAAAGAACTTCATTAAGAATGTGAAAAGACAGCCTACACAATGGGAGACAATATTTGGAATGATATATCAGATAAAGGTCTAGTATCCAGAATATATAAAGAGATTGTTCAACTCAACAACAAAAGACAGACAACTCAATTACAAAATAGGCAAAGGACTTGAACAGACACTTCTCAGAAGAGGAAATACAAATGGCCAAAAGGCACATGAAAAGATACTCAACTTCCCTGGCTATTAGGGAAATGCAAATCAAAGTCACAATGAGATATCATCTCACACCCACCAGAATGGCCATTATCAATGAAACACAAAACAACAAGTGCTGGAGAGGATGTGGAGAAAGAGGCACACTTATCCACTGTTGATGGGAATGTCAAATGATACAACCACTGTGGAAAGTGGTTTGGTGGGTCCTCAGGAAGCTAGGTAAGTAATGCCATATGACCTGGCAATAGCTTTGCTAGGTATTTACTCAGAGGACATGAGGACAAGGACACAAATGGAAAGTTGCACACCAATGTTTGTAGCAGCATTATTTACAATTGCAAAGAGATGGAAACAACCCAAATGTCCATCAACAGACAAGTGGCTAAACAAGCTGCCTATATGGTGGATTATTATGCAGCTGTAAGACAGAATAAAGTTATGAAGTATGTTACAACATGGATGGACCTTAAGGACATTATACTTAGTGAGATTAGCCAGAAACAAAAGGACAAAACTGTATGCTCTCACTGACATGAACTGACATTAGTGAATAAACTTGGAGAATTTCATTGGTAACAGAGACAATCAGGAGATAGAAATAGGGTAAGATATTGGGGAATTGGAGCTGAAGGGATACAGATTGTGCAATAGGACTGATAGTAAAAACTCACAAATGCATAGCACAGTACTACCTAACTGTAATACAATTATGTTAGAACACTGAATGAAGCTGAATGTGAGAATGATAGAAAGAAGAGGGCTGGGGGCACAAATGAAATCAGAAGGAAAGATAGATGAAAAAGACTGAGATGGTATAATCTAGGAATGTCTAGAGTGTATAATGATAGTGACTAAATGCACAAATTTTAAAATATTTTTGCATGAGGAAGAACAGAGGAATGTCATTACTGCAGGGTGTTGAAAATAGTGGTAATTAATATTTTAAAATTTTAACTTATGTGTGAGGCTAAAGCGAAAAATGTTTATTTGGTACAAAATTTATATTTTGACTAATGCAGTTCCTAATATAACTTATGTAGACAGCTTAATGGAACACCATAAGTACATGGAACCTTGAGTAGGGCATAAGATTTTGTAGGTTTGTCCAGATGATGCCCCAACAAATCCCAGAGTGATTTGAACAGTGAGTAAAAAAGTATTTGCAAAGTCCCCTTGGGGAAATGGTGAGAAAAGGGGAAAATTCAAAATTCCCCAAGTGCAGAATTCTTTATATTCTCACAAGTAGTGGGGACACCCAAAGCAATAGGCTGAGTCCCCAATCTTGGGGTTTGTTCATATGAAACTTAACCCCACAAAGGATAGGTCAAGCGTACTTAAAATTAGGCCTAAGAGTCACCTCCAAGAGAACCTCTTTTGTTGCTCTGATGTGGCCTCTCTCTTCAGCCAACACAACAAGCAAACTCACCCCCCCTCCCCGTCTATGTGGCACATGACTCCCAGGGGTGTGGACCTTCCTGCAACATGGAACAGAAATCCTAGAATGAGCTGAGACTCAGCATCAAAGGATTGAGAAAACCTTCTCGACCAAAAGGGGAAAGAGTGAAATGAGACAAAATAAAGTGTTAATGGCTGAGAGATTCCAAACAGGTTGAGAGGTTATCCTGGAGGTTATTCTTATGCATTAAACAGATATCACCTTGTTAGTCAAGATGTAATGGAGAGGCTGGAGGGAATTGCCTGAAAATGTAGAGCTGTGTTCCAGTAGCCATGTTTCTTGAAAATGATTGTATAATGATATAGCTATAACAATGTTACTGTGTGATTGTGAAAACCTTGTGTCTGATGCTCCTTTTATCTACCTTATCAACATATGAACAAAACACATGGAATAAAAATAAATAATAGGGGGAACAAATGTTAAAATAAATTTAGTAGATTGAAATGCTAGTGATCAATGAAAGGGAGGGGTTAGGGGTATGGTATGTATGAATTTTTTTTCTGTTGTCTTTTTATTTCTTTTTCTGAATTGATGCAAATGTTCTAAGAAATGATCGTGATGATGAATATGCAACTATGTGATGATATTTTGAATTACTGATTATATACATAGAATGGAATGTTTGTGTTTGTTTTTTGTTATATATATACCTTTTAATTAAAAATTTAAAAAAAAGATATTGCAGATTGCAAACTCCCACAGCCTATTTATACTGTGGAATGGTGCAAACAGCTGGAGTAACTGCAGCAGCAGCTGCTTCAGGGTGTGAACCCATTGTCTGTGTTGATGTATTAGCAACACATTATGTTGACATGACTCATGGAACTTGTGAAGAAGCTCATTGCATGGTACTAAATGGTGGTCTAGGAGTAGCTGGGCTGATAGCACCAGGCATATTTTTGAGTGGATGAAGTCTGGCAGTCATTGCAGTTCAGCAAGGACTTGGTTTTAGTTGAGCACTTTGATTAGGATAGTATGCTGTGTCTGTGGAACAGCTGCTACGAAGTAACCTGAAGAAGGTGCTGGCTGGGTTTTCCACTTTTATTAGTCATTTCTTTCACACTTAAGGCCTTCCTGCTACAATATTGGGCACTGTGCCAGTTTGAATCTGTGGTGTACCCCAGAAAAACCATGACCTTTAATCCTCATTCAATATTGCTGGGTGGGAACTTGATAGAACAGATTTTGTTACCAGAGAAGTGGGGTGCTGCTGCAGTATGCAAATACCAAACATGTTGGAATGGCTTCTTAAATGAATAAGGGGAAGATTTTGGAGGAATTGTGAGGAGCTTGATAGAAAATGCCTAGAATACTTTGAAGAGGCTGTTGGTACAAATGTGGACTCTATAGATACTTCTGATGAAGCTTTAGACAGAAATGATGAACGTATTGTTCCAAACTAGAAAGAATGTGTTCTAGTTTGCTAGCTGCCAGAATGCAACATGCCAGAGATGGATTGGCTTTTAATAAAAGGGGATTTATTTTGTTGGTTCTTCAGAGGAAAGGCAGCCAACTTTCAACTGAGATACTTTCTTATGTGGGAAGGTTCAGGATAATATCTGCTGGCCTTCTCTCCAGGCCTCTGGGTTCCAGCAAATTTCCCCGGGGTGATTTCTTTCTGCATCTCCAAAGGCCTGGGCTGAGCTGCGAGTGCTCAGATGAGGTATGCCAAGTTGCTTCTGCCATTCTACATTGCAATCTCTCATTTAAGCACCAGTCAAATAAGTCAAACATCATTCACTGCAGCAGGCACGCCTCCTAGCCGACTGCAGATGTAATTAGCAACAGATGAGGTTCACATACCATTGGCTCATGACCACAGCAACAAAACTCAGTGCCTTCACCTAGCCAAGTTGACAACTAAATCTAACTACCACAGAAGGCATTCTTTATAGATGGAGAGTAGAATTTCAGAATGATGAACTTGGATATTTAACAGAAGAATTTTCAAAACTAAATGTGCAAAATACTGTCTGGCTGCTCCTTGAAGCTTATAATAAAATGTGAGAGGAAAGAGATAAGTTGAGAACTGAACCCTTGGGTACAAAGAAATCAGAAATTGATGTTCTGGAAAATTCTGGGTTTCCAGGAAGGGAGACCTCAGAGAATAGTGCCCCATGTGAGGATTTAAACAAGTGTGCAAGCTGTGAGCCATTTCAGGAAAAGCCAGGATTGGAGATGGAGTTATGCAGGAGGATTTGTGGAAAGTCCTTCTATCAGATGAGCATGATCCAAGCCTACTGCATAGAAAGACAAGAGTGTGTGGGACCTATATAAATGGAACCAATGCCAGCCTGGAGTAAAGTTCTCAGAAAAGGGACAAAGTGAAAGTAAACTGTCTTCAGAGGCAGAACCATGGAGGCTGGGGTCTGAAATCAAGATGCCTTGGGCCAGGAGAGCAGACCGACCTAAGTACTTGGAGAGGGTGAGTTTGCCCCAAAGGCAGAGGGCGGGCCTTCCACCTCATTGCAGTGGAAGACTCATGCTGCCTCAGGCCTTGGAGAGGATGTAGCACTCCTTGGGGATTGTGGAGAGCCTGGCTGTCACCACATGGAGGGGTTGAGTATGTGCCCTGGAGATGATAGAGAATCCAGGTGGAGCCCATATGCCTGGAGACGGTGGAGCCAAGAAAAAGGTTGTCTAGCCAATGTCCCTCAAGTTTGCATTCAGAGAGAGGTGAGCTGCTACCTAGGCGCTTGGAAAGGTGGGGCTGCTACTTTCTAAAACCCTGAAGATAAATGACTCTCAGACTTTGAAATGGAGTTTGCCCTGCAGGTTTCTGAAAATACTTGGGTCCAGGGCGGGCCGCGGTGGCTCAGCGGGCAAAGTGCTTGCCTGCCATGCCGGAGGACCTCGGTTCGATTCCCGGCCCCAGCCCATGTAAAAAAAACAAACAAACAAACAAAATACAATAAAAACAAGAAAATGTTTAAAGATGTTTCCCTTTCTTCCTCCCTTCCTTCCTTCCATCCTTCCTTCCTTCTCTCTGTCTTTCCTTCCCTTCCTCCCTCTCTCTAAAAAAAAAAAAGAAAATAAAAAAAAAATACTTGGGTCCAGTGACCCTTGTGTACCTTCCAATTTCTCCCTATGGAAATGGGGGTATTTCTCCTATGACTGTCCCTCCTTTGTATGTTGGCAACAAATAATTGTTCATGCCCACGTGACAGAATTTTATAGGTCCAGAGCCAGAGGAAAATTTTGTCTTAGGACAGACCATGCCTGTAGCTGATTTGATGAGATTTTGTACTCTTTCTGACTTTGCATTGCATTTGTATTGTTATTGAAATGGTTTAAGACTTACTGATATTGTTATGGAATGAATGTATTTTGCATTTGAGAAGAACATGTCTTTTGTGGGCCCAAATGGGGAATGTGCCAGTTTGAATCTACAGTAGTACCCCAGAAAAGCCATGTACTTTAATTCTCATTCAGTTTTGCTAGGTGGGAGCTTTTTGATTATCCATGAATATGTGACCCACCCAATTGTGGATGGTAACTTTTGATTAGATGGGCTCCATGGAGATGTGTCTCTACCCTTTTAAGGTGGGGTTGCTTGCTGGAGCCCTTTAAGAGGAAACCATTTTGGAAAAAGTTTAAGACCCATGGTGATATTTTGACTATCTCTTTTGCCAATTCACTCCATGGATTGGGAGTGTCATTCTGGTTATGGGAATCAGAGTCCTTAGTGTCTTTGAGTCCAGTCAGAGTAGAAAACCATTCATGAAAACCCATTTTTAAGATTCTGTTTCCTCAGAACCACTCCTGGTACCAAGATGTATTAGTTAGGGTTCTCTAGAGAAACAGAATCAACAGAGAACACTCAAAAATATAAGATTTATAAAAGTGTCTCATGTGACCATGGGAATGCAGAGTCCAAAATCTGCAGGGCAGGCTGTGAAGCCAACGACTCCGATGGAGGGTCTGTATGAACTCCACAGGAGAGGCTCACCAGCTAAAGCAGGAAGAGAATCTGTCTCTTCTGAATCCTCCTTATAAAGCTTCCCATGATTAGATTAAGCATCACTCATTGCAGAAGACACTCCCCTTTGGCTGATTACAAATGGAATCAGCTGTGGATGCAGCTGACATGATCATTATCTAAATTCTATGAAGTATCCTCATTGCAACGACAGGCCAGCATTTGCCCAACCAAGCAGGTACCACAACTTGGCCAAGTTGACACATGAACCTGACCATGACAGCCATATTCACCATGTGCCTTTCAAGCTGAGAGGAAAACCCTTAACTTCATCAGCCTTCTTGAACCAAGGTATCTTTCCCTGGATACCTTAGATTGGACATTTTCATAGCCTTGCTTTAATTTGGACATTTTCACAGCCTTAGAACTGTAAACTTGCAACTTAATAAATTCCTCTTTTTAAAAGCCATTCTATTTCTGGTATATCACATTCTGGAAGCTAGCAAACTAGAACAGCACTGTATGAACAGTTTACATATGAACATATTGAAGTATTTACTCCTATAGAAAGCACTTTCCTTCAGATACTATGAATATTACAACTTGTATTTTACAGATAGGGAAATTGAGGCCACTTGCATAGTCTAGATAATTTGCCAGAGATTACACAGCAAGTTATTTGCAGAGCAAGGATTTGTACACAGGCAATCATGCATCAGAGTCCCCTATGTTACAAGTCCTCACATATATATCTGTCCCACTCTCCTCTCACTAGCACATGTCCTCTACATAGCAGTAGTCATTCCTTCTTGATCCCCTTTCATCTATCTACTTTGGGTCTAATACTCTTTTTTTCCTGATAATCTTTCTTCTCTTCTTCTTCTCTTATCCTTAATTTCAAAAGTTTAACTAACTGCCTCTTCCCCTACTCCCCCTCCTGAGACCCTTAACACTTCTATTCTAGAAAGCTCGCAGCCTTATCAAGCAAAGAAATCCCCCTGTAATTCTCAACAAAGTTCAGGGTGCTGAATTTGTGGGGTTATTTGGCCTTTTGATGTAAATGTGTTGGAGATAGGGATCAAGGTCTTCTGGGATATCAGGGGTCTCCATTAATTCAGCTATAGCTTGTGGTATGGTAAAAGTTGTTTTTGTTTGCTGACTATTGGGAGCTCATGTCTAGAGCCAGACAACTGGGGGGGGGGGTGTCTTTATGGTAATGCCTACATCCATTCTTTCACCTGTCTCATTTTAAGACTTCTCCTTTTACCTCCTAAATTGAGGTTGTGTTTGGTGGGCTTGCTGATTTAGACTCAGGCTTCTATTCTGTGCCTTATCACTGTGGTTCTGCCTTTGAGGCTTTCTTTAACCCCAGCAACTCAGGCCCATTTGGGTAACAACTTGGCAATTATGAAAATGAATCTTCAATTAACAGGGGTTTTGAGCTGACCTATAAGGAATGAACCAGCACAACTTAGGGGGTCCTTGCTAAGTTTTTCCCACTTATTTTTAGCTTTGCTATTCTTCAGTGATGTCTCATTTTCACAGGGCCTAGAGATTTAAGTTAGTCTACTCAGGAAGTCTCTTTGTTTCACCCTGGCCCCTGAATAATGCCAAACATCAGGAATTATAGCCATTTACCCTCCCTTTGGTTGCTTAATGTCCCCTCACACCAACCTTAAGGAAGCATTAGGCAGAATTTAGAAGGTGCCTTCTTTCTGAGGTCCAGTGGCAGTGTAGTAGGACAAGAGCTCATTTGGCATTAGACTTTCCCGTAGTCAACAACTTGTTGCCTCTTCAGAAAATGGTTGAAATTGATTCAAGTGGCCTTTGGGGCCACTCCTACCACAGAGCTCTTCTGGCTTATGCATTGTCCCTCCTGAGCCTCAAAGTAAGGGTTGTGTAATTTGAGAGATAGAATATATGTTCCAGTGGAGTATTACAGTATGAGAGTTGGATAGATGATGATATGATTAGGTCCTATCAAGTTTTAGATGCTAACACTAAGATCTGGGGTTGGGTAGAGGGTGCTTGTCCAAGCTTCAGGCTAAGTTGAAAATCCACACAAACTGTAGCCCCTCCAATGTTTTTCCTCCTGCCACTTAAGTGGTCTTAGAGTTTAAGCTTCTTCTCTATTAAAAAAAATAATTAAAGGGAAAATAGGGAATAGGTGTGACAGAGTAAATAGCAGGTCAGTACCTCTTGTCATACAGGTGTTGATGCTATTAAGAGTTCTATTTGAGTGTTATTGGTAGGGGAGATGAGGTTGGGGGTTGAGGGTTTGGGACACAAGGGGGAAAGAAATGGGGAAGGGATACAGGGTCCATCTGGAATCTGTTTCAAAGAAAAGAAAACTGTAAGTGGTTTGAAGAAATCAAAGATCAACGCAAGAAGAAATGAGATCTCAGCAGCTATCTTCACATCACTACAAACATTGTCCCCACCCCTTTTACTTAACAATGTCTCGCCCCACTACTACTCCCCTAATGTTAATCCTGGGTGTGTATATTTTGGGGTCAGTGATGGCCCATGCTGTGGGTGAATTCAAGCACTAGGTGAGTGGCTGTGTTCAGCTGTCATTTAGGCTGCTAAAGCAGAATGGAAACATAGTTCCCTGTGGTGAGGGGATGTCTGGGGGTAAGGGAGCAGCAGCAGAAGGGGTATGTGAGGCAGCATGTAGGGAAAGGGTGCATAACCTGTAGGAAATGAGACACAAGTTTTTGTAATTCATTAAATGCTGCCAAAGTTAGTGGTACTTACAGCTCTGCTATTGCCCAGTCCTATCTATCAGCCACTGTGATTATTAGCAGTAGCTTTGAAATTACTCTTTTATAGCTCCCTGTTTAACTCCCAAACTGCTCATTATTGTTGAAAATGAAGATCATGGGCCATCATGTTTGTATAATAAAATTCCAACTTGAGATGCTTCTATTATTATATCCTCTCTTCCTCTCTATCCCCTCCCTACCTTCCATTCTTTATTGGGATCGATGAGCCAGCCTGTGTTATAAATGTTTATCAAGTACCTGAAACTGTAATAAATTTGAGGGTTGATGGGAAAAAGGGGTTATAGGGACTAAAAGTGTGTGAAGATCTTAAAGGTTTGTTGTGGATTTCATATTCTCTGGAGAAACTTACTGTCTCTGGTAAATACAGGACAATTAAGCAACAAATATGACTACAGACATAAGGCTTTAGCCATCTAGTTCAGGAACTTGACTTTAGTGACTTGTTTTACATGTTTTACACTTGAGGATGATGTAAAGAGAAATTATTGAGGTTACTAAGAAGTTCAGTTGTCTCTCGAATTTTTGTTTACCTAATGTAGGAATACATCATCAAAGAAGATGAGAATACAGTATGATAGGGATCAATACCTATTTTCTCTTTGAGGAACAGTACATGGTAGAGGCAAGAAGCTGAATTCTTTATACTTAAGATGCCTCTTACCACATATATGGGGGAAATTCTAGCTGACCCTGGGATAGAAGCTAAAATTATGAAAACAAATAATATCCCTGCTTTCATTGGGAGGAGGAAAGAGATTTATGGCAATAGCATCTTTTGCTCTTGGTACACTTAGCCAAAAGAGCTTTGTATTGCCTATGAACATTGATAAAGCTAATCATTGATCCCTGTCCTCTGGAATGTCAGTAACCTGTATTAAATTACCCTTTTTATCAGATGAGGTGCTTACTGTGCTTAGGTTTTAGGGCCCTGAAAGCTTCTTTTGTACTTACTGGTTCAAATCCCTACACCAACCAGATGTTAAAAAGAGGTCATAAAAGGAAGGATTTGGGTTTGTTTGTTTTTTAAATTTGAAAAGTGGCATATTGGCAAAACTGGGAATAAAACATCTGAATCCTTACAGTTATACCCTAGTACACAAGATGGCCTTTAAGTGAGGAGCATTGGGTTTTATGTGTGGGAGAACTGCAAACTGAGCAAGCTTTCCACAAGAGCTGGGTAGAATAAATACTTCTTTCTGTGTTTTTTGAATTGTGGGTGGGATACATAGATATAGTTCCTTACCTGGCCATTTCAAAGATAATGAAGGAAACCCATGCTGCAACATGGAAGATGTTTCATCATTGGAAGTAAAGATGAGCTGTCTTCATTGCTCAATCCCTACATTGGACTAGATATTCATGTCTTCCTATAGTCTTGTAGACTCTGTCCATGGAAGGGGACTTTACATGATCTCTGAGCATATTGTGAAGTGCCTCTCACCTCACACCCTAATACCAAGAGGAAATCACAACTGCCTACCAATAGTGTTACTAAAACGACAATGAACTAGGCAGCAAAACTTCAGATTGGAGTTTACTATCACTATCAAATACATTACAATTTCATAGGTGGTGAAATTCTTTAATGTCTGGCAATGAGCACTGGCATTAGGACCCATCCTCAAATATTTAAGGTCAGGACATTTTCTGATACAGCATTGGCTGATACAATAGTGTGCCTGCTCCTTGGGAACATTTGCAGTGGAATCTTCAAATGATGGCAAAATGGTAGCTCTAGGATGAGTTTGACCTGAAATACTGCACTTCACTGATTGATTTATGACCCTCCATGACATCATTATGACAGTTAAGAGGGGGAGAAGCTGCTTAGTTTGGTACTAACACATTTTGTCAAAGTAATTCTAGCTTTTAGCCAACCCAGTTCCCCTGAAAGGCTGGGTCTTATCCAAGATAATCCCTATTATGTTACATGACCCAATCAAAGCTATTAATATCCACTAGTGTGGTGGTTTACTATTTTCAAGTATTCTGCCTAGTATATTTCAGTTCCATAAAATTGTGTTAGTACACAATGCATTTCATTCCAACACTGGTAGTGCAGGTAATCCTTATAGCAATTTTCCAATAAATGGCTTTGGAGTATTTAGATTTACTGAAAGGTTTCTAATACCATACCCTCTTTCTAATTTATGTTGTCCATTCATCCCCTATACTACTTGAAGTTCTGCTCCTTTAGACCCTACTTTGATACATTATAGATGCTGGAGAATCACAGTCCTAATTGGGGAGAGTAAGCATGTTAGAAATGGTGCTCCTCTGTTTTTCTAACATAATTGATTTCTTCAAGATGATTTAAGACCAACATTCAGCAATGATGCCTTTTGCTAAGCATGTGGTTCTAATGAATTTCTAGTTTATGCTTTTTTATGGACAAAATGGTAAAATTAAGAACCTTATATAATCGTATGACCTTCTACTTTAGAGTTCTCAGTTTCAGGGCTCTAACAAAGTTTAGTCTTAGTAAAATTTTAGTAATGAGAATCTTCAGTGCTACTAATCCAAAAATATGCTGGATCTTAAGGGCTTTTAATTCTAGGAAGTGCTATGCCCTCATAAGTGCATATACATCTTTAGTGGCACATGTATAGTTATGCCATGATTTTAAGTGCAGCATTGTATAATTTTATTTCTGTTAGGACCACTTATTTCCATCTAACACAAATGCGGTTAGATTTGCAATCAACTCCTTACAATTACAGTTTTGCAGTAGGGAGTCACTATTATGGGAGCACATAGTCGCTAAATATAGCCATTTGGTATAACACTTTGTATTTGACATTGCATACTTCTTTTCTGTTGGAACTTTGGTAATTGAACAACTGTAAGATGGTATTCCTATTCATTCCTGAAAGTACTTGGTGATAATATCACAAACTTAGATCCCAAAATTTTGCCATACTTGTGTAACTATGTTAAGTGATATAACTACTGTCATCTGCCAAAAACTCTGTCACTTCTCGCTGGTATTTCCCACCACATTTTGTTTGCCGAGATGCTGCCTAGAGGTTTATAGCTATTAAAACCAAAATTGTAGAGTTCTTTAATTGTCCACTGTATGTTGTACCTTTAGAAATGACATTAACTGCAAATTTCTTGAGGTATTTTGCAGTAGCATTTCAGTAGTGTGTTAGTTAGATTCAGTTGTCAACTTGGCCAGGTGAGCATACCTAATCTTGTTGCTGCGGACATAAGCCAACGGTACATGAACCTCATCTGTTGCCAATTACATCTGCAGTCCGCTAGGAGGCGTGTCTGCTGCAATGAGTGACGTTTGACTTAATTGGCTGGTGCTTAAATGAGAGAGCGCAACGTAGCACAGCCTAGCAGCTTGGCATTCCTCATCTCAGCACTCGCAGCTCAGCCCAGGCCTTTGGAGATGCAGAAAGAAGTCACCCCGGAGAAAGTTGTTGGAACCCAGGGGCCTGGAGAGAAGACCATCTTGTGCCTTCCACATAAGAAAGAACCTCAGTGGAAAGTTAGCTGCCTTTCCTCTGAAGAACCAACAAAATAAATCCCCTTTTATTAAAAGTCAATCCGTCTCTGGTGTGTTGCATTCCGGCAGCTAGCAAACTAGAACAAGTAGGATCTTGGTGTTTCTCTGCCTATAAAATAAGGCTTTTTAACCAAACAATTTACTGCAATTTAATTTCATGAGCATAGAGACCTGTACTGTTTGGGGGATTATCTTCCTATGAATTTTTATCAAGGTTGTTAAATAGAATCTCATCATCTATCATATTTTTCACATTTTAATAGATGTCAAATTTAATTCTGTGTTGTGGAGCAAAATAAGCCTCATGAAAATTTTGTAATATTTCTTGTTCTCATGTTTTCCTTTTATAAGTTCCTAGATGCAGTTTCCTTTTAAATTCCCCCCTTGTACAGGACTACTGGTTATATTGAAAAGCATTCATTCAATAATAAAGGCAGCTGACAGAACATCAGTTTGCTTGAAATTTAGGGATATGTATGTTATTGGCCTTTAAGGCCAACTGCTGTTTTAGGACAGTTAATCTGATTTATTATCATTACTTCCCAGTAATTTTGGAACTACTCTCCAAGCATTGGTAGTGTGTATTTTCTCTAGTATATTTCAAAATTTTATATTTGGGGCTGCTTGAACCTAGATAAACATGCATCAGGAAATTTTTTAATTTGTCCACAAGATGTCACTATTTAGCCAATGTTCAAAGCAGATGTCCCACTGGAAATTTGGTCCTCATTAATAGGAATCACATTTTAGGTTGCAGAAAAATAAAACTTTTAAGTATCCTTGATTATCCAAAGTATATATGGATAAATTTAGTGGTAAATTTATTAGTGTGATTCTTTTATGGGGATTGTTTATTAGATCTATTGTCCAGTAACTTGCAGTTTTCATCGTTTGAAGGGTATTTGCCCTTTGTACAATTGTTACTGAATTGTTTATAAATTTGAGCTAATTAGAAATTATATTAAAATGCAAAATTTGTATACACAGCATCACCCTTTAGAAATTTATATGGTTGAAGACTCTTATAAATTTAGGAAATTCATTCCAAGAGCAGTGTTCTTTAATGCCTCAGTTACAGCCAAAAATATAATTGAGATTTGTGGAATTAACTTTTAACTTAATTTTGTAATTTTTCTGACTTATAATGATACTATAATTTTCTTAGGTGTATTAGTTTGTGATCACAATTAGCACGTATCTTAGTTCCTAAGACCATCTAGTTGTAATTTTGACAGTTGGTCAATTTTTCGTGTTTCATATCGTTGACAAAAATAGATTTGGCACCTTCTTGTGGCCACAAGGTAACCAATATAGAATTTATGTAGAACCGTATGTGTCCACACGGCGGCGCCCTAGTCAGAATTTCTGTGCATGTTGCACCTCAGAAATTGATCTTAGTAAAGGAATTAATATTCCAGCATTACAATCTCATTCCTCCATTAAGAGTTACTAGCATATTGTGTCATTGTTAAGGGCCCTTAATATGTGTTTACATAAATGAGTTAAGGATTGGATTAGTCTACCATTGATAAATCTGGTATTTTGTTCATTTGGTTATCAGATCTTACAAGGGCTATTTCCCAGTACCTTTAGTGTGTTCCAGGCAATGACAAATTTTTCTTCCCTGCATTTCATTATATACCTTTAAATTCTGTGTGTCTCTGGACATCAAGCAATGATTATAGAAATTTGCTAGTATTTCATTTGCCCAGTTTCTTTGTGGCAGTGATGCATATTTCTCTTCAGGAATTATTACTCCAGTAGCATCCCAGTTTGATGCTCCAGGGGTAGTAAACCAACACTACATTGTAGGAATCTTGAGGACGTTGTAATTTGCAGATTGTAGTGGATTTAGGTAAATGTAAAACTTGCCAGAATCATTTTCTTGTTTGTAGTTTTCTTGCAGTTATGTGAGTTATCAAGTAGTAGGCTCATCAAAAGCATGAATAGAGTGTCTTTTTCACCCTTAAGCCTCCCCTGCCCTCTACCCCCAAAAAAGTTCATTTGCAGTCCAGTGTGTGAAAAGCAGACCATTATTGTGGAAACTAGGCCTCTTTTTATGCAAAAGATGATGCCTTTTGGAAATGTTTTGTTCAACACTCCCATTAGTAATTTGGTCAGAGAAAGCTTCCATTAACATTATAATTTGTTCTCTTGCCTGAAGAGCTAAAAGTAGATTTTAGTTTTGCTAAACACTCCTTATTCATTTCTAATATAATTAATCTTATGTCTACATGCATTTGTAGTTGTTTTAATCACCTCCCTCTGCGGTATTCTGTGGAAGGAATTCCAGGTTTGTCTGCCTTGTGGCAAATGTTTTTTTTTTTTCGTGGATGTTCAGTACTACTACATTTGTCCACATGGTGTCGCCCTTTTAAAGATGTTAGTTAAATGATCCCATCAGAAATTTGGCCCTGTTGAAGGGACCATTATTACAGAATCGTGATGACTCGGTGCTAACTGAGCCAAAAGTACATTTTAGGATTTTCAAGAGTGCTTTTTTTCATTTCCTGATTTTGTCCAATTGCAGGTATTGGCTGATACAATTTTACATCGATACTGAAATTGTATACGCTAAGGTGTACTGATAATGCATCATTTCTTACTTAATTCTATGTCCTCATTTATTGGCTTCATGATTTGGTTCATTACTATCAGCACATTAAAAACTTTATAATTTATTTTCATCAGCTACCAATATTCGTATATTTATCCTAAACCAATTATTGACCATGGGAGTACATTACTCAATATATGAAACGCGTCTGAAGGACTATATATTTTACTTTTAAGGTTTAATATACCATTGTTCTAAAATTCCCAAGTTGTGTTACTTCACTTGTAGTATTATAATTTTGTTGCAGTAACTTCAGCTTATTTCTGTTACATCTAACATTACCCCAGTAAGCACATGGCCTGTGATAGGCCATCTTGGCAACCAAAAAAGCATAGTATGTATCAATGTACTATTGCTAGGGATTTGCACTGGTTTCCAGTTTTACCTTTTATTATCTATTGTCTGCAAATATTTTACAAGATGATTAGTTTAATTTCCTGCTCTTTTCTAGCAACCTCTATTGTATACTTCACAATACTTTCAGCTGTATCTTTTGGTTTCAAAAATAAATTTTATTTTTATTCATGGTAAAACTTGTTTAGGTGGTGTGTTTCTTTATTGCTTTTTGCCACCTGGTTGCTCAGTACATCCTAGTGCTTTACACGCATAACTATCCATTATTAGTGTTTCTCTCTCTTTTTTCTTTTTTTTAACATGGGCAGGCACCAGGAATTGAACCCAGGTCCTCTGGCATGGCAGGCGAGCATTCTTGCCTGCTGAGCCTCCGTGGCCCGCCCAGCATGTTTCTTTTTTATTTTAATTTTAATTTTTTTTTAATTATTATTATTTTTTTACATGGGCAGGCACCGGGAATCGAACCCGGGTCCTCAGGCATGGCAGGCAAGCATTCTTGCCTGCTGAGCCACCATGGCCTGCCCGTGTTTCTTTTTTAGTTTTAATTAAGTATTGTGTTTTTAAAAAGTATGTTCTAATAGTATTAACTACTTAACATTCTTTTGCTTTTCAAGTTGGCTGCTTGGAATTCCTATACAACTTGTCCATTAGCAAAACGTTAGCTACTAGGGGACTACCAGCCATGAATTGTATGGCTCTCAAGATACTCTTACTTGCCATATTGTGAAATCATGGGCTCACCATTTGTCTCACTGCCAATGTTGGCTTAATGTCTACCTTAGGAAAAAATGAATTCCAAGATTTTATCAAGGGACCAGCCATTGCTCTGTCTTGCTGTCTTTATTAGTTGAGGTGTATTACTCTAAACCTTAGTCACCACAAGGATTCAAATACATTTTGGTAAGGCTTGGGATTTGGTTTTCCAATGCCTTGTATTGGTCATGAAGTATTGTCATATTTTCCCATCTGGTGCTCAAAAATATATTGTCCAATTTTGGCCTCAGTAAGACCTCTCTTGTATATGTATATGTATAATATATACCTATAGTATATGTAGTCCTATTAAGATTTTTCATCATCTGGGGTCAAGTGTGGGAGTAACTTACCTTTGTTATTAGGTTCTTTAGTGACTTCTTTGCTGAGTCTTGCCCCTGCAACCCCTCTACTAGAACAATATTTTGCCTCACAGCATTATGGGGTCATCTTTTGACTTTATGGTTCTGCTGGAAAATTTATATCCCCAAGTGGATAAAAATGTTTCTACAGTAGGGCTAATATCCATGTGGTATTCATTCTTTCTGAAACATGTGTTTATGTATTTGTATGTTATACCTATAGGCCACCTCTATCTATTGTGAATCATGAACACTGCCACCGTAAATGCCAATGTGCAAATGTTATGTGGTTACTTTTGTCAGTGTCCTGTTTCTTCATGCACAATTGAGTTATATGTCTTTCATTTCAGCCTGAGGAACTCCCTTTACTGTCTCTTGTAGGACAGTTTTGTTACTGTTGAATTCTCAACTTTTGTTCATCTGGGTACATCATAGTTTCTCCATTTTTGAAGGATAGTTTTGTTGCATTTGGACTTTTCAGTTATTCTTTTTCTTTCAGCAGTTTGAATATGTTTTCTCACTGCCTTCTGGTGTTAACGGTTTCTGATGAGACATCAGCTTATAATCTCATTGAGAATCTCTTGTATGTGAGGAATGGCTTTTTTCTTGCTGCTTTCAAGATTCTCTTTGTCTTTGTCTTTTTTTTTTTTTTTTGCATGTGCAGGCACTGGGAATCGAACCCGGGTCTTTGGCATGGCAGGCGAGAATTCTGCAACTGATCCACTGTCTGTCATATCGCCCTGTCTTTGTCTTTTAACAGTTTGAATCTCATGTGTCTAGGTCTGAATCTCTTTGAGTTTATCCTTGGATTATTTTGGTCTTTTGTGCCACATTGAAAGTATTATGAACCCTAGAAAAGCCATGTTTTAATCTTGATCCAATCTTGTGGAAGCAGCCATTTCTTTGAATCCTGATTCAATACTTGAGGTTGGAAACTTTCTATTAGATCACCTCCATGGAGATGTGATACACCCAATTGTGGGCGTAATCTTTTGATTAGATGGAGAGTGACTCCCTCTTATTCCAGGTGGGTCTTGATTAGTTTACTGAACTCCTTAAAGAGGGAACGTATTGGAGAGAGTCAGAAATGACAGAAACCTCAGAGCCGACAGAAACTTCACAGCAGAGCTGACACAGATGTGGACACATGAAGAGAGACACAGATCTTTGGAGATGCTTGAAGCCCAAAAGATGTTGCCATGAGATGTTAAGCAAGCCAGAACCTGTAGAGAGTCAAGGGAAGCCAAGAGATGAAAGGCAGCCTTAGGTAATCAAAGTGAGGAATCCTCACATGTACAGAGATTAAAAGCAACAGAGCCCAGGAGCAAGGGACCAGCAGATGCCAGCCACATGACTTCCCAGCTAACAGAGGGAAGAACAGTTGGCCTTTCTTGAGTGAAGGTAACTTCTTGTTACACCCCAAAAACACCCCATAAACACCCTGAAAACAGAGAGGGGCTGATAAAGCTGATGGTGCCATCAAGGTATCTTGGTTACAAATGTGTGGCCTTGTTGGCCACAGGGTAGAACCAGACTGCCACTGTTGCAGCGTCTGGCCATGCACTTGTGCTGCTAAAGCTTCCTTATGCTGTTCTGGCAGTGTGGTTTGTAAAAAAAAAAAACACTTTTCCCACTATACTGCACTGGGGAACCGGGATGACAGTTTTAAAGTCCTTTAAAGCCCTGGAAATCCCCTGTGAGGTGGAATCCACATGATCCTAAGCCTCCAGAGGAAATACAAATGGCCAAAAGACACATGAGGAGATGCTCAATGTCCCTGGCCATTAGAGAAATGCAAATCAAAACCACAATGAGATATCATCTCACACCCATCAGAATGGCCATTATCAACAAAACAGAAAATGACAAGTGCTGGAGAGGATGTGGAGAAAGAGGCACACTTATCCACTGTTGGTGGGAATGTCAAATGGTGCAATCACTGTGGAAGGCACTTTGGTGGTTCCTCAAAAAGCTGAATATAGAATTGCCATATGACCCAGCAATACCATTGCTGGGAATCTACTCAAAGGACTTAAGGGCAAAGACACAAACGGACATTTGCACACCAATGTTTATAGCAGCGTTATTTACAATTGCAAAGAGATGGAAACAGCCAAAATCTCCATCAACAGAAGAGTGGCTAAACAAACTGTGGTATATACATACGATGGAATATTATGCAGCTTTAAGACAGGATAAACTTATGAAGCATGTAATAACATGGATGGACCTAGAGAACATTATGCTGAGTGAGTCTAGCCAAAAACTAAAGGACAAATACTGTATGGTCCCACTGATGTGAACGGACATTCGAGAATAAATTTGGAATATGTCATTGGTAACAGAGTCCAGCAGGAGGTAGAAGCAGGGTAAGATGATGGGCAATTGGAGTTGAAGGGATACAGACTGTGCAACAGGACTAGATACAAAAACTCAAAAATGAACAGCACAATAATACCTAATTGTAAAGTAATCATGTTAAAACACTGAATGAAGCTGCATCTGAGCTATAGGTTTTTGTTTTGTTTTGTTTTGTTTTGATTTTACTATTATTACTTTTATTTTTTCTCTATATTAACATTCTATATCTTTTTCGGTTATGTTGCTAGTTCTTCTAAACCAATGCATATGTACTAAGAAATGATGATCATGCATCTATGTGATGATGTTAAGAATTAATGATTGCATATGTAGAATGGTATGATCTCTAAATGTTGGGTTAATTTCTTTTTTTCCGTTAATTAAAAAAAAAAAAAGAGAGAAGGGATAATTGGAGCTGAAGGGATACAGACTGTACAACGGGACTGGATATAAAAACTCAGAAATGGACAGCACAATACTACCCAATTGTAATGCAATTATGTTAAAACACTGAATGAAGCTGCATGTGAGGTATAGGTTTTTTGTTTTTGTTTTTTTTTTCTTTTTCTTTCTATTATTGTTTTAATTCTTATTCTGTTGTCTTTTTATTTCTTTTTCTAAATCGATGCAAATGTACTAAGAAATGATGAATATGCAACTATGTGATGTTATTAAGAATTACTGATTGTACATGTAGATTGGAATGATTTCTAATTGTTTTGTTAATTCTTTTTTTAATTAATAAAAAAAAAAGAATTACTGATTGCATATGTAGAATGGTATGATTTCTAAATGTTGGGTTAATTTCATTTTTTCCGTTAATTAAAAAAAAAAAAAGAGAAGAGGTAATTGGAACTGAAGGGATACAGACTGTGCAACAGGACTGGATATAAAAACTCAGAAATGGACAGCACAATATTACCTAATTGTAATGCAATTATGTTAAAACATTGAATGAAGCTGCATGTGAGGTATAGGGTTTTTTTTTCTCTCTATTATCGTTTTAATTCTTATTCTGTTGTCTTTTTATTTCTCTTTCTAAATCGATGCAAATGTACTAAGAAATGATGAATATGCAACTATGTTATGATATTAAGAATTATTGATTGTACATGTAGAATGGAATGATTTCTAAATGTTTTGTTAATTTTTTTTTAATTAATAAAAAAAATTCTATGTTTCAAAAAAAAAAAAAAGATGTTACTCACCTAATTGTGGGTGGGACCTTTTGATTAGTTTGTTTCCATGGACTATGTCTCCATCTATTCAATGTGGGTCTTAATCTTCTTACTGGAGTCCCTAAAGACAGAACTATTTTGGCAAAAGCTCAGAGCCAACACAGAGACATTTGGAGATGCAGAAAGAAAATGGCGCTGGGGAAGCTGTTTGAGACAAGAAGACAGAGGACCAGCAGAAGCCAGCCATGAGCTTTCCAAGCTGACAAAGGTTTTCTGGATGCAATCAGTCTTTCTTGATTCAAGATATCTTTTTCTGAAAGATACCTTACTTAGACATTTGTATGGCCTGAGAGCGGTGAATACACAACTTAATAAATCCCTTTTATAAAAGTCAAACCTTTTCTGGATTATTTCATTCTGGCAGCATTAGCAAACTAAAATGCTATAGCAATCAGATCATTATTAAAATATGAATAGCCTTAGGATAGGAGTAATTGAATAAGAACTTATTGCTTAATTTCAGTAAGTAAAATGAAATGTCCTTGACAATTGTGGAAGTTTTCTTGATTTAGGTTTGGGATAAATTAAACAAAGGCAGTATATTTTCCAGAGCTTGAAAATTAATATACTTTAAGGCTGTTCATAATTTTAGGATATTATGAAACCAAGGAGATTTATAAAACCTCCAGTAGGAGGAATAGAAAAGTAAATATAGCTACAAAATTGCAGTGGCAAAGACTAATTTGATTCCTGTTTTTATGATGACTTTTAAAACCAAACAAATGCAATTTTAATCTGCATAATATGTTTTCCCTAATTAATAGTATGCTGATGCTTCAAATATATCCTATTTAAGAAATCAGTGGTTTAGTAAAAAATATATAAGTACTATTTATTATAAACTTGGTTACCTGGATTTCAAGGAATCTGGCTTTTTATTTACTTTGCCATTTGTTACCTCTGTATATGAAAGAATTTGAATTTGTAGTGGCTTTGTTAATGCCAATCAGTAAATTTTTGCAAGTAAGTGCTGTCATGAATAAGGAAGACATAATTCTTAGTTTCAAAGAGTTTATATTCTAATTAGAATACACTTGTACCAGGGTATAATATAGGACAGTGGTAATAAAGAAATAAAAATGCTGGAAGAATTTCCAATGCAGATAAAGCATTTGGTTAAGAGGAGAAATGTTATATTGTATATATGGTAATAGGATAAAATTTTATTTAAAAATCTATGGAAATCTACTATACAAACAATGAACCCTAAGCCAAACCATGAACTATAGTTAATAGTACAATTGTAAAAATGTGCTTTCACCATTGTAGCAAATGTACCATACTGCTGCAGGGTATTAATAATAGGGTGGTGTGTGAATTTGAAAGGATTATGTACTCCAGAAAAGTCGTGTTTTAATTCTGCTCTATCCTGTGGAGGCATCTGTTTCTTTTAAACCCTGTTCAATACTGAAGGTTGGAAATTGAATTAGATGATTTCCATGGAGATATGACTCAACCAGTCCAGGTGGGTATTTATTAGTTTACTGGAATCCTTTAAAAGAGGAAACAGCTTTTGGAAAGAGAAGGAGAGCCATGAGAACCATGACAGCCATGCAGCCAGAGACCTTGGAGATGAAGAAGAAATCTGCTCTCAGGGGAGCTTCATGAAACAAGAAGTCTTGAGAGAAAGTTAGCAGATGTCACTATGTTCACTATGTCCCTTCCCAGTTGAGAGACAAACCCTGAACTTCATTGGCCTTTCTTGAATGAAGGTAACCTCTTGTTGGTGCCCTAATTTGGAAATATTTATAGACTTGCTTTAATTGGGGCATTTTCATGACCTTAGAACTGTAAACTTACAACTTAATAAATTCCCTATTTTAAAAGCCATTCTGTTTCTAGTATATCACATTCCAGCAGCTTGCAAACTAAAACAGGTGGCATATAGGAATCCTGTATTTTATGCACGATTTTTCTGCAAACCCACAATTGCTCTAATAAAAAATTTTAAAAACATTTAAAAAAATCAGGTTGGGATTAAGGCAATTCAGAATACAGGGGCTAAGGAAGACATTGCATGTATTTTAGAGCTTTGTCTACTCTTTGAGACCAAAGGAAGAAAGGTTTATTTTGTCTAGAACCTAAATTTTCTGGAGCACATAATCTAACTCTACCTGTCTGGATAGATCATTTAACAGTTCAAACAGGAAACCCAAAATAAGAATGAGGTCTTTTAATCCTTTATAGCAAAATGTAAGGCCTGGATATATCCCAGAGTATATTAAGCAGATAATTTTAAAGTATTGGCAAAGTCCCTTGAGGGATGGGAGAAAAATCATGGAATTATTAAACCTTACTATTGGGGAAATCCTGGATACTGTGACAAACATTAGAGACACCAAAATCAATAGTCCTTGATCTTGGGGCTTGCTCTTGTGAAGCTTATGTATGTAGCAGATAAGCTTAGCCTATCTATAGGTATGTCTCAGAGTCACCTCCAGAGGACCTCTTTTGCTGCTCAGATGTGTCCTTTCTCTCTCAAAGCCCAATTCTGCAAGTAAAACCATTGCCCTCCCACCTACGTGGGATATGACATCCACAGATGAAAGTCTCCCTGGTGGGCATGGGAGATGACTCCCAGGGATGAGCCTGGCCCTGGCACCATGGGATCAACAATACCATCCTGACCAAAAGGAGGAAAAGAAGTATAACAAATAAGGTATTAGTGGCTGAGAGAGTGCAAATAGATTTGAGAGGCTACACTGTGGGTCACTCTTACAGAAGCTTCAGTTAGACATTGCTAGCCATCATAACTTGCCAAACCCCAAACTAAACCATTCCTGCCAAACCTAAAGAACAGCTATGGCATTATATAAGATTCTACAAAGGTTCCATGCATTAGGGTAACTCTCCAAAACCTACAACCTCTAGATGGGTCCCTGGACCAGATAAGTCCTGAAATGCAGAGGGGCCAGTCTTTCCAGAACATCAACTAGTTCCATCTCCCTATCACATATTATCAACAGCCCCTTCCAACATGAAAAAGTTACAATGGGAATAACCCAAATACCCCTAAAGAGTGGGAGAAAGGTCAAAGGTGATAGTGTAGTTTTACAGAGAAGGTTGGGTTTAACAAATATGTATGAGTATGAATCATTATACTGATATTTCTTTTAGCTTCAGTATTTTAGAAAGACTAGAAACAAAAACCTAAAATTATGGAATTGTAACCCATACAAAACTCTGAAATCTGTTCCATGACTAATTGCTGTAATTTACTTTGAAATGTAATGCTTTTATGTATGTATGTTATTTAAAGAGAAGGAGGAGTACAACAGAAAAGATAGGATTTAACAAATGAATATGCTGAATCATTATATCAATATTTCTGCTGGTCTCCAGTGTCTTGGAGAAGCTAGAAAAAGAAATGAGAAGTCATGGAACCATAAGCCATACAAAACATTAAAATCTGTTCTATAACATCTTGTTAAAATGTACCTGGAAATTTATGCTTTTTTGTATATTTGTTATTTTTCACAATTTGAAAACAAATGTTAAAAAAAAGTATTGGCAAAGTCCCTTGAGGGATGGGAGAAAAAATACGGAACTATTAAACTTTACCATTGGGGAAATCCCTGATACTGTGTCAAATATTAGGAACAACCAAATCAACAGGCCAAGCCCTTGATCTGAGGCTTGATCTTGTGAAGCTTATGTATGTAGTAGAGAAGCTTAGCCTACCTGTAGGGATGCCTAAGACTTACTTCTGGAGGACTCCTTTGGTTGCTCAGATGTAGCCTCTCTCTCTTTAAGCCCAACTTTGCAAGTGAAATCATTGCCCTCCTCTCAATGTGGGACATATCCAGAGTTGAAAGTCTCCCTGGTGGCATGGAAGATAACTCTCAGGGATGAGTCTTGCCCTGGCACTGTGGGATCAACAATTACATCCTGACCAAAGGAGGAAAAGAAGTGTAACAAAGTACCAGTGGCTAAGAGAGTTCAAACAGAGTTGACAGACTACTCTGGCAGTCACTGTTATGCAAGTTTCAGTTAGACCTTGCTATCTATCATAGTTTGGCAACCCCCAACCAAAACTATTCCAGCAAATCCTAAAGAACATCTGAGGTGTTATATAAGGTTCTACAAAATTTCCATGCACTAGGGCAACTTTCCAGAAACTTACAACCTCCGGATGGATCCCTTGACCAGATAGGTCCTGAAATCCAGAGGGGCCAGCCTCTCCAGAACATCAACTAGTTCTGTCTCCCTAGCCTATATTATTGATAGGCCCTTCCAACATCAAAAAGTTAAAATGGGCATAGCCCAAATAACCTTAAAGAATGGAAGAGGGCGGGCCGCGGTGGCTCAGCGGGCAAGAGTGCTTGCCTGCCGTGCCGGAGGACCCCGGTTCGATTCCCGGCCCCAGCCCATGTAAAAAACAAACAAACAAACAAAATACAAGAAAATGTTTAAAAATGTTTCCCTTTCTTCCTCCCTTCCTTCCTTCTCTGTCTTTGGGCGGGCCGCGGTGGCTCAGCGGGCAAAGTGCTTGCCTGCTATGCCGGAGGACCTCGGTTCGATTCCCGGCCCCAGCCCATGTAACAAAAACGGAGAAACAGAATACAAGAAAATGTTTAAAAATGTTTCCCTTTCTTCCTTCCTTCTATCCTTCCTTCCTTCTCTCTGTCTTTCCTTTAAAAAAAAAAAAAAGAATGGAAGAAAGATCAAAGATGATGGTGGAGTTACAGAAAAGGTAGGGTTTAACAAATGGGTGTGATTGCTGAATCATTATATTGATACTTATTTTAGTCTCCAGTATCTTAGAACAGTTAGAATTAAAAACCTAAAATTGTGGAATTGTAACCCATACCAAACTCTGAAATCTGTTCTACAACTAATTGTTGCAACGCTTTGAAATTTATTGCTTTTTTGTATATATATATGTTATTTTTCACAAAAAAGAAAAAAGACAATTGCGATGATAAATGCAGTTATATGATGATATTGTGAAGCATTGATTGTACACTTTGGATGATTACATGGTATATGAATATATAATATGTATCAATGAAAATAAATAATTAAAATTTAAAAATTACTATAACAAAGTCTGAATACATAATATATAACAATCAAAAAATTTTAAAAAAAGAAGCAGGGCAAATATATTTCATCTGTCAATTAACATAACTCTGGTAAATGTGTAAAGGTAAAGCAGAACAAAACCTCTGCTATGGTTTGGCAGTGTAAAACAACCATCAAATGTTCTATTTCTGAAAATGGCTTCATTTTAAAATGCTTATAAAAATTAGGGCTTAAATTATAAACTCTTACAGCAGTCTCATTTATGTTTAAGCTTTAACTATTCTTTCTAAGTTCTGAGATGTGTTGCTCTTTATATAGCAATGTAGTTTCCAGGAACTTTAAGTATTCATGTGACACCTGAGACTCAAAATTAGAGTTCTCCATCTCTGAAAGTCAGCATTAGTCAATTTAACAATTGTTAAAAAAAAAAAAAAAACTGAAAAAGAAATCACACTTCAATTAAAGATTTGAATGAAGCTGATCTGGTTAAGATTAAAGTAAATCAGAATACAGGGTAGAAGATAATATTTTCACTATTTAAAAATTTTAACCTCTGTGTAACACTAAAAAAGAAGATGTTTTATTTTGTCCAAAATTTGAATTTTATGTGGTACATTACCTAGAAATTTATTTGTATAACTCCAAATAGCCTGTCTCTTAAATTTATTTAAGCATCCTAATTCAGCTTAATTTTATATAGAATGTAGAATACTTACTAAAATCTTCATATTCTGTACAAGCTGTTATACTCTGAAGCATTTTAAAGAAATTGAGGACTCTTCAAACCTGAAAAAGTTAGAATGGGCATGGCCCAAATGCACCTGTGGTAGTGAGATTCAGTTGTCAACTTGGCCAGCTGAAGGCACCCAGTTCTGTTGCTGTGGACATGAGCCAATGGTACATGAACCTCATCTGTTGCTCATTACATCTGCAGTTGGCTAGGAGGTGTGCCTGCTGCAATGAATGATGTTTGACTTAATTGGCTGGTGCTTAAATGAGAGAGCACAAGTAGCACAGCCCAAGCAGCTTGGCATACCTCATCTCAGCACTCGCAGATCAGCCCAGGCCTTTGGAAATGCAGAAAGGAATCACCCCAGGGAAAGTTGTTGGAACCCAGAGGCCTAGAGAGAAGGCCAGCAGAGATTACCCTGAGCCTTCCCACATAAGAAAGAACCTCAGATGAAAGTTAACTGCCTTTCCTCTGATGAACTAATGAAATAAATCCCCTTTTATTAAAAGCCAATCAGTCTCTGGTGTGTTGCATTCTGACAGCTAGCAAACTAGAACAGCACCTAAAGAGTGGATGGAAGGATCAAAGGTGATGGTGGAGTTATACAAAGAAGATAGGGTTTAACAAATGATTATGATTGCTGAATCATTATATTGATTTTTTTTTTAGTCTCCAATGTCTTAAAACCCCTGGAAGTAAAAACCTAAAATTGTGGAATTGTAACCCATACCAGACTTTGAAATCTGTTCTACATACAACAAATTGTTGTGCTGTGCTTTAAAATTTATTGCTTTTTTTGTACATATACTATTTTTCACAAAAAAGAAAATAAAGTCAATTGTGATGATAAAAAAATATTTATTCCTTCTGATCTCCAACGTTTAGGGGCAGCTAGAAGGAAAAATGTGAGATGAGGTATGGTAGCTTATGACAAACTCTGGGATCTGTCCTGTAACTACTTGTTGAAAAGTGTTTTGAAAACTATTACTTTTTTCTTTCTTTCCTTTGTATATAAGTTATATTATACAACAAAAGAACTTGAGGCAAAAATTATGAAGGCATATTTTAGGACTATTAAACTTCTCCACCTATGGAATTCATGATATTCTCTTAATAAAGTCTCTCAATTTAATAAACCAGGCCCTCAATCTTGAGGCTTGCCCTTATGATAGTTATTTCTGAAATGGCAAAGATGAGCCTACTTACAACTAATGTCTATGAGTCGTCCCCAGAGACTTCTTTTGTTGTTCAAATGTGGTCTCTCTCTAAGTCAAACTCTGACCTCCCCCTTATGTGGGACATGACTTTCAAGAGTGTAAGTCTCCCTGGCAATGTGGGGCATGACTCTCAGGCATGAGCCTAGCCCTGACAACATGAGACATGCAATGAGACTGGCCCTGGCATTGTAAGATTGTCTGAGCAAAAGGGCGAAAAGAAATAGAGTTTCAGTGGCTAAGAGATTTCAAATTGAGTTGAGAGGTAATTCTGGAGGTTAGTCTTATGAAACTTTCATCCAAATATTGCAAAATGCCACAGTATGGAAAGCTCCAACCAACAGTGTTCCTGAATCCCTCCCCAAATGCCCTAGGCTTGATACAGGTTTTACTAATTAAGTTTCTTTTTAAGCAACTTAAAGCCTCCAGATTGTATCTACACCAGATAAGCCTTGAAACCCAGAAATACTGGTCTCTCTAAGAACAACACCCAGTTTCATCCCTCTGCCCCATGATGTCAATACACCCCTTTTTCAGCTGCAAGTCAGTGGTCATTGTCCAGATATCTCTCAAGATTAAGGAATACAAAATGACAATGAGAAACTGTAACTGAGGAATTAGTGTTTAACAAATAGTCATGACTATATAAATATTATTTTCTTTCTTTCTGGTATATTGTAGTAAATCTCTGAACTGTAATCCAACTGACCTGATCCCTAAGATAGATGGTAAAAGCCTTTATCTTGTTTTTTTGTCCATTTCCTACTTTACAAATTTATAAGAGCAAATGCCCTAATGCTAATGAGTCAGCCATTAACTGGTTCTAGCCCCAGTTTCACTCCTTTGATTTGTAAGTTGTTTCAGACTAGACTTGCTCTTCTAGTTTGCAAGCTGCTGGAATGCAATATATCAGAAACAGTATGGCTTTTTAAAAGGGGAATTTATTAAGTTGCAAGTTCACAGTTGTAAGGCTGTGAAAATGTCCAAATTAAGGCACTAAGAAGAGGTTACCTTAACTCAAGAAAGGCCAATGATGTTAAGGGTTTCTATCTCAACTGGAAGGGCACATGGTGAACATGGAAACATTTGCTAGCTTTCCTCCAGGCTTCTTGTTTCATGAAGCTCCCTGGACTTTTTCCTCCTTCATCTCCAAAGGTCTCTGGCTGTGTGGACTCTAAAGATTTTCCCAAAATAGTTCCCTCTTAAAGGGCTCCAGCAAGCAATCCCACCTTGAATAGGTGGAGACACCTCTCCATGGAAACCATCTAATCAAATGCTACCACCCACAACTGAGTGGGTCACATTGCCATGGAAACAATAAAAAAGATCCAGCCCAGAAATACTGAAGATTGAGGAATATGGATTTTCTGGGGTACACCACAGATTCGAACTGGCATGTTCCACCCTTTGGACCCCAAAAAGACATGTTCTTTCCAATACACTCATTCCATCACAATATCAGAAAGACTTAAACAATTTTAGTAATACAAAGTCAGAAACAGTATAAAATTTCATCAAAGTCAGTTACAGACATGGTCTATCTTAAGGTAAAATTCTCCCCTGGCTCTGGACCTGTAAAACTCAGAACAAGTTATTTGTCGCCAACATACAAACAAGGGACAGTCATAGGATACTGTGTTAGTTAGATTCAGTTGTCAACTTGGCCAGGTGAGCATACTAGTCTTGTTGCTGCGGACATAAGCTAATGGTACGTGAACCTCATCTGTTGCTAATTACATCTGCAGTCGGCTAGGAGGCGTGTCTGCTGCAATGAGTGACGTTTGATTTAATTGGCTGGTGCTTAAATGAGAGAGCGCAATGTAACCCAGCCTAAGCAGCTCGGCATTCCTCATCTCATCACTTGCAGCTCAGCCCAGGCCTTTGGAGATGCAGAAAGAAATCACCCCGGGGAAAGTTGTTGGAACCCAGGGGCCTGGAGAGAAGACCAGCAGAGACCATCTTGTGCCTTCCACGTAAGAAATAACCTCAGATGAAAGTTAGCTGCCTTTCCTCTGAAGAACTAACAAAATAAATCCCCTTTTATTAAAAGCCAATCCGTCTCTGGTGTGTTGCATTCTGGCAGCTAGCAAACTAGAACAGATACCTATTCCCATTTCCATAGGGAGAAATTGGAAGGAACACTGGGTCACTGGACCAAAGCAGTTTTAAAAACCTGCAGCACGAATCATTATATTGGCATATTTTTAGTCACCAGTGTCTTACAGTAGCTAGAAGTAAAAACCTAAAAATGTGGAATTGTAGGTCATACCAAACTCTGAAATCTGTTCTACAAATGATTGTTGTGATGTGCTTTGAAATCTGTTTTTGTATATATGTTTTTTGTATGTTTTTTTAAAAAATGAAGAAAAAGCCCATTGTGATGATAAATGCACAGCTATATGATGGTATATTGTGAACCATTGATTGTATATGTTGGCTGATTACATGGTATGTGAGTATATAACATATATCAAAAAATCAATTAAAAGAAGAAAAAGATTAGTGAAACTCCTTTCCTAAGGGAAGGAAGGAAGATAAGAGGGAGAAGGGAAGATGAGAAGGAGGGAGAAAAAGGGAGGGAAAAAATGAAGGAAGGAAGGAGAGGAAGGAAATAAAATCATGCTAGAGGTTAAATCACAACATATTGTGTGAAAAGTCTCTCAGAAAACTTTCTTACTGTATCTCCCACTAGTCAGAAAAAAATTAAACGATGAATTCCTAAAGATGCCATGATATAAGACATCTGATGTATTAGCTATTTGTGCTGCAAATGCATTTCATACTCATTATATTGTCTTCCCAGTGCAGTACTTTCCTGGTCATAACAGTTTAAGATACTAATTGTCATTTCCATCTTGAAGAAGTAACTGCGTTTCTGCTCAACTATCACACAGCTTCTAGTACACTGTGTTTCTGTAATAAATAAAAAGCATGCTTCAAGTGAAATTAAAAAAAAAAAACAACCTGCAGCACACTGTTAGATTTCAAAGTCTGAGAGTTATTTATCTTCAGGGCTTTAAAAAGCAGCAGTCCCACCCTTTCCAAGGGCCTAAGCAGTGACCTGACCCTCTTGAATGCAACCTCAGAGGATATTGGGGAGACCACCTTTTTCTTGGCTCCACCCTTTCCAAGAATCAGGGCCACACATGGGCTCTCTGCCATCATAGGGACACAGGCTCAGCCCCTCCAGGTGGTAGCAGCCAGACTCTCCCAAATCCACAAGGAATGTGCTCCACCCACTTCAAGGCCTGAGGTGGCACAATTTTTCCACAGCAATGATGTGGAAGCCTCATCCTCTGCCTTTGGGGCAAACTCACCCTCCCCAAGTACTTGGATGGATCTGCTCTCCTGGCCCAAGGTTTCTTGACTTCAGACCTCAGTCTCCATGGTTCTACTCTGAAGACATTTTACCTTCATTTTGTCCCTTTTCTGAGCCTTTTAGTCCAGACTGGCAGTGTTTCCATTTATACAGATCCCACAACACTCTTGTTAGCTTTTTATGTAGTAGGCAAGGATCATGCCCATCAGTTAAAAGGAGTTTCCACAAATACTTCCTGGATAACTCCATCTCCAATGCTGGCTTTTTCTGAAATGGTTAACTAGTTCCATGTTTGGTTAAATCCTCACATGGGGCTCTATTCTCTGGGGTCTCCCTTTCTGAAAGCCAGAGTTTTCCAGACCACCAATGTCTGGTTTCTTTATACACAAGAGTTCAGTTCTTAGTTTATCTCTTTACTGTCACATTTCACTATAAGATGCAAGGAGAAACCAGGCTGCACTTTCCACATTTAATTTGGAAGTCTCTTCTGCTAAATATCCCAGTTGATGGCTAAAACCAGGAGGCAGTTTTGATAAAATTTCTGCAACTTTAAAACAAGGGTCACCTTTTTCCCAGTTTGCAATGGCACATTCCTCATTTCTGCCTAAAGCCTCATCAGAGGTATCTTTACATTCATATTTCTACCCACAGTCTCTTCAAAGCATTATAGGCCTTCTCTATCAAGCTCCTCACAAACTCTTAGAGAATCTTCCCCTTATCCATTTAAAAAAAAACATTCCAACATGTTTGGTATTTGCAAACTGCAGCAGCACCCCAGTTCTCTGGCATCAAAATCTGTTCTAGTTTGCAAGCTGCCAGAATGTGATATACCAGAAACAGAATCGTTTTTTTTTTTTAATTTTTTTTATTAATTAAAAAGAAATTACAAGAAAGAAACACAAACATCCGTAATATATGCTCATTCCATTCTACATATATAATCAGTAATTCACAATATCATCACATAGTTGCATATTCATCATCATGATAATTTCTGAGAACATTTGCATCAATTCAGAAAAAGAAATAAAAAGGCAACAGAAAAATAAAACAAAAACAGAAAAAGAAAAAAAATTTTTACATACCATATTCCTTATCCCTCCCTTTCATTGATCGCTAGTATTTCAAACTGAATTTACTTTAACATTTTTTCCTCTATTATTTATTTATTTTTTTTCCTGAATCTACTATGTGCTTTTATTTTTTATCCAATTTAAAAAAATTTTTTTTAATTAATCAAAAAAAAGAAAAGAAATTAACACAACATTTAGAAATCATTCCATTCTACACATGCACTCAGTAATTCTTAGTATCATCACATAGATGTATGATCATCATTTCTTAGTACATTTGCATCGATTTAGGAAAAGAACTAGCAAAACAGCAGAAAAAGATATAGAATGTTAATATAGAGAAGAGAATTAAAATAATAATACTAATAAAATATATATATATAAAAAGGAAAAAGAAAAAAACAAAAACAGAAGATACAAACAAACAAACAAAAAACCATATTTCAGGTGCAGCTTCATTCAGTGTTCCAACCTAGTTACATTACACTTAGGTATTATTGTGCTGTCCATTTTTGAGTTTTTGTATCTAGTCCTGTTGCACAGTCTGTATCCCTTCAGCTCCAATTACCCATTATCTTACCCTGTTTCTAACTCCTGCTGGTCTCTGTTACCAATGATATATTCCAAGCTGATTCTCGAATGTCGGTTCACATCAGTGGGACCATACAGTATTTGTCCTTTAGTTTTTGGCTAGACTCACTCAGCATAATGTTCTCTAGGTCCATCCATGTTATTACATGCTTCATAAGTTTAGTCTGTCTTAAAGCTGCATAATATTCCATCGTAGGTATACGCCACAGTTTGTTTAGCCACTCGTCTGTTGATGGACACTTTGGCTGTTTCCATCTCTTTGCAATTGTAGATAATGCTGCTATAAACACTGGTGTGCAAATGTCCATCTGTGTCTTTGCCCTTAAGTCCTTTGAGTAGATACCTAGTAGTGGTATTGCTGGGTCGTAATCCATTCTGCCATTCTATGTCTTTTGATTGGGAAATTCAGTCCATTACCTTTTAGTGTTATTACTGTTTGGATAATATTTTCCTCTACCATTTTGGCTTCTGTATTATATATATCATATCTGATTTTCCTTCTTTCTACACTTTACTCCATACCTCTCTCTTCTGTCTTTTCGTATCTGACTCTAGTGCTCCCTTTAGTATTTCTTGCAGAGCTGGTCTCTTGGTCACAAATTCTCTCAGTGACTTTTTGTCTATAAATGTTTTAATTTCTCCTTCATTTTTGAAGGACAATTTTGCTGGATATAGAAGCCTTGGTTGGAAGTTTTTCTCTTTTAGTAATTTAAATATATCATCCCACTGTCTTCTAGCTTCCATGGTTTCTGCTGAGAAATCTACACATAGTCTTATTGGGTTTCCCTTGTATGTGACGGATTGTTTTTCTCTTGCTGCTTTCAAGATCCTCTCTTTCTCTTTGACCTCTGACATTCTAACTAGTAAGTGTCTTGGAGAACGCCTATTTGGGTCTATTCTCTTTGGGGTGCGCTGCACTTCTTGGATCTGTAAATTTAGGTCTTTCGTAAGAGTTGGGAAATTTTCAGTGATAATTTCTTCCATTAGTTTTTCTCCTCCTTTTCCCTTCTCTTCTCCTTCTGGGACACCCACAACACATATATTTGTGCGCTTCATATTGTCATTCAGTTCCCTGATCCCCTGCTCAAGTTTTTCCATTCTTTTCCCTATAGTTTCTGTTTCTTTTTGGAATTCAGATGTTCCATCCTCCAGTTCACTAATTGTAGCTTCTGTCTCTTTAGATCTACCATTGTAGGTATCCATTGTTTTTTCCATTTTTTCTTCTTTGTCCTTCACTCCCATAAGTTCTGTGATTTGTTTTTTCAGATTTTCTATTTCTTCTTTTTGTTCAGCCCATGTCTTCTTCATGTCCTCCCTCAATTTATTGATTTGGTTTTTGAAGAAGTTTTCCATTTCTGTTCGTATATTCAGCATTAGTTGTCTCAGCTCCTGTATCTCATTTGAACTATTGGTTTGTTCCTTTGACTGGGCCATATCTTTAATTTTCTGAGCATCATCCATTATTTTCTGCTGGTGTCTGGGCATTTCATCAGATTTCCCTGGGTGTGGGACCCGGCTGGTTGAAAGGTTTTTCTGTGAAATCTCTGGGCTGTTTTTCTTTTCCTGCCCGGTAGGTGGCACTCGTGGCGCTCGTCTGTCTGCAGGAGCCCACCAGTAAAAGATGCTGTGGCTCCTTTAACTGGCCAGTCCGAATCTTGCAGTCAGCCCGGGAAACCGCGCGTGGAGGGGGTGGATCGCCGGCCGCCGTGGCTTGGGGGACTCCGGTCCAAATTGCCCAGCTGGCCCGAGACGCCAAGCGTGGTGGGAGGGCCCCACTATCCAACGTTCCCACTCAGACCGGGGAGCCACGTGCGTGGAGGGGACCCCAGTCGCCAGCCGCCCCAGCCGGGAAAACGCGCGCCCCTTGGATATCTCACCACAGCGGATTCTCCCTGCCCCTTCAGCCGTTCCAGAATGGGGTACGCTGTCTTTTTGGTCTCTGTTGTGGCTCCGGGAGCTGTTTCATATTGTTTCTGTTTCTTTAGTTGCTTTTCTGGAGGAGGAGCTAAGACCCGCGCGTCTTACTAAGCCGCCATCTTCTCCGGAAGTCCAGAATCGTTTTTAAAAGGGGGAATTTATAAAGTTACATGTTTGCAGTTCTAAGACTGTGAAAATGTCCAAATTAAGACACCAAGAAGAGGCTACCTTCACTCAAGAAAGGCCGATGATGTTCAGGGTTTCTCTCTTAACTGGATGGCACATGGCAAATATGTTAATATCTGCTAGCTTTCTCCTTAGGCTCCTTGTTTCATGAAGGTCTCCTAGGGACATTTTCCTTCTTTATCCCCAAAGGTCTCAAATGGGCTGTTAGGTTTTTCCCACAATGACTCCCTCTTAAAGGGCTCCAGTAAGTAACCCCACCTTGAATGGGTGGAGACACATCCCCCATGGAAACCATCTAATCAAAAGTTACCACCCACAATTGGGTGGGTCACATTTCCACGGAAACAATAAAAAAGACCCCACCCAGCAATATTGTATGAGGATTAAAGTACATGGCTTTTTCTGGGGTACACAACAGATTCAAACCAGCACACTTGCTATTGAAACAAGAACTCAGTCTCCTTTCCTTTCTGCTTACATTTGCTATTGAATTGATAACTGTCTCTCTTCCTCTCTCATTATTATTAAAATTGTAATGACTTCACCTCCACTTGTTAAAATCCATAAAACCTTGAAACTCCTAGTCCCAGTGATACAGATTTTGTGGCTGCTAGGCCATCTGTTCTCCTGCTTAATGCCCAACAATAAACTCTTTCTCTCTTTGAAACCTGGTATTGTTGCAGTCTTTCAGCAACCCCTGCGAAATAAGAAACACAGACACAGACACTTCCTGTGGAATGAGTCACACAGACACACAGAAGACAGACAAGATGACTGCAGCCCTGAAGAGCTCCAGCTGCTTTTTATTTTATATCATTTCTCACAGCTCTTTTGCTGACCAAGCCTGTTTTTTTCAGTATATCACTCCCTTGTTCTCTTGTTACTTTCAATCTAGCCTCCCGGATATCTGGATAGCAATAAGGGAACATTCCATACTTTGTGTGTGAAAGTAGGAACAAAACAAGTCTGTTTGCAGAACATGTTCTCCCCCTTCATCCCCAGATCAGGCTCACGGCTAGGAGCTCGCTGTTTGCAGCAGACCTCCTCAAGGCCACTTTGAAGCCAGTCACTCCCAATAAATTCCGCAGGTTTTCTATTAACCCTTTGGCTCCTATATGGTATCCCAGGAATTGGTCATTTGAGCCAGCATGGAAGAGAATTCACCACATTTGTTCAGTATCACCCTGATATCCACCACCTTTAAATGTATTTGGCAGCTTGCCAAATAAACTGCATTGCGCATTCACACTTGAGTCATATTGGATCGTCTTTCAAGGGCTGAATTTACTTTCAATTTCAAACTGATTTTGGTTCATTAGTACAACTACATTTACATGATAGATCTTCTTCCCACATAAGGACAGCCAGGAAACTCTTCTTCTCCCATCCTGGCTGTGGATTAAAGATTTACTCACTGGAGGGGATAAAACAGGTTTTGGACTGGGGAGCTCAGGCACAGTTCAAGCAAAGAATACTATATTTAAAAAAAGGATGATTACTTTACATCAAAGTTTATCTACTCAATGTTAACATCCACTTTATCCCAGCCTCTGAGAATGTTGCCAATCAAACTTAAATACAGGAGATAGATAATATTAATGATAATAATATTATAGAATACATGGGAGTTCATTATACTATTATTGCAACTCCTAACAGTTTTTAGGAGAACAGTTTAAAAAAATATTGCATTTTGATGAATATGCAACTGTGTGGTGATATTGTGAATTACTGATTATATATATAGAATGGAATGATCATATGTTAATGTTTTAGTTTATTTGTTGTTAAATTTTTTTAATAAATAAATAAATTTTAAAAATCTTTATCTTGCAAATGTTCTAAAAATGGCAATGATGAGGAATGTATAACTATGTGATGATATTGTGAGCCATTGATTGTATAATATGGTTAGACTGTATGTATGTGGGTATTTCTCAATAAAAATATTTTAAAATATATATATACACTGCATTAGACAGCCAGTTTACAACAGACTTATGTGGGCACGTTCCCTCAGGATCTCTTACAGGAAGTCTAGTTCAGAAATTGCTTAGTAACCACAGGTCTAATTTTTCATTTGAAACACTCCCTCTTGAAAGTCACTACACTCAGTGACTCTAATGGAAAGGATTCAGCTGCCTCACCCATTCCTCTTCCTTTAAGAGGGTATTTCAAATACCATTACTGCTCATGTGGAGTTTGTTTCAATTTCTTTGCATAATATTTACAACAATCTGGATGCCAGAGATAAACATTCTTTGACTCAGACCTATAGTATACTTAGGTTTAGATAGATATAACATGACTCTATATTCAATGATCACGGAAAAGACTGCAAAAGGTAACCATTATGAAGACTGGGCCAATATGCCCCAATTGTTGCATGATGTTATATTCAAAGAAGTATATCCAAAAGGTTCATTTTTCACCTTATATCTCTTTTAAAATATGGAATGGTGTCCAATTCATATTTCTGTGTGCTCTCATCTCTTCATCTCCTTCACTCTCTCAAGCCCCACATAACTTTGGAGACTTTCATTTGCAAAATATCCCCAAATGCTCTTGTTTTTCTCTCCCTCTCCCTGATAGCTTTTGGTTCTTTATTATGTAGATTAATTTGACGTTTCTCTCATTACATACTTCCTCTCCTTTACCCACTTCTCTTGCTCATTTTTGCAGCACAAAAGTTCTAGGAATCTGGTGGTGGGGAATTAAATTTCCTAGTTGGAAAGACCAACTGCTCTGCTGGAAAGACTGCATACATCCCTTTATTCCCTTGAGGGAGAGGCAAAAATTTGGGAACCTTGATGTCTTAATGATTGTTTCCCACTTACTTAGAAAAAAGGAGAAAAGCATCCAGGGACCAGCCCCTAGGGCAGTCCAACTAGTTTCACTGGGCAGTTTCTTTTTTCCTTGGGGTTGCTTTATTTTATCGACAACATTTAACATACAAACATTCTTAACATACAAACACTCTATCATGTTGTATAATTAATGGCTCACAATATTATCACATAGTTGTATATTCATCACCATGATCATTTTCTTGAATATTTACATCACTCCAGAAAAAGAAAGATAAAAGAAAAAATTCATAACATCAAGGGATTGAGAGAACCTTCTCCACCAAAAGGGGGAAGAGTAAAATGAGACAAAGTGTCAATGGCTGAGAGATTCCAAACAAAGTCGAGAAGTTATCCTGGAGGTTATTCTTACTCATTAAGTAGATATCACCTTGTTGTTCAAGATGTAGTGGAGAGGCTGGAGGGAATTGCCTGAAAATGTAGAGCTGTGTTCCAGTAGCCATGTTTCTTGATGATGATTGAACAATGATATAGCTTTCACAATGAGACTCTGTGAATGTGAAAACCTTATGTCTGATGCTCCTTTTATCTACTATATCAACAGAAGAGTAGAACATATGGAATAAAAATAAATAATAGGGGGAACAAATGTTAAAATAAATTCAGTTTGAAATAGTGGTAAATGAAAATGAGGGGTAAGGGGTATGGTACGTATAGGTTTTTTTCTCTATTATCATTTTATTTCTTTTTCTGTTGTCTTTTTATTTCTTTTTCTAAATCAATGCAAATGTACTAAGAAATGATGAATATGCAACTATGTGATGATATTAAGAATTACTGATTGTATATGTAGAATGGAATGATATCTAAATGTATTGCTTGTTAATTTTTTTAATTAATAAAAAAAGTTAAAAAAAAAAGAAAAAATTCATACATACCATATCCCTTACCCCTCCCTCTCATTCACTACTAGTATTTCCATCTATTGGGGCCTGCTTTTAACAGACCACGATTGTGAAAAACTTGCCCCAAGTTTTTAAAATATCATTTATTAGGCTTTGAAATGCATAACAATATAAAGAAACAAAAGGTGTACATTTCAATGTCCAGATAAATTCCCAGTGACAATATTATTAACAATAAAATTACAAGCATACACTCAGAAAATTCCAACAGAATAGAATGGTATAAAAAGAAAAGTTTCCCTTCACCACCCTGATCCACAATTTTCCTACTCAAAGTTAAAGGAACTATAATAGTTTCCTGGGATCTTTCTAGAATCAGTTTTATGCATATGCCAGCACTTGTGTGCTCCATAGCATCATCTAAAAAACTTTAGATAACTATGCTGATTGAAAAATTTTCTCCTAAAGCAAGATGATAGGAGAAAATTAGTGACAATGTTGAACTTTATCTGGGCCATGTGCTTCCAGAAAGCAGAGATGATTGAGAAATCTTGCACCTACAACTCCATACAAAAATTTCTGTGTTCTGTGAAATGACAAACCACTGATAAAAGAAAATCTTTTCATGCAATTTAGGATCTCACAGCTTTATTGAGCAATTCATGAATCAGGCAGCACCCTATACAGAAAGTAGAAGGCAGCACCACAGAGAGAGTGTAAAGAAGAAGCTCATATAAGGCAAACAGAAGCCAATGAGGAAATGTTCTGACCAGCTGATATTAAATTTCCGTTATACTTAGGGCTGTCTTACAAAGTGAGAGATAGATATACATTGATTAGTATGGTATACTTGTCCATTCTGATAAACTCTTTCCATTGGACCTAAACTAGGTTTATCACCAAGTATTGCTTATCTGTGACCCTATAGTCTGTGTTCTATTTTCTCAGAAAACCCCTACATGTCATTTGTATTGCTCCTCAGGAAAAGCCTTCTCAGAAAGTGGTCTTTTCCCTTCAAGCCAAATGAAAGCAGATATTCATTTTACTTAATACCACAAAGGGCAACCCAGCTGTAGTAGTTAGGTTCAAGTTCAACTTGGTCAGGTGATAGTGCCCAGTTGCTCTGTTACTGTGGGCTTAAATCATCAGCATGTGAAAGTCATCTATGGCTGATTACATCTGCAGTCAGCTAAGGGGAGTGCCCTCCCCAAAATGTGATGTTTAATTTAACTAACTAAGGGATCAAAGAAAAAAGAAATCTTAAACAAGGGGTGAAAAGAAAGACAAGCAGCTCAGCACAGTTCAGCACAGCTCAGCTCAAACTGACATGGACCCAGACATTTGGGGATGCAGAGAGAACATGCCCCAGGGAAAGCCATTTGAAGAGATGCTGGGAGTGAAGGCCAGCAGACATTGCCATGTACCTTCCCGTGTGACAGAGAAACCCAAAGGAAAGCTAGCTGCCTTTCCTCCAAGGAAATGTAAAATTTTAACTAAATAAATCCCCTTTATAAGAGCCAATCCAGGGGAAATTCTGGGAAGATGGCAGAATAGAACAGGTTGAGTTCACTCCTGCTCCAAAGAACAATTAGGGAAGTGACAGGAAAGCAACTGGGACAGTGATTCTAGGGTGTATGTGACCTGAGAGGGTCTTCTACACCACAGAGGGAGGCCCTGGTTGGAAAAGCTGAAGAACTGAGACTCAGAGAACTTGAGACAGTCCAGTCTCTGCAAACATCATAATGGTCCCCTTTCCAAATGGAAGCCTAGAGCACTCAGGAGTGCACAGACAGGGAGATGGGGACAAGGAAGTCAAGCCATATTCCATGAATGTGCTACCCTCATCATGCCACACTCATCCCATGACCCATGACTCCCCAAACACTCCACGCATCTGAACCCTGTCACCTGCCCCATGATCACACTCCAAGCAACCCTGCCCTGAATGCCATGCATGACCCCACCCCACACCTCCACCCCAGATATGTGTGCATGCCCACCCCAGCCCAACCCACCTCTCCTGTGCAAGCACAGAGTTTTGCCCCACCCCCCTTGAGGCCCACACAGCTGTGCCCAGCCCCTCAACTGCCAGCTCCACCTCCCTACTCACTTTAGGTGGTCACCTGTACATCTGAGTTGCAGAAGCTCACTTTCACGTACAGGCCACACTTGCCTTCAGCCTATACAGTCATTCAACCATACCCCAAACCTCTTGAGATGTGTGCATACATACATCAGTGTCTGGACCCCCAGATAGGCATATGTGCACTTGTGGTCTCTCACCATGCCTCCCCCCAACTCTGGGCAAGCACTGACCTGCACTTCCAGGCCATACCCACCCCAAGCCCACAGAGGCATAACCCCATCCTTCTGCCCTGAGCTGTGCACTCCAGACCCATGCACACACACATCCATATCCTACCCACCAGGCACCCAAGCATCTGTGCACTGACTTCTTAACCCCTGTACCCCACCCACCCTTTCCCAGACATGTACACACCCTTGTCCCACCCCCTGCCCAGCACCAGCACCCTGCTCCCACAACTGGCAGGTGTTCACATGTACATCTATGCTACAAAGCACCCACCCTGCACAAACGTGCACACCTGCCCCAACACCCCCACAATTGCACACCCATGCCAGGGCCCTTCCTACCTGACATCATCCTCCTCTGACCCACAGTCTGCAAGCCCCATGACCTGTGCCCCACCCCTACATTCTCATGCATCTGCATCCCAGCCCCTTTAGACCCCTCACCCTGCACAAGGATATATCAGCACCCTGCCCTCCCTGTGCGTATACCTGTGCCATACATCCTGATACCCATGACTCCCATGGTCCACATGCACACCCACCTCCTGCCTGTACACCAGCCCCCATGAATCCACACAGCCCCCTCATCCACCTCCCACCATGCCCTACCTGTGTCCCCCATGCGGCAACCTGCTCCTGCACTCCAAGTCCTGCCTGAGCTGCACCCCGTCCCCACAGCCCCCACATCTCACCTCCACAAACTCACATCCTGCACCCCACACTCATAGGCACTAGCGTAGCATCCCTGACCCATGCCTATAGCTGTACCACAACCGATCACCACACTGTTGAGTCCCACCCCATTCCCTGCAACCTGATCCACATTCATCCCAGAAATACAAATTTTAGACTGCTGAAGGAAATCACCTTCAAAAGTAAACCTATTGAGATATTTACATGCCTCAAAGGCAACAGAAGATCACTAATCATATGAAGATGCAGATATAGCCCAGACTAATGATCAAATTAAAACACTGGAGGAGACACAGACTTTGGAACAACTGATCAAAGATGTTCATATAACTTTACTAAATAAAATCAATAGGACAGCTAATGAAATAATGGAGATCAAGAAGACACTAGAAGAGCATAAGAGGAATTTGAAAGACTAAATAGAAAAATAGCAAATATCACAAAGATTGAACATGCTGTAGACCAAATAAAAAATATAATAGATGAGTCTCTTGTAAATAGCATATAGCTGAATTATGTTTCTTAATCCATTCTGCCAATCTATACCTTTTAATTGGTAAATTTAGACCAATTAGCATTCCAAGTTATTACTGAAAAGGCATTTCCTTTTTTTTTTTTACACTTGAAAGTGATTGTTGTATTGCTGGAGAGCATAAGCTGAGTACCAGGAGTGACCAGATAGATAATCTCTGTGCTTTGGGAAATTTCCAGAGTTTTTTTTTTAATACAGAATAAAACTGAGTAATACTTCCCTGTGCCTGCCCATGTAAAAAACAACAACAAAAAAAAAAACTGAGTGACACTGAAAACATGAGTACCTCAGCTTAAAGTCGATAACTGAGAAGTCTGAGCATGAAGGCCATGACGCTGGCTATCTTATTGCTGAAGCCAATGACAAATAGGTGATACTGGAAATGCATAGATTCTCCTCTTGTCACAGCACTGGGCAACTTGTTGCCTGAATGAAACTTCTGAATAAGTTATGAAAGTCACAGAAAGAAATGATCAAAGAAACATGCCTCAAAGAGAGAGGCTCTTTGAAGAGACAGGCTGACATTTTAAACTCTAGATTACAGTATAGTGTATTTTTCCAAACACATTTAACAGTGAAACTCTTTTAAATGATAGTGTTCATGAAACAACTGCTTGTTTTCTAATGCATATAAAACTCTATAGTTATGCATCTGTAGGGAATAACTTTGTATAATATTATTGTATCATATGAAATAAACTGTGAATACTTCCACAGGCATGTGTTGAAATTATACAATAAAGCCCCTAACATAGTCCAGGGATTATCATATAGATGAAATATGTTGGCACATGGGTGATTTGGAAATGCTGTGGAGGCCTCAACACACAGTTGGGATGTTCCAGCTTTGGGCAACAGTAATTTCTAGTGACTTCCTAACTTCTGCATTACCGAAAAGGCATTTCTTGAATCCACCATCTTATATTTTTTATTTTATTTGTCAGATCTATATATTCTTTTCCTTCTTTCTCTTTGTATTCAGTAAATTATCCTTAGTGGTACTCTTCAATTCTGTGACCTCCACCAGACCTCCCTCTCCTGTCTTTTTTTTTCAGCTGGTAGAACTCCTTTTAGTATTTCTTGTAGGGCCAGTCTCTTATTGACAAATCATTGCCTTCCCCTCTATGTGGGACATGACATCCAGGGATGAAAGCTTCCTGGAGATGTGGGAGATGACTCCCAGGGATAAATTCGACCTGGCACCATGGGAACAACAATTCCATCCTGACCAAAAGGGGGAAAAGACCTGTAATTAATAAAGTATAAGTGACAGAGAGAGTTCATATAGAGTCAAAAGGCTACTCTGGAGGTTGCTCATATGCAAGCTTCAGGAAGACCTTGTTACCTATCATAACCTGCCAACCCCCAACCAGGACCATTCCAGCCCATCCTAAAGAACACCTAAAGCAATATATAAGATTCTATAAGGGTTCTATGCACTGGAGTAACTTTCCAGAAACCTGTAACCTCCAGATGGGTCCCTGGTCAAGAGAAGTCCTGAAACATAGCCCCACCTCTCCAGAACATCAGATAGTTCCATCTCCCTACCCCATATTAGTGACAGACACTTCCAATATCAAAAATTTAGAATTGCCATAGTCCAAACACCCCTAAAGAGAGGGATGGAAAGATCAAAGCTAATGCTGGATTCATACATAGAAGAAAGGATTTAACAAATTTAAAGGAATATGAATGCTGAATCATTAAATTGATGTCTCTTTTAGTTTCCAGTATCTTAGAGTATTTAGAAGTAAAAACCTAAAATTGTGGAATTGTAACCCATGTCAAACTCTGAAACATATTCTATAACTAATTGTGGTGCTGTGCTTTGAAATTTCTAGCTTTTTTGTATATATGTTATTTTTCACAAAAAAAAGAAGGAAAAAAATTCTATTGTGATGATAAAAAAATATTTAAGCACTCCAGCCTCTTATATTCTGGAGCAGCTAGAAGGAAAACTATGAGAGGATCATATAGTAGCCCATGACAAACTCTGGGATCTGTTCTTAACTACTTGTTGAAGGGTGCTTTGAAAACTATTGCTTTTTTATTTCTTTGCTTTGTATATATGTTATACTATACAATAAAAAAAGTTAAAAATAAAAAAAATTTTTTTTTGGGTAGTTGGGTAGTACACTACCCAATTTATCTTGCACGGTCAGTTTATTTGAACACCATAAGTACATGAAATCTTGAATGCAGCATGAGATCTTGTTAGATTGGACATGTTAGTGTGGTGGCCCAATATATCCCAGAGTAGTTTGGGCAGTGAATAAAGTAGTTGCAAAGTCTCCATGGGGACTGAGGAGAAAGGAAGAAATATTCAACTTCCCAACTTGAAGAATTCCTGATATTCTTGCAAGTAGTGGGCAAAACCAAATGAATAGGCTGAGTCCTCAATCTTGGAGGCTATGAAACTTATTCCCACAATGATAGGCTAAGCCTACTTAAAATTAGGCCCAAGAGTCATCCCCAGAGAACCTCTTCTGTTGCTCAGATGTGGCCTCTCTCTCTCTAAGCCAACTTGACAGTTGAACTAACTACCCTCCCCCTACATGAGGCATGACTCCCAGGGATATAAATTTTCTTGACAACATGGGTCAGAACTTCTGGGATGAGCCAGAACCTGGCATCAAGGGATTAAGAACACCTTCCTGACCAATAGAGGGAAGAGAAAAATGAGACAAAATAAAGTTTCAGTGGTTGAAAGATTTCAAAGTTAAGAGGTTATCCTGAGGTCATTATTATGCATTACATAGATATTCACTTTTAGTTTATAGTGTATTAGGGTGGCTGGAAGGAAGTACCTGAAACTGCTGAGCTGTGTTCCAGTAGCCTTGATTCTTGAAGATGAGTGTATAAAGATATAAGTTCTACAAGGTGATGGTGTGATTGTGAAAACCTTGTGTCTGGTGCTCCTTTTATTCAGGGTATGGACAGGTGAGTAAAACAATATGGATGAAAGTAAATAAATAATAAGGGAGACAAGGGGTAAAATAAGTTGTGTAGATGGAACTACTAGTGGTCAATGAGAGGGAGGGGTAAGGGGTATGGGATGTTTGGTTTTTTCTTTTTATTTCTTTTATGCAAATGTTTTAAAAATGATCATGGTGATTAATACACAACTATGCAATGATACTGTGAGGCATTGATTGTACATCATGTATGGACTGTGTGTGTGCGATGTGAAGATTTGTCAATAAAAATTTTTTTGTAAAAAAAAAAAGATCCTGCCCAAAAAAATAAGATTGGACTAGGAAAAATAATATGGCTTTTGTGGGGTACACTGCAGCCTGAAACCAGCACATATGGTTACCACTGCAAAGTTATTATTGGAAATGAATAATTTTACAAACATGACCTATTCTGAAGCATTTATTTTACTAACCATTTCTAATCTCTAGGCCTAACTGAAAGAATTCTAAAGCACATGTCCATCATCTTTCTACATCCCAGTCCTTCCCTCATAGCTGTCTTAAGCAATTAGACCTTGGGGGTAGGGATAGATGAGACAAGAAAAAATGAAGTCTGGTTTGCTGAACTTAGTTTTAAAAGTTTTAAAGAAGAAGGTGGGCCATGGTGGCTCAGCAGGCAGGAATGCTTGCCTGCAATGCCAGAGGACCCAGGTTCGATTCCTGGTGCCCACCCATGTAAAAAAAAAAAAAATTAAACACTTAAAAAAAAAGTTTTAAAGAACAATGATGGGATTTGACAGATTCTATGCCATTTTAATTATTTTAATTTATTAGATATATTTCACTTAAATCTGTGACTTGGACAATTGGAAAAGGTCTTTACCTTTTCCCTGAGGCTTCTCTCTGGTAGCCTAGGGAAATTCCAGTGGTAATTTCTTTTTAATGTCCAGGGTTCTTTTTACAGTAATACAAAAGCTTGAACCCTAATGCCCAGATCATTTTTACTTTTTTTCACTTCAGAATTCTAATTTATCTGTTTATACAAAAGTGCCTATTTATATTTAAGCAATTCAAATAGAGCTCTTTAAGAATTTTTTAATTTGCTAGTACCATTCAAAGATATGAATTTACACTGAACAGACAGACAGGAAAAATACAATTTTAGCTACATAGAAAAACAACTACTTTTCAGAGGGACAAATAAAGGCTTGAATATACATCATTTTATCTCATTTCTGCTTTTTGCAGAGCAATTTTAACTGTAACACAGTATCATTTCCATAGAGCCATTCTAGGCCATTTCTGTCCTAATTCTAAATAATAATGAGCCCAGATTGTGTTGCAGAAATAAGCCTCTTTTTTTATAGGCTCATAACTAAATTTTTTTCCAATTTTTTAATACATCTTAAAGTTTTCCATTTTAAAGACTTTCTGTAATCAGTAACTAATTAGGAACACTTGAACAATATGAATGCAGTAACACACCAACTAACAAATTTAAAGGCACTACACTATATATTTAAGTAATATACTAGTTAATAATTAGACCGAACACACCAATTAACAATTAAACAAGCATTAAACACTTACTATACCTAGGTAACATGCAAGTTAATGGTTAACCAAGCATATTAATTTCGTTGAACACCAATTAAATTGTTGGATTAATTATTTTCCAGGAGCAAACTCTGTCCAGGGCCTCAAACCCCTGACAGAATGTTACCCAGAAAACAGAAGGGGTAGAGGTCAGAGCAAGGGAGATCATTCAGAAAATGAGATCCAGGCCTTCTAACCCAGATCTAGGGGACTTGAATTGCTGAGCTGACTTGCTGATCTACTTCTACCTTGATGACCCATTCACCCAGTCAGATATTCAGACTTGGATCTGGAAATGGTTTCTCTCCTTGAAATTTCTTAAGGTGCCAGCAGAACTCAGAAAAAGCTGACTGCAAACCCTCTAGACTAAAGAACATCAAGTGGCTGCAAAAGGCTCAGCTATCACACTTATCTGTTCTACCAGGGACCCAGAACCTCAGAGAGATGGCTCCCTTGATTCTTAGGAGTTTTTGGTCCCACTAGAGTCACCAATTGATACTGGACAAAGGCAGTGAATTCTCTGCCAGATGGCTCAAATGACCAATTCCTAAGACCCTGGAATTTCAAAGAGAAAGAAATTATTGCTAGGCACAAAGCAGGAGAACAGATGACCCAGCCATCTGTTCTCTGTCTCCCCAAATTTAGGGGGTTCAAGGTTTTTATGGATTCAAACAAGGGGAGATGAAGTCATTACAATTTCAATGGTAAGCAGAGAGGTAGAGAGACAGAGGTATCATTTCAATAGTAAATGTAAGCATAAAGGAAGGGAGATGGAGTTATTTCAATAGAATATGTAGGCCAAAAAAAAATTACAAATGTAAAGGAGTGAAACTGGGACAGGAACCAGTAAATGGTGATTCATTAGCATTAGGGCATTTGCCCTTAAAATTTCTAAAGTAAAAAACTAGACAAAGGCACAAGATAAGGGCTTTTACAATCATTCCCACGGATCAGGGCAGCTGAATTACATTTCAGAGATTTACTCTAATATATCAAAAAGAAAAAAGATCATTTATATAGTTATAATTATTTGTTAAATCCTAATTCCTTGGTTACAAGAGTCTCCAACGTCCATCAGCCAGAGAGAGGATGGACCTTTAATGAGTAGTCTTGTGACCCAGGTTCAATGTGACATTTAGCAGAGGTTTCAAAGTTGACAGTTTGAGGTGCTGGCCACAGTGCTGCAGTGAGAGTGGCAACAATCTTTTTCACAACACAGTACAGGCACTGAATTCAGGAGTATGAGTGACTGGTTATCAATCTGCCGCAACCTGATGCTTGCCAAAGTGGCATTTGCACTGGGATTTTATAAGACTCATCTGGCTGGCATCAATCTGGTCCATATAATTTCTTTGCAGAAATATCTGGTTATTAGTTAATATGAAACATGTTTTTCTCAACTAGTTTGCACTCTATTTGTGATCAACATGTTTACAATATTTTTGGTTTATTCTCATATTATTGACAATGTTTTTGGGATTGAAGAATACTAATATCACTTTAGCACACAGCAATATACTCTTTGATCTTGGACCATAATATTAAAAAAATTTATTGTATAATATAACATAAATAAAGCAAAGAAAGAAAAAAGAATAGTTTTCAAAGCAGCCTTCAACAAGCAGTTATAGGACAGACCCCAGAGTTTATCATGGGGTACCATATGATCCTCTCAGATTTTTCCTTCCAGCTGCTCCAGAATATAGTAGGCTAGGAAGCTTAAATATTTTTTATCATCACAATTGACATTTTTTTTTTTTGCATGGGCAGCAACCAGGAATCAAACCCAGATCTCTGGCATGGCAGGTGAGAACTCTGCCTGCTGAGCCACCATGGCCCACCCAACAATCAACTTTTTTCCTCCTTTGTTTTGTGAAAAATAACATGTACAAAACACAGGAATAAATGTCAAAGCACAGCACCACAATTAGTTGTAGACCATATTTCAGAGTTTGACATGGGTTACACTTCTATAATTTTAGGTTTTTACTTCTAGCTGCCCTAAGATACCTGGGACTAAAAGAGATATCAATTTAATGATTCACATTCAAACTCATTTGTTAAATTATATCTTCACTGTAAAACTCCACCATCACATTTGGTCTTTCCATTCCTCTCTTTAGGGGTATATCAGCTATGGCCATTCTAAATTCTCCATATTGGAAGGCTTTGTCACTAATACGGGGTAGGGGGATGGAATTATCTGATGTTCTAGAGAGGCTGGGCCCTCTAGGTTTCAAGACTTATCTGGACCAGGGACCCATCTGAAGGTTGTAGGTTTCTGGAAAGTTACTCTAGTGCATGGAACCCTTGTGAACTATTTTATATTGTCCTAGGTGTTCTTTAGGCTGGAATGATCCTGGTTGGGGTTTGGCAGGTTATTATAGGTAGCAAGGTCTAACTGGAGCTTGCATAAATGCAACCTCCAGAGTAACCTCTCAACTCTATTTAAAGTCTTCCTGCCACGGATACTTTATTAGTTACACTTCTTTTCCCCCCTTTGGTCAGGGTGGAATTGTTGATCCCAAGGTGCCAGGGCCAGATTCATCCCTGGGAGTCATCTCCCACATCACCAGGGAGATTTTCACCTCTGGATGTCATGATGGATCATAATATTTTTAATCCAATTTTATTGAGATATGTTTATACACTATAAAAACCATCTTAAGTAAGTCCCCTTGGGGGAATGGTAACAAAGGGGGAAAATTCAACTTTCCCATTTGAAGAAGGCCTGATAGTCTTGCAAGCAGTGAGGACAAAATCAATAGGCCAAACTCTCAATCTTAGGGTTTGTTCATATGAAACTTATGCCCACAAAGGATAGGCTAAGCCTACTTAAAATTAGGCCTAAGAATCACCCCCAGAGAATCTTTTTTTTTTTGCTCAAATGTGGCCTATATCTCAGCCAACATGGCAAGAAAAATCACTGCCCTCCCCGTCTCTATGTGGGACATGACTCCCATGGGTGTAAACCTCCCGGCAATGTGGGACAGAAATCCTAGAATGAGCTGGGACTCAGCATCAAGGGATTGTGAAAACCTTCTCTACCAAAAAGGGGGAAGAGAGAAATGAGACAAAATGAAGTGTCAGTGGCTGAGAGATTTCAAATAAAGTTGAGAGGTTATCCTGGAGGTTATTTTTATGCATTAAATAGATATCACCTTTTAGTTTATACTGTATTATAGAGGCTAGAGAAAAGTGCCTGAAACTGTAGAGCTGTATTCCAGTAGCCATGTTTCTTTAAGATGATTGTATAATGATATAGCTTTCACAAAGTGACTGTGATTTTGAAGACCTTGTTCTGATGCTCCTTTATCTATGGTATGGATGGATGACTAAAAAATATGGAGTAAAAATAAATAAATAATATGGGGAACAAATGTTAAAATAAATTGGGTAGAGGGAAATACTAGTGATCAATGAGAGGGAGGAGTAAGAGGTATGGTATGTGTGGTAGTTGGATTCAGTTATCATCTTGGCCAGGTGAAGGCACCTAGTTCTGTTCCTGTGGACATGAGCCAATGGTACATGAACCTCATCTGTTGCTCATTACATCTGCAGTTGGCTAGGAGGCGTGCCTGCTGCAATGAATGATGTTTGACTTAATTGGCTGGTGCTTAAATGAGAGTACAATGTAGCACAGCCCTAGCAGCTCAGCATACCTCATCTCAGCACTCATAGTTCAGCCCAGGCCTTTGGAGATGCAGAAAGAAAGCACCCTGGGGAAAGTTGTTGGAACCCAGAGGCCTGGAGAAAAGGCCAGCAGAGATCACCCAGAGCCTTCCCATGTAAGAAAGAACCTCAGATGAAAGTTAGCTGCCTTTCCCCTGAAGAACTAATGAAATAAATCCCCTTTTATTAAAAGCCAATTCATCTCTGGTGTGTTGCATTCCAGCAGCTAGCAAACTAGAACAGTATGTATGAGTTTTTCTTTTTATTTCTTTCTCTGGAGTGATGTAAATGTTCTGAGAAATGATTATGGTGATGAATATACAACTATGTGATGATGTTATGAGCAGTTGATTGCACACCAAGTATGGAATGTCCATATGTTAAGAATGTCCATGTTTGTTGATTGGTTTTATTAATAAATTTAAAAAAAAAAAAACATCTGAAGTATACAATCACTGTCTCACAGTATCATCACATAGTTGCACATACATGCACATGATCAAATTTAGAATATTTTCATCACTCCAAAAAAAGAAATAAAAAGAAGAAAAGAGAAAATGCTAATAAACCTTATACTCCCCTATTATTGACTCATAGTATTGGTGTGGTACATTTTTTACTGTTGATGGAAGGATATTAAAATATTACTGTTAACCATAGTCTATAGTTTGCAATAGGTACATTTTTTCCATATGCCCTTCTATTATTAACTCCTTGTAATAGGGATCACAATATTTTCTCACACTTCTTTGAAACTTTTTTAATAGTTTCATTGAGATAAATTCACACACTATGCAAACCATCCACAGTATTCAATTACTGCCTCAGAGTATCATCACATAGTTTGCACATACTTTTTATAAGCTTGTTCAACACTATATTCTTAGTACAGCTAATACAATAGCAGCTATAATTTCTTTCATATGTTCAAACATCCATTCTCTGAATTTTCAAAAGTTTAACTTTCCACGCCATCCAAATATGTTACCTTGACAATTTTTCTTCCAATAAATATCAATTTCTATAATACTAATCAACATGCAAGGGCTCAACTCCAGCTGCAAAGCTTTTTTCTCTCAATATAGACAGTATTTAGAACAGCCATTAGTTTTCAAAGGTGTATCTCATGTATTGTCTTTTCCGTGTTTTGTAATACAAAGGAAATCTGTTTCATCTCTTCCTTCAAGTGTTGATTATGTTTTGTCAATGTTTTATTAGCATTAATTAGAATTAATTCCTTCTTAGAAATATGATATACCCCATTGTTCAACCTTAGAATTCCTTTATCTTTTATGACAAAGTCATAAAAGTCTATTGTAATCACTATTAATGTGTTGAATTTGACACAACCTTAGAGGAGAAATTCCACATTCCTTCCTGTTTTGATTTGTTAATGCTGCCAGAAATACAATACCCAGAAATGGGTTAGCCTTTATAAAGGGAATTTATTAAGTTGCAAGTTTACAGTTCTAAGGCCAAAAAAATTTCCATCTAAGGCATCCAGAGAAAGATACCTTGACTCAAGAAAGGTCAATCTGGGAAGGTATGTAGATGGTGTCTTCTGGTCCTTGGGTTTCTGGTTTTAAACAGCTTCCCCTGGGGCATTTTCTTTCTGCATCTCCAAAAACCTCTTTGTCAGTTCTGAGCTATTTCCAAAATGGTTCCCTCTTAAAGGACTCCATTAAGGGACCCAACTTGAATGGGTGGAGACACATCTCCATGGAAACCACCTAATTGAAAGGTCCCATTCACAACTGGGTAGGTCACATCTCCTTGGACACAACTTAATAAAAAAGATCCCACCCAACAATATTGAATCAGGATTAAAGAATATGGCTTTTCTGGGGTACATAACACACAAACCAGCACAATTCCCTTATTCCAATAAGTTATATTTCTTTCACTTTTAAAATATGTTATCATAGTCCAATTACCTGCATTATATTCTAGTGGTTTCTCTGACATTTCAACTTAAGTCATAGATGTATTTATTTATGGTATCACTGTGTAGCTAGGGATTAGGTAATGGTAAACACCTAATGTCTGTTCTTTCTTTCTTACTGTGTTTTTATCTGCATACCTTCTATTTCTATGGGTTTTGATCTGCTGTAAGCATTCACATTCCTCTTTGAAATTGGGGTATTGTGGAAATGTGATATCCTGATTTTCATATTCTTCCTTTTAAGGCTAATAGTCACATTTCACATGTTCCTAAGTAATCACATCCATTATCATTATTCTCATCCAATTTGTATCTAATCATATTATAGGCAATACTTGGTGGCCATTATCTGTCTGTTATAGATGCTAGTCTGAAAACATCCCACTTATCTTTTAGGTTCTGTTGCAATATATTATATTGCTTTTCTATCTGTATTTTTAAAATAGTTTTCTTAATCTTCTGGGTGTTAAAATCCATCTGACCTGTTTAAAGTGTCCAATTATTCCTCTACCTTATTTCTGTGTTCTTGAATGTAATCCATAATTAAATGTACATTTTTAATTTGAATCCTAAGTGTGAGAGAGCTGCCATGATATGGACATTGTATTTATGTTACGTTCTTCTAAAATCTTCCAATTTAACATCTATTTCCTCTATCTGGTACTGTGATCTCAAAGTTCCTATCAATGCTCCTACTAATCCCCATAGGAATTGCAAAGGTTTCCTACTTCTATAGAGTTTCTTCAGTGGTAAAACCATAAATGGTAAGGTAAATAGTCCTAGAAAGTATTTATTTGACATTAAAACTGATCTTGGACTTACAGGAAAATGGCCTACTTCTGGGAAGATGACCGATTAGAGCAGTTTGAGATTAGCTCTGCTCCATGGAAAAGTTAGAGAAGGGACAGAAGGGCAGCTGAGGTGGCAGTACTGGGGTGTGGGTGATCAGGGAGAGCCTTCTGCACCACATGTGGCAGCCCTGGTTGCAGAGGCTGAGGAACTGAGAGGCAAGAGACTGGAGCCTGGCATGGAGGCAGATGCACAGAGCTGCAGAGCCCACAGGAGTGCATGGACAGGAACATGGGACTAGGAAGTAAGCCAGACCACATTCCTTGGGTGCTCTACCCTCACCAGTGCAGCCCTGTGACTGGTAACTCACCCCACACCCCATGCACCTGAACTACATCACCTGCTCTCATTCCCTGTGCTCCAGGCACCCACACCCCACTAGGCCCCACTGCACATACCAGCCCCACAGCCCCACCCCAAGTGCAGCCTAACCCACCTCTCCTGCACACCTCCTGAGCACTACCTCCCCCTCCCCATTCCCTACAGGCTATTGTCAACACATAAAGGTTGCAGGCACTAGCCTCCATAGCTAGGCTGCCCCTGCCCCCCCACCCATAGTGTTGCACAGCCTCACCACCCCTCTCTGAGCCCAGTGCATCCATTTACAGCACTCCCAGGCCCACGTACATGTACAGGCCCCCAATCACATCGTTCAGCTCTGGGAATCACACTTTATAGCAGTTCTAGAACTACACATGCTTACAGCCCTCAGTGTCACTTCCCAGCTCTGAGAAAGTGCTGATCTGTGCAGTTGGGTCACAGCTGCCACCAATCCATGAAGGCATAATGCTGACCTGCTGCAACAGCTCTAAGCATGCACACAGGGCCCTGTGCCTTAGACCAGCACACACCAGGGTTATGATCTCCAGACTGGTGTACCCACACAGCTACATCCTCCCTCCCACTGGGTGCCCACATTCACAAGCATCAGCATAACATCCCCGACCTGTGCCCATACCTGCCCTGAAACAAATCACCTTACTCAGTGCTCCACCCTGTGCCCTGCTCGCTGCTGTACAACCATCCCGTAAAAACATGGCCTTAGATGACTGAAAGAAATCAACTCCCAAAGTAAATCAATCAAGATATTTACATGCCATGAAGACAGCAGAAAATCACTAAGCATGTCACAATGCAGACGTGAACTACCCCTGCCTAATGAACAAATTAAAACACCAGAGGAGACACAGACATTGGAACAACTAATCAAAGATGTTCATACAACTCTACTTAATAAAATAAGTGGGATAGCAAACGACACAAAGGGAATCAAGAAGATAGCAGGAGAGCACAAAGAAGAATTTGAAAGAATAAATAGGAAAATAGTGGAAATCATAAAGATTGAAGACTCTGACCAAATTAAAAACATAATAAGAGGCACACAACAACAGATTTGAAGAGACAGAAGAAAGAAAAAGTGATATAGAGGACAGGATAATTGACTTTGAAGACTCAAAACAGCAAACAGCAAAGAAGATGGAAAAAACTCAGGGAGAACTTAGGGAAATGATAGACAAAGCAAAGGGCAAAAATATAAGAATCATTGGTGTCCCAGAAGGAGAAGAGAGGAGTAAAGGGCTAGGAAGAGTAGTTGGGGATATAATGGGGAAAACTTCCCAACCCTCATAAAGAACATAAATATACAAGTCAAAGAAGCCCAAAGGGCTGCACCTGTGCATGGCACAGGGGTTAAGCTGCAAGGCCAGAGCACGTGCTTGTGCATAACTGGAGCCACCCACTCACCACAGGCAGCACCTTTAACCATGAGCAACAAGGCAGCTCAGGCTGCAGGAGGGCAAAACTGCATGGAAGTTTTAAGAAGGCATCAGCCCTTAAACCCGAGGCTGGAACATTTGGTAGGACAAGGGTGGTGGTTGCTACTTGGGATGTGTCCCACATGTGTGTCCCTTGAATGTTCCTCTTCCTCGAGTTGACTGACAGCACGCTGTGCATCACCGTGAGTCCCAAGCCAACCCTTATGTGAGGAAAGTATGCCATGCAGGTCCAGTTAAATGAAGTGGGATGTCTGCAGAGATTGTGGAGGGAGTTCTGGATTTGCCCTGGAGCAGTTTAAGGGCCATGATCTGCTTGGCATACTGGCTTCTGTCATGAGCTGTGAGATGCACCTAGCAAATCTGCTGCTGTGACGTGTTTAGGAAAATATACAGCATGGTGCTTTAGTACTGTCAGGCATGTGACTAAAGCTTCATGAGCCTAAAAGTTTCACAGTAAACAGAAGCTTGTAAAGGTGAATTAGATTTTTAGATATGGTTAGGCACGAAGCTGGCAAAATCACCCTATAATCAACTTCTACAGCTAGGCTCAAGTAAAACATGCATTGAGTACAAGGCTGAGAATGTCAAAGGGCCAGAATTACAGGACTTAATAGCATCTATGTCAATTAAAGTTGTTGGTGAGGACTACCTAAATTCCTCAGAACAGGGTTGGTCCAAAGTCCAATCAGTGAAAGCTACTGGCAGATGAGGTCCCCCTGCTCTTCTGTCCCTGAGATCTAAGCAGTTTTCAATAGAAATAAAGTAGATCCTTACCTAGGAAAAAAACTAAAAAGAAGCCCAAAGGACTCCAAAACAGAATAAATCCCAATAGGCCTTCCTTAAGGCACATACTAATCAGTCTGTCAAATATTCAAGAAAAGCAGAAAATCCTGAAAGCAGCAAGAGAAAATCTATTACATATAAGGAAAATCAAATAAGATTGAGTTCAGTCTACTCAATTAGCACCCTGGAGGTGAGAAGGCACTGTTATATATTCAAGATCATGAAAGAGAAAGACGTCCAGCCAAGAATTCTGTACCCAGCCAAATTGTCCTTCAAAATTGAGGGGGTGATTAAAATTTTCACAGACAAAGAAGCCCTGAGAGAAACTATCAACAAGAGACTGGCCCTACAAGAAATAGTAAAAGGAGTTCTGCTGGCTGAAAATAAAAGACAGGAGAGGGAGGTCTGGAGGAGGGCACAGAATTGAAGAGTACTGAAAGGTTTAGGAGGCAAAAGGGTGAGAAAGAAGGTAGACCAGGAAATTTAAAGCGGGTGGGTTTATTTCTGTGCTCCAGGCAGAGCTCACCAAATCCAAGATGGAGGGAGGTGAGTCAGTGTGCGGGCTTCAGCACGGGCAGCTTTTAAGGATGGAGGTTAGGTGACATCCAGAAGGGGCAGTTCATTAGTTCCAGAAGTCAGGTTGGGAGAGGTGATACAGCCTCCGCAGCTCCAGTTGCAGTGCCCTTCCCCGTTCCCCCGACCTAACATTCCAGCCTTTTTGTGATAATAGGGCACCAAGATCTTTCTGGCTACTTCTTGCTGTAATGGGGTGGCATGGGGTTATAGGCTGGAACCGTCATGGCCAGGGGAGTGGGGAGGCTGGCTGTAGGAATCTGGTGAGGAGGGCAGGTGATGATAATGATGCAGGAGCATTTGGTTGACTGCTATCCAGGATAGTTCCTTCATGCGTCCCTGAAGGAAGTTGAGGAGGCAGGGAGCTAGGAGGAAAAAGAGACAGATTAGGATAACTGGTCCTAGTAGTGGGAGGAGCCATGTTGCCAGAGGAGAAGAAAACCAGCTTAAGGCAGAGTTGATTCCTTGTTTTCTATGGTAGAGGTTGTCTCTTAGTTTGTTTAGGGTTTGAATATTTTGTTCCACCAGACCTGACTCATTGACATAATGGCAGCATTCCTCTTGGAGGAATATACACGTTCCTCCTTTTTTGGCTGTCAGCAGGTCTAAGGCCTGTCTATTTTGAAGAGTTACCTGGGTTAGTGAGGTGAGTTGGCAGTGTAGAGAGGAGAGGGATTCTGATGTTAATTCCAGGGCTCTCTATAGTCAAGTTTCAAAGTTTTGAGAGGTTAAAATATCATGTCCCAGCGTCCCTCCCACAGTGGCTGAGGCTGTGACCAAAGCAGTTAGGCTGATGCCTACTAGGATAGGAAGAAAAGCAGCCCTTTTTGAGTGAGGAGAGGGCAGTAGCCAAGTTAGTTCGGACTCCCCATAGAGGGTCAATTGAGGGACAATAGTTACCAGGAAGCATGGTCCTGGGGCAGTGGAATTAAGGCACTTGGTAAGAGTTCCATTACACCAGAAATATTGTCCTGTGGGGGCATGGGTGGTGGTGTGGATAATGACGTTAGTCTGGCACTTGCTATGAAGTTTTGTTTGAGGGTGTTTTTATCCAGTGTAGTGAGGCTTTTAATTTGGCAAGAAGATCTCACCCCATTAGTGGGCTGGGGCAAGAAGGCATTACTAAGAAAGAGTGTGTAATGGGATACCCTTCTATTAAACACGTAAGTGGTTCAGTAGTTAAGGGGCGCGAAGGACGGCCGTCTATGCCCATAACCGTGACCTGGGAAGGAAGGAGCTGACCTGAGTAAGAGGGGAGGACAGAAAAGGTAGCCCCTGTGTCCACTAAAAAGGAGGTGGACTTACCCGCTACCTTGATTGTTACCCTGGGCTCGACGAGGGTGACTGGTGTTGCTGAGGCTGGGTGTTGTCAGTCATCGGTGGCCAAGCCCAGGACTGCTAGAGGTGGGTTAGGGGTTGGAAGGACAGCCCCTCTGTGACCAGGTGCTGAGGGGCAGTCACTTTTCCAATGTCCCTTTGTACCACAGAGAGGGCATGGTCCCTTGGGCAGTCGAGGATTGGGGCACTGGTGGGACCAGTGCCCATCAAGGCCACATTTGAAGCACTTTCCTGGTGGTAGATTAGTCATAGCTGGCTTCTTCTCCATTGCAGTGAGCTGCAGAGCTGCAATCAGGGATTGGGTTTGTAAATTCACCTTTCAGCGGTCCTGGGATTCCTTTTTTGTCCTCTCTAGTTCATCACGAGTATCAAAAATTTTAAAGGCTGTGTTTACTAGGTCATGGATAGGGGCTTGAGGACCGTCCTCAATTTTTCTAAGTTTACGCCTTATATCTGGAGCTGATTGGGATATAAAGTGTGTGGCTAAAACAGTTTTACCAGCCTCCGAGTTGGGGTCTAGGTGGGTATATTGGGAGAGGGCTTCTGTGAGCCGGTGTAGAAAGGTGGCCAGGTTTTCATCAGGACCCTGGGTAATTTCCCTTAGCTTATGGAGGTTTACTACTTTATGTGAGGCTTTCTGCATGCCTACTATGAGGCATGTAAGCATTTTGCCCCGTCTAGTCCACCCTTTCCTCCCCACTGGAGTGTCAACCTGGTATTCCCACCCTGGCTCTTGGTCTGGCACTGCCTCGGCCCCTACCGGCATGGTGTGGTCGGTGATATGCACCTGGTTAGCATGGGCCCTGGCTGCATTGAAAATGCGGCCCATTTCATCTGTAGTGAGGGAAGAGGAGCAGATTACATGGATGTCATGCCAGGTGAGGTCATAGGCATTAGCCAGATGTTGGAATTCCTTGGTATAGGTGGTTGGATTGTTGGAGAAGGATCCCAACCATTTCTTGATCTGAGAGAGATCAGCCAGGGAGAAGGGAGTGTGTACTTGAATTAACCCTTCAGGTCCCGCAACCTCCTGGACGGGACAGAGTAAAGTACTTTTTGAGTGGATATGGGAGCTTACGGGTGAGGGTAGCGAGGAACTAGCTGGTGGCAGAAGAGCTGAAGTGGGGGGTGGGGGGCATGCCGGTAATGGGAGAGCCCTTGGAGTAGAAGGAGGAGGGGAAGGATAGGATGGTGGCAGGAATGCTGCCGGAGCAGGGGTGGGGGAAGGAAGGGGGGGTAAAATGGCGGCTGGAGTGCCACCAGCGGAGAAGGAGGAAGAGGAGATGATGGCGACTGAGATGTCGCTGAAGCAGAAGGGGGGAGGGAAAGGCAAGATGGCTACTGGAGCGCCCCTGGAGGGAGGGGAGGGTAGAGCGAGGGAGAGGAGGATAGTTTCCCAAAATGCGGTGGTGGCCCTGGTCTTTTAAAGGAAGATGAATCGAGGGGGTCAGGAAAGGAGGAAGTTTCATCGGAGAGAAGTGGAGATTTGGGAATTTCCTTGGCTAGGAGAACCTGAGCCATAGAGCAGGAGGTAAAAAGGGAGGGGCGGGAGAGCAGAAGGAAAAAAAGCCTGGACATAAGGAATTTCGGCCCATTTGTCATTCCTCTGGCAAAAGTTGTGGAGGTTCGTAAGGATATTAAAATTGAAGGTCCCATCCTGAGGCCAATGAGAATCATTATCCAGTTCATATTGGGGCCAAGCCTTTTTACAAAAGTAAGTGAGGCATTTTGGCAGGATGTCTGGAAGTAAATCCAGTGTGGATAGGTTTGTCAGAAGACAACCCAGAGGAGTATAAGGTTTGGTTTTTGAGGATTTATTGCCCATACTGACGGGTCTCAAAGGACAAAGAACTGACCCAGGGGATGTCAGCGTCCCAACACCCTGAGAGAGTCCTCGGAGCTCTTACGAGCAGGGGCTCGTCTCCCCAGGGGACGTCTCACCTGGTTTGATGCCCTTTCAGGTCCTGGACCTGAATTTGGGAGGGAACCGAGAAGCGGGGCATCCCCACAATTTTTCGAGTCCCGGGAAAGGGAGTGAGGCTTGCGGGCGTCCCCATTCACCTCAGCCCTCGGAAGAGAACCTGACGTGAATTCACGATTTTGGAGAGTAATTAACTGACAGGCTCTCTTGGAACGGTGAGACCCGGCAGCAGGGCTAGGAGGGAAGGGACTTACCCAATCCGTGGTGGATGTAGTGGCGGGCCGAAGGATCCCTTGTCGCTGGCTATGTAGAGAAAGGAGGAGAGAGGAAGCCGGGGCGCCTCTGGCCAGGCAGGCAGCTCCCGTGCTCCTCTCCCGAGTTTCCGGCACCAAGATGAAAGGTTTAGGAGGTGAAAGGGTGAGAAAGAAGGAAGGTAGATGGGGAAATTTAAAGCAGGCAGGTTTATTTCTGTGCTCCCGGGCAGAGCTCACCAAATCCAAGATGGAGGGAGGTGAGTCAGCGTGCGGGCTTCAGCACAGACAGCTTTTAAGGATGGAGGTCAGGTAACATCCGGAAGGGGCGGTTCATTAGTTCCAGCAGTCAGGTTGGGAGGGGTGACACAGCCTCCGCAGCTCTAGTTGCAGTGCCCTTCCCCATTCCCCTCACCTAACAAGTACTACTAACGGTAATTTAAAGAATAGAAAGGGAAAGAGGGAAAAGAATATATAGATCTGACAAATAAAATTTAAAAAATAAGATGACGGAATCAAGAAATGCTTTTTCAGTAATAACTTTGAATGTTAATGGACTAAACTACCAATTAAAAGATGCAAATTGGCAGAATGGATTAAGAAACATAATCCAGTCATATGCTGCTTACAAGAGACTCATCTTAGACACAGGATACAAATAGATTGAAAGTGAACGGATAGAAAAAGATTTTCCATGCAAGTTGTAACCAACAGGTTAGGAGGGGAAAACTGCTATTTCATGCTATGAGCTATGTTCAAAAGGAAACCATCAGCCCTACCACAGCAACAGCAGAGGTAAATAATTGGGGGAGGGACAAGAGTTAAGAGGAGGTTTAGATTTCCTATTTGGGGAGGGTGAGTTTATTGGTTTTCTGTCTCTTGGGACTAATGAAATTATCTAAAATTGAGAATGTTGATGGACTGTGGACTTTGGGCCTTCCACATGATGCCTGATGAATGCAGGTGACTGAAGGATGCACTGATGGAGAAGTAGATTGGTAAATGATGGTGTACTTATGAACAAAGGTTGTGCTTCTACAAAAAGAAACAAAGTCTTGAGGCATGCAACGATGTGAATGAACATGTGGGATATTTGGTGAGACAAAATTGAAAGGTTTTAAGATATGAGAGAATTGAGAGAAAGGAAAGTAGACTAAAGGATTGCAAATGAGCATGCTTTATTGGCTGCGCTCCCCGGCAGAGCTCACCCAACCCAAAAGGGGATGAGGTGAGTTTGCGCAAGGGCCTTGGCAAGTGCAGTTTTTAAGGGCAGGGGTCAGGTGATGACATGAAAGGGGCGGCACATTAAACAAAGGATTATTATGTTAGCGGGTTGAGCAGCGGGTGCTTAGATGTCTGTGAATAGATGTTTGCTGCACAAAGACCCTGATTGTAATGGTTCACCTCCCGTTCCAGAGTGACTTCACGAGTCTGGCCATAGAGCCCTCTCTTATTCCCCCGACCTAACATTCCAGCCATTTTGTGATAGTAGGGCATCGATATCTTTCTAGCTGCTTCCTGCTGCAGTGGGATGGTGTGGGGCTATGGGCTGAAATTGTTAGGGTTGGGAGAGAGGGGAGGCTGGCTGCAGGAGTTTGGTGAGGGCAGCAGGAGGTGATGCAGAAGCATTTGGTTGACCGTTATTTGAGATAGTGTTTTTATACAACCCTGGAGGAAGTTAAGGAGGCAAGAAGCTAGGAGAAAGAAGAGACAAATTAAGATAATTGGACCTAGCAGTGGGAGAAGCCATGCTGCTAGTGGAGAGGAGAACCAGTTTAGAGCAGAGGAGGTTTCTTGTTTCTTGCGATTGAAATCTTCCTTTAGCTTGTTTAGGGTTTGAATGTTTTGCTCTACCAGACCCGATTCATTGATGTAATAGCAATATTCTTCTTGAAGGAATATGCAGGTCCCTCCTTTTTTGGCTGTCATCAGGTCTAAGGCCCATTGATTCTGAAGAGTTACCTGAGCTAGTGAAGTGAGTTAGCATTGTAGAGATGAGAGAGATTCGGCTGTTGACTCTAAGGCTACCTGTAGTCAAGTTTCAAAGTTTTGAGAGGTTAGAATATTGTGTCCTAGTGCCCCTCCTGCTGTGGCTGAAGCTGCGACCGAGGCGGTCAGGCTGCTGCCTGCTAGGATAGGAAGAAAGGCAGCCCTTTTTGAGCGCGAGGGGGGTAGTAACCAAGCTAGCTCAGACTCCCCATAGAGGGTTAGTTGAGGAACAATAGTTACCAGGAAGCATGGTCCTGGGGCAGTGGGGTTAAGGCACTTGGTAAGAGTTCCATTACACCAGAAATATTGCCCTTTGGGGGCATGGGTGGTGGTGTGGATAGTGGCATTGGTTTGGCATCGGTTTTGAAGTTTGACTTGTTTTACAGTAATGTGTGTGAGGTAGCAGGTTTTTAGGGGATAAAGAAGGTTTTCAGACTCAGGTTCCCACAGGGGGATATTTTTTAGGGTGGTGTGGCAGGAACTAGGGCTGTGTTGGTGTATTTGGTGTATTTGGGTGAGGTTTATAGGGATGGCTGCCAAGAGTGGCCTATTTATTGATGCACACAAGAAACAGCGGGATACTTCAGGAAGTATTTGCATTTGGTTGAGGAATTGCAAGGTTTGTTGGAGAATTTGAAGCTATGCATGCGAGGTTGTTGTGGCAGAGGTTTGGGCAAGGTGATTGGAGAGGCTTTGCTTAGCATGTGCAATGTCAATAGACACTTGAGTAAAAGTAGTGTTAACAAGGACATATTCACGGTGTATTTCAATGGTGCCTATAGGGTATCGGGACCAGCTGCTGTAGTATAGTCTGCCTTGGATTCCTGCTACCCATTTCATGTCCCAGGGATCTGCAATATTCATGTAAAATTGCTGGGAACTGATGTAAAAGGTACCCTCATGAGATGCTTCATTGTAAGCATCATGTATCCTGCCTGACCAACAGGGGCATCCCCCATGTATGATGTTATAGTTGTTTTGGTTACAATAGCTTTTGGTTTGGGCATATGGAAAGCAGGAATAAGGTCTTGGGCCCTTTTAAACTGATTCTGGACTAATAGGAATGGTTATAGGTTGGCTACAACCTGTTAACAGACAGTTTGCTGTGCCAATTATGTGAGTGGTTGCTTTTCCATTTTGGGTAAAGGTTTCCTTGATTTGGAATTCCCAGACATAGGATTTGCTTCCAGTGGGAGTTAAGAGGGTGAGCAGCATAAGTGATACAGACCCCAGTGGGCCCCAGAGGCTGGCAAGTGTAGGAGGGCTCATCCTGCTTATATAATTTGACCCAAGATAGGTGGTGCCAAGAAGAATCCCCCAGTAGTTTTACCGCTGTAGGAGTGGTAAGGACCACTGTGTGTGGGCCACCGTGGTTGGAGTGGTCTGGGCTGCAGCTGTTTGAGGAGTACCTCATTCCCTGGTTGAAGATTGTGGGGGAAATTGGCAGGATCAACTTCCCCTGGTTGTGGCAGGAATCAGTCAGCATGTTCCCACAGTAACTGCCTGATTAAAGAAAGATATGGCAGGTAAGAGCTTAAAGGAGGAGGCTGCACCGGCAACTGGTGATTAAGTAGGTATGGGCGGCTGTACATGAGCTCAAAAGGACTTAGAAAAGTAGGTGCCCATGGGGTGGCACGTAGAGAGGTGAGAGCTAGAGGAAGGAGGTCAACCCAGGATTGTCATAGCTCAATGGCCAACTTGGTTAGTTGAGTTTTGATAAGGCCATTGGCCTGTTCTACCTTACCAGAAGATTGAGGTCGGTAAGGAACATGTAGCTTCCACTGTATTCCCAAGGCTGATGAGGTTTGTTGAACTACCTGAGAAATAAAAGCTGGGCCATTATCGGATTGGATGAAGGTAGGTAGTCCAAAACAGGGAATGGCTTGTTTTAGAAGGATGTCTGCCACCACGTCAGCAGTTTCCTGTGTAGTGGGGAAAGCTTCTATCCAGCCTGATAAAGTGTCAACCATAGTTAGATGGTACCATAATTTCTTATGGGTGGGCATGTGTGTGAAATCATGTTACCAATCCTGTCTGGGAAGGTGGCCCCTTAGCTGGTGAGTTGGGAAAGTAGGGCGCAACTCTCCCTGAGGACTTGTCATTTGGCAAGTGGGACAAGAGGAATAAACCGACGTTAAGAGGTTAGTTAAGGACGGGTGGTGGAATAAAGGCTGGAGGAACTGTGTGAGGGCTCTTGAGGGAGAAGAGTGGCTGGGTTGAGACTAGGTGAGGTAGAGAGAGCAATGTCTGGGTTTTCCAGGAATAGTAAATGAAATTCTTGGACACGAGAAGGAGTGAGCAGAGACAGTGACTTATGGGATAAGAGGTCTTGCAGACAGTGGAGGGACAGAACTTGGAGAGGTTTATCCAGACTGAGTTTCAGAGCTTCACGGGTCAGGGTGGCTGCTGCAGCTAATGCCCAGAGACAAGGAAGCCAGCCGTGGGCAGTAGGGTCCATCTGTTTGTTGAGGTAAGGCATTGGGGTATAGGTTGGCCTCAGAGGTTGGATTAGAACCCCCACTGCCATTCCCCACTTTTTATCAGTAAATAAAATAAATGTTTTGCTAGGATTTGGGAGGGTAGGCAGAGGTGATTGAAGAAAGGCACTGCACAGGACTGAGAAGGCTTTGGAAATGGTGGAGGGGTTGTCCAGTGGACCTGCAGGTGTTGCTTTGGCTGCATCGTAGAGGGACTTTGCTAGAACGGAAAAATTAGGGACCCAGTGCCAGAAAAATCTCATGAAACCTAGAAAGGATAAAATTTGTTCAGCATTTTCCAGAGGCTGGAGTTTGCAGAGTGCTTGCTGCCTGTCAAGTGTGAGGTGTTGAGAGGTGGGAGTAAGGAGAAGGCCCAGATAAGTAACGGTGGAACAGGAAAGTTGGGCCTTGGTTGGTGAAACCTGGTATCCTTTCTCCACCAAGAAATTTAATATGGTGGCCGTGGCTTCTGTGGAGGCATCTTTACAAGGGCTGCAAATTAATAAGTCATCTACATATTGGAGAATAACACTGGGAGTTAGGTTGCATTGTGTTAGGTCTTTGGCTAAGGCTTGGCCAAAAATGTGGGGGCTATTGCAAAACCCCTGAGGCAATACTGTCCACGTTAGTTGCTGGGCAGCTGGAGAGTCCTGGTCTTCCCAAGTAAAAGCAAACAGATTATAACAGGCAGGGTCCAGAGGTATAGTAAAAAAAGGCATCTTTGAGGTCCAGGACTGTGTAGTGAGTAGTGTGAGGAGGTATGCGTGAGAGAAGAGTATATGGGTTGGGGACCACCAGGTGGATAGGAATAACAGCTTCATTAATCAGTCTGAGGTCCTGGACTAAACGGTAAGAACTATCAGGTTTTTTAACAGGTAAAATAGGAGTATTACATGGTGAATTAGTAGGTATAAGGAATTTTTTCCCTTTGAGCCAGTTGATGATGGGTTGCAGTCCCCTTCAATGGGTTACAGAAATGGGGAATTGTGGCCGGGAGGGGGATGAGAACGGATTCTTTAGTCGGATGAGAGCAGGTTTATGATGGGAAGCTATGATAAGGGTGGAGGTATCCCACACTTTTGGATTGACTAGGTGGGGTGGTAAGGGGTGAGTGGGAAGGATAGGGTCCTGGGCGGAGGCGGAGGCTACACATAGAGGCAGTAGTAGATTTGCAGGAGGGGTTTTTGTCCAGTGTAGTGATACCCCTAATTTGGCGAGAATATCCCACTCCAGTAGTGGGCTGGGGCAAGAAGGCATTACTAAGAAGGAATGTGAAATAGGATGTCCCTTTATTAAACACGTGAGTAGCTTAGTGGTTAAGGGGCACAAAGGATGGCCATCTATGCCCGTAACCATGACCCGGGAAGGACAAAGTTGACCTGAATAGGAGGGGAGGACAGAAAAGGTAGTCCCCGTGTCCATTAAAAAGGAGGTGGACTTACCCGCTACTTTGATTGTTACCCTGGGCTCCGTGAGGGTGATTGGGGTCGCTGAGGCTGGGCGTCATCAGTCGTCAGTGGCCAAGCCCAGGACTGCCTGTGGTGGACTAGGGGTTGGAAGGACGCCCCACCCCCATGGCCAGGCACCGAGGGACAGTCACTTTTCCAGTGTCCCTTTTTTCCACAGAGAGGGCATGGTCTCTTGGGAGGTCAAGGATTGGGGCACTGGCAGGACCAGTGTCCGTTGAGGCCACATTTGAAGCACTTTCCTGGTGGTAGATTAGTCGTAGCTGGCTTCTTCTCCATTGCGGTAGGCCGCAGGGCCGCAATCAGGGATTGGGTTTGTAAGTTTGCCTTTCAGCGGTCTCAGGACTCCTTTTCCGCCCTTTCCAACTCATTACGTGTATCAAAAACTTTAAAGGCCAGGTTTACCAGGTCACGAATAGGGGCCTGAGGACCGTCCTCAATTTTTCTAAGTTTGCACCTTATGTCTGAGGCTGACTCGGATATAAAATGCGTGGCTAATACAGTTTTACCAGCCTCCAAGTCAGGGTCTAAGCGGGTGTATTGAGAGAGGGCTTCTGTGAGTCGGTGTAGAAATGCTGCTGGGTTTTCCTCAGGACCTTGGGTGATTTCCCTTAGTTTATGGAAGTTTACTGTTTTATGTGAGGCTTTCTGCATGCCTACTATGAGGCATGTAAGCATTTTGTCCCGTGTAGTCCACCCTTTCCTCCCCGCTGGAGTGTCAACCTGGTATTCCCACCCTGGCTCTTGGTCTGGCACTGCCTCGGCCCCTACCGGCATGGTGTGGTCGGTGATATGCACCTGGTCGGCATGGGCCCTGGCTGCACTGAAAATATGGTCTCTTTCAGCTGGGGTTAGGGAAGAAGAACAGATTATATGAATGTCATGCCAGGTCAGATCGTAGGCATTACCTAGATATTGAAATTTCTTAGTATAGGCGGTCGGGTCGCTGGAGAATGAACCCGGCCATTTCTCAATATTAGAGAGGTCAGCTAGGGAGAAAGGGGTGTGTACTCGAACTAACCCCTCAGGTCCCACAACTTCCCATAGTGGACAGAGTAAAGAGTCTTTTGAGCAGGTATGAGAGCTTATAGGTGAGGGGGGCAAGGCTGTTGAGGACAGTGGGGGACTAGGTGGAGATGGGAGGGGAGGATAAGATGGTGGCAGGAGTGCTGCCGGGGCGGTGGGAAGAGAGGAGGGGGACAGATAAGATGGCGGTGAGGGTGCAGGCGGAAAAGGAGACGGATAAGATGGTGGCTGGAGTGCCATTGAGATAGCTGGGGAAAGTGAGGGATAAGATGGTGGGTGAAGTGCGGCTGGAGCAGAAGGAGGAAGTAAGAGACAAAATGGTAGCTGAGGCGCCACTGGACTAGAAGAAGAAGGCAAGGGGCAAGATGGCATCTGAGGCGTCATCGGAGGAGAAGAAGAGAGTAAGGGACAAGATGGTGTTTGAGGAGCTGCCGGAGGAGGAGAAGAAGATAAGGGGCAAGGTGGTGTCTGAGGTGCCGCCAGAGGGAGAGAGGGATAGAGTGAGGGAGGAGGGAATTGTGTGGAAGGATCTCATGGAGACAGTGGTCACTTGAAAAAGGATGAGTCAGGGGGTTCAGAAAAGGAGAAAGTCTCATCAGAGGAGAGGGAGGTTTTGGGAGTTTCCTTGGCTAGGAGAATCTGAGCCATGGAGCAAGGAGTACAAAGAAAGGGACAGGAGCGCAGGAGAAAAAAAAACCTGGACAACGTGGAGATGACTCCCAGGACATAAGGAATTTTGACCCACTTGTCATTCTTTTGGCAGAAATCACGGAGGTCATTAAGGACCTTAAAATTGAAAGTCCCCCCCTCAGGCCAATGAGAACCGTTATCCAATTGGTATTGTGGCCAAGCCTTTTTACAAAAGTAAGAGAGGCATTTTGGCAGGATGTCTGGAAGTAAATTCAGTGCACATAAGTTTGCCAGTAGGCAACTCAGAGGTGTAAGGGGTTGGGTTTTAGAAGATTTATTGCTCATGCTGATAGGCCTCGCAGAACCAAGGAATGGCTCTAAGAACAAAGGACTGGCCCAGGGGCGTCAGTGTCCCAACACCCCGAGAGAGTCCTTAAAGCTCTTATGAGCAGGTTTAAAGTCCCATTCAGGTCCTGGACCCGAGTTTGGGAGGGAAACGAGAAGCAGGGCGTCCCCACAGCTTATCGAGTCCCGGAAAAGGGGTATGAGGCTTGCAGGCGTCCCTGTTCACCTCAGCCCTCGAGAGAGAGAACCTGATGTGAATTCATGATTTTTGGAGAGTAAGGTACGGACAGGCTCTCTCCTACTTGGAACTGCGAGACCAGGCAGCTGAGCTAGGAGGGGAGGGACTTACCCAATGAGTGATGGATGCAGTGGCAGGCCAAAGGATCCCTGGTCTCTGGATATGTGGAGGAGGAGTGAGAGGAAGCCCAGGTGCCCCTGGCTGGGCGGGCAGCACCCTTGCTTCTCTCCCAGTTTCCAGCACCAAGATGAAAGGTTTTAAGATATGAGGTAATTGAGAGAAAGGAAAGGAGACTAAAGGATTGCAAATGAGCGTGTTTTATTGACCGTGCTCCAGGGCAGAGCTCACCCAACCCAAAAGGGGATGAGGTGAGTTCGTTCAAGGGCTTTGGCAAGTGCAGTTTTTAAGGGCAGGGGTCAGGTGATGACATGAAAGGGGCTGCGCATTAAACAAAGGATTATTATGTTAGCAGGTTGAGCAGCGGGTGGTTAGATGTCCGTGAATAGACGTTTGCTGCGCAAGGACCTTAATTGTAAAGGTTCACTTCTCATCCTGGAGTAACTTCATGATTCCAGCCATACAGCCCTCTCTTATTCCCCCGAACTAACAAAAATAAGCCAGAAACAAAAACACAACAATGGTATGGTGACCTCTAGAAAATGTTTATAAGAAAACAGCGGCCTAGATTGGAAGCTTTTAGAGCAGGCACATTATATCTGGAGTGATGATTATTATTTCTGGATTTTGAGAGGCTGTTTTATATATATAACCTGATATTTAAAGAGAAGAATGCAGCCAAACAGGTTGAGGCTAAAGTAATTCAGAACATAAGGGTAAGGAAGACAGTGTCTTTATTTTAGAACCACACATACTCTTTGAAACCAATGGAAGAAAGTTTTATTTGATCAGAAACTGAAATTTTCTGCAGCGCATAATCTAATTCAACCTATCTGTATAGCTCATTTGAATAATTGAAACACAGGGAGCACAGTATAAGAAAGAGGTCCTTTAATCTAGTATAGATTATTGTAATGCCTGGAAACATCCTAGAGTATATGTGGTAGTTAGATTCAGTTGTCAACTTGGCCAGGTGAGCATACCTAGTTTTGTTGCTGCAGACATAAGCCAATGGTACGTGAACCTCATCTGTTGCTAATTACATCTACAGTTGGCTAGGAGGCGTGTCTGCTGCAATGAGTGACATTTGACTTAATTGGCTGGTGCTTAAATGAGAGAGCGCAATGTAGCCCAGCCTAAGCAGCTCAGCATTCCTCATCTCAGCACTTGCAGCTCAGCCCAGGCCTTTGGAGATGCAGAAAGAAGTCACCCCAGGGAAAGTTGTTGGAACCCAGGGGCCTGGAGAGAAGACCAGCAGAGACCATCCTGTGCCTTCCACATAAGAAAGAACCTCAGTGGAAAGTTAGCTGCCTTTCCTCTGAAGAACTAGCAAAATAAATCCCCTTTTATTAAAAGCCAATCTGTCTCTGGTGTGTTGCATTCTGGCAGCTAGCAAATTAGAACAGTATATTAAGCAGATAATCAAAAAGCATTGGCAAAATCCCCTGAGGGAGGAGAGAAAGAATACGGAACTATTAAATCTTACTATCAGGGAATTCCCTGATACTATGTCAAACTTGAGGGATATCCAAATCAATAGGCTATGCCCTCAATCATGAGGCTTACTCCTGTGAAGCTTATGTAGGTAGTGGATAAGCTTAGACTACCTATAGGCATGCTTAAGTGTTACTTCTGGAGGACCTCTGTTGTTGCTCAGATGTGGCTCTCTCTAAACCCAACTCTGCAAATGAAATCATTGTTGTTGCCCCTACATGGGATATGGCATCCAGGGGTTAAAGTCTCCATGGCAACGTGGAGATGACTCCCAGGGATGAATCCAGACTTGGCATGGTGGGATCAACAATTACATCCTGAACAAAAGGGGGAAAAGAAATGTAATTAATAAAGAATCAGTGGCAGAGGGAGGTCAAATAGTTGAGAGGCTACTCTGGAGATTGCTCTTATGCAAGCTTCTGTTAGACATTGCTACCTATCATAACCTGCCAACCCCCAACCAGGACTATTCCAGTCAATCCTAAAAAACACCCAGGGCAATATATATAAGACTTCACAAGGGTTCCAGGCACTAGAGTAACTTTCCAGAAGCCTACAACCTCCAGATGGGTCCCTGGTCCAGATAAGTCTTGAAACCTAGCCCAGTCCCTCCAGAACATCAGATAGTTCCATTTCTCTACCCTATATCAGTGACACACCCTTCCAATATCAAAAATTTAGAATTGCCATAGCCCAAACAACCTGAAAGAGAGGTATGGAAAATCAAAGGTGATGGTGGAACTATACATAGAAGATAGGACTTAACAAATGAATATGAATGCTGAATCATTAAATTGATATCTCTTTTAGTCTCCAGTATCTTAGAGCAGCTAGAAGTAAATACCTAAAATTGTGAAATTGTAACCTATGTCGAAGTCTGAAATATGTTCTACAACTAATTGTCATTCTGTGCTTTGAAATTTATAGTTTTTTGTATATATGTTATTGTTCACAAAAAAAGACTGAAAAAAAAGTCAATCGTGATGATAAAAAAATGTATTTAAGCCCTCTAGTCTCCTATATTCTGGAGCAGCTAGAAGGAAAAGTATGGGAGGATCATATGGTAGCCCATGAGAAACTCTGGTATTTTCCTGTAACCACTTGTGGAAGAGTGCTTTGAAAACTATTGCTTTGTATATATGTTATACCATACAATAAAAAAGTTATTTAAAATTTTGTATTGTAAGAAGATATACACAGCCTAACATTTCCCCCTTGCAATCACATTCACATATATAATTCAGTGCTGTTAATGACTTTCTCTATGTTGTGCTACCTTCACCACTATCCATTTCCAGAACTTTAAAATCAACCCAAATAGAAACTCTGTACATCTCATATATTAGCTACCCACTCTTTACCTCCAACCTGGCTCCTTGTAACCTATCCTCTAGGTGCTCACTATGAATTTCTTCTTATTCTTATTTCATATTAGTTATAACCTTCAATGTTTGTCCTTTTTTGTCTAGGTCAACATGATGCCTTCATGGTTCATCCATATTGTCTCATGTAACAAAACCTTGTTTCTTTTTATGGCTGGATAATATTTGATTGTGTATATATACTACTTTTTGTTTATCCATTTATTGATTGATGGACACATAGATTGCTTCCATCTTTTGGCAACTGGGAATAATGCCACTATGAGCATCAGCATGCAAATATCTGTTCAAGTCCCTCCTTTCAATTAATTGGGATATATACCTAGAAGTGCAATTGCCAATTCCTATAATAATTCCATACTTAATTTTCTGAAAAACTGCCAAACTAATCCACAGTGGCTGAACCATTTAACATTGCCACCAGCAATGAATGAATGTTCCTGTTTCTCCACATCCTCTCCAACACTTTTAATTTTCTATTTCTTTTAACAGTAGCCATTCTAATGGGTGTGAAATAATATCTCATTGTTTTGATTTACATTTCCCGAACAGCTAGGGACATTGAGCATCTTTTTAAGTGCTTTTGGCCCATTTATATTCTCTTTGGAGAAATGTCTACTCACATCTTTTGCCCATTTTTAAATTGAGTTGTTTGTTCATTCATTGTTGAGTTGTAGGATTTATTTATATATTCTAGATACTTAGTATCTTACCAGATAGCTGGTTTCCAAATACTTTCTCACATTGAATATATTATCTGATTCACTTTCATGATAAAGCCTTTTGATGCACAAAAGTTTTTTTATTTTGATAATGTTGCATTTATCTATTTTTTTCTTTTGTTGCTTGTTCTTTGATTATAAAGTCTAAGAAACCATTGCCTGACACAAGAACCTGAAGATGCTTCCCTACATTTTCTTCAAGGAATTTTATGGTCCTGACTCTTAAATTCAAGCCTCTTATACATTTGTAGTTAATGTCTATATAAGGTGTGAGAGAGGGGCCTTTTTCATTCTTTTGGCTATAGGCATGCTGTTCTGATAGCACCATTTGCTGAAGACACTGTTTTGTCCAAGTTGAGTGGATATGGCATCATTGTCAAAAATCAACTGATGAGAGTGGGCCACAGAGGCTCAGCAGGCAGAGTTCTTGACTGTCATGCTGGTGACCTGGGTTCGATTCCCAGTGCCTGCCCATGCAAAAAAAAAAATCAACTGGCTATAGATATGAGGGTCTATTTCTGAGCTCTAAATTTGATTCTGTTATCAGTATCTCTAATTTTATGTCTGTACAGTGCTGTTTTGATCACTGTAGCTTTGTGTGCTGGTTTGAAAGGGTGTATGTCCCCTAGAAAAGCCATGTTTTCATCTAAATCCCATTTCATAAAGGCAGAATAATCCCTATTCAATACTGTACATTTGAAACTGTAAATCAGATCATCTCCCTGGAGATGTGATTTAATCAAGTGTGGTTGTTAAGCTGGATTAGGTGATGACGTGTCTCCACCCATTTGGGTGGGTCTTGATAAGTTTCTAAAGTCCTATAAAAGAGGAAACATTTTAGAGAATAGAGATTCAGGGAGAGCAGAGAATGCTGCAGCACCACAAAGCAGAGAGTCCGTCAGCCAGTGCTTTGGAGATGAAGAAGGAAAATGCCTCCCAGGGAGCTTCATGAAACAGGAAGCCAGGAGAGAAAGCTAGCAGATGATGCTGTGCTCTCCATGTGCCCTTCCAGCCAAGGGAGAAACCATGACTGTGTTCACCATGTGCCTTCTTAGATGAGAGAGAAACCCTGAACTTCATCAGCCTTCTTGAACAAAGGTATCTTTCCCTGGATGCCTTTGATTGGACATTTCTATAGACTTGTTTTAATTGGGACATTTTCTCAGCCTTAGAACTGTAAACTAGTAACTCATTAAATTCCTCTTTTTTAAAATCCATTCTGTTTCTGGTATATTGCATTCCAGCAGCTAGCAAACTAGAACACTTTGTAATAAGATTTATTTATTTGAGGCACAAGATAATGTCACCCTTTTCATTTCTGATTTTATTTACTTGTACATTCACTCTTTCTGTCTTTGTCAGTCTGGCTATGGGTTTATCAATTTTATTGATATTCTCAAAAACACAACTTTTGTCTGTCTGTCTTTTTTTTCTTTTCCTTTTTCTTTTTTTTACTATTATTATTATTTTTACTTTTTTTCTATATTTTCTATATTAACATTCTATATCTTTTTCTGTTGTTTTGCTAGTTCTTTTCCTAAATTGATGCAAATGTATGAAGAAATGATGATCATGCATCTATGTGATGATGTTAAGAATTACTGATTGCATATGTAGAATGGAATGATTTCTAAATGTTGTGTTAATTTTTTTTTCTTTAATTAATAAAAAAAATACACAACTTTTGGTTTTATTGATTCAATTGGATTTTGTTCTCAATCTCATTTATTTCCTCTCAAATCTTTGTTATTTCTTTCCTTCTGCTTTTGGATTAGTTTGCTGTTCATTCTCTAGTTTCTCCATGAGTTCAGTTAGTTCTTTGATTTTTGCTCTTGCTTTCTTTTTAATGTAGGTATTTAGGGCTATAAATTTCACTTTTGTTGTGGGGCACACTGCAAGAGAGACCACATAATTCAAAACTGCAAGCCAATTTTGAGTCTTTATTAGCTGGCCGGTGACTGCCTCAGAAACTTCCAAGAAGGAAGACTCAGAGAGCAGCCCCCAGAAGTTTTCAAGGTGTGCTTATAAAGGCTAAAATCATGTTGTGATTTTGCAGTTGCTAGCAAGCAAGCATTTCATAGAAGCAGAAAAATGCCATTAGCTGTTGCCAAAACACATCCCATTCTCTCAGTTTCCTAACATTGGTTATTGTTTAACTCTTGGGAACATTCTGCCCCAGTGTTGTGGGGACTTTCCCTGCTTGGGCCTGATTGATTGTTCCTGGATGGGCCTCATTGATTGCTCCTGGCCCTCCACACTTTCAGCACTGCCTTCAATACATCCCATAAGTTTTGATATGTTGTCTTGCTTTCATTTGTCTTGAGATATTTACTGATAAATCTTGCAATTTCTTCCTTCAATTTTGCCAGTGTTTGCCTCATGCGTTATGGAGCCCTGTGGTTAAACACATAAATATTTATGATTGTTTATTTCTTCTTGGTGAATTGACCCATTTATTAATACATAGTGTCCTTCATAGTCTCTTGTAACAGCCATGAATTAATGTCTACTTTGCCCGAGTTAGTATGCTACCCCAGATCTCTTTTTGTTACTATTTATATGGGTTATCTTCTTTCATCCTTTCATTTTCAAACTATTCAAGTCTTTGGGTCCATGATGGTTTGGAGGCTTTGCAGACACAAGAAAATCATGTTCTTAAAGCTAATCCATTTTTGTGGGTATTAACATTTTGTGGATGGGACCTTTTGATTAGGTGATTTCAGTTGATGTATGCCCCATGTGGTTCTAAACCCTTTTACTGGAGTTCTTTATAAAAGGATGAAAAACAGAAATAAAAACATAGAAACACAGATGTATAAAGACACAGAAGCTGATAGAGAAAGCCACAGAAACTGAGAGGAAGACACTGAAGCCAGAAGCTGGAAGCAAGGCAACCTGGAAGAGAAGGGAGAGAACAGCAGATTCCATGATGTGCCTTGCCATGTGATTGAGGAGTCCAGAATTGCTGATAGCTAGACTTTGGGGTGAATGCATTGCCTGATAATGCCTTGATTTGGATATTTCCATTAACTCAGGACTGTAACCTTGTAAATTAATAAATTCCTATTGTAAAGGCCAACCCATTTTATGGTATCTGCATTTCAGCAGCTTTATCAAACTAAAACACAGTCCATGGTGAGTCTCTTGCAGACAACATATACTTGGTATATGCTTTTTTTTTCCCGTTCTGCAAATATTTGCATTTTGATTTGGGAGTTTAACCCATTAACATTCAGTGTTATTACTATAAAGGCAGTACTTACTCAGATATTTTCTCTTTTGGTTTTTATATATCTTATATCTTTTTTCTCTTTTCCTTTATTGCAGCCAACATTTCTATACAGTTTATCTTTTGTAATATATTGACAGATCCCTTTCTCATTTCCTTTATTCTATACATTTAAAATTCTTTGTGGTTACCCAGGAGTTTGTGTTTAAAAACATATTTTTATAACCTACTAATTCGAAAGATACCAACTTAGCTTCAATAGCAGACAAGATCTATGCTCCCATACCCACTGTTTCCCCTCTTATTTGTTCCACATAACCTTTTTATATTTTGTTTGTCCATTACAAGTAAAGTTGATTATTTCTTATTCAATTGTATTTTCAATATGACAGGACTTAAAGAATGGAGATATATAGAGAGGATATAGTACTATTGGGTTGTGAATTTATGTTTTTATTTACCTTTACTGAAGATCTTCACTTCTTCAAAGTGCTCCAAGCCACTTTCCCCTGTCTTTTCCTTTCAACATGAAGGACTCCCTTTAGCAATTCTTGTAGTATAAGTCTTTTGGTGATGAATTCCCTCAGTTTCTGTGTTTCTGTGAATATTTTAAACTCTCCCTCATTTTTGAAGGACAGTTTTGCCAGGCAAAGAACTTCTGGTAAGAGGCAGAGCAAGACAGTGGCATATGGGGGTATGGAATTTAGTTAGTCCTCTAGAGCAGCTAGTAAATAGCCTGGAACTATCTGGAACAACTATTTGGGTAACATCAGTGACCAAACCACATTGTATACTAGTCTTTTCTTGGGTGGAAGAGCCGAGATCTTAGCAGGGAACTGTGAGTAAAGTCGCCAGACTGCAGAAGCTGGAGCCACCACCACCACTGGCATGGCAGGCTGTTGGAAACACTACCCCATGGGAGAAAGAAGCATTCTCTAGTAGGAGCAAGGGAAGGTAGCTCAACCAACCTCCTTAGACTTCTGAATACAACATCTGAGCACAGATAAACCCAAAGAAAGCAGAAAAATAACTCTGAGGACTTTCCCAACAGAGAAGAGATGGGGCTGATGAAGAGGAATGAAATGGAGGCTTTAGGAGTTGGCTGAGCTCAGAATACTGGAAAAGGGCTGTACCCCAAGCAAACAGGCACACAGAACCAGGTACCAACTCCAGCTTTGACTGGACAAAATTTGGAGGCTGGGGGCTAGCTCTGAAAAATGATTTTATTTTAATTTTTTCTGTTTCATTTCCCCTTTTCAAAAATAGTCTATGTAGCTCATTAGAGTATCACACATATTCAATTTTTAGCACTGACTTAGGCAAGGGCAGAGTTAAGATAGGTCTGAGACATAAAGTAACAAGTCAAGTGAAGGAGGTAATTCACTAAACAGTGTATCTTCCCTAAGAGAGTGGAGCTCAGCTCAAGTGGTGGTGCTCCTGTAGAGAATTCAGACCCTAGGAGCTGGGAATCAGAAACAGCTTAAGCTTGCCTTCCACCTCAGCCTTTGTCTCAACCATACCCCTAACAGGCTGAGAAATAAAGGCTCCACACCACTTCATGATGGAGGGGACCTGAGGCCTGACAAATGCTACCTGATGGGCAGGATAGGAAAAGTTAGACAACATGCTGTATCTCATCCTCAGGGAAACTGGAAACTGAATACACCCTCTTCCCGAGAACTGGGCCAGATTTGACTGGAAAAATCTGACTGGGGTCAATCATATCTGGGAGACCTTTCTCAAAATAAAAGTTCTGTATAGGTAGGGCAAGAACAAGATAAACAAGAGAAGAAAAATTAAGGTCAGTTGAACGAAAGTTATGCTAGAAGTCTAGAATAAGTTGAAGTGAATGCCAAAGAGCAGATAGAGAACAAAGCCAATCAACAACAAAAAAAAACCCTAGGTAAAAAAGAGAAAATGACCTCCAGAATAAACTAATCAAGGAAATCTGATGCCTAGAACCAGCAAAAATTTACAAGTCATACTAGGAGAAAAGAAGATATGCCAGTATTCTAGTTAGCTAGCTGCTAGAATGCAATATACCAGAAACAGAATGGCTTTTACAAAGGGGAATTTATTCTTGCCTGCCATGCCAGAGACCTGGGTTCAATTCCTGTAGCTTGCCCATGCAAAAAAGGGGGGGGGGGATTTAATAAATTGCTAGTTTATAGTTCTAAGGCTGAGAAAATGTCCCAATTAAAACAGGTCTATAGAAATGTCCAATCTAAGGTATCCAGGGAAAGATATCTTGGTTCAAGAAGGACGATGACATTCAGCATTTCTCTCTCAGCTGGAAGGGCCCATGGAGAACATGATGGTGTCTGTTGGCTTTCTCTCCAGCTGTCTTGCTTTGTGAAGCTCCCCATGAGACATCTTCTTTTCTCATCTCCAAAAGTCACTGGCTGGTGGACTCTCTGCTTTGTGGTTCTGTGGCATTCTGAAGCTTTCTCCAAAATACTTCTTCTTTTATAAGATTCCAGTAAACTAATCAAGACTCATGCAGAATGCGTGGAGACACATCTCCATCTAATCAAGGTTAATACCCACAATTGATTGAGTCACTTCTCCATGAAAGTAACCTAATCAAGTTTCCAACCTATAGTACTGAATAGGGATTAGAAGAAACCATTGCTCCCACAAGATTGATTAGAATTAAAAAATGGCTTTTCTAGGGTACCTAAATCCTTTCAAACCAGCACAGCCAGTCAAAGAACAAACTAACATTTTAAATGAGATACAGGAGTTGAAATACCTAATTAAAGATGTTCAAACAAGCATGTTAAATCAATTTTTAAAAAACCTAATCAATGATTTGAGGGAAGATATGGCAAAAAAGATGAAGGTTATAAAGAAGACCTAGACTGACCATAAAGAAAAACTTGAAATCTTGAGAAAACAAATGGCAGAACTTATGGGAATGAAAGACATAACAGGAGATGAAAAATACAATGGAGATTTACAACAACAGATCTGAGGAGGTAGAAAAAAGAAACGGTGAACTAGAGGACAGTACATCTGAAATCCTACACATAAAAGAACAAACAGAGAAAAAAAACAGAAGGAATAAATATGAGCAGGGTCTCAAGGAATTGAATGGCAACATGAAGTGCAGAAATATATGCTATGAATATCACAGAAGGAGAAGAGAAGGTAAAAGGGGCAGAAAGAATAATGGAGGAAATAATCATTGAATATTTCCCTTCTCTTATGAAAGATGCAAAATTACAAATCCGGGAAGCACCCAATACCCTAAACAGAATAGAGCTGAATAGGCCTGCTCCAATACTTTTACTAATCAATTTATCAAATGTCAAAGACAAAGAATTCTGAAAGCAGCAAGAGAAAAGTGATCCATTACATATAAGGAAATCTCAATAAGACTATGTGTGGATTTCTTGGAGAAACCATGGAGATGAGACGGCACTGGTGTGATATATTTAAGATACTGAAAGAGAAAAACTGCCAACCAAGAACACTATATCTGGAGAAACAGTCCTTCTTAAATGAGGGAGAGTTTGAAATATTTTCAGACAAACAGTACCTGAGAGAGTTTGTGGACATGAGACCTGCTATACAAGAAATACTAAAGGGAGCACTACAGGCAGATAGGAAAAGACAGGAAAGAGAAGTCTGGAGAAGAGTATAGAAATGAAGACAATAAGTAAGGGTTGAAAAGAGAGAAAAATACCGTAAGATATATCAGAATAAAGTTATGATGCGTGCAACAATGTATCTGAACCTTGAGGACATTATGTTGAGTGAAATTATCCAGAAGAAAAGGACAAATACTGAATGGTCTCACTAATTGAAATAGCATGAAAGAGTGAACTTAGACAGTTAAAGTTAAGAATCAAGGTGACTGGGAGGTAGAAAGAGGGAAGAGATTGGGCATTTGATGCTGAAAGAGTACAGAATGTTCAACAGTATTGATTGCAAAAATCCAGAAGGGGATAATGCAATACTATCTGATGGTGGTACAATTCTGTAAGTACACTGAAGAAACTGACTGTGGGTGTGGTTGAAAGAGGAAGGCTAGGGGCATGTATGCCATGAGAAAAAAAGACAGATGATAAAGACTGGGATTGTATAACTTAGCAAAACCTAGAGTGGACAATGATGGTGATTAAATGTACAAATATAAGAATGCTTTCACATGAGAAAGAACAAATTAATGTCAACAGTGCAATGTATTCAAAATGGGTTGGTATATGGAAAAATACAATCAATGGAAAGTAGGGTCTATAGTTAATACTAATATTATAATATGCTCCCATTAAATGTAACAAAGGAAATAAAACAATTCTAAATGTCAATAAGAGGGGGATATAAGGGAGGGTTATGGGATTCTTGCTGTTGTTGTTTCTCCTTTTTTATTTTAGTTTATTTATTTTTTATTCTTTTTTTATTTTCCTCTTCTTTCTTTCCAAAGGAAATGGAAATGTCCTCATATAGACTGTGGTGGTGAATGCATAACTATGTGATTATATTGGCAACCATGGATTATTTGCATAGGATGGGTTGCATGGTGTGTGAATAAAACTTTTAAAAATAAACAGAAAGATACAAGTGCTGGAGAAAAAGTGGAAAGAGAGGGAGAGATGTACCTATTCACTGGTTGGTATGGAAATAGAGTGGTGCAGCCCCTCTGGAGGGCAGTGTGGTGGGTGCACAGTAGGCTAAATTTGAGTTGCCATATGATCCTGCAACCCTGTTATTACATTTATACTTGGAATAATGGAAAACACGGACAGGAATGGACATTTGCAAACTGGTGTTCATAGTGGCAGCATTCACTTTTGGCAATGGATGCAGGTGCTGAATAATGAACAAAAGGGCAAACTGTGGGGTGTAATGCAACGGAATATTGAGTGGCTGCAAGAAGGAAGTTGTGAAGCATGCATATAGGTGAACAAAACTTGAGGACCGTATGTTGAGTGAAATAAGCCAGAAAATAAAAGACAGATATTATAATGCCTCACTAATATGGACAAATTATAATGTACAAATTCTGAGAATTGAATGTGAGAGCTTAGTTTAACAGGGGAAGGCTTATTGTAGTGGTTTCTAGATTGTAAAATCTTACAGTAGTCACATCTGCTCTGAAGATGTAACTTATTTCTAAATTATGAGATGCTGAGATTTTTATGTATAACCTGTGCATTCCATTGAACTTTGGATAATTGTGTGACACATGAGAAAGAAAGTTAGAGTTCTGTAAATATAAAAGTCAGCATTACCCCACATAGCAACTGTTAAAAACACTGAAAAAGAGATCAGAATTCAATTAGAGATATGAATGAAGCCAATATGGTTAGGACTAAGGGAAATCAAACAAAAGGGTAAAGGATGATATTGATGGTATTTTAAAACTTCAACTTCTGTGTCAGGCCAAAAGAAGAGATGTTTATTTGGTGCAAAATTCATATTTTCTATAGCACCCTATCTAATTTAACTTGTGTGGTCAGTTTATTTGAACCCCATAATTAGAAGGAATCTTGAATAGGGAGTGAGATCTCATTGGTCTGTACAGGTTAATGTGATGCCCTGATAGACCCCAGAGTAATCTGGGCAGAAAATAAAAAAGTATTTGCAAAATTCCTTTGAGGGATTTGTAAAAAAAGTAGAAATGTTAAGCTTCCCCACCTGGGGAAGACCTGATATTCTCACAACCACTGGGGACTATCAATTTAATAGACCAAGTCCTCAATCTTGGGGCTTGTCCTTAGGAGACTTATTCCTGCAAAGGAGAAGCTAAGAGTACTAATAATGATGCCTGAGGCACCCCCAGAGAGCCTCTTTTGCTGCTCAGATGTGGCCTCTCTTTAAGCCAATTCCACAGGTAAACTCACTGCCCTCCCATCTACCTGGAACATGACTCCCAGGGGATAAATCTCCCTGGCAATGTGGAGCATGACTCCCAGGAATGGGCCTGACCCTGATATCATGGGTGGGACAGAAATCAATGTGGTACAGAAATCCCAGGATGAACAGGAACCCAGCATCAAGGGATTGAGAAAAACTTCTTGACCAAAAGGGGGAAGAGAGAAACGAGACAAAATAAAGTCTCAGTGGCTGAGAGATTTCAAACAGATTTGAGAGACTATCCTGGAGGTTATTCTTAGCACTATATAGATATTCCTTTTTAGTTTATGGTGTATTGGAGTGGCTAGAGGGATGTACCTGAAACTCTTGAGCTGTGTACCAGTAGCCTTGATTCTTGAAGATATAACTTTTATAATGTGACTGTGTGATTCTGAAAATCTTTTGTCTAATGCTCCTTTTATCCAGGGTATAGGCAGATGAGTAAAAAAAATATATAGACAAAAACACAAATAAATAATAGGTGGGACAAAGGGTAAAATAAATTGGGTAGCTGGAAATACTAGTGGTCAATGAGAGGGAGGGGTAAGGGATATAGTATATATGAGTTTTTTCTTTTTTCTTTTCATTTATTCTTCTGGAGTGATGGAAATGCTCTAAAAAATGATCATGGTAATGAATACAAAACTATTTGGTGAATTCGTGAGCCATTGATTGTACACCAGGTATGAACTGTATGTGTGTGAAGATTTGGCAATAAAAATGTATTTTTTAAATGTCCACTTTTCATTTAGGTGATCCAGCAGTCAGAGTCTTGGCTGAATGTGCACATCTTTCCAACAGCTCTGTCATGGTTTCCTTTATTTCCTGGGGTCATTTTTGCATGTATGCTCTAGTCAGTCACTTGTGTTCTGCCATGGTTCTCTGAGGACTTGAAACCCTATGCCAGGATATGTGTAGAGTTCTAACTCTCTGCTTTGAGTGGCTCTATAGTCTGCATCCACATTTGGAAGTATTCAGGGTATGCTGCCTCTGTGTGGCTCTTAAGCTGCACAGGATGGAATGATGGGGTAGAGTTCAGAACTTCAGGTGTGGGTTGTAGATCTCCTACCTTTTTTGGTGTTTTGTTCTTTTTCTTTGATTCAGCATTTGTGGAGTCCTTCTCCAGTCTCTGTCATACTCCAGAGTTCCAAGCAAGTGAGATTTGTCCTTGCATTAGTAATTTCTGAGGGGAGACTTTTCCAGGGGTTGTCTTCACCGAGATGATGATATCACTCTATGAGAAAATTATTTTGTTCCATTGGCCTGACCCTTCTGGCCACACTTTGTCCCTTGCCCAAGAATCTGAAGATATGGAGGCTGGGCAGCTGGAAACTCAGAGTGCCCTGGATAGGTATCTGGACCTTTTCTAGCTGTGCTAACTATGCAGAACCCTATAGCCATCTTCAGTAAGTGGGGTTTTAAGCCAGGTGATATTCCATGGCTTTCATATGAGTTGCATTACACACAAAGATAGCATTACCATTGGTGACATATACAGATTCCCTTTCCATTTTACACAGTTGGTCTCAAGGCATTCCCCATTTGGCTAGAGAAAGAGACAAGGGGTGCACTATCACCAGCTTCTCAAGGTCCAATGACAAGGGGCTGGGCATGGGGGAATCCATAGCCTTCTATCATTTGGAAAAGCCCTGTTTGTCAGGTTTAGCCGTCTCAGTATGTACCATTTACATATTACCAGTGAGGTTCCAGTGGCCACACTGAGCTCCTGGGGGAATTACCTCTCACCCATGGTATTATGGGAAGCCTCATGTACAAATGGACTTGTTGTGGCCCTGTATGTATTTCTGTTTTTAGAAAAGCCCAATAAGCATCCAGTAATTGCCATGCTTTGTCCAAGGACTCCAACAACCATATTTAGAGGTGGCATGGCTTGGGAAATGGTCTGAATTGCAAACTCTAAAGTGTATTGTTGGGGCTCTCCCAGTGGAAAGCAGCAAATGTATATATGATTTTTCATATGGTCCATAATGAGAGCAAGAGATGCAGATTATGTTACTTCCAGGGCACGAATAATCACAATAAGTATTGTGCATATCTTAGTGTCTAAGGTAGGCTAGTGTTTGATGGTGGTGGTAATCTCCCTGCCCTAAGGGGACCAGATGATGCACTGGAATTTGATGTCCTTTGTATTTTATGGGATGCTAGTGCGCAGTCTAATTTCTCTAAATGATGTGTGAGCATGGCTGGGTTCTCTTTAGAGAAGGCCCTCTTTAGAGTTTCCCCTTAATTGATATCAGCTATATAGTGCCAGTATTAAGTGGTTTTATAAAGACTGTTAGTTAAGATCTTGCCAGCAGCAGCTAGGAATTTTTGTTTAGGTATTGTCACTGAGTAGAACATGTTGGCCAAGTCAGTCACAGCAAAGCCATGGCCCATGCTCCTATGTATAGCTTTTATTAATTAGATGATGTTAGAAATAGGAGCTTTGATGGGAAGGACTTGTGCATTAAGGTTGTATAATGATGGTCAATTGCCCTTTATTGGTGGAGGCTTTAAGAACTTGCCAAATAGGGCTATTGTACGGGGAGATGGTAAATGTAATAACTCTGTCTTTGAGGAGATCTTGCATTATAGGTCACAGCCTCACAGTAGCTTGTTTCAGGCAATATTGCAGCATTTATCAACTTGCCTGGCAAGAATAGTTCCTTGGGGGTCCCATTTGGCATGGCCTATCAAGGGAGCCAAGGATTTGATCTTATTCCAGGCAACATGTTAAAGTATAAATATCTATAGTTGGGAAAGTAAGAGTAAAAGATGTCACCACTAGGAGTAGATGTTTATGAAGAATTGTTCCAGTAGTCACAACTCTCAGAAGGGAAGGTGATTAGGCCTTTGATATGCAGGAGGAAGAGGGTGGGGCCCTCCAGGGCAGGGGCATTGTGACTCCCTGTAGTGTGGCCACAATTATCTGATAAGCAATCTATGACTCTGATGAGCCTCTTTCTTGCCAATAGCCCCACCCCATCTATTGCCTCAGGGATGGTATGGCCATTCTGATAAAGTTGAGTAAGGCTGCCTAGAAATTTAGGGGGAGAGGGCTCCCAATAAGAAAATTTTCCATGATTCGGTGTCTGTTTTGTCTGAATGCTCAAAGAAATGCTATGCCCATTGTATCATCTCAATCTTTTTGAGTAACAATCAGGTCTCTTTTTTTGCCAATAGACAACTACCTTGGCAGTATACTCTCTTTGGATGACTGTGATTTTTAAATTCTTATGCCATAAATATTTATGTGAATAGGGGAAGGGCTCAGTGTCTTTAATGATATTAACCAACCGCCTCAATTTTGGAATGAGAGTGGCAACTTGAACCCCATATTAAATATTCTCAGTGATCAATCTGCCCCTTTTGCCTTGTCACTTTGAACAAAGTAAAATTTTTAATTTTAGTTTTCAAATTTGTCTCCTTTTTGGAGACTAGACCTTACACATGGTGTGGTGAAGACTCTCTAAAATGTCCCAAATGTCCTCATTGGGTTGGGGTTTGTTTTCACTAGTGTGATGGTAACAGGATCATTAGACTTAGCTCCCAAACCACAGGAACACAATACCAGGGTTTTAGTGTGGTGATATATAGGAGCATTGCATGGGAGTCTTACATTTCTTAAGCAGCTTAGAAAAGTTTGCTGGTGTTTTAGGGGATGATGGCACAATATGCTTAGGCCACTTCCTTCTTGCCCAATAGATCCTTAGAAAACTTATTCCAAGGATTATATCCTCTATATCCCATGGAGTTGTGGGACAAACTCAGCAGTGTAGTTAGCAGAAAAATAAGAACTGCAGATTCTTGTAGCACTGTTGCTTGTGGGGTGCCATTCTGCTTCCATGGAGGGACTGTCCCTCAATCTAGGGGTAGGCATGGTACACAGACACAGTAATTGGAATGACCCACAGTAGTCTCCAAGCTGCTGTGGTCCAGAAACCATTAAGTCTAGCACTCTCCCTTTCAAGTCATATACATTTATCCCTAACTGACTCACTTGAACGTCACAGCTTGGAGCAGAGGATGCAAATCTCCTGCCTTGTAATTTTGTATATTGGAACCATAACAAGACCTTTGTTATGTAGCCAATGCTGCATAGGATTGGTGTCACCCAACACCAGTGACTCCTGCTTGTGAGAGAACTAGAAACCATAGAGTTTCCCCACTAGCCATACCAAGGCTGGCTATTTGTGGCTTCTAGGGGTGACTCTGATCTACAAGAACAATAATTTGGGTAGGGAAGCTTAGACAACACCTACTAGAGGCAACAAGTGGCACAAAATATTGTGTACATAGATCAGTAAGCCATGGACCATTCTCAGTATTGGCTATTAGGGAGAGAGTCAGTTAGTAAAACCAGGAGCAGCCAAAGGCATTTTGCCTCATTTCCCATGTTCATGACCAATACACCCTGCTAACTGCACCATTTGGTTTTTGAAATAGTTAAATAGGACTTTAAATTTGGGTCTGGGTGATGGCTAAATGTAACACAATGGAAAATTGAGCCAATAATGCATGAGAAAAAGTAGCTTGATAGTCACAGGTACCAGAGAAAGAGGGGTGCCAGGAGGTGTTGATAGGAAATGTGATCAGTGGAGGTGGGTCAAGAAGCAGTTGGTGGCTGATGGAAGGGGGCTGGGGACATGTATGACACCCGAAGGAAAAGTAGAAGATAAGGACTTTGATGGTATATGTTATGATGCCTAGAGTGAACAATGATGATAATTAAGTATATGAATATAAGAAAGTTTTTGCATGAGGGAGAATAAATGGAAATTCCTCATGTGGATTGTGGTGGTGAAGGTATGGCTCTGTGATTATATTAAGAATGATAGATTTTTCACTTAGGTTGGACTGTATGATGGGTGAATAAAACTTTAAAAATGAACAGAGGGATAGAGGTGCTGAAGAAAATATGGGGAAAGAACTGTACCTATTCACTGTTGGTAGGGAAGTACAGTGCTGCAGCCACTCTAGAGGGAAGCCTTCATAGGAGGCTAGAGGTAGGGTTGCTATATGATCCTCCAATCCTGTAGTTATGTATATACTTGAGGAACTGAGAGTGAGGACATTAATGGACATTTGCCCACTGGTGTTTATGATGGAAGTGTTCACAAATTGTGATGGATGGAGGTGATCTAAGGGTACATGGACTGAAGGTAAATAAGACTAAAGGGTAAATGAGGCTAAGACTAAGGTAATAAGACTAAAGGATAAAGGATGATATTGACTGTATTTTAAAAATTCAACTTCTGTGTGAGGCAAAAGAAAGGGATATTTATTTATGTAAAATTTATATTTTTGGTAGCATACTATATAATTTAACTTATATGATCAGCTTATTTCAACATCATAATTACATGGAACCATGAATAGGCAGTAAGATATTGTAGGTTTGTATAGGTTGGTGTCATACCCTGATATATCCCAGAGTAAGCTGGGGAGAAAATTTGAAAGTATTTGCAAAGTCCCCTTGAGGGACTAGGCTTAAACATGTAAATATTAAAGTTCCCCACCTGGGGAAGATCTGATATTCTGCAAACACTGGGGACTGCCAATTTGATGCCACAGGCTCTTATGAAGCTTATTCTTGCAAAGGAGAAGTTAAGCCTACATATGATTATGTCTGAGAGTCATCCCCAGAGACCCTCTATTTTAAAAATATATTTTTATTGATAAGACAATGTACAATCTTAACATACAAATATTTAATACATGGTATACAGTCAGTGGCTCACAATATCATCACATAGCTGTGCATTCATCACCATAATCATTTTTTTGAACATTTACATCACTCCAGAAAAAAGAAATAAAAATGAAAAAAGAAACAGCTCATACATTCCATACCCCTTACGCCTCCCTCTCATTGACCACTAGTATTTCCATCTACCCAATTTATTTTAACCTTTGTTCCCTCTATTATTTATTTATTTTTTATCCATATTTTTTACTCATCTATCCATACTCAAGATAAAAGGTGCACCAGACACAAGGTTTTCACAATCACACAGTCATATTGTAAAAGTTATATCATTATCCAATCATTTTCAAGAGTCAAGGCTACTGGAACACAGGTGCTTCCCTCTAGCCACTCCAATACACCATAAGCAAAACAGGGATATCTATGGCAGCCAATTTTTAAATTATTTATTTTTAATTGATATATACTATATATTCACATATCATGTAATCATCAAAAGTGTACAATTGGAAGAATGAAAGAAGACCCATCTCTCACACCCTATACAAAAGTTAACTCGAAATGGATCAAAGATCTAAACATTAGGTCTAAGACCATAAAACAGTTAGAGGAAAATGTTGGGAGATATCTTATGGATCTTACAACTGGAGGCGGTTTTATGGACCTTAAACCTAAAGCAAGAACACTGAAGAAGGAAATAAATAAATGGGAGCTCCTCAAAATTAAACACTTTTGTGCATCAAAGAACTTCATCAAGAAAGTAGAAAGACAGCCTACACAATGGGAGACAATATTTGGAAACGACATATCAGATAAAGGTCTAGTATCCAGAATTTATAAAGAGATTGTCCAACTCAACAACAAAAAGACAGCCAACCCAATTACAAAATGGGAAAAAGACTTGAACAGACACCTCTCAGAAGAGGAAATACAAATGGCCAAAAGGCACATGAAGAGATGCTCAATGTCCCTGGCCATTAGAGAAATGCAAATCAAAACCACAATGAGATATCATCTCACACCCACCAGAATGGCCATTATCAACAAAACAGAAAATGACAAGTGCTGGAGAGGATGTGGAGAAAGAGGCACACTTATCCACTGTTGGTGGGAATGTCAAATGGTGCAACCACTGTGGAAGGCAGTTTGGCGGCTCCTCAAAAAGCTGAATATAGAATTGCCATACGACCCAGCAATACCATTGCTGGGAATCTACTCAAAGGAATTAAGGGCAAAAACTCAAACGGACATTTGCACACCAATGTTTATAGCAGCGTTATTTACAGTTGCAAAGAGATGGAAACAGCCGAAATCTCCATCAACAGAAGAGTGGCTAAACAAACTGTGGTATATACATACGATGGAATACTATGCAGCTTTAAGACAGGATAAACTTATGAAGCATGTAATAACATGGATGGACCTAGAGAACATTATGCTGAGTGAGTCTAGCCAAAAACTAAAGGACAAATACTGTATGGTCCCACTGATGTGAACAGACATTCGAGAATAAATTTGGAATATGTCATTGGTAACAAAGTCCAGCAGGAGGTAGAAACAGGGTAAGATAATGGGCAATTGGAGTTGAAGGGATACAGACTGTGCAACAGGACTAGATACAAAAACTCAAAAATGGACAGCACAATAATACCTAATTGTAAAGTAATCTTGTTAAAACACTGAATGAAGCTGCATCTGAGCTATAGGTTTTTGTTTTGTTTTGTTTTGTTTTGACTTTACTATTATTACTTTTTTTTTTTGTCTCTATATTAACATTCTATATCTTTTTCGGTTATGTTGCTAGTTTTTCTAAACCGATGCAAATGTACTAAGAAATGATGATCATGCATCTATGTGATGATGTTAAGAATTACTGATTGCATATGTAGAATGGTATGATTTCTAAATGTTGGGTTAATTTCTTTTTTTCCGTTAATTAAAAAAAAAAAAAAGAGAAGGGGTAATTGGAGCTGAAGGGATACAGACTGTACAACGGGACTGGATATAAAAACTCAGAAATGGACAGCACAATACTACCCAATTGTAATGCAATTATGTTAAAACACTGAATGAAGCTGCATGTGAGGTATAGGTTTTTTTTTGTTTTTTTTTTCTTTCTATTAATGTTTTAATTCTTATTCTGTTGTCTTTTTATTTCTTTTTCTAAATCGATGCAAATGTACTAAGAAATGATGAATATGCAACTATGTGATGTTATTAAGAATTACTGATTGTACATGTAGAATGGAATGATTTCTAATTGTTTTGTTAATTCTTTTTTTAATTAATAATAAAAAAAAGTGTACAATTGGGTGGGCCATGGTGGCTCAGCACGCAGAGTTCTCACCTGCCATGCCGGAGACCTGGGTTCGATTCCCAGTGCCTGCCCATTCAAAAAAAGAAAAGAAAAGAAAAATGCACAATCAATGGTTCATAATATCATCATATAGCTGTGGATTTATCATCACAGTTGATTTTTTCATTTTTGTGAAAAATAACATGTATACAAACAAGCAATAAATTTCAAAGCATGGCAACAATTAGTTGTAGAACAGATTTCAGAGTTTGGTATGGGTTACAATTCCACCATTTTAGGTTTTTACTTCTAGCTGCTCTAAGACACTGGAAACTAAAAGAAGTATCAATATAATGATTCAGCAGTCATACTCATTTGCTAAACCTTACCTTCTCTATATAACTCCACCATCACCTTTGGTCTTTCTCCCACACTTTAATGGTATTTGGGTTATGCCAATTGTAGCTTTTTCATGTTGGAAGGAGCTGTTGATAATATGGGATAGGGGAATGGAACTAGTTCATGTTCTGGAGAAGCTAGCCCCTCTGCATTTCAGGATTTATCTGGTCCAAGGACCTATCTGGAGATTGTAGGTTTCTGGAAAGTTACCCTAGTGCATGGAACCTTTGTGGAATCTTTCATAATGCCCTAGGTGTTCTTTAGGATTGGCAGGAATGGTTTTGGCTGGGGTTTGGCAAGATATGCTAGGTAGCAATGTTCAACTGAAGCTTGCATAACAGTGACCTCCAGAGTAACCTCTCGAATCAATTTGAACTCTCTCAGCCACTAATACCTTATTTGTTACACTTCTTTTCCCCATTTTGGTCAGGATGGCATTGTTGATCCCATGGTACCAGAGCCAGGCCTATCTCTGGGAGTCATCTCCCATGCTGCCAGGGAGCCTTTCACCCCTGGATGTCATATCCTAGGTAGGGGGGAGTGTCAGCCACTTTTAGATCCATGTTTCAGCCTACCACTCAAACAACCTGTTAATGTCATTTCTAACCCCTCAAGCTACAACACTGAATGTAGAATCTGCTTAGTGTGCCCATATCAATAAATTCAGCCTTATCCAACTTTATATTCCTTCCACCATTATCCTACACCCTTAATATGCATTCCTACACATAATCCCCTGATTTCTCTCTGTTTAAATTAGAAAACTCATGTAGTTCTTTTGAAGTGTAGTGTAAGTCCTCATGCTTTGTACCTTACCTTTCAGGCCTTTTGGGACTTTAATCTAGTTATAGTCTTAAAGAAAAAGAGGGGTGGTGGGGTGGGTCACAAAAAGTATTTAAAGTGTCCTTCAAGCCAGTTACCTCATGGCATTCAGTTGCAGTTCCCTCAGGTGAAACAGGATTACTCTCTCCAGGCAAAAGAGTGAGGGCTGTTTTGCCAGGGGAGGTGCTTACAAGTTTAGCAGGCACTGAAGTGTTAATCTCTTTAGGTGGAGGTTGTATGGAAGTCTCTTCAGGGTACACTGTCTTCAAAGGGCAGGCTTAAGATGGGGGAGCTATTCCCTCAGAGCAGACAATCAGAGGTTTGTCTAGCAAAGACTCGGCAGAATCCAAGGTCACAAGATCTCCACTGCCATCATTATCAACCCATATTTTCCTATCCCAGTTTTTATGATCTCATTCTTTTCCAATCAAAGCCTTTACTTTAACACATAAACACTGTAAGGTTGAGACTTTATTTTATGTTGTAAATCTACTACATGCACAGTGAGGCTCTGGGTCCAGTTATGAGATCTCAAGTCTCTGGCCACAGGAAATAAGATTTTCTTTCAGGGCACACATAGAAACATTTATATCTTTCACGCAGCATTTAAGTTGCAAATTTGAACCTTCAACTCATCTTTCATGTGCCTTTTTTTTTTTTTGGCATGCTAGAACTTTTTTAAATTAAGAAAATATCTGTACAAGAATAAGACACCACATACAACCACCCATTGTCAAGATTTATTGAGTTCTTCTTAACATAAATCAAACTGCAAGAAAATGGCTCAATGAACTGCAAGACTTCTATCAACTAAAAAACTGTACTCATACTTAATACCATTTATCTTTATGTACTTTTACATAGTTCCCAATAATGTGATTTAAACAGAAACTTTCTCTATGAAAGAGTACAACGATCTGTGTATTTTATCAATGCAGTGCGGATGTCAATTAGATAATTTCATTGTTCTGGAATTTTCAAAAATGGTCATGTGCTTTGTTCAAATGTAGCTCATTATTAGGGGATCTCCATTCTTTCACTTTCCAAGTCAGTAAAGTAAAAATTAGTTAATTTGCAATCTTTTTTTTAAAGGAATATTCCCATGTCTAACTATATTAATATAAATGATTGCTCTTAAATGTCATTATACCCAAACTTAGAAACATAGTTGTGAACCCTTGAAAAGGTATCTGGCATTTTCATTAACTGACTTAAACTTGAAATAGTTTCGAACTGATACTGCAGATACGCTAAGGGTGATCCACAGGATTTTTGGGTGCTATATTCTAACAAAGTATCTATGGGTAAAAACTGAAATGACTGCATAACATTTAAAAGAAATTTAACAGCTGCACTAAGAAATCAATACCTATATTATACAACAATTAGTAACATGACTTTTTAAATGTTTAGGCTATCACAAAAAAATCAGTAATAGAAATCATCATTTATATTTTAATCACAAGCACTGCTCCTAAAACACAATCTAGGAACTTATTTATAACCAGATCTAAACAACATATATTAAAACTATGCTTAAGTCTATTTTTCTGACAAAGATTCAAAGTAAGACAGAACAGTTTTACCTTCTCGTAAACATTCTGGCAAAAAAAAAAAAAAAGCCAGATCAAAGTAAGATAAGGAGTCAAAATTGGCAATCATTCTATTTATTATGGACAAAGAGTGGCACTGAAGTGAAATCTCAGAACATATTGCTTTCTATATATGCAGGTGTGATCTTATTTGTAAACCGAGTATTTACAAAGGTCCTAGAAAGCTATAGCCAACTTGATAACAACCCAAGCTTTCAATTTATATTTTGTCTCCCTAATATTCAGTTGTCAGTACCTTCAGCTAAGCCTTTCAACATCTAATGTGAGTTTATATCCTACTTACACTATTCAGTGTTCACATATAGATTTACAAATATTTTATGTGACACTATATAGAATATTACTTATAATTTTTCTAGAATAACAACTTTAATTTCAAATTAAAATTGGAGCATCTGGGCTTTTTAAAAACTTCTTCCAATTTCTAAATTATTCTTTTTAGGAAGTCACTGAAGGAAACTGAACTTAAAGTAAAAAGCTAACTTTCATAAATTTTAATCAAAAAGGGATCACTATAAATAGATTCAAGTTAATGCTATTCTAGACAAATATAATAAATCAAGGAGCACTTGACACTGACAACACTGAACTTTCTTTAAAAACCACAGGCGCGTCTATTGTATCAGCTGATGTGCAGAACCTTGTGATAAAAAGAGGCTAGTTAATAAGATTTGTGAGAGTATGTTACATGATAAAAAAGAAGTGAACTTAAGCCAACACATTAGTAACGCTAATAAGTAAACACATCAGAAAAGCAACTTCCAGAATATAAGCAATTAACTACCACAGTTCTAGTAATTCTCTTCCTTTTAGAAGGGAAGACAACAAAATAAATTTTATCACAACAAATACATCAGTAGTAGAAAACAAATGGATAATTCACATTATAAGAGGTTTTTCTTTGGGGATGCAAGTTTACAAAATTGAAAACACTAAGTAAAATGGATTCATATTAAGATTTCATGGTAACAGAAAAAATTGAGGGAAGAGTATTTTTCCTTGAGGGAAGAGTATTTTCCATAACTGGTCCAAAAAGCACCTATGAAACTGTGCCATCAGCTATCACGATGGAGGTTTTGTATTCTTCTGTCAATTGCAGCATAACAAAAGGCATTTCACAGCATAACTTTAGTGAAAATGTTATCTGGTCTAGAACTACACAGAAAGCAATTGAAAACTCTTAATAGATTCAAATACACGAATTTTTCTGGGTAGCAGCAGTTGTTCCTATACTTGCCTTTTAAAAAATATGAAACAGAAACAATAAAGTGGGAGGAAAAGGGAGAATCAGAGAATTAAGAATAAGAGTTGCAGCATTAAATAGAAAAGTAAATATTTAAATATATAAGAGTAAAGGAAACTTTAAGGAAACAGCACTGTGCAACTTTCAATTGCACCAAGTAAAGTGCACTCCCTAAAATATTCACTGATAACATTTTCCCTTATGTTGAAAACACAAAATCTATGTATCAGTATTTCCGATATTTAAAAAAAAAAAAACATCTAATATTGTAGCCCTGGAGTTCTCTTCCAGTTTTTTTTTTTCTTTTTTCAACCATTCAGATGTACACTGCAGGAATATTTATTCACATAATTTTGCTTAATACATTTTTTTCTACACAAGGCTGAATTTAGCAGTTCCTATAGAATAACATTTTAATTACAGTTAATAACACATTAATAAATTTAAAATTCTTCATATTTGCTTAAAAAATCATTTATCAAATGCTAGCCTCCAGATTATCTGGAAAAGTAAAGATGCAAATTGCTATAAATCTGGCACCCCAATTAAATTCTGATTTTTAAAAGTATATAAAATGTCCCTCAAATTATCCCAAGTTCCATTCCAGAAAATTTTATTTTACCCTTTTCATAAGTTAAGTTTGGACCCTCCTAAACATTTTGCCCAAGTGTGGAAAAAACTGCCTGAAGATGCAAAGCACAATAAAATAATCTTATGAAAATAAACAAAAAATACCCGTTAAAACTACATTATCTTAGCTGGCAGCACGTAAAATCAGTAATTCATATATTTTTAAAAGTTGCATAGCTGCAAGATGATTTACTGATGATTAATTGCTGAGCAGTTTTATTTAAGAAGAAACAATGTATTTAATAAATTGCAATTCAGAAGACAATCCTAGATTCAATTTATGAAAATATAATTATATAACTTGATTTACTGTTTGGGCTGCATTCTGATCATGTTAAACCCTTGAAAAATATTAATATATTTTAGCTTTCCTATGTAGGAGTCTATTTTCCATTCTTGGGGGAAATATGGAAGAACTTGAGATCATGGTCTACATTCAGAGAATGCTTTACTGCTTGATTACACTTCTTAGTTTCACATTTAAGATTTTAATTTATAAGAAATAAATTATGTGATTTTCAATTTAAGAATAAATGAATGTAGAAATAATATGCTGGGGAAAATAAGAGACCCCAAACTAAAAAAAAGAAGAAAAAAAAATCAAAACACAACTAGTTGCGCAGCTCTAGAGAACTTAATACAAAGTAAATCAACTTTTAAATCAAGTTAACTTTGGCACCTGAATATAAAATGTTTATCAATATTACCTATGTAGATGACTATTAAGGGATGTGCAGCATTTTCAAAATCCCTGAGTGTCCTTTATGGGCATGTTTGGTACACTAAGTGCTGTGGTAATTGTCCTCTTCAGCAGGATTTCTTTTTTTTTTTTTTCCTGTATGATTGTCCATCTCTTGTAATACCGAGTCTCACAGAACTCAGATTTCTGGCTGAGTACACCTGTGTTTTTATTTTTATTTTTCCAGAGACAGATGTTCATATCCTCTAGGTTTTTCAAGCATCTTGAATACATAAGAAAACCTATAATACAGGAATCTGATGCTTAATCTGAAGGGTACTCAGGGCAAGATCTATTTACTTCAAACCATTCATCTATGCAGCCTTTATGATATATGCATAAACAAGGCAGTCGTGCTATATAGTATCTCCTTGCTGCAATTCTTCAAGGCATATTGCACATTCCCCAGCATCTTTACTCAGTACATCCTCATTATAGGTTATTCTTGGCTTTGTTAAACACATGACAAGATGCAAGTCCATTTCATCTGAGGATACAAATTTTGAGCATACAGCGCACTTAAATCCTCCAACCATGTGCGGCGAGAGGTGAGCAGGTAAGGAGCCATAACCAGGCACGGCCCGCCGGAGCCTCCGCCCGCCAGCGCCTCCGCCCGCCGGCTGGTCTCTGCCGCCGCCGTCCTCGGGGCTGCTGTGGACCGAGTCCTGCGAGCCATACGAGCCGCTGCTACTGCTGGGGATGCTGAAGGAGGGCTGTGCGGCGCGGGCCCCTGACGCCACGGTCCCCACGGCCCCGCCAAGGGAGCGGCTGCGTTGGGCCAACGAGGCCGCCGTGGCGCCGCCCGAGGCGCTAGGCTGGTGCGCCTTTCATGTGCCTTCTAACCATCTGTATTTCCTCTTCTGAGAACTGTTCATGTCTTTTGCCCATTTTTTGATTGAGTTCTTTGTCTTTTTTGTTGTTGAGTTGAAAAATCTCATTATATATTCTAAATACTAAACCCTTATCTGACATGTGGTTTCCAAATACTCTCTCTCATTGCATAGGCTGCCTTTTTAGTTTCTTGACAAAGTTCTTTAATGCACAAAAGTGTTTATTTTGAGGAGTTCCCATTTATCTATTTATTTCTTCAATGCTCATCCTGTGGGCATAAGATCTAGGAACCCACCTCCTATTACAATTCTTATGAGATATTTCCCTACGTTTTCTTCTAAAAGTTTTATCCTCTTAGCTCTAATGTTTAGGTCTTTGATTTTTTTTTTTTTTTTTTTTTTTTGCTTGTTTGGAAGAGAACTACTGAATTTATTTTCTAGAAGAAAAAGAGACCATTATACTGGAACATTTTTAACATGGTGGCATGCTCTTATCTTATAAACTACAACAAAAGCTGCTTGTAGAAACTATTTAATGAATATCTGCCCCTATTAAACAAGCAAGATATCTGAAATATTAGAGAAGCCAAATGATATGTGCCTTCATTTCTTTCTGTTACCTCCAGTTGCTAGCATACTGGCCTCTCACATAAATATATTTAACGTATTCACGTAGGTATCAATCATTGAATTGATGGGATCATATATTTGACCTCCATATAATGGTGCTATTTCTGCATGCCTGATCACTTTCTGGGTGTCATACAGGAAGAACATGCTGAAAAGAACCACTCCACCATAAATTGCCACTGAGTACAAGGTAGCACCAGCCACTGTGGTGGGTGGAAGAAACATAGATCCCAGTGAGGACACAAAGACAAGACCTAGGCCCACTTTCAGTGGTGCACCCATGTTCATAAACTTCTAACTGGGAACATATATGGCCACAATGGAAAGGCTGACCACAATACTAGCTGTATACCAAGTAGCTCTGATGAGAAGAGGGCCCCCAAGTATTGCTAGAGGAGGCACCACAGCACCCATCACATCAGAATGTAGCAACCAAACAAGATACTTTGGGCCAGGGCTCTGGTCATAGGGTGTGGTAGTTAGATTCAGTTGTCAACTTGGCCAGGTGAAGGTACCTAGTTCTGTTGCTGTGGACATGAGCCAATGGTACGTGAACCTCATCTGTTGCTCATCATATCTGCAGTCAGCTAAGAGGTGTGTCTGCTGTAATTAATGATGTTTGATTTCATTGGCTGGTGCTTAAATGAGAGAGCTCAATGTAGCATGGCCCACGCAGCTCAGCATACCTCATCTCAGCACTTGCAGCTCAGCCCAGGCCTTTGGAGATGCAGAAAGAAATCATCCCGGGGAAAGTTGTTGGAACCCAGAGGCCTGGAGAGAATGCCCGCAGAGGTCACCCTGTGCCTTCCCACATAAAAAAGAACCTCAGTTAGAAGTTAGCTGCCTTTCCTCTAAAGAACTAATGAAATAAATCCACTTTATTAAAAGCCAATCTGTCTCTAGTGTGTTGCATTCTGGCAGCTAGCAAACTAGAACATAGGGTATAGATCATACCAGCATTTCAGCTCCAATCATAGTTACAAAGGTTGTACCACCAATTGTAAACCAAGAGCCTCTCATCATGAACTTCATGAGAACAGGAGAGCTGCTCACTGCCAAAGCAGACAAAGCTGTTAAACCAATACTTCCTGCTAAGTACATGTAAGTAGAATGAATTCTATCCTTCACATACCAAGGCCAAATTACAGCCTTTTCAATAGCTCCAATCTCACGAGACATTCCCAGGACGTATTTCCAATGCTCCAAGACCAATAGCAGCCTATCCAGCAACAAACCATCTTCCCATCTGATCATTTTTAAGTATTTTTTTCTATTGATGGCTCCAATGGTGCATCTTTTAGTTCTTGGCCAGTTTTCCCATGCCAGATCCCAATTCTTATCCTGTGGGCATTCTCCTTGCTAGTTGTTAAGAGCCATTGATTCTTTGTGATGGAATTCCTCAGATCAGGGGAGGTATTGGTGAAAACTGGGTGGAAAACCCTGGAAGGCAGTGTCCAGAGACATGCAAACCTTGCTACTAGCATGATGATGGTGCAACAGGTTTACCAAGCTGATCTCGAGATGCTCAGTACTTGGTCACCTCCACCGTGCCTTCTCCTTCCAGGCCGCTGAAATGCACCACAGCTCAACCTTCCCTAATCTTCTGCCTAACACTTATTCCTTTGATCCATTTTGAGTTAATTTTTGTATAAGGTGCAAGATATGGATCTTCTTCCATTCGTTTGCATATGGATATCCAATTCTCCAAGCACTATTTATTGAAGAAGCTGTTCCTGTCCCAGGTGAGTTGGCTTGACTGTCTTATCAAAGACCAATTGTCCATAGATGAGAAGGTCTATTTTTGAGCACTCTATCAATTCCACTGGCCAGTATATTTATCTTTATGCCAGTCCATGCTGTTTTGACCAATGTAGCTTTGTAATAGGCTTTAAAGTCAGGTATTGTGAGACCTCCCAATTCATTTTTCTTTCTCATTTTTCTTAGCTATTTAGGGTACCCTGCCTGCCCTTCCAAATAAATTTGGTTATTGGATTTCCTGCAAAGTAAGTTTTTGGGATTTTAATAGGTATTGCATTGAATCTATAAATCAATTTGGGTAGAATTGACATCTTAACTATGTTTAGTCTTCCAATCTATGAACGTGGTAGACCCTTCCATTTATTTACATCTTCAGTAATTTCTTTTAGCAATTTCTTGTAGTTTTCTGTGTATATCCTTATTTAAATTTATTCCTAAATATTTCATTCTTTTGGTTGCTATTGTAAATGTAATTTTTTCTTGACTTCCATCTCAGATTGTTCATTATTAATGTATAGAAACACTACTGACTTTTGGGTCTTGATCTCGTAGCCTGCTACTTTTCTGTACTCTTTTATTACCTCTTTTTTTTTTTTTTACCACTTTGTTGTGGATTTGGGGGGGGTTTCAAAATATAATATTATTTCATCTGCAAACAGTGCGAGTTTTACTTCTTCCTTTCCAATTTGGATGACTTTTTTTTTCTTTTTATTGTCTAATTGCTCTGACTAAAACTTCCAGCACAATATTGATTAACAATGGTGACAGTGGAATCTTTATCTTGTTCCTGATCTTAGGGGTAAAACTTTCAGTCTTTCCCCATTGAGGATGATGTTAGCTGTGGGTTTTTCATATATTCCCTTTATTATGTTGAGGAATTTCCCTTCTATTCCTATCCTTCAAAGTGTTTTCAACAGGAAAGGATGTTGAATTTTGTGAAATGCCCTTCCTGCATCAATTGAGATGATCATATGGTTTTCCTGCTTTGATTTGTTGATATAGTGTATTACATTAATTGATTTTCTTATGTTGACCCATCCTTGCATACCTGGAATAAATCCCCCTTGGTCATCGGATTATTATTTTATTTTAATGTGCTTGTGGATTCCATTTGCAAGTGTTTTTTTAAAGGATTTTTGCATCTATATTCATTAGAGAGATTGGTCTGTAATTTTCTTTTCTTGTAGCATGTTGCCTGGCTTTGGTAGGAGGGTGATGTTGGCTTCATAGAAATGTGTTAGGTAGCTTTCCCTCCTCTTCAATTTTTTGAAGAGTTTGAGCAGGATTGGTACTAATTCTTTTTTGAATGCTTGGTAGAATTCACATATGAAGCCATCTGGCCCTGGCCTTTTCTTTTTTTGAAGCTTCTTGATGACCAATTCAATCTCTTTACTTGTGATTGGTTTGTTGAAGTCATCTATTTCTTCTTGAGTCAATGTTGGTTATTCTTGCCTCTCTAGGATGTTGTGCTTTTCATCTATGATGTCTAGTTTATTAGCAAAAAGTTGCTCATAGTATCCTCTCATTAACTCCTTTATTTCTGCAGGATCTGTGGTCATTTATGTCTCTTTTCTTATTTCTGATTTTATTTATTTGAATCTTCCCTCTTTTTTTTTATCATTCTAACTTAGGATCCATCAATTTTATTGATTGTCTCAAAGAACCAACGTCTGGTTTTGTTGATTTTCTTGATTGTTTTCATGTTCTCAATTTCATTTATTTCTGCCCTAATGTTTGTTGTTTCTTTCTTTTTATTTGCTTGGGGCAATTTGCTATACTTTATCTAGCTCTTCCAAGTGAATAGTTAATTCCTTGATTTTCACTTTCTTCTCTTTTAATATAGGATTTAAGGCAATAAGCTTCCCTGTTAGCACTGCCTTTGCTGCATCCCATAACATTTTTATCATCACATGACTGTATATTCATCACCATGATCACTTCTTAGAACATTTGCATGAATTCAGAAAAAGAAATAAACAGGAAAAAAAATCATACATACCAACCCTTTACCCTTCCCTCTCATTGATTGCTAGTATTTTCATCTATCCAATATATTTTAGCCTCTGGTTCCCCTATTATTTCTAATCCCCTTATCACTCCCTTTCATTGATCACTGGTATTTCAATCTACTAAATTTATTTTAACATTTGTTCCCCCTATTATTTATTTATTTTTAATCCATATATTTTACTGGTCTGTTGATAAGATAGATAAAAGGAGCATCAGACACAAGGTTTTCACAATCACATAGTCACATTGTGAAAGCTATATCATTATACAATCATCTTCAAGAAACATGGCTACTGAAACACAGTTCTACATTTTCAGGCAGTTCCCTCCAGCCTCTCCATTACACCTTAACTAAAAAGGTGATATCTATTTAATGCATAAGATTAACCTCCAGGATAACCTCTTGACTCTGTTTGGAATCTCTCAGCCACTGACACTTCATTTTGTCTCACTTCACTCTTTCCCCTTTTGGTTGAGAAGATTTTCTCAATCCCTGGATGCTGAGTCCCAGCTTGTTCTAGAATTTCTGTTCCACATTGCCTGGAAGGGCCACATCCCTGGGAGTCATGTTCCATGTAGAGAGGGGGAGGGCAGTGAGTTTGCTTGTTGTGTTGGCTGAGAGAGAGAGGCCACATCTGAGCAACAAAAGAGGTTCTCTGGGGATGACTCTTGGGCCTAATTTTAAGTAGGGTTAGCCTATCCTTTGTGGGGATAAGTTTCATATGAACAAACCCCAAGATTGATGGGTCAATCTATTGCTTTTGTTATCTCCACTGCTTGTGAGAATATCAGGAATTCTCCACTTGGGGAAGGTGAATTTTTCCCCTGCCTCATCATTCCCCCAAGGGGACTTTGCAAATACTTTTTTTATTCACTGTTCAAATCACTCTGGAATTTATCAGGGCATCACTCTGGACAAACCTACAAAATCTCATGCCCTACTCAAGGTTCCACGTACTTATGGTGTTCAGTTAAACTATCCACATAAGTCATATTAGGAACGCATCCCATAACTTTTGATATGTTGTGTTTTCCTTTTCATTTGCCTCAAGATATTTACTGATTTCTATTGTAATTTCTTCCTTGACCCACTGGTTGTTTAAGAGTGTGTTGTTTATTCTCCACAAATTTGTGAATTTTCTGGCCCTCTGCCTGTTATTGATTTCCAATTTCATTCCTTTATGATCCAATAAAGCATTTTGTATGATTTCAGTCCTTTTAATTTTATTGAGACTTTCTTTGTGATTCAGCATATGGTCTATCCTTGAGAATGATCTATGAGCACATGAGAAAAATGTGTATCCTGCTGTTCTGGGGTGTAATGTTCTGTAAATGTCTATTAAATCTACTTCATTCATTGTATTATTCAACTTCTTTGTTTCTTTATTGATCCTCTGTCTAGATGTTCTATCCATTGATGACAGCAGGGAAATGAAGTCTCCAACAATTATGGTAGAGGTGTCTATTTCCCCCTTCAGTGTTGTCAGTGTTTGCTTCATGCATTTTGGAGCACTCTGGCTCAGTGCAAAAATATTTATGATTGTTATGCCTTCTTGTTGAGTTGCTCCTTTTATTAATACAGTGTCCTTGTTTGTCTCTTTTAATTGTTTTACATTTGAAGTCTAATTTGTCAGATACTAGTATAGCTGCTCCTGCTATTTACTCATTGTAGTTTGCATAAAATGTCTTTTCCCAACCTTTCACTTTCAGCCTATTTTTGTCCTTGGGCCTAAAATAAGTCTCCTGCAGACAATATATGGATGGGTCCTGTTTTTTAATCCATCCTCCAGTTTATGTCTTTTGGTTGGAGAGTTTAATCTGATTACATTTACTGTTATTACTGTAAAGGCAGTACTTTCTTCTATTATTTTGCCTTTTATATTTTATATGCCATATCTAATTTTTTTCTCTTTTTATCTTCACTTATTGTCTTCATTTCTACACTCTTCTCCAGACCTCTCTCTCCTTCCTTTTAGTATCTGCCTGTAGTGCTCCCTTTAGTATTTCTTGCAGAGCTGGTCCCTTGGTCACAAATTCCCTCGGTGGTTATTTGTCTGAAAACATTTTAATCTCCACCTCATTTTTGAAGGCAATTTTGCTGGATATAGAATTCTGGGTGGCAGTTTTTCTCTTTTAGAATTTTAAATATATCATACCACTGCCTTCTCACCTCCATGGTTTCTGCTGAGAAATCCACACATAGTCTTATTAGACTTCCCTTGTATGTTATGGATTGCTTTTCTCTTACTGCTTTCAAAATCCTTTCTTTCTCTTTGAAATCTGACAGTCTGATTAGTAAGTGTCTTGGAGTATGTCTATTTGGATCTATTCTGTTTGAGGTATGCTTCACTTCTTGGATCTGTAATTTTATGCCTTTCATAAGAGATGGGAAATTTTCAGTGATAATTTCCCCCATTAGTCTTTCTCCTCCTTTTCCCTTTTCTTCTTCTTCTGGGACACCCACAACGTGTATATTTGCATGCTTCCCCTTGTTATTCAATTCCCTGAGATCCTGCTCATATTTTTCCATTCTTTTCCTGATATTTTCTTTTGTATGTCAGATTTCACATGTCTAGTCCATTCTTTTCCTGATATTTTCTTTTGTATGTCAGATTTCACATGTCTAGTTCACAAACCCTTTCTTATGCCTCTTCAAATCAATCGTTGTAGGTTTCCATTGGTTTTTTTTTTTCATCTTTTCTGCTGTGCCTTTCATTCCCATAAGTTCTGTAATTTGTTCTTTTTTTCAAGCATTCTATTTCTTCTTTTGTTCACCCAATGTCTTTTTTTATGTTCTCCCTCAACTTGTTGATTTGATTTTTGATGAGATTCTCCATGTCTGTTTGAACATCCTGAATTAGTTATTTCAATGCCTATTTGGAGTGTAGGTTTGTTTCTTTGACTGGGCCACATCTTCGATTTTCCTAGCATGACTCGTTATCTTCTGTTGGCATCTATGCATTTGATTTCCTTAATTAGTTTATTCTGGAGGTTGTTTTCACTCTTTTACCTAGGATTTTCTTGCTGGATGGCTTTTTCTCTATTGGTTCTTTGGCATTCAGTTCAACTTATTCTAGCATCTAGCATAGGTTCTTTTTTTTTTTTTAGCATTTCAAACTAAATTTATTTTAACATTTGTTCCCCCTATTATTTATTTTTATTCCATATGTTCTACTCATCCGTTGACAAGTAGATAAAGGAGCATCAGACACAAGGTTTTCACAATCATATAGTCACATTGTGAAAGCTTTATCATTATACAGTCATCATCAAGAAACATGGCTGCTGGAACACAGCTCTACATTTTCAGGCAGTTCCCTCCAGCCTCTCCATTACATCTTGAATAACAAGGGGATATTTACTTAATGCGGAAGAATAACCTCCAGGATAACCTCTCAACTCTGTTTGGAATCTCTCAGCCATTGACACTTTGTCTTATTTCACTCTTCCCCCTTTTGGTCAAGAAGCTTTTCTCAATCCCTTGATGCTGAGTCTCAGCTCATTCTAGGATTTCTGTCCCCCACATGGCCAGGAAGGTCCACACTCCTGGGAGTCATGTTCCACGTAGAGAGGGGGAGGATGGAGAGTTTGATTGTTGTGTTGGCAGGAGAGAGAGGCCACATCTGAGCAACCAAAGAGGCTGTCTTGGGGGTGACTCTTAGGCCTAATTTTAAGTAGGCTTGACCTATCCTTTGTGGGGTAAGCTTCATATGAACAAACCCCAAGACTGGGGGCTCAGCCTATAGCTTTGGTTGTCACACTGCTTGTGAGAATATCAAGAATTCAACTTGGGGAGGTTGAATTTTCCCCTATTCTCACCATTCCCTGAACGGGACTTTAGCATGGGTTCTTTATAACTGATCAGAATTTTTCAGTTATATGAAGCCCCCCCCCCTTTTTTTTGAGGAGGGTCTCCTCTTATATTATAGACCACAGCTAGATTTTCACAGACTAGACTGGCCCACATCTCAGGAGGAGAGAGTAGCCTGCATCAGTTTTCCCTGAGGGTGAGGCTCAGCAGATTGACAGACATTCCTACAAAGCCTCTGGACTCTGCTTTTTCTATTCTGCCCAGCATGTGACCCTTGACTGCCATGTTGCTTCCCACCAGTGATGTGATGACTTTAATTTCAGCAGATTCTGCTGCCATGGTCATAGTTGAGGGAGAGGTGAAGTTGTAGGTTGCCATTAATTGCTTCAGTTTTCCAGTCCCTGGGGCCTGAATTCCTTGAGAGAGAAATTCTACTTGAGCTGGGTGCACCTTTCTCTTGGGGAAAATACACCCTTTAGGGAATTAACTCCTTTCACCTGCCTAGTTGCTTTGTCTCTCAGACAAGCTTAATTCTGTCCTTGCCTGGAGCAGTACTGGAGCCTGAGAAGGGTTCCACTTCTATCTAATGAGAGTTCTGTGTAGGTCTCATTCAATCCAGCTTGTCCAGACTTGTGTATGCTGTGTGTCTGGCCACTGATATAGCCCCAGCAGTTGTTTTGTACTGTTCCTGGCTGTTTACTAGCTTCTCTGGAGGCTGAACTAAATTCCACACTTCACTAAGCCACCATCTTGCCCGGCTTCTAGGACAGACACTTTCTAAAGCTCCGAAGATAAATGACTCTCAGACTTTGAAATGGAGTTTTCCCTACAGGTTTTCAAAACTGCTTGGGGTTTTCCCCACGCTGCAGCCCAAGGCAGGTGAAGCCATGGGTGCCGCAACTCCGCAGCCACCACTGCAGCCACCCAGTCCCAGGAAGAGAAGTTAAACTTATAGAGAAATCTAATGGACAACCTCCACAGCAGGGATTAAAATCTTCTCTCCCTCTCCAACCATCTTGTGATATGAACTCCTCTATGACTTGCTCCAGTGGAACCAGCCTATGCCCCCATACTCTGTGTACTCTGAAAACAACATGTTCATTAATTACCAAAACTGGAGGCATACCCTGTGTTGGAGACATGCCCCTGCCCCACGTAGTTCCAAGGAGGATTTGACCAGACCATCACATGCATCTATGTACAATGTCTAAAAGAGATCCACATCCAGTGATTGAAGATTATACCCACTGATGACCATAACTGTGAGAACATTCAACATTTGTTAAAAATCTCCTACTTGCCAGACACACTGTGTGAGGCCCATCACATGTTTAGATCATGTGATCCTCATAAGAACTCTGCAAAGTGAAGTGTTAAATATTTTCCCGTCTAATGGATGGCAAAACTGAACTTCAAAGAAGTAAAACAGGTTATCCAAGGTCACCCAGTTTATAACAGGCTGATGCAAATGTGACTCCAGAGCCCACTCCCTTAACTGCTACACAGGTTACACCACCTTGGACATTAGAGAGAAGAAATGTCACTGGGGAAGCACAACACAGCCAGATGAAAGAGGATAGAACCTCTAACCAGAGGAGGCCATCATCACCATGCTTGGGAGAGGTGCAGCTGCATTGCCTTCAGATAGTAACAAACAACAATCCAAATGGAGTGCAGGTGCTGTAAAATGATTCAAAGCTATATCTTTGATCCAGTTCAAGTGCCTTCCCCGGGCTACATCAATGAAGTAAACAGTTGCAAGCTAGATGAAGATAATGCTGTTAAACTAAAAGGCCAACAGAGCAGTGAAGTCCTGGTGCATAAAAACGACCTTCAGAATGAGGGCTTGAAGAGAACTGAGAGCAGAAGCAGGACAGCTAATCCACAGGTGCCCTGCTGGCCTCCCCAAGGACCTGACCCTCAGGGGGACGGAGGGGGGCCCTGCACAGAGGGGACTGGTGGTGCCGTCGATGGTATCAACACTGTTGCTGCTTTGCAGCCCACCAGGAATCCCAGGCCCCACCAGGGTGACAAGGGCCCCTTGGGCAGTACTCCAAATGGCAATCACCCGACTCAACCCTTCATTGATGGAAAGAAACAGGACCAGGCACTGTTGGCTTTAGAAGAGACCTTAGTCTTCCAAAATGGAAACTTCAGGGTTCCTTCCAGGGAGGAAGCCATGCTGTGGAAATTCAAGACCATATCATTCAGATCCCAGCCCCAGATTACCCTCAACTTTGGGGCTCAGTAGTAGACAGTGTTGCTCATGAAGAAAGGGATTGTCTTTTCCAGAACCATGCTGATGATGAGCCCCTGGAGAGAATTCACCCCAGGTCAGGGGAGCATGGCTGGAACATGCCCTTCTCCATGAAGAGAAGCTGGGACTCATTAAATGAGGCTGTGAGATAGAGGTTTTAAGTGTCTACTTTAAGGAGTTGGGTCCTGCTCATGGTGCACCTGTGGTTGATACAAGAAATGGGCAGGAGGCTGCCTGTGGCTCCCACGGAGACCAGAATGGAGAGATAGTGGATGAGGATGCAGCAGTGGAAGAAGCCCTTGTGGCTTTAGAAGCTGCTACTGTGGGAGAAGATGTCGATGAGGCATATTAGGGTAGGTGGGTAATGCAAGCAAGTAAGCTACTGCCTGGACATCTATGAGCAGGTCGGGATGTGTTTGCTCCTTAGACCCAGGGCTGACACTCCACCAGCATGCACCTGGGCAGCCTGACCAGTGTTTACATCCAGCATCCCTTCTGTCGGTATCTGGGCCATACTGCTTCTTAAATATTTGGCACATCACTCTGTTGATGGGCTAACCTTCAGGACACTAGTATAGAAAATCAGAATGGGGTATTGTGCCCATGTCCAAAGCACATCTAGAAATTAAACAACCTGCTTGCCAACCCTCCAAGCTCCTGAGAATATCGGTAAAGATGTTCATTAGAATGCTCTGAGATCCAGACCCTTAATCTCAATGGCACAGAATCACAGAGCATTGCTTGACTGTCAATGCCTTATCTTGTTTTTCGAGCCAGACGTTGGTACCTACATGGAAAAGGTAAATATCCCAATGCAAGTGCCTACTGTATACCTAGTGCATGGCATACCTTCGGGGACAATAACCCAGGGAACTAATAACTAACATTTCATTTGACAGTGAGTTAAGCTCAGCAGCTTTCAGGGTGGAGCAGAAGTCACCAATAAACAAATGGTTAGTCTTTAGCTGTGATATTAAGATACATTGACCTTAATGCTTTTGTTGTTTTTGCATTATTACTTTTTAATCTCCTTTGAGATTGAAGAGGCTGGCCAAAATAATTCTTAAAACTACTTGTGTCATATTTGGGTTTTAAGTCCATGAGGTCTGGAATAGCGAAGTGATCTATGGAGTGTTTTACACTGTTAAATGTCTGGTTCTGATTAAAATGTAAAAAAATAAATAAAAATAAAAAAACTGCTTGGGTCTGGTGACCCCTGTGTTCCTTCCAGTTTCTCCCTATGGAAATGGGAATATGTATTCTGTGACTGTCTTTCCTTTGTATGTTGGCAGCAAATACTTCTGAGTTTTACAGGTCCAGAGTCAGAGGAGAATTTTGTCTTAGGACAGACCATGCCTGTAGCTGACTTTGATGAGATTTTTTACTCTTTCTGACTTTGTATTGCATTTGTATTGTTACTGAAATGGTTTAAGGCTTTCTGATATTGTTATGGAATGAATGAATTTTGCATTTGGGAAGAACATGTATTTGGGAGTCCAAAGGTGGAATGTGCCAGTTTGAATCTATTGTGTAATCCAGAAAAGCTGAGTTCTTTAATCCTCATTCAATGTTGCTGGGTGGTATCCTTTTTTATTGTTCCCATGGAGATGTGACCCACCCAATTGTGAGTGGTAACTTTTGATTAGATTGTTTCTATGGAGCTGTGTCTTCACCCATTCAAGGTGGGGTTCTTAAAGGAGCCCTTTAAGAGGGAACCATTTTGGAAAAAGGTTTAGTGCCCACACAGCCAGAGACCTTTGGAGATGAAGGAAAACACCCCTAGGGAAACTTCATGAAACAAGATGCCAGCCGAGAAAGCTAGCAGACCTTGCCATGTGCCCTTCTAGCTGAAAGAGAAACCCCAAACTTCATCGGCCTTTTCGAGTGAAGATAACCTCTTGTTGGCGCCTTTATTTGGACATTTTCATAGCCTTGCTTTAATTTGGACATTTTCATGGCCTTAGAATTACAAACTTGCAACTTAATAAATTCCCCTTTTTAAAAGTCATTCTGTGTTTGGTATATCACACTCTGGCAACTGTCAAACTAGAATGCCCAGCAATACCACTACTCCATATATACCTAGAAGGGCTGAAAGCCATGACACAAACAGACATTTTCACACTGATGTTCATAGCAGCATTATTCACAATTGCTGAAAGAAGAAAACAATCCAAGTGCCCATCCACAGACGAGTGGGCATACAAAATGTGATACATACATATGATGGATTATGCAGCAGTACAATGAAATGAGGTTATAAAGCAGATGACAAGATGCATAACCTTGAGGACATAATGTTATGTGAAATAACCCAGACACAGAAGGATAGATACTGTATGATTTTACTCTTATGACCTACATAAATGTAAATTCAGTGGCTTAAAATGTAGAATATATTCTAGAGATACACAGAAGCTAGATACGGGTGAATGGTTAGCTAAGGGGGTTGAACTTAAATGTATGAGAGTTCATAGAAGTGGAGGTAGTTCATTAGTGGGTTTGTAAGTAACATTGCCATATTAAAGCTGAGCACAATTGAAAGGGGTCATATAGAGCCATGTATCACACTGATTAACATTGCAAATATAAATAAGTTCTTGCATGAACTACTACAAAGGCATTAATCTCATAGAAAGAGTGAATGATAGAGGAGCATATGGGACAAACCACTATGGCATGCGATGCCTATATTTAATAGGAAGACAATAATAGTTCCACAGCAATACCAGGGGTAAATAATCAGAGGGGGGAGAGGAAAAGAGCTAAGGGGAAGCTTGGATTTTCTATTTGGTGAGGTGGCATTTACCTTTTTTCTCTTTTGAGCAAAGAAAATTGTGTAAATTGAGAGGGTTGATTGTACAACTAATTGAGGATAATGTGAGACATGGACTGGTGACTTTGGACATTATCCATGATGCCCAGTGCTTGGAGGTGGCTGAAGGATACCGAAAAGAAGCAGAGTAGTGAATTGTGGTGTACACATCTGATGGAATACTGCATGAATACAGAAAGGAACAAAGTCATGAGGCACCCAGTGAGGTTAATGAACCTTTGGGACATTATGTGGTACAAAATAATCTAGAAACAATAGAACAAATATTGAATGGTCTCACTTAGAAAAAACTTATAGGAAAATTGGGGCCTAGACTGTAAGCTCCTATAGCCATTACATTTAGTCAGAAGCTGTGTATTAGTTTGCTAATGCTACTGGAAATCAATATACCAGAAATGAAATGGCTTTATAAAGGGAATTTAATAAGTTGCAAGTTAAAATTCTAAGGCAACGAAAATGTCCAAATTAAGGCACCAACAAGAGATTGCATTCACTCAAGAAAGGCTTATATGTTTATAGCAGCAATGTTTTAGCAGCATTACTTACAATTGCCAAAGATGGAAACAGCTCAAATGTTCATCAACAGATGGACAGCTAAACAAGCTGTGGTATATACATATGATGGAATATTATGCAGCTGTAAGACAGAATAAAGTTATGAAGTATATAACAATATGGATGGACCTTAAGGACATTATGCTGAGTGAGATTAGCCAGAAACAAAAGGACAAATACTGCATGGTCTCACTAATATGAACTAACATTAATGAATGAACTTGGATAATTTCAGTTAAGAACAGAGGTCATCAGGAGATAGAAATAGGGTAGATATTGGGTAATTGGAGCTGAAGGGATACAGATTGTGCAGCAGGACTGATTGTAAAAATTCAGAAATGGATAGCACAACGCTACCTAACTGTAATACAATAATGTTAGAACACTGAATGAAGCTGAATGTGAGAATGATAGAGGGAGGAGGCCTGGGGGCACAAATGAAATCAGAAGGAAAGATAGATGATAAAGACTGAGATGGTATAATTTAGGAATGCCTAGAGTGTATAATGATAGTGACTAAATGTACAAATTTTAAAATGTTTCGCATGAGGAAGAACAAAGGAATGTCAATAATTCAGGGTGTTGAAAACAGATGGTAATCAATATTTTAAAACTTTAACTTATGTGTGAGACTAAAGCAAAAAATGTTTCTGTTTATATTTATATTTTGACTAGTGTATTTCCTATTATAACTTATGAGGACAGCTTAATTGAACACCATAAGTACATGGAACCTTGAGTAGGGCATGAGATTTTGTAGGTTTGTCTAGAGTGATGTCTCGATAAACCCCAGAAGGATTTGAACAGTGAATTAAAAAGTATTTGCAAAGTCCCCTTTAGGGAATGATGAGAAAAGGGGAAAATTCACCTTCCCCAAGTAGAGAATTCTTGATATTCTCACAAGCAGTGGGGACAACCAAAACAATAGGCTGAGCCCCCAATCTTGGGGTTTGTTCATATGAAACTTAACCCCTCAAAGGATAGGCTAAGCCTACTTAAAATTAGGCCTGAGAGTCACCCCCAAGAGAACCTCTTTTGTTGCTCAGATGTGGCCTCTCTCTCTCTCTCAGCCAACATGACAAGCAAACTCACTGCCCTCCCCCTCTCTATGTGGGACAAGATTCCCAGGGGTGTGGACCTTTCTAGCAACATGGGACAGAAATCCTAGAATGAGCTGGGAGTCAGCACCAAGGAATTGAGAAAACTTTCTCCACCAAAAGGGGGAAGAGAGAAGTGAGACAAAATAAAGTCTCAATGGCTGAGAGATTCCAGAGTCCAGAGGTTATCCTGGAGGTTATTCTTATGCATTAAATAGCTATCACCTTTTTAGTTAAGGCATAACAGAGGTTGGAGGGAATTGCCTGAAAATGTAGAACTGTGTTCCAGTAGCCATGCTTCTTGAAGATTACTAATTACAAGGTTACTAAGATACAGTTCAACAGTTTCAAGTACTTCCATCTAGCCCCTCCAATATATCATAAACTAAAAAGAGATATCTAAATAATGCATAAGAATAAGCTCCAGGATAACCTCTCAACTCTGTTTGAAATCTCTCAGCTACTGAAACTTTATTTTATCTCATTTATCTCTTCCCCCTTTTGTTCAAGATAAAAGGGGAGACATTTTGAAGAAACCTCAGATGCAGACACTTGGAGAACACTTGCATAAGAGCTGTCAGAGACATGGATTGTATCAGGATATAGCTTTCACAATGTGACTGTGTGATTGTGAAGATCTTGTGTCTGATGCTTCTTTTATCTACCTTATGGACAGATGAGTAAAACATATGGATTAAAAATAAATGAATAATAGGGTAACAAATGTTAAATAAATTTGGTAGCTTGAAATGTTAGTGATCAATGAATGAGAGAGGTAAGCAGTATGGTATATATGAATTTCTTTTTCTGTTTTCCTTTAATTTCTTTTTCTGAATTGATGCAAATGTTCTAAGAAATGATCGTGATGATGAATATATACAATGATGTGATAAAAAAAGAATGTTCACATTGTATGTTGATTGGTTTTATTAATAAAAATTTTTTAAAAATAAAGAAAGGCTAATGCTTCCCTCTGTTAGCTGGGAAGATATGTGGCTGGTGTCCACTGGTCCTTGTTCCTGGTTCCATTGGTTCCAGCTTCTAATGTCACTGGTTTCCTCTCTAAGTATCTGTGGGCATTCAGTTAGCTCCTCTGGGACACAGCTCTGGGTTCTGGCTTGCTTAGCATCTCATCCACTGGGCTCTGTCTGTGTCTATGCATCTTCACTCTCTGTCAGCTCTCTGAGCATCTCCGAACATCCGTGTCTCTGACAGTTCTTATGCAACTGTTCTCCAAGTGTCTGCATCTGAGGTTTCTTCAAAATGTCTCCCCTTTTATCTTGAACAAAAGGGGGAAGAGATAAATGAGATAAAATAAAGTTTCAGTAGCTGAGAGATTTCAAACAGAGTTGCGAGGTTATCCTGGAGCTTATTCTTATGCATTATTTAGATATCTCTTTTTAGTTTATGATATATTGGAGGGGCTAGATGGAAGTACTTGAAATGTTGAACTGTATCTTAGTAACCTTGATTCTCAAAGACAATTGTATAACTATAGCTTTTACAATGTGACCATGTGATTGTGAAAACCTTGCGTCTGATGCTTTTATCCAGAGTATGGACTGCTGGGTAAAAAAAAAAGGGACAAAAATAAATAACAGAGGGAATAAGGGGTAAAAAAAGTTGGGTAGATTGAAATGCTAGTGGTCAATGAGAGGGAGTACTAAGGGATATGGGATGCATGAGTTTTCTCCTTTTTTCTTTTTATTTCTATTTCTGGAGTGATGTAAATGTTCTAAAAATGATCATGGTGATTAATACACAACTATGTGATGATATTGTGAGCCATTGATGCTATACTTTGTATAGACTGTATGTGCATGAAGATATCTCAGTAATAATTTTTAAAAATATTTTCCCTTTTAAAGGACTCCAGTAAACTAATCAAGACCAGTCTTGAATCAAAGGAGTCACACTCCATCTAATCCAAAGGTCACACCCACAATTGGGCACACCACATCTCCATGGATATAATCTAATCAGAAGTTTCTGCCTCACAAGATTGCATGAGGATTAAAGAATGGCTTTTCTGGGGTACATAATAATTTGAAAACAGCAAATTTCCCCATCTGGACCCAAAAATAGATACTTTTTTTTTCCATATACAAAATTCAGTCACTCCATCACAATATCAAAAAAGCCTGAAACCATTTCAGTAACGATAGAAACACCATACAATATCAAAAATCTCATCAAAGGCAGTTACAGGCATGGTCTGTTCTAGGGTAAAATATTCGCCTCTGGCTTTGAACCTGTGAAACTCAGAACAAGTTGTCTGCTGTCAATATAGAAAGGAGAGACAGTCACAGAACACATGTTTCTGTTGCCATAGGGAGAAATTAAAATGTAAACAGAGGTCACCAGATCCCCAAACAGTTCCAAAAACCTTCAGGGCAAATACCATTGGATTTCATAGTCTGAGAGTCATTCATCCTTGGGGCTTTAGAAAGCAGCAGTCCCACCCTTTTCAAGGGTCTGTGCAGTGGATTTCCTCTCTCCAAATGCTGGGATGAGGATTGCAAGACTGGGGTTCATTGGAGTGACCACCTTTTTCTCAGTTCCACCTTCTTCAAACATCAGGGCAGCACCCAGAATCTCTGCCATCTCTGGGGCATACTCTCAACCCCTCCAGAACAATGGGGGTGGCAGTCAGGCTCCCCCCAATACCCAGCTTATGCACTCCACCCTCTCTGAGGTCTGGGGCAGCACAACATTTCCGTAGCAAGGAAAAGGAAGGCCTGCCCTATGCCGCTGGGGCAATCTCATCCTCTCCACATGGTTGGGTGTGCCCAATCTCCTGGCTTGATATTTATTGGCTCCAGACTTTAGCTTCCATGGTTCTGCTTCTGAAGTGATTTTTCTTCAGTTTGTCCCTTTCCAGCCCCTTTTAGTCCAGACTGGCAGCATTCATTCCATTTATACAGATCCCAAAACACTCTTGTTGATTTTCTATGCAGTATACTGGGATCATGCCCATCAGACAAAAGGATCTTCCCCAAATCCTTTCTGGGTAATACCCTCTCAAATCCTCACTTGTCCTGTAGTGGCTGACTGTTTCCATGTTTTGTTAAATCCTCATATGTGACACCACTATTTGGGGTCTCCCTTTCTGGAAGCCCAGAATTTTCCAGACCATCAATTTCTGGTTCGTTTGTATCCAACAGTTCAGTTCTCAGCTTATCTCTTTCCTGTCACATTTTACTATAAGCTGCATGGAGCAGCTAGACTGTATTTTCCACATTTAGTTTGGAAATTTCTCCTGCTAAATACCCAAGTTAATCACTCTCAAATTCAGCCTTCCATCCACAAAAAATGCCTTCCTTTCAGTTTGCACAACATTCCTCATTTCTGTCTAAAGCCTTATCAGAAGTATCCCTACAATCCACATTTCTACTAGCAGTCTCTTCAAAGCATTCTAAGTCTTCTCTATCAAGCCCCTCACTACTCTTCCAGAATCTTCCCCTTGATCATTTAAAAAGCTGTTCCGACATGCTTGGTATTTGAAAACCACAGCAGCACCCCACTTCTCCAGTACCAAAATCTGTATTCATTTGCTAATGCTGCCAGAATGCAATATATGAGAGATGGAATGGCTTTAAAAAGGGAATTTAATAAGTTACAAGATACAATTCTAAGGCCATGAAAATGTCCAAATTAAGGCACCAACAAAAAGTTACCTTCACTCTAAAAAAGCTGATCTTATCTGGAATACCTCTGTCAGATGGGAAGACACATGGGTGGTATCTGCTGGTCTCTGTTCCTATTCCATTGCTTCTGAAGCCAGTAGTTTCCTCTCTAAGCATCTGTGAGCATTCGCTTGGCTCCTCCAGGACACAACTCTGGATTCTTGCTTGCTTAGCTTCTCATAGGAAGGCACATGGTAATGTCTGCTGGGTTCTGCCTGTGTCTAGGCATCTGCTCTCTCTGTTGGCACTCTAAGCATCTCCAAACACCCATGTCTCTGTCAGCTCTGAAGCAACTGTTCTCCAACCATCTGCATCTGAAGTTCCTTCAAAACATTTCCCCTTTTAAGGAACTCCAGTAAATTATTCAAGACCCACCTTAAATGAGTGGAGTCACATCCCCATCTAATCAAAAGGTCACACCTACAATTGGGCATGTCCCATCTCCTCACGGATAATCTAATCAAAAGTTTCTACCCTACAATATTGAATCAGGATGAAAAGAAATGGGTGCCCCCACAAGATTGAATCAGGATTAAAACATCACTATTCTGGGGTACATAATAGTTTCAAACCATCACGAGCTGTAAATATTATTTCTAGATTTTGAGATGCGTGCTATATATGTATAACTTGGTGATTCCCTGGACATGTGGGTACCTGTGTGACACCTAAGACTCACAGTTGGAGTTCTGCAACTCTGGAAGTCAGTATTACTACTTACAACAACTGTTACAGAAACTGAAAAAGAAATCAGCCTTCAAATACAGATAAGAACAAAGCTGATCTGGTGAGGACTAGGGTAAATCAGAATACAAGGTAAAGGATGACAGTGTCTCTATTTTAGAACTTCACCTACTGTATGCGACCAAAGGAAAAGAGGTATGTTCTATCCATAACCTAACTTTTCTGTAGCACATAATCTAATTCAACCTACATGGATACCTCATTTAAACAATCCAAATACATAACATCCAGAATTGGAATGGGCCTTGTAATTCTGCATTGCTTAATGTATGCCCAGATATATCCCAGAGTATGTTGAGCAGATAATTAAAAAGTATTGGTAACTCTAGGATCTATCCTGTAACCACTTGTTGAAGAATGCTTTGAAAGCTATTGCTTTTTTATTTCTTTGCTTTGTATATATGTTATTCTATGCAATAACAAAAAAAAGATGTTTTCTCAAATATTGGGACTTCCATCTCACTAGGCCAAGCCCTTGGTCTTTAGGCTTGCTCTTATGAAGCTTATTTCTATAGAGGAGAAGCTAAGCCTACCTATAGTTATGCCTAATATTTACTTTCAGAAAACCTTTTTCATTGCTCAGATGTGACCTCTCTCTCTCTAAGTCTAGCTCTGCAGGGACAATCATTACCTTCCCCACCACATGAGACATGATATCCAGTGGTGAAAAATTTCCCTAGCAGCATGGGACATGATTCACAGGGATGAACCTATCCCTGGTACTGTGGGATCAGCAACACCCTCCTATCCAAAAGGGGGAAAAGAAATGTAACAAAACAAGATGTCAGTGCTTAAGAGAGTTCTAATAGAGTCAAGAGGCTATTCTGGAGGATACTCTTAGGCAAGCTTCAGCTAGTTATTGCTAATTCCCAGTTTGCCAAAACCATTTCTATTAACCCTAAAGAACACCTAGGGCTCTATCTGAGATTCTACAAAATTTTCAAGCACTAAGATTACTTTCCAGAAACCTACAACCTCCAGATATTTCCTAGGCCAGATAAGTCCTGAAACACAGAGGCGCCAGCCTCTCCAAGAATATCGACTAGTTCTATCCACCTATCCCATATTGTTGACATCCCTTTCCAAAATGAAAAGGTAGAATGGGCAGAGCCCAAATACCTAAAGATCGGGAGAAAGATCAAAGAAGAAGGTAGAGTTATGACAGAGAAGATAGGATTTAACAAATAAGGATGACTGCTGAATCATTATACTGATATTTCTTTTCATCTCCAGTGTCTTGGAGCACCTAGAAGGAAAAATCTGAAATTGTAGAACTGAGACTATTCTAAATTCTCAAATCTGTTCTCTAAGTACTTGCTACAATGTACTTCAAAATTTATTGCTTTTTTGTATATAAGTCTTTTACAATAAAAAAATATTTTTTAAAAATATGGTACTGACACAAGGACAGACATATGTAGCAATGGAATTGAATTGAGAGTTCATAAATCAACCCTCACATTTATGGACAACTGATTTTTGACATGGGGACAAAGATCAGTCATTTGGGAAAGAATAATCTCTTCAACAAATGGGGCTGAGAAAAGTTTATTCATATGAAAAGAATAATGGCAGACATCTACCTCACACTATATATAAAAATCAACTCAAAATAGATCAATGGCCTAAATATAAGAACTAGAACCATTAAACTCCTAAATGAAAGCATACGAATGCACCTTGAGGTCCTTCTCATAGGCAATGATTTCTTAGTCTTTAAATGCAAAGCATAAGCAGCTAAATGAAAAACAGATATATAAGACCTCTTTAAAATGAAAAATATTTCCATATCAAAGGGCTTCATCATGAAAATAAAAAGTGTACACAATGGGAGAAAACATTTGGATTCTATATATCCCATAAGGATTTAAAGTGAAGAATATATTAAGAATTCCTACAACTCAACAATAAAAAGACAAACAACCCAACTAAAATAATGGGCCCAAGTTCTGAGCATTTCTCCAAAGATACACAAATGGCCAAAAATCACATGAAAAGATTCTCAACATCACTAGCTATTTGGGAAATGCAAATCAAAACCACAATGTGATACAGTTTCACACCCACTAGTATGACCACTGCTTAAAAACAAAAAAACAGAAAATAACAAGTATTGTAGAGAATATGGAGAAATAAGAACACTCATACTGTAGCACAAAAACCAGGAATGAGGCCACAGGCCTCCAGGAACATCCCATGAAATTAGAACAGGCCAAGACTAAGGATCCATAGTTTTGGGAAGAAGGTTTTATTTTCTATGGCCATAGGGGCAACTGAGTAGCCTCTGAAAGTCTGAGCCCCCAACAAAAGGCAATCTTAGCTTTTATAGACTGCATTACATGCTAGAGAGAAGGTAAGCTCAATATGGCCACCGGCAATATTAAAGAAAAGCAAGTGGTTAATTTAAGGCGCAAAACGGCTTACAGAAGCAGGATGAGCTGTTAGGGAAGGGTCCCCATCCCAGGTGTCTCATTTCACTTGCCCACAGTTTCACCCATTCCTGAAGACTAGGAGAGGGGGTTTCTATCCCAGGAATGTGTCTTATCTCACTTTTGCCTGCAAGTTTACCTGCTCCTGAAGATCAGGAGGGGGGGGCTTGGGGGTTTTCCACAGAGAAGGCAGCTGAACCAGAAGAAGGGAGGGAAAGGCCTGCCTGCTTTAAACCTGCTTGCTACATTACATTGTAGGTGGAAATGTAAAATTGTGCAGCCTCTGTGTAAAATAGTTTGGTAATTCCTCAGAAAGTTAGAATTACTGTAAGACCCATCAATCCAGTTTCTAAGTATATACCCCAAATAATTGAAAGCAGGGCCTCAAACAGATGTCTGCAGACTGATATTCATAGCATCAGCATTCACAGTAGCCAAACAATGGAAGGAGCCCAAAAGTCCATCAACATATGAATGGATAAGTAATATGTGGTATACATATGCAGCACAGTATCATTCAGCTGTAAAAGAGAACACAATTTGGATGACCCTTGAAGACATCAAGTTGATTCAAATCAGTTAGACTTAAAATTGTTAATATTGTTTTCTCTCACTTATATGAAATAATTAGAAAAACAAATTCATTTACTCAAAAATTAGAATACTGATGATATTTTGAATTACTGATTATATATGTAGAACAGAATGACCATATGTTAAGAATGTTTGTGTTTTTTTGTCATTTTTTTTAATTTAAAAATTAATTTAAAAAAATTAGAATACAGTTTTCCAGTTCCTGTGGTGGGGGTAGGGAATGAGTAGTTAATTTTAAATTGGTGTAGAGTTTCTATATTGGGTGATGGAAAAGTTCCAGCAGTGCATAATGGTGACAATAGCACAGAAGTATGAATGTGATTAATAATCAATGAATTATATATTTGAATGTGATTAAAGGGGAAATTTTTTATCATATATATGTATTACTACAATAAAATGAACTAAAAGGACTGTGCAACACAAACAGTGAACTCTAATATAAACTGTGAACCATGGTTCATAGTATATATTGCTTCATCAGTTGTAACAAATCACTACACTAATGGAAAATGTTAATACTATGGAAATTTGTATGTGTGAGGTTCGAGTTGGTAACTATTTTTGGCACTATTTTTCTGTCAACCTACAAGTTCTCTAATAAAAATTAATTGAGATGAATTTCTCAGAATTTATATAAACAGATTATCTCATATTAAATCCCATCTACTACCAACCCGTAGATAAATAAAATCTCCTATTAGGAAAGTTATAGTGAAATTGAAGAATGCTAGACAATTAAATTGAGAAAAATATTTTAATAAGTTTTGGAAAGAAAGCACAGATTACTTTAAAAATAACAAGAATGATATTGATTTTACTCCTTTTTTTAAAAGCAGTAATAGGTACAAAAGACAATTGATTGGAGACTTCCATTTCATTTAATGGATGCTTATGTCATTGGGAGCAATAGCTAACAGAGGAAAGATGGATAAATACAGCAAATATCCATTTGAAATCATTGGCACTCCAATAAATCATTGAAGTAAAACAGGTTAATATTTGAAAGGATACGGAAGCCCAGATAAGTGTACCCAGCAATTGTTCCTGTTTTTCACAGAGATGCTTTTAAATTTTTGATGAATTAATTGACAGTCTGAGAAACAGAATAGTACCTCTCAAAGCACCTCAGGACTAGGCAGTTCAAAACTAGAGTACAGGGCCTGACAATGGTGGAAATCCTGGCAAATATTCCATACTTTAATATGGGACCACATAGAGCTACTCCTTAAAAATAATGGTTAAAGATGTAGTGGAGAGGCTGGAGGAAACTGCCTGAAAATGTAGAGCTGTGTTCCAGTAGCCATGTTTCTTGATGATAATTGAATAATGATATAGCTTTCACAATGTGACTGTGTGACTGTGAAAACCTTGTGCCTGATGCACCTTTTAGCTACCATGTCAACAGACGAGTAGAACATATGGAATAAAAATAAGTAATAGGGGGAACAAATATTAAAATAAATGCAGTTTGAAATGCTAGTGATCAATGAAAGGGAGGGGTAAGGGGTATGGTATGTAAAAATTTTTTTTCTGTTTTCATTTTATTTTTCTGTTGTCTTTTTATTTCTTTTTCTGGATTGATGCAAATGTTCTAAAAATGATCATGATGATGAATATGCAACTATGTGATGATATTGAGAATTACTGATTATATATGTAGAATAGAATGAGCATATATTAAGAATGTTTGTGTTTCTTTCTTGTAATTTTTTTTTTCAAGTCATCATTAGGAGAGAATTTTATTTTAAAAGCGTCATCTTCAACTGCAAGGATGTCCGGTAAACATCACAATTAAACATGCCAAAGGAGAAGCCATGTTGTCAAAATGCCCACTTAACTCACCCAAACATCTCAAACCCACCCTTTGCTGACCTTCTATAATCCCATTTTTTAAGGTTTTTTTTTTCTTTTTTTAAACAAGAGAAAGTAGACAGATACATGTTGGTAAATGCTAACTGTCCATATTCACATAGAGACACAGTGTAATCTCTGAGCCCAATATACAGAGAAAGGAGGAAAAAAGCTAGAATTCTATGCACTACTACACAGGGGCCTAGCACCCTCCAGCTTCCAGCAGGGCGAAGGGAGCAGAAGGCTTTTCCTTTTTCCCAGAGTCCGGTGGTGTGTTGATTCCATCAAGTTTTTTGTTGAGACAGGAAGGGATAAAAATGAATTTGAAACAGAAACAGGTAGAGATTCTTTTCCCACTGTATTCTGCACAAGGTATTTCCCCCAAAATAAGTTGTGAACTATGGTGTAAAGGAGAGAAAAGAGACCTCAGAAACAGGGCGACTGAGCACAAGAGGGGGAAAAAAAAGACTGCCACTTGCTCCCAGGGACTGGAGAAAATTAAAAAGGGAAGGTTGGAATCCATCAGTGTTCTATTAGTCATCTTCTCCTTCATCCTCCTCTCCTTCCTCTCCCTCATCATCTTCATCTTCTTCCCCTTCATCCTCATTCCCTTCTTCATCAGTAGCTTGCAATCCTTCTTCTTCTTCATCATCATCATCATCTTCTTCTCCTTCCCTTTCTTCATCATCCATATCAGGAACCAAATAGTATTGTAATGGATTTGGCCAAATATCATCTTTGATGACTTCTCCTAACTCATCTGCACCTGCATCAGAATGGTCAGTAAACCAGGTAAGACAGCTCTCTGCTTCTTCCTGCTGCTTCTTCCTGCTGGCTTTATTCTGTGTTTGACTTAAACGTTTGGTCAAATCCTTTCCAGATTTCCATTCGATTTCAGTTGACTTTGAGGATGGATCACCACTCTCATTCAGATGAAATTCTTTGCAGAGAACTTTATTTTCGAAGGAAGGATTTTCATCAAAATAAAAATCTATTCTGTAACCTGATTTAATATCCTCAAACTCTGTCACTTAAACTCTTGTCAAATAATGCAGTGCCTCGTCCTCTTCCTCCCCAAGCAATGCAGACACTTGTGGATGGTTAACAAATGTTGTTACCCCAAAATTGGGGGTATGGGCGATCAATTCTGACCTCTTCTGAAGGAATGGTTGTCGGAGTTTATTGTATTTCTGTTCTACTTTCACAATCTCCTCACTGGCTTGTTCATTAAGTCTGTCTATTTCAGTTTGTCCTTCATCAATATGTTCAATTGCTTCCTGCTGTTCTTTTTATGAGGTCTCGTCGGCCCCGTAGTGGTTGGAGCTGAGCTCCTTTTTACTGACTTTTGCCGCCGGGCGCCGACACGGTGCAGCTCCGCGGTCGGGGGTGGGGGGTGGGGGTGGGGGGAGGGGAGAGAAGGGAAGGCGAAGGGGGCGGGCAGGCGGCTTCCCCTCAAGCCACAAGCGCTGGAGCTCACTCGGTCCCGCCGCCTCCTCCCCCCGGCGCTTGCACTCCCTCCCCCTCGCTCTCGCTGCCCTCGCGGCCTGACGGCGAGGGAGGGGCTGGGGCAGGGTGCCGGCCCCGGCTGGGGGCTCCTGCTTACGGAGGGGAGGCAGCGACGGCGACAGAAGCTGGCGGGCAGGCGGCTCGGCTCCCTCCCTCACGCTCCACGATCTAGCTCGCTGCTCGTTCTCCCCGAGCCGCCTCCCCTTCCACCTCCTCCTCGCTGCGAGCTCTTGTAATTTTTTTAAATTAATAAAAAATTAAAAATAAATAAATAAAAGCAATGGTTAATTATCAGTTAACAAATGTACCACACCAATACTATGGGTCAGTGGGGGCAGGGATAAGGGATATGGGAGGACTTGGCTTTTATCTTTATTTCCTTTCTGGAGTAATGAAAATGTTTTAAAATTGCTCATGGGGATGTATGCACAACTACGTGATCATACTATGAGCCAGTGATTGTGTACTTCACATGGTTTCTGTGGTGTGTGAGTATACCTCATCAAAACTGTATTTAGTTTCCCCTCCGGCCCTGGCCGTCGCCATTGCTGAAGGCTCCTTGCCCTCCCCTCCCTGGCGTCCGCCAGGCTGAGGCTGCCGCAGCGCTGTTGCGCGGCTCCTCTTTCCATCCCGTTTACCCATCCCACCCCTCCCTTCCCTGCGCCGTGCATTTGCGGGGGTGGCTCCGGAGGGCCCCCCCCCTCCCCGGGAGTTGGGACTGAGGCGTCTAGCTGGGGCAGGGACATTTCCTCGCCTGAGGCCATTTCATATTTCTGAATCATGTCTGATAATGGAGAACTGGAGGACAAGCCTCCAGCACCTCCTGTGCGGATGATCAGTACCACTTTTAGCACTGGAGGCAAAGACCCTTTGTCATCTAATCACAGTTTGAAACCTTTGCCCTCTGTTCCAGAGGCAAAAAAGCCTAGGAATAAAATCATCTCTATATTCTCAAGCACAGAGAAAGGAAGTAAAAAGAAAGAAAAGGAATGGCCAGAAATTTCTCCTCCGTCTGATTTTGAGCACACCATACATGTCGGCTTTGGTGCTGTTACTGGAGAATTCACAGGCATGCCAGAACAGTGGGTTCGACTATTACAGACTTCCAATATCACCAAACTAGTGCAAAAGAAGAATCCTCAGGCTGTGCTGGATGTCTTAAAGTCTACGACTCTAACACACTGAAGCAGAAATCTCTGAGCTTAACTCCTCCTGAGAAAGATAGTTCCCTTCTGGAATACAAGCACTGAATACAAAGTGTTCAGAAACATCAGCAGTAGTAACAGAGGAAGAAGATGATGATGAAGAGGCCACTCCTCCTGTTATTGCTCCAAGGCCAGATCATACGAACCCAATTTACACACAGTCTGTAATTGACCCTGTCCCTGTGCCAGTTAGTGATTCCAATGTTGATGGTGGTGCCAAGTCTTCAGAGAAACAGAAAAAGAAGACCAAGATGACAGATGAAGAGATTTTGGAGAAATTAAGAACTATTGTCAGCATAGGTGACCCCAAGAGAAAATATACAAGATATGAAAAAATTGGTCAAGGGGCCTCTGGTACAGTTTTTACTGCTACTGATGTGGCAGTGGGGCAGGAGGTTGCTATCAAACAGATAAATTTACAGAAACAGCCTAAGAAGGAATTGATCATTAATGAGATTTTAGTGATGAAAGAATTAAAGAATCCCAACCTAGTTAACTTCTTGGGCAGTTACCTGATGGGAGATGAACTGTTTGTGGTAATGGAGTACCTTGCTGGCAGGTCACTTACTGATGTTGTAACAGAAACCTGTATGGATGAAGCACAGATTGCTGCTGTATGCAGAGAGTGTTTACAGGGATTGGAATTTTTACATGCTAATCAAGTGATCCACCGAGACATCAAGAGTGACAATATGCTTTTGGGGATGGAAGGATTGGTTAAATTTACTGACTTTGGTTTCTGTGCCCAGATCACCCCTGAGCAGAGCAAGCGAAGTACCATGGTTGGAACACGTTATTGGATGGCACCAGAGGTGGTTACATGGAAAGCTTATGGTCCTAAAGTGGACATATGGTCTCTAGGTATCATGGCAATTGAGATGGTAGAAGGAGAGCCCCCATACCTCAATGAAAATCCCTTGAGGGCCTTGTACCTGATAGCTACTAATGGAACCCCAGAACTCCAGAATCCAGAAAAATTATCCCCAATATTTCGGGATTTCTTAAATCGCTGCTTGGAGATGGAAGTGGAAAAAAGAGGTTCAGCCAAAGAATTGTTACAGCATCCCTTCTTGAAACTGGCCAAACCGTTATCTAGCTTGACACCACTGATCATGGCAGCTAAAGAAGCAATGAAGAGTAACCGTTAACATCATTGTGGTGGCTTCATATTCTTTTCTCCATTTTCTAAAAGAAGTCTTTTAATATATGAAAATTTTACTCTCTTTGAGGGTGTGAAAGAAATATGGTATACATGATGTGGAGGAAAACCACAAACTACTCCCTGAAGAAAACTGAGCGAAAATTGCAAAAAAGAATTATGACTTTCAAATTAACCCCTTCTTTAGGGTCCAAAAACAATTGTGGACTGAATCACTAGCCTTACTTAAGTCTTTGTCTTTCTGCAGACAGCCCATCAGGGCCATTTATCATGCTTGAGATTTGCATTTTATTTTAGTTTGCCGACTTTCTTGTAATAGAGCCCATTCATTAACCCCTTCGGGGTATGTTTCGATACTTGAATTGCAGATTTGAGTTTTCCATAGTATTTGTTTCATCTGTTGTCTTCTTTTCTTTCTTCATAGCTTTTTCCTTGACTCTTTTGGATTGCCTTGATAAATTTTTCTTGTCCAAATTCAAGGCAAGTGTGATAAAAATTATGTAGCCCCTTATATTGGCAGAGGGGCTCGATATGGTTTAACTTTGTATAGAAGTTAGGACCAGCTATTGTTACATGTAATATATCAGTTCAGTATTTGAACTGAAGGAAGGGGAGAAAAGTACGTGATTTTTACTTTTTTAAACAAATGTGAAAGAGTCAGTTTTAGAAATGTCATGGTAGTGAGTTGTTTGGCATTTGTTACATGTATAGAGAGAAGCCTAATAATCTATATTTATAACTAAATCATTGAAACAGAAAAAAGAATCCCATTGATTATTTGTCCTTACAGTTTTTGTCTTCCTTTCTGTCTGTTTCCTCTTCAGATGTGGCTTTAGGAACCAGAGTGATTTGTTCTTGTTCCAGCTTGGGCCTTATGACTTTGGTTGATGCCACTACCTTAACTTACCCCTCTTTTTTCCTTATTTTACAAATAAGTTTCTGTATATGTTGTAATTTTAGGCCTAGGTTGGGTTTTGTTTTTTTGTTTTAATTTACCTTCCTCCTCACCCAGTGGCAAATAATATAATAATTACTCAATTTTGGGAATTTAAAAATTACCTCCTTTCTCCCCCACCCCCATTTATAGGAGAAAAACATTTAGGGGTAGCAGAGACAAAGTGAGAGACTTGAACTTTGGTGAACTCAAAAATAATTCAATGAGATTATATTCGTAAAAAGAGAGAATACATAGAGAAGCAGTTTATGATCAGTAAAGCATAGAGATTTGCCATAAATTACGTTGTTCCCAACTCACTGCCAACATCTTTCTGGCTACAAGAACTTAAGTGGCACAGTACTTATCTTAATGAATTCATGGATAATTTAGATTTTTTTTTCAAATGAAGAGATATTAATGTAAAAAGCTAGAGTAAGGAAGATATGAAAAGTAAAATGTGCTTGATAATAGCAATACTTCTTTTATTTTAAAGATGAAAATAAAAAGGTCTGTGACCCTATAGCATTAACTATTAGAGTGCCCTCTCTTGTTCCCTCTTCTCCGCACCATTCCTCTTGTTTTTGTTTTGTGGCGTTGTGTTTTAGGAGATACTGTCCCTTCTGACATGTCAAGAACCACATAAAAAGAAAAAATTCTGTTATTGGATTCTGGCAGTTTGTTCCCATTATTCCCTCCCAATTAACTTCACATGTACCTGCCATCCTGCAATAGTACAAATCATGAATAAAGATAATTCTGATGTTTGGAGAGTAACTGGGGGTACTAGCAGGGCTTTATTTCTTATTTTTCCCATAATATCTGTATTAGGATAGGTAAGGATAGAAATGGCTGTTTTTATTGATAACGCAGGGAAGTTTTTACAAAAATGAGTAAAGTAATTAATGAAACTTATAATTAGAGCACTTAGTCTCTGTTTTCAGTTTGATTCTTGAGTTCATTTTTCTCTGGATTATGTTGGCCTTCTACAGCTATTACTAAATTACCTTGCAGAAATAAGCTGGTTTATTTCTGGTGGAAAGCTACAATGCCTCTTGAGTTCCAGATTTGAATATTCTTTATAAACAGTTGTTTGGATGGATAATAATAAAGAGGATGCTACCAATGAAGTAAAAAACCCACTAGATGATAAGACTGTGAATGTCATGACCACTCAAAAAGACACTTCCATACATAACCACCATATTCACTGAATATAGTGCCAATACCCCATTTTTATTCCTGTGACTCAACAAAGGACGTTTCAATTTGTAGAAGCAGTTTGGCTTTGAATTTATAACTTTTTTGATGGTTACCTGTGCGTCCATTGCCGGCAACGGACTTTGACTTTACAACCTGACTCCTAGGTTAAGGGAGGTATACTGTGGTTTCTTTTTTACTTACTTGGATAAGCTAACGTGTAGTAGAAAAATACTTTGGTTAATTCTGAAATGTGTCATTTTTGAACAATATCATTTTAAAAGGAAAACAATTGTGATCTGTTAGTTTTTAATTAAAATGTTCTGCTCTTGTTGAAAGAACAATTATATAAGAATCAAGATTCATGTCTTTTTAATAATTGCTGTTTGACTTCACCCTTTTTGTCATCATTTTAGAATGAAAATTCTCATTTAAATCTAAAAGTTACCTTGTCCTTTGTATTATTAGGACAGTATTACTAGAGTATTTATTTATTTCATGTTCTCTGGTGGTCTTAAAGTTATCTGTTCCTCTTGTTCTTTTCCTGCCTTTAGGAACAGTTAAAGCTGGGAAACAATGAAAATAGTGAATATTTTCTCCTACCTGGAGTAGTAAACAAGTAGAGTGATTGAGATAGCATAACAAACAAATGCCAACATAACTCTTATCTTCATGTGTTGAGTGCCTGGCACATAGTAGGAATTTTCTTCCCTTCAACATATTAATATTAAGCTTTAATTAAAATTCACCCAGTAATCACCAGTCATAAATTAACCTGTGCCTTTTAACAAGCTATTTAAAACTACCTATGTGTATATGCTGTACTCTAGCCAGGAGAATTTTAGGCCAGATCCGGCAGTAGCTAAAAAAAAAAAAAAAAATGGGTACATAAAGAAGTTGCATTGCTTTTTTAATCTAAAATTTAAAAAATATAGTGATATACCATGTCCAGATTGAAGTGTCCAGAAATCATTTTATATTGTAGCTAAAATCATCTAGATTAATAACTCATTTTGATTTTTTATAAGTAGAATTCCATAGTAATATAATAAGCAGATTGTCTTCCATATCTCCACTTTTCCCTCAAGAAATATTTAAACAGCTTAAATCAGTTTTTCCACTGTGTGTGTGTGCATGTGTACCTTGAGAAAAAAACATCTTTATGTATGTGCATAGAGATTCTTTTTTTCCTTATTCAACACATTTATTGAACACTCTGGCAAAGACGCTGTGATAGATGTTGTGGGAGTTGCAAAACAGAATCTAGCACTGGCCTGGCCTTGAAAGAACTGACGTCTCTCATTCACCATTCTAGAATGTTACCAAGGCAAGAGGAAAAAGGAAATATAAGATAATTCTGTTAACCAAAATTTTATTTTATATTAAGAGAAACAGAGTTTTAGTTGGAATTGAACATCTTTGGTAAGACTCTGTAGCTTTTTTTTTTTCTTGTTTTGGTAGATAGAAATAGAATTAAGTGAAATTAGCTTGACTTCTCTTTTGTCTTCAGATTTTATATTGCCTTTTATTTTTAATTTAATCTCATTCAATTATTTAATTGTTACATTGACATTAACTGCTGTATTTGATGACTTCAATAATTTTGTTCTTTCACGGCTAGAAATAAACTTTTTTTTTAATGTTCAAAAAAAAAACCTGTATTTTAAAAAATAATGGTTAATTTGAAGAGGATTTCCCCTCACAAAGAGTGAAAGGTGACTTCTCAATCCCTGAAATTAGATTATATTATTATTGGACTGCCAATATTCATAGCTGCCTACCAGAAGCAAACATAAATTCTCCCTGAAGAAACATCATCTTAAACTTCAAATTCTTTCTACAATTTTTCATGCATAATTACTGATAATGAATAAAAATAAGCTGGTATATGAAGAGACCATAAATAAGAACTAAGAGGAAAAAGTCATACATTAGAAAGAGAACCAGAATAGCTTCAGATAATAGTTACCAAACATGATACATGACTATGCTTACTATGTTAAAGGAAGCCAAAGCAAGATCAGAATTTCAAAAGACAACTGGAAAATATAAAAAAGAACCAAATGAAAATTTCAGCATTGAAAAATTCAGTAACTGAAATGTAAATCCCAATTTATGGATTTAACAGAGATTAACAATGATGAAAGAGGAACTGGTGAACTGAAAGTTGAAGAAAGAACTGGTGAACTGAAAAGCCAAAAGAAAATATTTAGTATAATGCACAGAGATAAAACAATGGAAAATATAGAAAAGAGCACAAGAAACATAGTGCTAAAATGCAAAGGATTAACACACATGTGAAATTGGAGTCCCAGAAAGAGAGAACAGAGCGGATGAGGTAGAAGCAACATCTGAAGATATAATTGTTGTGGATTTTTTTGAAAAAATGATTAAATACATCAAATAACATAATTAAGAGGTGTTATTGAACACAAGAATTATAAAATTAAAGAAAAATACAACTAGAGACATCATAAGTAATGTATAAGAAATCAGAGAAAGAAAATCTTAAAAGCAGACTGAGAAAAATGATGGATTACCTTTAAACATAGACCATAGTAGATTTAAACACACATATATTATGAACTAAATTAAATATCAGTAGGCAAAATATCACAATTCAAAAGACAATGATTAACAGATTGGATAACATAAATCAAACCCATTAAATATTTCTTATCAGATGTGTACCTAAAATTTAAGATAATAAATTGAAAGTAAAAGTGAATGCAAAAAATATTTATCATGCACACACAGTAACCAAAATTTTTTGTTTCAACAAAATTCATACCAGGTAATATAGACTGTAAGACAATGAAAATTATTAGATTTAAATAGAAATAGTTCATTATTATGTATGCATGAAAAAATAATAATTTAAATTTTTGAATATATAAAGTAAAAACAGATAGACCAAAATAAAATATATAAATCCACAATCATAGGTGGAGATTTTAACATTTCTCTCAACAATTGACAGAGAATTCAGTAATAAAGAAACAAAAACAGAAAATCAACCATGAAATCCAGTAAGGATACAGTTTTGCCAAACAAAGCTAACAAACTTGATCTAATTGACATAAATAGAACACTCCACTCAACAGTACAGAATAAACATTTTTTGTGTATAGGGAGTGTTTATGAAAAAGGGTGATATGATGTACCATGAAGAAAATCCCTTCTTATTTCAAAGCCCAGACTGTTTTACTTATCTACAATGCAGTTATGTTACAAGTCATTAATACAAAATAACGAGGCCTCACTGCACTAGGTACTCAGTCAGCTTCAGCTGTGGAAAGCAAGCCAGGCCTCCTGTACTGCCGTCCCAGGATGGTGCAGCCCAGCACTGGGCCCCGGGTGGAGCAGGAGTGCAGGTAAATCCTAAGAGGAGGCTGAAGGTTAAGTTTAGAAGACAAGCCCTTCTACCCATAAATACTTCACAGTGAACTTACTAACAGGAAGAAAAGCCCTCTGTTATGCACCTAAAGCCATGCTGGGAACTCCAGAAGAAAGAATGACCTCTGGAAATCAGCAAGGAGACTGAGAAATCCTAAGAGACACCACAGGAACATAAAAGATGAAAAATGCAGAGCTAGCTACATGAAACCAAGTCTTTCCTTCAACCTCTTAGTAAAGCCTCATCTTGAAAGCCTTTTGGAATCATCTCTCCAAATGTTCTGTGCAGTATGAATGGGAAGAATCCTGAAGAGAGCAGTTTGAGTGGTAAAACCGAAAAGAATATACCACCTAGACAATTCATCATGGCAGTGAAGGGGAAGGCCACTCAATATCTGGGCTGTTGTGAAACTGGGAATTACCAAGGAGAAAATTGCATTCTTTACAGCCCATCAGTGAGACAATAAGATAGGAACTATGAAAATAAAAAGTTCTTGGGATATTGATGGGAGAGCTACTAAAAGAAGGAAAAAAATCAGATCTTAAAAAAGCCAACATACAATAAGAAAAGAGGATAGAAGTCAACAGCAGATGCTACCAGCCTGAGCTTTTTGCATGTGCCATTGAGTATATTGCTCTGTGCATTGTGAGTGACAGTGGAGGCCTATGCATGGAGGTCTTGGTCAGTCATACAGATGGTAGCCTTCTTTGAGCAAAGAGCCACTCCTCTGCTAGGCAGTTGTGCAAAAGCTCCACAAATGCACCTGCTGTTGTGAGGTTTTCTGGGCAATCCAGAGGTGTACCCCTATCTCTGAGCCCTTTTCTACCCCAGGAGTCTGTGAAGAACCCATGGAAAGGGGAAATCCTTAGGTTGGTGAGTCACAAAGTGAGTCAGTCGGGTCCTTGACAGGGTAGCCAAACTGGAGTCAGAGTGCCTTAAACAGCAGATCCAGCATGAGCCTGGAAGCCTCTTGAGAAATAACAGCTTCTGTCGGAATGTAGGCCAGATGTTGCTTGCAAATGACACTCAGACTGATGAAGGCAAAACAAAAAATGGTGTCTTGGGTGCACCTGACACTCAGATGAATCCTATGGGATCTGTATCTGTGGACTGTAAGCCCCTCAAGAGCTGACCGTTGTTCTCCTAAATGGGACTGGGCCTGGGACAGTGCTTCTCAGGGCTGTCCCTTGTTATTGGAAGATATGAATTTCCATATGAACAGTGCAGAATTAGAGCCAGGTTAGCAAATTGCCATGAAAAACAACAATAGCTATGTTGTGGAAATGAGAAAGGAACTTGTTGGATTACCTTTTCCTCAGTACACCTGTCCCCAAGCCACTGAATTGTCCACAAATGCTAATGGTTTTAAATGTAGAGAGCTTGTGCTGCTTACTAGCCAAAATCCTGATCAAAGAAGAAAACAATCTTTATGCATTAGTAGAACTGTGGCCAAGATTGAGAAAGACCAACTTTCCAGTTTAAACTCCTGTGAAAACCCACTTTCAGGGATTTTTTGTTTGTTTGTCACCTAATCAGTGCCAGTTGGGGTGTTCCTAGTTGAATAAAGGCACAACAGAAGAGTCTTCAGAGGACAGCCACTTGAAGATGCTGCTGAGGGTGAGAGTGCATCTGAGGAAAAGAATATTTCAGCTGAGCCATTTGTCCTGTCCCCATCTTCTGTGGAAATTACATTACTGGTTCATGAGCCATCCAGTTGGAAGAAGAAGTTGTCTAATGATTTTTGGAGACCAGGTTTAAAAACCAGCAGCTTGAATGTGAGAATGATAAGAGGGAGGAGGCCTGGGGGCACAGAGGACATCAGAAGGAAAAATATATGCTAAAGACTGAGAAGGTATAATCTAGGAATGCTTAGAGTATATAATGATAGTGACTAAATGTACAAATTTAAAATTGTTTTTGCATGAGGAGGAACAAAGGAATGTTAATACTGCAGGGTGTTGAAAATAGATGGTAATTAATATTTTAAAATTTTAACTTATGTGTGAGACAAAAGCAAAAAATGTTTATTGGTACAAAATTTATATTTTGCCAAGTGCAGTTCCTAATATAACGTATGTGGACAGCTTAACTGAACACCACAAGTATATGGAACCTTGGGAAGGGCATGAGATTTTGTAGGTTTGTCCAGAGTGATGCTCCAATAAATCCCAGAGTGATTTGAACAGGGAATAAAAAAGTATCTGCAAAGTCCCCTTGGGGGAATGGTGAGAAAGGGAGAAAATTTAACTTCCCCAAGTGGAGAATTCTTGATATTCTCACAAGCAGTGGGGACAATCAAAGCAATAGGCTGAGCCTCCAATCTTGGGGTTTGCTCATATGAAACTTAACTCTGCAAAGAATAGGCTAAGCCTACATAACTCCCAGGGGTGTGGACTTCCTGGCAACGTGGGATAGACATCCTACAATGAGCTGAGACTCAGCATCAAGGGATTGAGAAAATCTTCTTGACCAAAAGGGCAAAGAGAAAAATGAGACAAAATAAAGTGTCAATGGCTGAGAGATTCCAAACAGAGTTGAGAGGTTATTCTGGAGGTTATTCTTATGCATTAAATAGATATCACCTTTTTAGTTAAAGTGTAACAGAGAGGCTGGAAGGAGCTGCCTGAAAATGTAGAGCTGTGTTCCAGTAGCCATGTTTCTTGAAGATGATTGTATAATGATATAGCTTTCACAATGTGACTGTGTGATTGTGAAGGTCATGTGCCTGATGCTTCTTTTGTCTACCTTATGGACAGATGAGTAAAACATATGGATTAAAAATTAAATAACTAATAGGGGGAACAAATGTTAAAATAAATTTAGTAGATTGAAAAGCTATTGATCAGTGAAAGGGAGGGGTCAGGGGTATGGTGTGTATGAATTTTTTTCTGTTTTCTTTTTATTTCTTTTTCTGAATTGATGCAAATGTTCTGAGAAATGATCGGATGATGAATATACAACTATGCGATGATATTGTGAATTACTGATTATATATGTAGAGTGGAATGATCATTTGGTAAGAATGTTTGTGTTTGCTTGTTGTTATGTTTTAAAAAAATTTTTTTTAACTAAAAAAATACCTAGCAGCTTTTGAAGCCTTAGCAGTATATGACCTTTTTTTTATTAATTAAAAAAATTAACAAAACATTTAGAAATCATTCCATTCTACATGTACAATCAGTAATTCTTAATATCATCACATAGTTGCATATTCATCATTTCTTAGTACATTTGCATCGATTTAGAAAAAGAAATAAAAAGACAACAGAATAAGAATTAAAATGATAGGTCTGAATTTAAACCTGAGTGGAAATGGAGAGGAGGGGATGGATATAGTAGAGGACCTGGAAATTTCGGTGAAGAGGTGTCAAGGAAGAGCTCAAGACTACTTGGCCAGAAGCCAGAATTCTTGGTGACCTATGGGCCTTGCTTGGTGAAAAGGGACTTTAAGCCCCTTGGGGGAGAATTCATCCTAACGGTTGGAGGATAAATTCCAGTCCTCCTAACTAGGCCTTAAAATTCTTGGTGGAGTGGACAGTCGCTGGAACCTGTGGAGAGTTAAAAAGCAAGGAGCTCACTGCCTTATGTGGTCAGGAGAGGCAGGAGTACCAGCCAGTGTGAAGCTGTGGGAAATGGAAGGAAGCTGGAACCCAGATCCTCATGACCTTTCACTTTGAGATCCACAAAGGGAAAAAGAGATGTGTTCTTACTGAAAGCAAAATGGAACCTCCTTCATTCACATGGAATCCCTTCTTCACTGCAGGTTATTTCAAGGGAAATGAGGAAACATGACTTCCAAATGCCATGAAATGAAGTATGTGTGTCTAAATGAGATGGGTATGACTGAATACATCTTCAAATGTGGGAAGTGTCCGTGGACATTAAACAATCCCTTGTGAGTGAAATGTGCTCCGTGATGGAGATAATACTATACTGGTACCTCCTTCTAGTGCTCCAAATCCCTAATTCCTCCTGCTTCTGCTTCTGAAATGGCAGCATCCTCAGTAGGACTAACACAGGAGACACATGCAAACAATCTGAAGTCTGTCTAACTGCATTAAAAAATGAAATTCATAGATATGATGATGTTTGAAGATTAGAAAGGAATACAAAGAGCAATGTGTTCTCCTGGTGTGCTATACCTAGGACTTGGAAATATGAATTGTCTAGATTTTATGTGAGCTTCAACCATGAGTCTGGAAGATACTCTTGGCAAACCTCTTAAAAGCAAGAACATGAACATGGTAATTGAAATGATCCACAAAGAGCAAGCGGCTCCTGCAGGGCTTGGTCACTCACGCAATGACGGAATTATGGGTAATGTGCTGATTTTGTTGAGCCAGCTTTTGTGTTTCCAGAAGCATTCAGAATAGAAGAACAGGCACGCATCGCATATGTGAAGTCTTACAGAGAAGGAATAATAAAATATTTGCTTTGGTAAATCACCTTGCAAATGATGTGAAAACACCTTGGAGAAAAATGTCCTCATCTATTGCATCCCATAGTCATGCCTCTCATAGCGTAAATCTATCAATGACATTAAATATATTTTTGTTGGTGTTCTTTATCGATATATACTCCAGAAAATATGGAGGAGAGCAAAATAGGTTCTAAAGCATGTGATAGGTTCTGGAATTAGAGCTGCATAAAAAAATAAGGAAAAATTATATAAGATATAAGAAGAAATGTATAAATACTACCACAGGACACTGAATTATCTTGAGACTTTTGCTTGGTTTGGGAAAAGTTGGATACATCAATAAAAAAGACATAGAGAGGCTAGAGAAAAACTAGATAGCGTAGACTAGTGATGTCCTTTTGGGAGTTTAAATCAAAATAAGTTACTCAAGAAAAACTAAAACCTGAGGACTTAAAGGACTCCAAAATATAGTTTCACACATTAGAAAGATATCCCAGTTCTGGGAGCCCTGAGCTCCAATCCAGATAGATGTAGAGTTCTGGATTTATTCTGAGAAGGTCTCAAGATACTTTCAGAGGATTTCTGGCTTAAGAAAGCATGCCAATGATTGTCGCAATGAACCTTTTCCCTTTAAAGTCAGAAATTACCATCTCCTGGCCATGTACTCATATTTCTTACCTACAGCTAAAGTTGGCTCTATGCCAACTTTGAAGCTCTGCCCTCCTTTCCCTATATGTAGGATTGCTCATGGTCCACCTGACCTATTTTTAGTGCCTGAGGATTAGCTTCTAAGTGTGCTTGACCAAACCTTGGCCAAGCTCTGTTTACTTAGTTGCAACATTTGCTTGCTGCAGGGAGCCATTTCAGCTTTCATCATAGCCCCTGCTGATTAACACACAGTCCAGCAGGGACCCAACCTCTTCAGTGATCATCGTAAGCAGCAAGAAACACTGTTTTTGAAGTAGCCGCCGAGCTCACATTTAAATTTACAGTCAGTCCCTTCCCTGTAGTGCTCAGATTGAACAGTGACCTTGCCTGAGACATCCTTTCCCTTTACCTCTGCTTCACATGAATTCACGGCATTTAAAATCTCAGTGCACTTCCTCCAACTTGTACGGGGAAAGTAAAGTGAAAGATTTCATCAAGAAATGGAGAAGAACCACATTGTTGGCCATTACTGCTGCATGAATCTTGGATCCAGCGCTCAAAAGCAGCAAAATGAGTGCAGATGGCACTGCTGCTACATGTGCCTGGCTTACCTTTAAAACAAGCAGCATATTCTAAACCTTCATTTTTGGAAAGGTATTTTTAAGTGCCGACTCAAAAAATACTCAGGTGTTTGATTCTAGAATAGAGCCGGGAATTCTGTCCTATAAATGTCTCCTGCAAGTTGGGTAAAGACGCAGTTGACTGTGTCTCTTGTTCCAAAAACTCTTCCATCTTCTGGAAGCTTGAGAAAGATATGGGTCTACAACTTGAGATATTTGCCTTGAACAAAACCTGTAGTTTTTAAGAAAAGCAAACTTTTCTTAAAATGAGCAAGCTCACAATTTACAGAAGCCTTTGGAACTATCAAAATAAAGCCTCAGAAGCAGCAATAACTCTAGAGGTTGTTAACTAAAGGTAAATCCTGAAAAATAAAGTTCTACATGCCAAAAACCATAAAAAAAAAAAAAGAATTAAAATGATAATAGAGAGAAAAAAAAACCTATACCTCACATGCAGCTTCATTCAATGTTTTAACATAATTGCATTACAATTAGGTAGTACTGTGCTGTCCATTTCTGAGTTTTTATATCCAGTCCTGTTGCACAGTCTGTATCCCTTCAGCTCAATTACCCCTTCTCTCTTTTTTTTTTTTAATTAACGGAAAAAAAGAAATTAACCCAACATTTAGAAATCATACCATTCTACATATGCAATCAGTAATTCTTAACATCATCACATAGATGCATGATCATCGTTTCTTAGTACATTTGCATCGGTTTAGAAGAACTAGCAACACAACCGAAAAAGATATAGAATGTTAACATAGAGAAATAAATAAAAGTAATAATAGTAAAAACAAAACAAAACAAAACAAAAACCTATAGCTCAGATGCAGCTTCATTCAGTGTTTTAACATGATTACTTTACAATTAGGTATTATTGTGCTGTCCATTTTTGAGTTTTTGTATCTAGTCCTGTTGCACAGTCTGTATCCCTTCAGCTCCAATTGCCCAGTATATGACCTTTGTGCCCCACCACATTATGGTGAAAATCTTCAGGTTACTTTCCACCAAGAGTTTAGTGTCTCTCTAATGTACCTGCTGCTATTTTAAGTTTATCTTTGAATACTACATCAGGCTAACAGATTCTCACTGATATGAGGGCCATGCTATAGAAAGGATCCTTGTAAGTAGTGCAAGAAAACATGGGCAAAATTGGATGTGTCCTTGTGCTAAAGGCACCCCAAACCGTATTGCAGCATTGCCTTATGGGCCAGGATACTGGATGTGCTGCCATCAGTCTCTGAAGGGCTTCCCTGGCTGTAAGCTGGGGCTTCATGACAATGACTGGATCCCTGCCTACCACAGCTTTAATAGGACAATTCATAATAAAGCAAAAGGGACTGGAATTGAAGAAGAATATTAAAGTCTATGTGAGAGGCAACCAAAACTATCTGATTTTTAGAACTGCATATTACCCAGATATACTGTTCAAATGAGTGTTGCCTCTCAGAATCATCACAGTTACTCTAGGAAAACCTTACTCCACTAGAACTGCCATTGCTTGGCATTTTTTTAATGCTAATTTATGAGCTGCACTAGAAAATTGACCAAATTGTTCTATAAGTGGCACCTCACATTTGATCCAGGGTGGTATTCCAGTTTGATTCACTTGGCTGTGAATAACTATGTCTGTATTCTTTAAAAAATCAAAGCCATTCTCAAAGGACAAAGATTTGCACCCAATAAAGGATGATTAGAAGAGTACAATGTAGACTCTACAGGCACTTTCCAGAAGCGGTGCCAAAAATGTTTCTAACACTGTCACCAAATTTGAAATAAGCAAATAGAGTTCAGTGAAACAAATAGCAGCCTTCTTAAATGAAAATTTTGCTTGAAAAGGAAAAGTCAGGCACCTTACCTTAGACCTTATATACTTGCGTCTGTGAGAATGATGTTTGTGGTAAAAAATGGATTTTATTCCTAGAAAGAGCTGAGACTCAGCATCAAGGGATTGAGAAAATGAGACAAAATAAAGTGTCAAAGACTGAGAGATTCCAATCAGAGTCGAGAGGTTATCCTGGAGGTTACTCTTAAACATTAAATAGATATCACCTTGTTAGTCAAGATGTAAGGGAGAGGCTGGAGGGAACTGCCTGAAAATGTAGAGCTGTGTTCCAGTAGCCATGTTTCTTGAAAATGATTGTATAATGATATAGCTTTCACAATGTGACTGTGTGATTGCAAAAACCTGCTCATTTCCAGCTCATTCTAGGATTTCTGTCACACATTGCCAGGAAGGTCCACACCCCTGGGAGTCACGTCCACAAAGAGAGGGGGAGGGCCGTGAGCTCACTTGTCGTGTTGACTAAGAGAGAGAGGCCATATCTGAGCAACAAAAGAGGGTCTCTGGGGGTGACTCTTAGGCCAATTTTAAATAGGCTTAGCCTATGCTTTGCAGGGTTAAGTTTCATATGAACAACCCCCAAGATTGAGGGCTTCACCTATTGCTTTGGTTGTCTCCATTGCTTCTGAGAATATCAGGAATTCTCCATATAGGGAAGTTGAATTTTACCCCTTTCTCACCATTCCCCCAAGGGGACTTTGCAACTACTTTTTTATTCACTGTTTAAGTCACTCTGGGATTTATCGGGGCATCGCTCTGGACAAATCTACAAAATCTCATGCCCTATTCAAGTTTCCAAGTACTTATGGTATTCAATTAAACTGTCCACCTAAGTTATATTAGGAAACGCATTAGTAAAAATATAAATTTTGTACCAAATAAACTTTTTTGCTTCAGTCTCATACATAAGTTAAAGCTTTAAAATATGAATTAAGTTATATTTTCAGTATCCTGCAATATTGACATTCTTTTGTTCTTCCTCATGCAAAAATATTTTTAGATTTGTACATTTAGTCACTATCATTGTGCACTGTAGGCATTCCTAGATTATCCCATCTCAGTCTTTATTGTCTATCTTTCCTTATGGTTCATTTATGCCCCCAGCCCTCCTCCCTCTATCATTCTCACATTCAACTTCATTCAGTGTACAAACATTTTTGTGCTACAATTAGGTAGTATTGTGCTATCCATTTCTGAATTTTTACAATCAGTCCTGCTGCACAATCTGTATCCCTTCAGCTCCAAATACCCAATATCTACCCTATTTCTATCTCCTGATGGCCTCTGTTCTTAACTGAAATTCTCCAAGTTCATTCATTAATGTTTGCTCATATCAGTGAGACCATAGAGTATTCGTTCTTTTGTTTCTGACTAATCTCACTCAGCAAAATGTCCACAAGGTCCATCCATGTTGTTACAGGCTTCATGATTTTATTCTGTCTTACAGCTGTGTAATATTCCATTGTATGTATATACCACAACTTGTTTAGCTCCTCATCTGTTAATGGACATTTGGGCTGTTTCCATTTCTTTGCAATTGTAAATAATGCTGCTATAAACATTGGTGTGCAAATGTCCATTTGTGTCCTTGCCCTTATGTCCTCTGAATAGCTACCTAGCAATGGTGTTGCCGGATCATATGACAGTTCTATACTTAGCTTCCTGAGGAACTGCCAAACTGCCTTCCACAGTGGTTGTACCATTTTACATTCCCACCAACAATGGATAAGTGTGCTTTTTTCTCCACCATCCTCTCCAGCACTAGTCATTTCTGTTTTATTGACAATGGCCATTCTGGCGGATGTGAGATGATATCTCATTGTGGTTTTGATTTGCATTTCCCTAATAGCCAGGGAAGTTGAGCATCTTTTCATGTGCCTTTTGGCCATTTGTATTTCCTCTTCTGAGAAATGTCTGTTGAAGTCTTTTGCCCATTTAATAATTGGGTTGTCTGTCTTTTTGTCGTTGAGTTGAACAATCTCTTTATATATTCTGGATACTAGACCTTTATGTGATATATGTTTCCAAATATTGTCTCCCATTGTGTAGGCTGTCTGTTTACTTTCTTGACAAAGTTCTTTGATGTACAAAAGTGTTTAATTTTGAGGAGTTCCCATTTATTTATTTATTCAATGCTTGTGCTTTGGTGTAAGGTCTAGGAAACTGCCTCCTATTATAAGATTTATAAGATATTTCCCTACATTTTCTTCTAATAGTTTTATGGTCTTAGATCTAATGTTCAGGTCTTTGATACATTTTGTGTTAATAGGTTATGAGATATGGGTCCCCTTTCATTCTTTTGCATATGGATATCCTGTTCTCCAAGCACCATTTATTGAAGAGACTGTTCTGTCCCAGGTGAGTTGGCTTGACTGCCTTATCAAAGATCAATTGTCCATAGATGAGAGGGTCTATATCTGAACACTCTATTAGATTTCATTGGTCAGTATATCTATCTTTATGCCAGTATCTTGCTGTTTTGACCACCGTAGCTTCACAATATGCCTTAAAGTCAGGTAGTGTCTCACATTTACTTTATTGTACACTTGTAACACAACAGCAAGTTCTGAAAAATGTGATTGATAAAAACTTTAACGAATTTGACCCAGATTTCAGAATTGCAGAGTGCAAACTTGAAATGTTAAATGGAATAATCCAAAGTAAACTTTTTATAAAACTAATCTAACTGAAGAATTCAACTTTAAGCAAATTATATTTATAAAACTTTTAGTTTTTTCAAAGACCAGTGAGATTTGTTTAACACATTTAACTCTTTAAAAAGTGAAAGCTCATTGTAAAGATTTTTTTTTTCTGATGTTAGTAGGAAATATCAAGAGAAAAATTTATTTCTTTGGGTAATTTCAGTCTCACTCATATGGCTAATTTATAAGCCAAAACTGGTAAGCTGGATGACAGCTCTTTGACCTCAGAACTTTTCAATAAACGGTATATCTGATTAGTTAAGATTAAACGTTTATTAGACATTTTCAGCTGGTGGTATCATATTCATATATCCTTAAGTGAGAAGGTTGGCTTCATTTCTCAGTTTAGAAGTTCACTCAGAGTTAAAGATGTGTATGTACATATAAACACATATATATGTATTTGTATAGACATACATATTTGTCAGATTTGTCAGGTTGTCAGATTATGTACAGAATTTCCATAAAGGATTTTAAAAATGGACAAGCAATATGGACTGAGGTGTTTATCTGATTTAATTAAAATTTTGTACAACAAGGTTTTAGAAAAATAGTCATATGCTAGGTAGTCTAGTTGGGCTGCTATTACTAACCTTAAAAATTATATTAACACTCAAACACACACAATACCTCTTTATATGGTGCTCATTGTTATTTTCAAAGATAACGTGTGACTATGAATTAGTTAGATTCTGCCAGCCGTTCTGTTTTACCGTGTATTAGTTTTAAAGCTAGGTTTGTTCTTAATATCATTCATGAGACTCATAACGTACCTTGTACTAGAAGGCCCAAATCCCAGAATAAAGGATGAATAATGGATTCACTGACATTCCATACTAATTTAAATTGTTTATGTTTTCTTTAAAATAAAAAAAGAAGATAAAATCTCAGAAGTAGTTTGCTGCTAAATATATATATATATTGTATAAAAGAATATATCTTGGTTTTGTTAAAACCCTTGTTCGCTTTTCTACAATGAACATTTATAACTTGATTTAATAAAATTGTTAATTTTGGAAGTGTAGTTTTGTTAAGACCTTTTTCAGCCAGTCAGTACTGATTATTTGTCAGTAGTAGTATTGATCACACATGCATTTTTTTGCCATACATCTAAATGAACATGTCTTTGTTTTGTCATTCTAAAGAGTGATGTTTACTGTATTTGAACATATTCTCTGCAATTACATGAGTATAATTTTAAGAATAGCTGTTTAGTGAACTCATTTTCAAAAGAGACTTCTGGACCATATTTTTTTCCCCATTTAAAGCAATAACTTCAATTTCTTCCCAAAATTTAATACTTTCAGTATGCCAAGTCAAACCATTCTGGGGTTTGAGAACTTCATTAAAGGAAAACTATGGTAGACATTATCTTGGTGAAATTGCATTTTGAAATATTGCAGATGAGTTAAATATCATTAATATTATCATGGTTTCCTCATTATAAAGTTTTTCATAAGAAAGAAATTCATTTGCTATGATCTGAGAACACCTGACTGAGGGAATAAATGTTTAAAACTTCCCCTCCTTTTGTTAGTGGATTGGAAAGAGAGACAGGTTTTTAATTTACACTTTAAACTCATGAAAACTGTATTTTTAATATTGTTTATAGCGAAGGCATGATAAAGAAGGGAAACTATTAATACTCAAATACCTAAATTGCACTATACCTCTTAGTAAAGCTATTTCCCTCAACAAATTATACTACATGTTGTTAAACAATCTTAATTCAGATGTATTGCTTTATTTTTTCAATTAAAGCTGGTTTTCGCCTAAAAAAAACATACAGTAACAGAAAAGATCTGTCAGACACGTTACAAAAGATCAACTACACTGAAAAGGCAGTTGCAATAAAGGAAAAGAGAGACAAAAAAAAAAGATAATACATATAAAAAACAAAAATGATGAAAGGGCTAAAGTAAGTACCGCTTTAACAGTAACAATGCTGAATTTTAATGCATTAAACTTTCCAATCAAAAGACACAGGTTGGCAGAATGGATTTTAAAAAAGCATGATCCAATTATATGTTGCCTACAAGAGAATCAACTTATATGCAATGACACAAACAGGTTGTAAATGAAAGGATGAAGATATTCCATGCAAATAGTAACCCAAAAAAATAAATAAAAAGCTGGAGTACATATACTAATATCAGACAATATAGACCTTAATTCAAAAACTGTTATGAGACAAAGAAAGACATAATATATTAATAATAATTATTTAGGCACCTAACCATGTGCCCCATAATACATGAGGCAAACATTGGCAAAAGTGAAGGGAGAAATAAACATTTCTACAATAATTGTATTATTGTAATAATAATAATAAGCTGGATACTTCAATACATGACTCTCATCAATGGATAGAACATCTACATTTAAGATCAATTGGGAAACAGAGAATTTGAATAATATGATAAATGAACTACACCTAAAAGCCCTATCAGAATATTGCTCCCCCAAATAGCAGGATATATGTTCTCCTCAATTGCACACAGATTATCCTACAGGATAGATGCCATGTTGGATCACAAAACAAGTCATGGATAAATTTTAAAAGATTGAAATCATACAAAGCATCTTCTCTGAGAATAAAGAAATGAAGTGATAAATCAATAACAGGCAGAGAACTGGAAAACCCAAAAAACATATGAAAATTAAATAACAATCTCAAAGAAGAAAGTGCAAGGGAAATTAATGAATATCTTGACATGAAGGAAAATCAGTAAACAACATATTGAAACTTAGAGGATACAGTGAAGGCAGAGCTGAAAGGAAAATTTATAGTCCCAAGTGCTTTCATTAAAAAAGAAAAAACAGCTAACATTAAGGACCTAACTACACACCTAGAGGATATAGAAAACTAATGGCAAATTAATCCCAAAGCTAGCAGAAGGAAAGAAATTACAAAGATTAGAGCAGAAACAAATGAAATTGAGAATTAAAAAGCAGAGAGAATTAACAATACCAAAAGTTGGTTCTTTGATGAGATCAATAAAGTACAAACACTTAGCTAGACTGATAAAGAAAAGAAGAGCAGGTACAAAGAAATAATATCAGAAATGAGTGGCAGGACATAAACTACTTACCACACAGAAATAAAAAGGATCATAAGAGGATTCTATAAACAACTGAATGCTAGTTCTTTTCTTCTAAAGGAAATGGAGCAAATCCTCCATAAATGAAAGAACATTTCATGTTCAAGGCTTGGAATACTAAGTATTATTAAGATGTCAACTCTACCCAAAGCTCATTACAAATTCAACATAATCCCAATCGAAATGCTTACAGTCTTATTTGCAGAAATAGAAAAGCCAATAATCAAATTCATATGGAAAGGTAGGTGCCCCAAATAGTCAAAAATATCTTGAAAAAGAATAAATTTGGATTCATACTTCCCAATTTTAAAACTCATTTCAAAGCTACAGTTATCTCTAGAGTATTGAATTGGCACTAGGACAAACATTAAGACCAGTGGAATTAAATTGAGATTTCATAAATATACCCTCACATCTAAGGCAAATTGATTTTGACAAGGGTGCCAAGCACAGTCTAAGGTAAAAAATAATCTCTCCAACAAACAGGGTTGGGAAAACTGGAGAGCCATATGCAAAGAATAATGCCTGACTTGTCACACTATATGCAAAATTTAACTCAAAATGGATCAAATACTTAAATATAAGAACACAAATTATAAAACTCCTAGAAGAAACCACAGGGAAACATCTTCAAGACATTATGTTAATGTTTTTTTAGACTTTACACCAAATGTTTACTAGTGGTCAACGAGAGGGAGGCCTAAGGGGCATGGCATGTTTGAGTTTTCACTTTTTTCTTTCTTTTGCTGGAGAGATGCAAACGTTCAAAAAGATGATCACGGTGATGTACACACAACTATGTGATGATATTGTGAGCTACTGATTGTAACCATGTCAAGAAAGTTTGCATGTTAAAAATGTTTGTATATGCCGCTTCATAACGCGCGGTGCGTGACGTGAGGAGCTCCCGTTGTAATGGCGAACTAAGCTGGAGGCTGTGCAGTCGCAGCGGCGGCGCCGGCCACGAAGAGGACTGGGGCAGGCATACCGCCAGCCCAGCCGAGCCAGCCGGGGTTCGCGGGCAGAGCGACGCGGGGACCCAGACTTTGCTGTCACCACCATCGCCGCCGCGCTGACCCTGCGACCGGGTGGGAGGAGCAGCCGCTGCCGCGTAGCGCCCGAGCCGCGCGCGCCGGGCATGGCCCCCTGTTAAAGGCGCAGGCCACAGCAGGGGCCGGCGCGAGAAACAAAGCGCCGTTGCCGGGCCTGCGGGCATCTGGGGGGCCGCGATGGGCATGGCGAACCGGGCCTTGCCGGCCAAGGGCGGGTTTGCCTCCGCGGGTGGGGGCGTCTGGCCTGCAGGGGCCGCGGCGGCGCGGCGGGGCGGAGCGGCGCGGGCAGGGCCCTGCGCGGCGGCGCTCCTGACTCAGCATGCTGCTCGGGTTCGTGCTGGGCTTGGTGCTGACCTTGCGGCTCGTCCTGCCCAGTGCCTCCGAGCTGAAAAGAACGGGCCAGTGGCGCAGCGCCAGCCCCGAAAGCTGCCGGTCTGGGCCGGGGACTGCTTCCCACGCCGGCGGCGCGCGCGGCGATGCGCTGGGGGCGCACCTCTGGCCGCACTGTCCGGCCCCGGACGGGGGCCCGCGCGACAGGAATTTTGTCTTCGTCGGAGTCATGACCGCCCAGAAATACCTGCAGACCTGCGCGGTGACCGCCTACAGAACGTGGTCCAAGACAATTCTTGGGAGAGTTGAATTTTTCTCCAGCGAGGGCTCAGACACCTCAATACCAATCCCTATAGTGCTGCTCCGGGGTATGGATGACTCCTACCCCCCCCCCCCCCGAAGAAGTCCTTTGTGATGCTCAAGTACATGCATGACCACTACCTGGCAAAGTACCAATGGTTTATGAGAGCAAATGACGACGTTTACATCAAAGGAGATCCTCTGGAAAATTTCCTGAGGAAGTTGAATAGCAGCGAGCCCCTCTTTCTTGGGCAGACGGGAATGGGCACCACAGAAGAAATGGGGAAGCTGGCACTTGAGCCCGGCGAGAACTTTTGCATGGGAGGGCCTGGTGTGATCATGAGCAGGGAGACTTCGGAAGATGGTTCCACACATTGGAAAATGTCTCCGAGAAATGCACACCACCCACGAGGATGTGGAAGTGGGAAGATGGGCCCGGAGGTTTGCAGGGGTGCAGTGTGTCTGGTCTTATGAGATGCAGCAGCTTTTTAATGAGAATTATGAACAGAACAAAAAGGGTTGCATTAGAGATCTCCATAACAGTAAGATTCACCGAGTCATCACATTACACCCCAACAACCCTCACCCCGTATCGACTTCATAGCTATATGCCAAGCCGCAAAATAGCTGAACTTCGTCATAGCACAATACAGCTCCACCAAGAAATTGTCCTGATGAGCAAATACAGTAACACTGAGATTCATAAAGAACATCTGCAGCTGGGAATTCCTCCTTCTTTTGAGGTTTCAGCCTCGCCAGCGAGAAGAAATTTTGGAACGGGAGTTTCTTACTGGAAAATATTTGTATTGAGCTGCTGATGGTCAGCCCCCTTGAAGAGGGATGGACTCTGCCCAGAGAGAAGCCCTGGATGACGCTGTCATGCAGGTCATAGAGATGATCAATGCCAAGGCCAGAAGGCGCATCATTGATCTTAAGGAGATACAGTATGGCTATAGTCGTGTCAACCCCATATGGGGCTGACTACATCCTGGACCTGCTGCTCCTCTATAAAAAGCACAAAAGCAAGAAGGTAACGGTTCCCATGAGGAGGCATGCTTATCTACAGCAGACCTTCAGCAAGATCCAGTTTGTGGAGCATGAGGAACAGTATGCCAAGGAGCTGGCCAACAAAATTAACCAAGAATCTGGGTCCTTATCCTTTCTCTCAAATTCCCTGAAGAAGCTTGTTTCATTTCAGCTCCCTGGGTCAAAAAAACAGGCACAAAAAGAACCCAAAGATAAAAAGATAAATATATTGATTCCTTTGTCTGGACTTGTTGATGTGTTTCCGAGATTCATGGGAAACTTTGAAAAGACATGTCTTATTCCAAATCAGAACATCAAGCTTGTTGTTCTCCTTTTCAATTCTGACTCCAACCCTGACAAGGCTAAGCAAGTTGAACTAATGAGAGATTATTGCATTAAGTATCTTAAAGTAGACATGCAGATTTTGCCTGTCTGGAGAATTTTCCAGAGCGCTGGCCCTTGAAGTAGGATCTTCCTAGTTTAATAATGAATGCTTACTCTTCTTCTGGGACTTGACCCTGTGTTAACTACAGAATTCCTTCAGCAATGTCGAGCAAATATGGTTCTGGGCCAGCAAATATATTTTCCAATCATCTTTAGCCAGTATGATCCAAAGATTGTTTATAGTGGGAAGTTCCCAGTGACAACAATTTTGCCTTTACTCAAAAAACTGGTTTCTGGAGAATCTATGGGTTTGGCATCACTTGTGTTTGTAAGGGAGAGCTTGTCCAAGTAGGTGGCTTTGACGTTTCCATCCAGGGCTGGGGGCTCGAGGATGTGGACCTTTTCAACAAAGTTGTTCAGGCAGGTTTGAAGAAATTCAGAAGCCAGGAAGTCGGAGTAGTCCACGTCCACCACCCTGTCTTCTGTGACCATAATCTTGACCCCAAATAGTACAAAATGTGCTTGGGGTCCAAAGCAGCCACATATGGGTCCACACAGCAGTTGGCTGAAATGTGCCCGGAAAAAAATGATCCAAGTTACAGTAAAAGCAGCAATAATGGCTCAGTGAGGACAGCCTAATGCCCAACTCTGCTGGAAAAGACACTTTTAATTATCTAATTTATTTTTAAAAAATTTTTGTATGATCAGTTTTTGAAGTCCATACAAGGATATATTCCACATGATTTTCTTACAAAGAACTCCTTTAAGATTAAGATTGAGCTTTTTGAACAAAAATGTGATCAATGTTTGTCTTTGAACACATCTTCTTGCTGAACATTATGTAGCAGACCTGCTTAATCATGACTTGAAACGTACATGATGAACAGAACTTTTTTTTTTGACATTTCCTTTTCAAACTCCGTTTGCTACAGTCCCATGGTAGAAAACATGGATGTGCCTGCAAAGTATTACTGTAACAGAACACTGTCATTCTGGCAAATGTTTCATTGTGACTATTACCATTGCATAGATTCTACCTTTTGTCTTTTTTACAACGATTTTTATTTTTCAAAGTCATTTTGTGTTTCGGTTGTAAAATAAGGAATGTGATCCTAGATGTATTGTCATTTTAAGAGAGCTTTCCAAAGTTGATCGTTTTCCCCAAACTGTGCTTCCTGTGGTCCTGTAGGTATTACAGCGAGGGGAGTGAGGAAAGCAGAATGCAGGCAACTCTTCTAGTACTGATGAGCAGTCACTGGCTTGGCCTAAATGGACCCAACAGTAATTTCAAAAAGGATTTGTCATTATCTCTCTTCCCAAACCTACTCTTTAAAGGGCAAAAAATATATATTTTTTATTTTAACATTTGTTCCCCCTATTATTTATTTTTATTCCATATGTTCTACTCATCTGTTGACAAGGTAGATAAAAGGAGCATCAGACACAAGGTTTTCACAATCACACAGTCACATTGTGAAAGCTATATCATTATACAATCATCATCAAGAAACATGGCTACTGGAACACAGCTCTACATTTTCAGGCAGTTCCCTCCAGCCTCTCCATTACATCTTGAATAACAAGGTGATATCTACTTAATGCGTAAGAATAACCTCCAGGATAACCTCTCGACTCTGTTTGGAATCTCTCAGCCATTGGCACTTTGTCTCATTGTCACTCTTCCCCCTTTTGGTCGAGAAGGTTTTCTCAATCTAAAGGGCAAAATATTAATATTTAGAATGGCAAAGAATAATTATTGTAATAAATCTAATGTATGCAAGCTGAAAGAAAAAACAAAAAACACCCTGATGAAAAACATTGGGGAAAAACTTGTACCTGGTTTTGTTCACTTCATTCTGTCTGTGTTATGTTGATGGAGATGGTTATTTCATTCTTTAATTACTGTTTTGTTTTTTTTCTTTGTATCTGAAGTACCTTTAATTTATTTAATATCCATTGTTTTGAGCTCTGCTATTTCTGGAGTACCTGTTAGCTATTAGTATTTATGTCTATAAGGAGTATGCACTCACTGTTTAGAATGTTTTACTTGCAGTACACTGATCTCCAAAGATTTCTTTCTAAAAATATACCCCTCCTTAATTTTTACATTCCTTACCGTTTTGCTAAATATTAAGTGTTCTTTGACAATTTTGGTACTGAGGTGTTGTGGGAGGGAGCAAAGGTAAAATGAATCTGTTACTACATGAGAAAGTTTGTTTAAACTCACAGATCAAATGTGCCTTAATGAATTTTTTTTCATTTAGATTTCAAACAGTGATAGGATTACCTTTTTAATATATGTCATTGGAGATCTGCTTATTTGTAAATAGCCTATTGCTCATTTGGAAAAATAAACCAGTGAACAATATTTTTTCTATTGTAAAAAAAAAAGTCTGCCTTAATGAATTTTTTTTCATTTAGATTTCAAACAGTGATAGGATTACCTTTTTAATATATGTCATTGGAGATCTGCTTATTTGTAAATAGCCTATTGCTCATTTGGAAAAATAAACCAGTGAACAATATTTTTTCTATTGTAAAAAAAAAGTCTGCTTGTTTGTTGTTTATAATAAGAAAAAAATTTCAGTGGCTGAGAGATTTCAGAGTCAAGACTTTATCCTGGAGGTTATTCTTATGCATTAAATAGATGTCCCTTTTAATTTTGTCAATAAAAGTACTTTTTAAAAAAAGGAATGATGAAAACAAAAAGGGGGGGGCAACGGTGGCTCAGTGGCAGAGTACTCGCCTGCCATGCCGGAGACATGGGTTCGGTTCCCAGTGCCTGCCCATGTTAAAAAAAAAAAAGAATGATGGAACTAGAAATCCATCATTTACCAATCATCAGTATAATAACTAATTCATTCAAGAATCATAAAAGACTGCTAGACTGGTGGGTGAAAGCTTGAGAAGTAACAAGCTAGTCACACATCTCAGAGGATATCGCCACAAGACATTTTTCAATGACAATCACAATTTAAAGAAACCCAGCAGGCATCCCTTTAACCAATTAATAAAAAGTCAACTTTGCTAGGGAGAAACCGACATCATATGCCTCCTGATGTGATGCACTGGGAAGTCAGCATCCCTTCTTAAGTTTCCTACCAAAAAGGCATAACCCAAATCTAATCATGAGAAAATTTCGGACAAACCCAACTGAGGAACATTCTACAAAATGAATGGCCTGCACTGTTCAAAAATGTCAGGATGATGGAATACAATAATAGATCCATTACAATAGGCCCCAATCTGTATGTGTGTAAAGATTTCTCAATTAAATATTTAAAAAAAAAATTGATCCAAGTAGTGTCCCAGATTCAAAGAATTGAATGTAACACTATAAAAAGACATTACTGGGACAGTCACCAAAACCTTTATAATAGATTCTGTAGTGTGTCAATGTTAACTTCCTGGTTTTGATCATAATACTCAGGTGATGTATGGGGATTCAGAGTTTTTAGGAAACATGCACTGAACAATTCAGGGATAAAGGCACACACCATGACAGCAAGATATTTTTAAAGGGTTTCAAAAAAAAGAAAATAGATGGGAGAGGTGGGGAGAGAAACAGCAGAGGAAGAGGAAAGGAGACGGGGGCAATAGAAAAAAAATTAAACAAAATATCAATGCTTTGGAAATCTGAATGAAGACTATCCAGGAATTCTCTGTCCTTTTCTTACAACAGTATTTTGAGTCTGAAATTCGTAAAATGTTTTAAAAACTTAGGTTGGAAAGAAAGTGACACATTTGTCAAAAGTCAAAAAAAGGGGGGGTGGAGCATCAACAACATAGGATGGGGGATGGAACTAGTTGTTCCTGGAGAGGCTTGCCCCTTTGGGTTTCAGTACTTAACTGGCCTTGGAAACATTTGGGGGTTATAAATTTCTGGAAAGTAAACTTACTGCATGAAGCATTAATAGAATCTTGAAAAGAGCCTAGGTGCTCTTTGCCCTAAGGGTTCTTCAGGGTTAACAGAATTGATATGGTTTGGGATTTGGCAAAACATGGCAATTAGCAACATCTAGCTGAATCTTACATATGAGTAGCCTCCAGAATACTGTCTGAACACTTCTTGAGCTCTTTTAGCCATTGATACAATATTTTCTTACAATTCTGTCACCCATTTTGGTCAGGAAGCTGTCTCCATCCCACAGTGCCAAGGCCAGTCTCATCCCTAAGAGACATGTTCAACTCTGACAGGGAGAATTTCACCCACAAATGTCACGTCCCACGTAAGGGGGAGGGTAATGATTTTCCTTGAAGAGTTGGGCTTAGGGAGAGGCCACATCTGAGCAACAACAGGTCCTTCAGAGGTGACCAGTAGGCACACCTGTAGGAAGGCTAAGCTTTTCTGCTATATACCTAAGCTTCACAAGAGGAAGCCTCAAGATCAAGGCCTTGGCCTATTAACTTTGGAGTCACAAACATTTGAAAGTTTGAGAGGTTTCCCAGGTGGCAAAGTTGAACAGTTTCATATACTTACTCTAGTATGTAAAATGATGTTCCCAATACTTTGTAATTATCTGCCCAAATACCCTGGTATCTATCCAGGTATTACACTAGGCTATAGAGACTTAGAAACTCTCATCTCCATTCTGGGCTCCAAGTGTATGAGTTGGCTAAATTAGCAATCCAGGCACGTTACCTTAGATTGTGTTACAAAAAATTTAGGTTTTAGATAGAATAAACTTTGCTGTCCTTGACCTCATACAGCAGAATCTCTATAATACAGACAGAATATCACCCTTGCCCCAGTATTCTAATTTACCTTATTGCCAAACCCTTATCAAATACTGTTTCCAAATATTTTCTCCCATTCACCTTGCTGACAAAGTCCTTTGAGGTGCGGAAGTATTTGATCTGGAGAGACTCCCAGTTAGCTATATTTTCAGTCATTGCTTTTCCTTTGAGTGGGGAGTTTAAAAAGCTACCTCTTATTACTAAGTCTTGAAGATGTTTCCCTATATTTTCATCTAGTAGTTTTATGGTGCAGGCTCTTATATTTAGGTCTTTGGTCCATTTTGAGTTGATTTTTGTATAGTGTGTAAGGTTGGGGTCCTCTTTCATTCTTTTGGATATAAATATCCAGTTCTCCCATTCCCCTTATTGAAAATACTATTCTGTCACAATTCAGTGGATTTGGGGACTCACCAAAAATCAACTGAATGTAGACTTGGTAGTCTACCTCCACACTCTATTGGATTCCTGATGAAGACTTCTATCTTTGTGCCACTGACATAGTATTTTAACCACTATGGCTTTATAGTAAGCTTCAAAGTCAGGAAGCGTTAGTCCTCTCACTTCACTCTTCTTTATGAGGATATCTTTACCTATTTGAGGTCTCCTTGCATTCCAAATGAATTTGGAAACTAGCTTTTCCAAGTCTTCAAAGTAAGTCCTTGGAATTTTGATTGACATTCATTAAATGTGTAGATCAAATTGGATAGAATTGACATCCTAATGAAATTTAATCATCCTATCCATGAGAGGGAATGTCTATCCACTTATATGAATATTCTTTGATTTTTTTTAAGCAACACTCAGTAGTTTTCTGTGTACAAGTCTCTTACAACCAGGGTTAAGTTTATTCCTAGATACTGGATTCTTTTATTGCTATTTGGAATGGAATATTTTCCTTGTCATGTTACACATGGACACAAACATTACTGATTTTTGTACATTGATCTTGTATCCTGTCACTTTCCTGAACTTGTTTATTAGCTCAGTCAGGCTTGTAAAGATTTCTCAGGACTTTCCAGATATAAGATCATTTCCATCTGGAAATAATGAAAGTTTTACTTCTTTTCCTATTTGGATGCCTTTCATTTCTTTCTCTTGTGCAATTACTCAGGTGGAACATTTAAAGATGTTGAATAATGTTGGTGACAGAGGGCATTCTTGTCTTGTAAGAAATCTTAGAGGGAATGCTTTCAATCTCACCATCAAGTACGATGTTTGTTGTGCTAGTTTGAGCCCATTCTGTACCCCAGAAAATCCAGGTTCTTTAATCCTCATGCAATATTGTTGGGAGGGAGCTTTTTATGTGACGCACACAATTGTGGGTGGTAGCTTTTGATTGGATGGTTTCCATGGAGATGTATCACCACCCTTCCAAGGTGGGGTTGCTTACAGGAGCCCTTTAAGAGGGAACTATTTTGAAAAAAGCTTGAAAGCCACCAGAACCGACAGAACCAACAGGACAGAGCCCCAGGGAAGCCAAATAAGAAACCTATGAGAGAAAGCTAGCAGACAATGCATGTGGCCTCCCATGTGAGAGAGAAACCCTGAATTTAATCAGCCCTTTCTTTGGAGTTAATGTGTCTTTCCCTTGAGGCCTTAATTTGGACATTTTCACAGACTTAGAACTGTAAACTTGCAGCTTAACAAATTCTCCTTTTTAAAATCTATTGTTTCTGGTATATCACATTTGGGCAGCTTTCAAACTAAAATACCGGTTAAGGATTTTTTATATTTATGCCCTCTATGATACTGAGGAAGTCTTCTTGGATTCCTGCTTTGAGGTACGTTTTGTCAGGAAAGGATGCTGAATTTTGTCGAATAGTTTCTCAGCATGAATAGAGATTATCATATGATTATTCCCTTTCAATTTAATAACGTCCTGTATTATATCAATTGATTTTCTTATGTTAATCTACCCTTGCATTCCTGGTATGAACTTCACTTGGTTTGTGACATTGAATTCTTTGAATTTCTTGTTGGATTTAATTTGCCAGTATTTTCTTGAGATCTTTTGAATAAATGCTCATTCTGGAATTGGAATGTAGTTGTCTGTTCTTATAAGAGTCTTTATTCGGATATGGGATGAGAGTTATATTAGCTTCATAAAAGCAATTAGGTAGTTTTCCTTTCTCCTCAATTTTTTGGAAGAGTTTGAGCAGTATTGGTCTTAGTTCCTTTTGGGATGTTTGACAAAATTCCCCTATGAAACTATCTATTCTGGGATTTTACTTGTGGGAAAATTTTTGATGACTGCTTGAATCTCTTCAAATGTAATTGGTTTGTTGAAATCTTCTGTTTCTCCTGGAATCAATGCAGGTACTTGGTTTGTTTCTAGAAATTTGTCCATTTCATCTAAGTCATCTAATTTATTGGCATATACTTGTTCATAGTATCATCTCATGATTTTATTAAATCCTTCAGGATCCATGGTTAACAACACTTTATTTGCATCCTCTTTTTTCAGGATACCTAGGTGTCAGTTTGATTGATTTTCTCAAAAAACCAACTCTTGGTTTTATTGGGGTTTTTTTTCCATTTCGTTTATTTCTGCTTTAATCTTTATGATTTGTTTCCTTTGGGGCTCGTTTGATGTTCTTTCTCTAGTTCCTCCAGGTGTGCAGTTTAGTATTAGGTTATTGGGGTGGGGGGGAGCACATGGCTGGCAATCCAGCACAGGCCTCTCACATTCTTGTTAATATAGGCATTTAAGGCAATAAATTTCCCTCACAGCACTGCCTTTGCTGCATTGCATAAATGCTGATGTTCTCGATATCCGTTTTCATTTCTCCTGAAATTTACCAATTTTCTGGCAGTTTATCTGAACCACTGATAGTTGAACAATGTTTTTTAATCTCCATATACTTGTAAATATTCTGCTTCTTTGATGCTTATTGATTCCAACCTTCATTCCACTGTGGTCTGAGAAAGTGGTTTGAATAATTTCAATCTTCTCAAATTTATAAATACCTGTTCTGCCAATCTGTAATTTTGAAATTTTTTTAATTTTCTAATATTCAAAGTTATTACTGTAAATGCAGTTCTTGAACCTACCATCTCATCCTTTGGTTTTTTATTTCCCTCTATATTCTTTTCCCTCTCTCTTCCCTTTAATTTACCTTTACTGATACACTTCAATTTTGTACCCTGCCCTAGACATTTTTCTCCTGACAGAGGTGAAAGGACTCCCTTTATATTTCTTATTGTTTTTTTTAATATAAACATTTATGGCAATAAATTTCTCTCTTAGCACTGTCTTTGCTGTGTTTCATAATTTTCACGTGTTTTCATTTTCATTTGCCTCAAGATATTCACTAATTTCTCTTGTAATTTCCTCCATGACCCACTGGTTGTGTATGAGTGTGTTGTTTAGCCTCCATATATTTGTGAATTTTCTGATGCTGTGCCTGTATTTTAATCTCCAACTTTAAACTATGGTCTGACAATGTGCTTTGTATAATTTCACAATTTTAAAATTTATTGAGCCTTGCTTTGTCATTCAGCATAAGATCTACCCTTGAAGATGATCCATGAGCAGTTGAGACATATGAAGTAAAAGGTGCTATTAGGTTGCTTCGTTTTCACGACTGTGGGCCTGAACTCCCTGAAGGAAGGCAACCACTTTCGCCGGACCACGTCACCCTTTTCTTGGGGAAGAAACAACCTTTAGGAAATTATCCCCATTCATGTGACTAGTTACTTTGTCTCTTGGACAGGACTTAATTCAACCCTTGCCTACAGCAGTGCTGAAGCCAGAGAGTGCTTGCAGTTCCATATGAGCTATTAAGAAATTTAAAAAGAGAGGAAAAAAGTCTATTTAGAGTTGGACCAGAGCTCCCTGAGTTTGCCAAGCAAGAGCTGGAGTTGGTATACATATCTATGTGTCCCTAGGCTCTACGTACCCTCTATTCTAGGGGACCAACCCTTTTCCAGAATTTTGTTCTGTCCACCACACAATGCTTTATTGTTTTTTGATCATCTGCACCTCCTCTCTGCTGTGGCAAAAAATCCCAGATCCTTTATTACTTATCCCAGGGGCTCAGGGCTGTTTAAAGCAGACTGAATTTGTTAATTCTGCGATTGAAGCTTGGTTGAGCTATCTTTCTTCGGTCTAGTAAGGTCTTTTCATTTTTCCCTCGTGAAGCAGCCGTCTATGCCAGTGATTAGGAAACACAGTTCTGAATGTGATCTCAGCTGTTCCACCCATTCCAGACTGGTGTACCTTGTGTGTCCTGTCACTAATGCCTCCCAAACAGTTCTTCCATTCAGTTCCTGGCTATTTCCTATCTACCCTGGAGGACGAACTAAATTCCACCCCTCAGTACAATGTTTTAACGCCCCACTCTAGGATAGGTCTCTTGGTTGACAATTTCCCTAAACTTTTGTTTGTGAAAATTTTAAACTCTCCCTAACTTTGAAGAACAATGCAGCGGGATAAACAACTCTTGACTGGAAGTATTTCTTTCAGGAACTTAGATACATCTTACCACTGCCTTCTGACCTCCATGGTGCTATTGAGTAGTTCAAACTCACTCTTATGGGGATTCCATTGTATGCAGTGAATAACTTTTCTCTAGCTTCTTTCAGGACTTTCAGCTTCTCCTTAATGTTTGACAGTCATATTAGTTTGAGCCTTGGATACAGATCTATTTGGATTTATTCCATTTAGGGTTCATTGGGCATCTTTGATCTGCATATTTAGGTCTTCTATAAAGGTTGGGATATTTTCCCCAATTATCTCTTCAATTTATTTTCACAGCCCTTTTCTCTTCTTCTAGGACAATTTTTATATTTGTATGCTTCATTTTGTTCAACATTTCTGATATTCAATTCCATTTTGTCCATTTTTCTTGCCATTTGTTCTTTTGTGCACTTGAATTCAAATTGTCCTGTCTTCTAGTTTGCTTATACCTTTTTCTCTCTCTCTCATTAAACTTTGTTTTAATGGAACTCAAAATCCTATGACAGATTTTTGGTCATTGTTTCCATTTAAAAAGCACTGCCTTTGGGTGGGCCATGGAAGCTCAGCAGGCAGAGTTCTCACCTGCCATGCCGGAAACCCAGGTTCGATTCCTGGTGCCTGCCCATGGGAAAAAAAAAATAAAGAAAAAATATAAAGTACTATCTTTAAAAACTAATAACTTAAAACTGTCACACGAAAACAAATGGTCATTTTTCAAAACTGCTTTGCTACCAGAACACAAGTTTCATGAAAAACATCGCTATATCTTTTGGAAATATAGATTTGGGCAAGTCCACCACAAGGTCATTTATTCTTTCTTCCATTTCTTCAAATCTGCTATTGTGTGTATCTGGTATATTTTTAATATGGCCTACAGTATCTTTCATCACCGTGAGATCTAGTATTTCTATAGTTTCAAAATTTCTTTAAATATGATTTAATACATATCACCATTTCCATTTGTACTCAGTGTACTGTTTTTACATTAAGACAAGACACCCTAAAAGAAAACAAAAAATACATATGGAAAATTAATGTACTCTCCAGTTCCAGTTTGCTAGAGATTTTTCTGTTGAAGCTCAAGACTAATTCTATCATAAAGTAAAAAGGACCCTGCTGCCTCAGAACTGTTGCCATGTTAAGATTTTTTGTTTCCCTTGGATCAATCGGTTTATTTTAGGTGATATTTTTTCTACTTAAAATGAATGTTTTCTTACAAATCTGATATGCAAATTTTGATGGCAAACATTTGGAGAGGTAGCTGTTGATTTAAAAATCTTTGAATTCAGAAAATTGTTATATTTGGGTTTTAAAAAGGGACTTTATTAAGCTGCACGTTTACAGTTCTAAGGCTGTGAAAATGTCCAAATTAAGGCATCCAGAGAACGTTACCTTAACTCTAAACAAAGGGACAGTGAAGTTCAGGATTTCTCTCTCAGATAAGATGGAACATGGTGAGTCTGCGAGCTATCACTCATTTCATAAGGCTTCCCCAAGGGCATTTTCTTTCTGCATCTCCAAATGTCTCTAATTGTGTGGGCTCTGATGGCACTGAGTTTTCTTCAAAATGTTTTATATATATATATATGTTTTCACTGACACATCTTTACACAGATACATCCGTTACATGGTATATAATTAATGGCTCAAAATATCATGACATAGTTGTGTATTCATCACCATGATCATTTTTAGGACCCCAGAAAAAGAAAACATTCATACATCCCATACCCCTTAACCCTTCCTCTCACAAACCACTAGAATTTCATCCTACCCAATTTACTTCAAGTCTTATCCCCGCTATATTTATTTTTTCATCGATGGTTTTACTCATTTGTCCATACTCTGGCCTGAGAAATTTTTTTAAAACATATTTCACAAAAGGAAGCTTTAATGTTTTTATTTAGGAAAATCTAACTTGAAGCTATAAAAGGTTCAATTGAAAGCATCCTTTTTTCAATAATTTTCATATAAGGGACTACAAACATGCAGTTTTAAGTAGCCAATTTGCATTATCAAGAAAGATATGGGATGTTCTTTTTTCTCCCCTCAACCAAAGAAGTGGAGAATATTGCAAACCTTAGAAACCCCACTGGCTTTCATCAGAAAAACCACAAAACAAAGGTAGCATAGACGTGAAATTATTTCTTCTTTATGTTCTAGAACGCAGAAGTTTGGGTGCTCTAGCTTTACAAGGAAAAGTTGCACAGGCAGACAAAAGCTTACAGTAAATACACACCAAAACAGGGATCTAAGTGAAGTTGTCCCTGATTGGTTACAGAACTAAGACAAATTTGAAATGGAGTAAAAAACAAACACACTTTGTCACATTTACAGGAATCTCAAATCTTTTGTATCTCATACTGATAGGTAGTTTTCCTACACATTGCCAATAGCTTCAGTATTTAGAGAATAAAGAGTATTTTTGATAAACTAAAAAGATCTCCATTGCTGATTTTGACAATGCCTGGAAATCAGCAAATCCATCTCCAAATTATTTACCTCTGAAAACAGAAGCAAAGGGGTCTGCGGCTGAATCATTTATTGAAACAACTATTCAATCAGGAGCAAAAGAACCATTGTGCTTGAATGTCTCTACTGACATATTACTGGTATTGCTGGCTGTACTGAAAGAGTCAGGTTTTGGAGTGGTAAAAGGACCAGTAGAAGACTGCTTGAAGAAACATGCAAATGGACCTAAACCTTTGAAAAGGATCACCTCCAACTGGATTAATTTTCCCAAAAGGATTATCCTAGAAAGGATCACTACCCAAAAAAGGATCACACTGAAAAAAATCCAAGTTTGTATCTGCAGTGGAACTGTCAGTGACCTTGATTCTACACTAAAACGATCTTCCTCTTTTGAATGTTTGCCAGCCTTAAATTCAGAACCAAGTATTTCATTAGTAGCTGCACTCAACCACTTCTTTTTCATCAGATGCATCAAAAGGTGGTATTTCATAAATTTAGATTGAAATACTAGTGATCAATGAAAGGGAGGGGTATGGGGTAGGGTATGTATGAATTTTTTCGTTTTCTTTTTATTTCTTTTTCTGCAAATGTTCCAAGAAATTATCATGATGATGAATATGGAACTATATGATGATATTGTGAATTACTGATTATATATGTAGAATGGAATGATCAAAAGTTAAGAATGTTCGCATTTGGTGTTTTTTTGGGTATTTAAAAAAATTAAAAATTAATAAAAAAAGAAAAGGTGGTGTTTCAGAACTCTTTCTTGCTGGAGATTCCTGATATATGGGTTCAGACTCTAGATTGCTCTGCCCTTCAGCATGCTCATTAAGGTTGGCTATTTCACTGCAGCTAGTGCCAAGGCTGCAATAATCTGTAGTGCCATTTAGAAGGATGTTGTGTGGGCTAGGTGCCAATTTAATTAATTATGGTTTTCCAGCTCTTTCATTTCTATCAGTTTCACTTACATTGAACTCATTTCCTATTTTTAACTTTACAGGTGTTATTTAAGTGGTCCACACTGAGCCTTCCCTGACTCCACGCACTCCTTTAAATGTTTTTTCTGTAGATCTCAACCTGTGAAGAACTAGCTTTGGTTAGTTCTTGATAGGTGGCGATCTGTGATTCTTGACCAGTTAATTCAGCTTTCAAAGAGATCAGCTGGGCCTCCTCACTACATTTCTGACTTAAGTTGCTCCTCCAGCTGGGCTTTCTCATCCAGTCCATTAATTATTTCAAATTCTTCTTGATGCTCTTCTAGTGTTTCTTGGATATCTTTTTACACCATTAACCAAACCAATTAAGTTTAGGAGAGTGGTATGACTAGTTGTTCCAGATTCTGTGTCTCCAGTGTTTTAATTAGGTTATTTTGCTGGGCCATGTCTGCATTCAACTTCATGTTCTTTGTGATTTTCTATTACCGTTGGGTAACAGAAAATCACAAAATTGATTTTCTTCACTAGTCCAAGGTTTTGCATTTACTTCCATTTCTGCTGGTCTCTATTTGCACTTAGTTTGTCAGTAATTCCCTGCCAAACCAAGGCGCAGACCTCAGAGGATGTGACTCTACTGGAGGACTTTTTAAGATAGGCTGACAGGCAGTTTGCAAGACTGCATTTTCCCATTCTTTCAAAAAGATGGCACTCTTAGGCAACCTCTTACCCTAAGGCCCACCTTTTCTTGACTGTGGCAGCCAGCAAAGCTGGAGACCCGGTGCAATTCCACCCAGGGCCATGAATCCTGGTATACAACTGAAAGCTGGAACCTCAGGGACTGGGGCTTGATCAGTGTGCACTTCAATGGAGATTCTACTTTGTGTACCCAATGGGACCAGTAACCTACAGGCTCCTGCTCACAATGACCTTGGGCTGTAGTATGGGGTATTTCGGCTACTCTGTCCAGGCAACCCTGAAATGCCTGGTGGCCAGTCACAGGGCACATTATCTGTTGGGTAGCACATAGTTGGGCATACTTCCTTTTCCTGGCCTCTCTGTCCATGCTGAGGGTTCTGGATGTCTGCAGGATAAGCGGAGTGGGAATGGGGCAAGTTTCTTTCACCAGCCAGTTGTCAAACCAGCTCCTCTACACCTCCTCCTCCTACCAGAGAGAGGGCCCCTCAGTCCCTGCCAGAAAACCAGGTGCCCACATCACCCTGTCTCAGGAGCTAGAAGGCACTTGCACTGCTATAGAGAAAGTAAGTCTAGTGGCATCCAGGTTTTCCATGGGAGCTACTGCTGCAGAACTGTGAGCACAGATCTCCAAGAGTTGTGGGGATATGCTGGAGAGCAAGAGCATTCCCTCTTTCAGAACCCACACTATCCTGAATGTCATGCTTATCCCCAGTGAGGTAACAACCAAGCACACTTACCTCATTCTCACTATGGCAATTTCTCTGCTTCTGTTCTGCAGGGCCTACCTATACAGTGTAGAAGACCCTGTCTGGTCACATGCGTTCTGGAACAGAGGTCCCAATCATTTTTCTCCATTAAATTGTCCTATGGAGCAGGGGAAAATCGAACCTATCCAATTCAATGTTCCTGGAAGTCTTTTTACTTCATGTCTGTACTTTTTTTTCTTTTCAAGACTTAGACATGCATATTCATGCCTCATGCTATGTTTGGGAAGTTCGTGATTATTACTTCTTTGAATATTCCCTATGCCTCTGTTTTCCTCTTCTGGGATTCATACAATGCAAATCTTCATATGCTTAATGGTTTCCAGAAATATCTTAAGCTATTTCAATCTGAAATTGGGATCCTAAAGAAAATTTGTAATTTCATTTATTCTGGTCATCAACTCCATTCTTTCCTTTTTTTTTTTTTTGAGATGTAATTCACATACTGTAACATTCGTATTCACAGTGTATAAATCTGTGGTTAAGTACATTCAGAAAGATTCACAGCAATCAATTATAATTCTGTAATATTTTCATTACCAGAAAAAAGGCTCATACCCATTATCTATCACTTTCCATTTCCCTATAACCCTGACAACCACTCATCTACTCTCAATCTCTAAGAATTTGCCTATACTAGACAATTTATATATTAACCATATAAGTGGAATCATATGAAGTCTTTACCAATGGGCTTCATTCACTTGGCATGCTTTCAAGGTTTGCCAGCTGATCACCCAAATTCATTGTTTTTATTGTTGAATAATACTTCAAAGTACGAATATACATTTTGTGTATTCATCAGTTGGTGGAGATTTAAACAGTTTCCACTTTTGGCTATTTTGAATAACTGTGTTATGAACATTCACATGATTTCCTAATTCCTAAAGATTCCATTAAGAGAGGAATCGGTCATGTCGTAACTATGCTTAACTTCTAAAACAGATGTCAGGCAGTATCCCAAAGTTACATCATATAACTTACCTTTATTTAGGTTCTTTTATCGTATACATGACCTTTCCCTGATATCCTTCAGTTATTTCTGATTTATTTTCCTTTAGCACATTTAACATATGGGTGTAAAATCTAAGAAATCATCTCTTACCACAAGATTTTGAAGATACTTTTGTACAATTTCTTCTAGGAATTTTTTATATCTTACAGGGAAGTTTTCAAGCTTCCACGGGTATGATGTTAGCTGTGGGTTTTTCATATATACCTTTGATCATGTTGACAAACTTATTATTCCTGCATATCAAATGTTTTCATTAAGGAAGGATACTGGCAAGTGAGCATTTTACCACTGAACCACCCATGGACTTTGCATCCAGGGATTGAAAAAGACTTTTTTTGCCTTTTTAAAAAAATTTTTAAATTATTAAAAAAAAATATTACAAGAAACACATTCTTCACAAACGATCATTCCATTCTACATATATAATCAGTAATTCACAATATCATCATATAGTTGCATATTCATCATGATCATTTTTTAGAACATTTGTATCAATTCAGAAAAAGAAATAAAATGAAAACAGAAAAAAAATTATACATACCCCTTACCCCTCCCTTTCACTGATCATAGCATTTCAAATAAATTTATTCTAACATTTGTTCCCATTATTTATTTCTATTCTATATGTTCTACTTGTCTGTTGACAAGATAGATAAAAGGAGCATCAGACACAAGGTTTTCACAATCACATTGTGGAAGCTTTATCACTATACAATCATCATCAAGAAACACAGCTACTGGAACACAGCTCTACATTTTCAGGCAGTTCCCTCCAGCCTCTCCATTACATCTTAAATAACAAGGTGATATCTACTTAATGCATTAAGAATAACCTCCAGGATAACCTCCCGACTCTGTTTGGAATCTCTCAGCCATTGATACTTTGTCTCATTTCACTCTTCCCCCTTTTGGTCGAGAAGGTTTTCTCAATCTCTTGATGCTGAGTCCCAGCTCATTCTAGGATTTCTGTCCCACATTGCCAGGAAGGTCCACACTCCTGGGAGTCATGCCCCACGCAGACAGGGGGAGGGTGGTGAGTTAGCTTGTTGTGTTGGCTGGAGAGAGAGGCCACATCTGAGCAACAAAACAGGTTCTCTTGGGGGTGACTCTTAGACCTAATTTCAAGGAGACCCGACCCATCCTTGGTGGGGTCAAGTTTCATATGAACCAACCCCAAGACTGGGGGCTCAGCCTAGAGCTTTGGTTGTACACACTACCCGCAAGAACATATAAAATTCAATTTGGGGAGGTTGAATTGAGAAAGACTTCTTGACCAAAAGGCAGAGGAAACGAATGAGGCAAAACAAATTTCAGTGGTGAGAGGTTTCAGAGTCAAGCTATCCTGAAGGTTGTTCTTATGCATTATACAGATATCTGTTTTTAGTTTATAATGTTTTGGACTACAGTGGTATAGTACCTGAACTACTGAATTGTATTCCGGGAACTTTGATTTTTGAAGATGATTATATATCTATACAGCTTTCAGTGTTACTATATGAATGTGAAAACCTGGTGTCCGATGCTTCTTCATCCTGATTATGCACAGATGAGTAATAAAATGACAAAAAATAAGTAAAAGGGGGGATACATACATGGTAAAAATAAATATTTGGGTACACTGCAATATTAGTGGTCAATAATATATATTGATTTAATTTCTTTTTTCCAGAGGTGATGCAAATGTACTAAAAATGATCATGAGGATGAATACAGAACCATTTGTTTTAAATAAAGGATGCTTGATTGTGTCAAGTAACCTGTCTAAATGAATTGAAACGATCATGTGTTTTCTCACCTTTGATTTGTCAATGTGGTATATTAAGTGATTTTTTTCCGGTGAACCATAATTGCAGCATATTTGGATAAACACAGAGATAGAAACAACTTGGTCATGTGATGCTGGATTCAATTTACAAGTATTTTGTTGTCAATTTCTACATCTACATTGATTAGAGAAATTAGTCTGCAATTTTCTTTTCTTGTAGCATCTTTATATGACTTTAGTATTAGGGGGATTTTAGACTCATAGTCAGTTACATATTGTTCATTCTTCAATTATTTGGAAAAGTTTCATGAGGATTGGTATTTTTGAATGATTGGTAGAATAAACATCTGTTGATAAAGTTTACTTCTATTCCTGTCCCTTGAAATGGTTTAAGCAAGAAAGGATGTTCAATTTTGTCAAATTCCTTTTCTACATCAATCAAGATGATCATGTGGTTTTTCTGTTTTGACTTATTTATATAGTGTATTACCTTATTTGATTTTCTTGTATTGAACATGCCTTGCATACCTGGAATAAATCCTCCTTGTTCATGGTATACATTTATTTTAATGTGCTGCTGGATTCGATGTGCAAGTATTTGGTTGAGGATTTTTGCAAATATAGTCATTGAAGGTATCAGTCTGTAATTTTCTTAAAGTATCTCTGCCTGATTTTGATATTAGGGTGTTGTTGGCTTCATAAAATGGGTTAAGCAGATTTTCCTCTTCGATTTTTTTTTTTTTAAGTTTGAGCAGGACTGGTACTCTTTCTTGAATGCTTGATAGAATTCACAAGTACAGTCATCTGATCCTGGACTTCTCTTGTGTGGGAGCTTCTTGATGACTGATACAATCGCTTTACTTGTGATTGATTTCCTGGGGAGTCAAGTCATGTTGGTTATTCATGCTTTTCTAGAAATTTGTCTAGTTGATCTACACTGTCTATTTTATTAGCAAATAGCTGCTCACAGAATCCTCTAATTGCATCCTTTATTTCTTTGACATCAGTGGTTACATCCCCTTTCCCATTTCTGATTGCATTAATTTGCATCTTTTTTTCATCAGCATAGCTAAGGGTCCATCAATTTTATTTGACTTTGGTATAATATCTAAGAAATCCTTGCCTAATACAAAGTACTAAAGATACTTCTGAGAGTTCTCTTCTGAGTTTTACAGTTTTCACACTAATATTTAGGTTGCTAATCCACTTTGAATTTTTATACATGGTCTGAGGTATGAGTAAGTTTTCTTGATCACACTCAGCCTGTAGCCTCCACTAATGCCTGCAAAATATTCTACTGTTTTGTACATAACTTGGGGCATCAAATACAACGTGACAAAGGATTCACCGATGAAATGGGAGAGCCAGATGCACTTCAAACACTTGAAGCAGAAAAGCACAATGATTTTATGTGAAGACATATGGCTTTACCTTGATTTTTGACCAGTCATGCTGATGAGAAAGTCCAATCTATTCTTCTAGTGTGATGAATGTCATTCAACTGCCTTGACACTCAATAGCTGACAAGGTGGCAGCTTTAATCTTATGCTCTCAGATTGTACATGAGAGCTTTCAGTTTTAAAGATTTAAAAAATTTTATTATGATGTGTCTGAATGTAGAAGTGTGCCTTTACCCTAATTCATGGTTTAATATTTTTCAAAAAAATTGAGAATGCTTCAAGCATTATTTAAGTGTAGTTTCTTCCCATTTCCACTTGTTTTACTATCATTATGCATATGTTCGTATGATTAATGGCAGCCCATACACCTATGAAATATGCATTTTTCTTTCATAATTTCTTCTATTTGGCTTGCATAATCTGTATGAACGAATCAAGTTCACTGGTTTTTATGCTATTCATTCCTATCTACAGTTGAGCCATTCTAGTGAATTATTTCAGTTATTGTACTATTCAAACTCCAGCATTTTCATTTGAATCTTTTTTTTTAATTCACATCACTTTATATTCTCTATTTGATGAGACATTACTATAGGTTCCCTTACTTCCTTAAGCATGTTTATTCTAGTTTTTACAACCCAATCATAATATCTGATTTGAAGTAATTGCTATGTCAAAACAAGGGCCTTCAAGGCAGTTTCTGTTGCCTGCTTCCTTCCTCTGTAGGAGAAACCAATGCATCGATGTCTCATAAATTTGTTGAAAAATGGACATATTAAATAATACATGATATTGACACTGTATGACTTTATGCACGCCAGGGCTGGTTTCAACAGTCTCCTTGCTTATTGACTTGCTAGATGATCCAATAAACTCTAGATCACACATAATATGAAATCTGCTGTCACTCCACAAAGAGGATAGCCTTGAACATATTATTCTGGGATGAGAGCAGGGGTCCACTGTAATCACTCGGTTCTTTTTTCCTTAAATTCCAATAGAATAACGTAAAATTTACAGGACAGTTGTGAGCTAATACAAAATATATACACAGAACTCCAATATAACCCGACCCAGATGCACAAATTTCAACAAATTTTTCATGCTGTATGTCAATACATACTTTTCCAACTTTCCAAACATTTGAGAATAGGTTGAATATACATCATGCTTATCAAAATGAAAACTTCCATATACTTTTCCTAGTTTTTCACATATGTAGCCACATTAACAATAGTATTTTTCACATATTCCATTCATACATACAATCAAGGATCGTGTATTGCAAATAATTGTCATTTTTTCTCTTTAATACCTCTCGTAAATTATGGAAACATATATATATATACACATATACCACCTCACCACCATCCTATATGAAAACCTTCCCATCACTTGCAAAAGAACCCCAAATGCCATTGTACATTACATACCCATTCTGCAAGCCCCCACACCTGTTCCAAAATTGTACTGTCACTGAGCTTGCATATATATTTCATGTAAGTGGAACCATAAACCTCGTTGATGTATCTCACTAAACAGGATGTCTTCAAGTTTCATACATGTAGTAGCATATATCAGAAGATCACTTCCTTTTAAAGTTCAGTTATATTCCATGGCAGGCATTTAAGTTACTAATGCCTTTAGGATACTCAGACAAATATCTGAGTCTCTGATTTCAGTTCTTTATGGTATATACCTAGAAGTGGGATTTTCAGGGCATCAAACTCTTTTCCTTAGCAGTTGCACCATTTTACATTCCCAACAATGAACAAGGGTTCAAATTTATCAACACACTCACCAGCACTTGTTTTTTTTTTTTAATAATAGCCATTTTACTGGGGTATCTATTGGTTTGCTAATCAATTTGCTAAACAACAATGATGTTGAGTACCAACTCATGTCTTCTTTGCAGAAATGTATACTAAAATTTAAGTGTATTTTAATAATCTTTTTCTTGTTGAGTTATAAGAGTCCTCTATATAGTCTGAATATTAAATGCTTATCATATATATTAAATGCTTACATATATAGATGGTTTCCATGTAGTTCCAACCATACTATAGATTATATTCTCACTTTGTTGATCATGCATGGCCTATAACAAAAAAGATTTCATTTTTAAAAAGTGCAATTTATTTTTTCCACTTGTTGGTGATTTTGGTACAATATCTATGAATCCCTTGCCTCATTCAAATTACTAAAGAGATTTCTGTAAGTTCTCTTCTAAGGGCTTGATAATTTTAGCATTTATATTTTTCATCCATTTTCGGTTCATTTTTATACATGATCTGAGGCATGAGAATAAATTTTCTTGATCACACTCAGCTTGTAACCTCCACTAATATTGGCTGAGTATTCTATGATTTTGTTCACAACCTGAGAAGTCAAACTCTACATATTCGATACGTAAGTATTTTGCTGAGGATATGGTTGTTGCTTGGGTTTCTATCAGGGCACCGCTTTGAGCGTTGGATCAGTATTTTCCAGTCAAAACAGGGTTGGGTACCTGTGCAAAATGAGCTTGGTATAGGTTCTGTAAAGACTCCAACCAGCCAGGACTTTTACCCTGCACTTTCTGGCCTACACAGTAGATGGCGCTCCATAGTCACCTATTCCAGGCTTTGACGTTGCTTAGATCTTGGAGCCCAGTAGTGTCTTAGTGGCTGAAACTGGGGGATCCCATTTTCTCACCTTGCCGGCCAAAGTCTGGCTGTTGGTCTGTACCACCTCTATACGGGAGCAGAGGACTCCCACAAATTTCTCAGTCCTTATGTCATCCAGGCATTGATCCAGGCCGCATGTGTCCACTTATCTTGACTGAGGGTAATGGGTGACAGGAGCCCCAGTTCGAATTAGAGTGTCTGATGGCTTCTTAGTCTCATCCCACACTGATCTGGGGGCTGAAATGTCTTCCCATTATCTTCCTGGTCCAGACAGTTTCTACCTGGTTACTTGTTCTGAGGAATGTAGGTTCTGCTATTTCCTCCATAATCAACTATTATGGAACCTCCTCCTTTGGCCACTTTGATATTTGGCCCTCCTCCTAGGACTGGGTCCTGTCATGGGTTTCTGTCAAATCGATGGCCTGTGTTTGGATATATATGTGTGTATCTATCTCACTGATGAGAATTTTTATAGTCTGTGCCCCTGGTAGGATGTGGGACAGAATCCAGCCGCTGCCTCTCAGCACTTCACACAAGCTGCATTGGACCAAAAGAGGGGGAGGGAAGAGGATAGGTAAGTCCTGGATGGAAGTTTCAGTTATTTTTTTGACTTGATTCAGTATTTGTGGGATCCTTTTCCAGTCTTTACCTAACTCCAGAGTTCTAAGCAAGTGAAATATGACCTATAGTTAACAGTAATATCTTAATGTTCTTTCATCAACAGTAACAAATGTATTACACCAATAGTAGGGGTCAATAATATGGCAAAATAAGACATATGACATGGTTTGAGTTTTTTCTGTTTTGTGGGAGTAATGAAAATGTTCTCAAATTGATTGTGGTGATGAATGTACAATTCTGAGAAGATACTGTGAGCCAATGATTGTATGGATGGATTGTATACTACGAGAAACCTCAAAATTGCAGTGAAAAAAAAACACAACATAGTCTGATCAAAGTAAAATTTGTACACATTTCCAGCTATCGTTTTATAAGGTCAGTATTTCTCAACTGTTCTAAACACAGGAGGTCTTTTCACTCTTTTAGAACTCTTTTTTGCTAGCTTGTGACTTATCATATTGTTCTTAGGAAACTAGCAGACTCCTCTTAGTGCTCAGCATCAAAATTATCAAAGATTTTGAGATTATCCTTAGGCTTGATCTTACTGACATCTTGCTTGAAAGAAAGTTCAGTTCATTGAGGAGAGCTTCAGAGCTCTGTGTTATAATGACATGCTTCTTCTCCTCCACAGAATGTTTCAGCCACAACTCTGCAAGTAGTAGACAGGCACAGTAGCTAATTTCTTTCAGAATAACATGCCTTCCTTACAAGCAAGACAATGGCTGGAAGACTAATGTTATTCTCAACTTGCCTTTCCTGGTAAGATTAAGTTCAGTTCCCGACATCAGAAAAGGAGTATCAACGCTTCAATATTCTCAGCATGCAGGTTCAGAGTTAAAACCTATTCTCTATATGTGGGGGTTGGTTGATGAGAGCACTCAAACTCATGGCCATGCTTTCCTTGGAATTTACCTTTTGCTAACTGATGTGGGTAAGAAAAGGTATTTCCTTAACATTCCTCAGGATATACCATAACAGTGATTGTGATATGAAAGGGATTCCTGTGCTCTTGCATGTGCCACATATTTGCCTACAGTAGGGTTTGCAACTTGCAGAGCTGTAGTGAAGGAAGGGATGAACTTATTGTTCAAACAATGTACTCTTGCTCATGTGTTCTGTAGATTTCCTTCAATGTATTTACCAGGAGAGTGGGTCCAAAGAGCTCCTGAATGCACGAGTCCAGATGTGTACCCACTTCAAACTAACAACTTTAATAATTGCTTCAAATATTGTAAATTTCACAATAATTTCAATACCATTTTTCTCTTTATCCAAGGTATTCATGAAATCGGAAATTAATACTTTAGGAGAGGACATTACATAAGTGTTTTGGATGCTAAGATTGAAAAGCAATAATTTTTTTTTCTTTAGGTAAATGACATTTATTTTTGTACTTTTTTCTCTCTTTGATGCATAATTGTTGTGTCAGATTGCTGAGGCTACGATAACAAAGTAAGACAAAGTGGATTGCTTAAAATGCAAAATAACATTGTCACAGATCTGGAGGCCAGAAGTCCAAATTTATGCTGTCAGCAGGGTTATGCCTCTACAGATACAAAGAGGAATTGTTCTACGCCTCTTGGTTTCTGATGGTGTATTTTCTTAGTGGCCACATTATGTTCTCCTCATGTCCATGGGGAGTCACTAGTCAGAATTTATTAGGGCCTGCCCAAATACAGTTTATACTCACCTTAGTTAATAATACCTTCAAGTGTCTTATATCCAAATAGAGTCATATTCAAGGGATAAAGGGTTAGGATTTGAACATGTCTTTTGGGGGACGCAAACAATGCATCATAACATTCAACCATTGAGCCTCCCAAAGTGCATGTGGTTTCCATGTGCAAAATACACTCTATACCAACACCCCAAAATTTTAAGCCATCAACCATCACATAAAGCCCTCTGCAATTCCACCATGTTCACATAGTGTGCTGAACTTCCACCCAACATCCAGGAGTATACCTTGAAGGCTCCACCTAGAACCAACTTTAGCACCTCCCGGAGAACAATTAAATCACAGGCCAATTCTTTGAAACAGACATTATAAAAATTGTCATCATTCATTATGAATTGGATATCAAATGCAATATCTCAAAAGATTTAACACTGACATATTAGTCTAAATGTACAGCACTTGGAAAAACAGACTTTGGAGATCAGAAAACAGTATTTGATGAAAGAATCTATGTCCATTTCCAACTGGGAGGGATATCGAGGAGCTAGAAGTCATGCTGCTAGGAGAAAGTAAAGACTGCAGTTTCAGTGTGTCCTCTGTGAGCTCATAGCTCTTTTATGACGCTCTTTCGGGTCAGTTGTCCATCATCCCCTTTGAAATTATCCAGGTCCTGTATATAAGAATGAGACATTCACCACTGACGAGGTACACAAGAGCCACTCCTTCTTTACCAAAGTCTCCTTAAAACATTCTTCAAAGGAGCTGAGAAGTGTGCTTTGGCTTCCCTCAATGCACCTGATTTTATCTTTGCAAAAAGATCCCAACCACCTTACCTCGCATATTTACATGTCACACAGAAACAGAAACATACCTAACCGTCCCATAGTGGCAGGAGACATACAAAGGATCTGACAATTAAACATCAAAGTTAATTCAAAGACACTGCCAGGTCAGCAACTGATCAGCAAAAAGAGAATAGCAAATTGATACAAAGTTCAAGTTCTAATACAAATACATATATTCTTGAGTATCATGATGATCATGGTGAATCAATGAGATGACATTTGTGACAAGCCAGGTTTTCCTGGTGACCTCCATCAGCTGTGAAGGCAGGCATAAAATGGTAGCTACTCCTGTCAAGGGTATGAGACATTAGGAACTAGAAATTTTACATGAACACTGAAAACAATACTTAAGCCATCATGTACTTCACCTCCCAGCACACGTGCATGAAGGTTGTTCACAAAACAGCTGAGAAAGATATTGAGAGATATTTAAAATGGGTGAGGAAGCAGAAAACATAATTCCCATGTTCGGTACCTGAAGAACACATACTCCAACCTGATATTTGGTTGTCATCATCCAGCTGGAAAATCCAACTTATACCGAAGTGTAGTGAATGGGGACACGATGGTGGGGATGGCCATGTAGTGTGCACAGAAGAACATGCAACAGACCATGCTGGAGATACTGCCCAATGACTGCATGAAGATCAGTATCAAGCCCAAGGGCGTCATCAACATCCTGCTGCACCAGGGCAAAATCTGGTGTTTCAGAAATCTGTTTTCTTTGTGGGGAAAATCTTACACATCCACCCGCTGCTGGAGACAGGAAGAAGCCTTTGATTGCCATCATCACAGGCAGAATGGAAGCACTCCCTAATGTCTATTGCAGGATTGACGAAGTTACACCACCATTCATGATCTGGCTACCAAGGTGCATGTACTCCTCATCCAGTTCTACAAATCTAAATGCTTCAGGCTAAACTGTATCATCTTCTACCGTGACGTCTCAGAAGAGCAGATTCATCCAAGAAAATTGCATTGAGCTAGAAAAATACTACCAGACAGGGATTACACTTGTGGCTGTACAGATGAGGCACCACAAAAGACTTTTCTGTAATAACAAGAATAAGCAAGACAAGACAAGTAGAAGCTTTGTAACAAGATATGGTTGTTTCCGGTATCCAAAATTACATTCAAGATTTCCTTCAAAGGCATCCCAAGATTATTTAAAAATCACATTTTAGCAACATTTTCATACTGATTGATGTATTATCTATGACAATATACATTCTCTCTACATCTTTACTTACTTCTGAGTCATCATAAGAATTAATGTATAATGCCCATTTTTATCAAGATTCTTCAAGACAAATTCAGCTTTTACTAAACAGCACTTGAAAATTCTTCCTGCCTGTATTCATTTGTTAAAGCTGTTGGAAAGCAATATAAAAGAAATGGAACAGGGTGGGATACGGTGGCTCAGCAGGCAGAGTTCTCACCTGCAATGTTGGAGACCTGGGTTCGATTCCCAGTGCCTGCCTATGCAGGGAAAAAAAAAAAAAGAAATGGAACAGCTTTTAAAAGGAGAATTTAATAAGCGACAAGTTACAATTCTAAGGCCCTGAAAATGTCCAAATTAAGGCACCAACAAGAAGTAACCTTCATTCAAGAAAGGCTGTCCAGAACACCTGTCAGCTGTGAGGGCATGTGGCTTGATTTGGCTGCTCTCTTGCTCCTGGATTCCATTGCTGTCAGCCTGTTTCCTGTGGATTCCTCTCAAAGAGCCTGTGGGCCTTCACTTAGCCACTCCAGGACACAATTCTGGGTTCTGGCTGACTTAGTATCTCATGTGAAGGCATATGGAGAGGTCTGCTGGGTTCTGCCAGTGTCCAAGCATCTGCTCTCTCTATCAGCACTCCAAGCATCTCCAAACATCCTTATCTCTGTTAGCAATGAAGCAACTGTTCTCTCAGAGTCTGCATCTCCATTTCCAAGCATCTGTATTTGCATCTACATCCGCTCTGAAGTTTCTCCAAAATGTTTACTTTTAAAGAACTTTAGTAAATTAATCAAAACGTCATACACACCCACAACTGTGCACTCCACAACTCTGTGGAGACAATCTAATCAAAAGTTTCAGGCATGTTGGATAAAGGCCCACCCTGATTCAGATTGGCTTCATCTTAATAACACCTAAGAAATTCACATTTACAAATGAGGTGATACCCACAGAACCAGGTACTAGGGTTTGAAAATGTCTTCAAATGGACATGATCCAATTCATAACAATCCACAAGCTAGACCCCCAAAATACATGGTATACAAAATACATGGCAAATTTATGTAAAATCTCAAAAATGTCAAGAAAATCAGTTATCAGTATAGCTTATACCAGGGCAAAACTACTGTCTTTGAATCTGTGAAACCAAAAAAACAAGCATTCATCGTTCAAAATACAATGATGAGACACGAATTGGATAAACACTTCCATCACAAAAGGGAAACACTGGAAGGAAAAACAGGGATCACAGCATCCAAGCTAGTTTGAAGCCCAGCAGGCACAACACTCTTTTCACTTAGAATAAAGCATCCAAAGTACAAAAATATAGTACCATATACACTCTACTTCTTTCCATTTCATTAATTCCATTTTGTTTATCCACTCATCAGTTAACAGACATTTGGGTTGCTTCCACCTATGGACTATCATTAATAGTGCTGCTATGTACATTTATGTACCAGTTTTATTTTGATTACCTGTTTGAATCCTACTGGGTATATATCTTGCTATAGAATTGCTGGGTCATATGGTAATCTTCAAATTTTTCGAGAAAAAAACCTATTTTCTATAATAGTTATATCACTTTACACCCCCAACTATATTCATGGGTGCCAGTATCTCCACATATGTACAACACTTGCAATTGTTCTTTATTTTTATTATCACCATCCTAGAAAATCTGACATGGTATGTCATTGTGATATTGATTTGGCTAATGTTGAACAATTTTTCAACAATGTTTCTTGGCTATTTGCATATCTACTTTGGATAAATAACTGATGTCAGTTCTCTACACGTTTTAAATGGGTCGTCTATCTTTCAATGAGTTATAGGAGGTTAGGTATATTAAGACTCTTTTCAGGTATATAATTTAGAAATATATTCTCCAATTCTGTGGGTAATCTTTGCACTTTCTTGATAAAGTTCTGTGACTCATATTTGCATTTTTAAAATATCCCATCTATATTGGTTGTTGTTGCTTATGTTTTTGTTGCTATAACTAAGAATCCATTGACAAATTAAAGGTCAGAATATTTACACAATGTTTACTTAGGAGAATTGTATGCTTATAGATTTTATATGAGGATGTTGATCTAGATTGACTTACTTTTGTATAACTTGATTTTTTGAATGTACCTAATTAGTTGTCCAAACATTTGTTTAAAAACATCATTCTCTATGCCATTGAATTGTCTTGTCACCCTTGTTAAAAATGAATACACAATACATGTATGAGTTTATTTCTGGACTCTGCATTCTATTCAGTTGATCTATATGCCTACCCTAATGCAAACACAACACTCTTTGTATGATAGTTGCTTTGTACTGTGAGGAACTCACCTTTCCCTTTATGTAGGTTTACTATAATTACTTCCACCAATATTTTGGAGATTGCATTATGGAAGTTCTGCATTTATTTAAAGTATTCCCAACTATGTGACTCTCTTTTATATATATAATTACATATTCAATTTTCTCAATTTTCTGTTCAGATGTTTCATTGCTAGAAACAAAACTGACTTTTGAGTGTAAAATTTATACCCTAAACCTTTCCAGGATTCATTAATTAGCCACAGTGACTTTTTTGTAGATTTTTTTTTTCTGTCTACAAGAACAAGTCACCTTGAAATAGTTGTACATCACCTTTTCCGAGAAAGATGCCTTTTTCTTCATTTATTGAGATTTTTCATATTACTGATTCAACCATTTCACTTGTTATAGATCTCTTGAGATTTTCTATTCAACTTAGAGCCCATTTATGTCATCTGAATGTTCTGAGAATGTGACCATTTCATCTACATTATATACTGTTCATAAGCAAGTGTTAATACTATTAAATTGTAAGCTTTTTATTCCTATAATATCAGTAGCAATGTCTCCATTTTTGTTCGGAAAGCAGTTACCTGGACCTTCTGTACTTTTTTTCCTTACCAGTCAAAATAAAAGTTTTCACTTAAACTTATCTTAGGAAAGATTCACCTTTTAGTTTTATTCTCCCACTTGATTTTCTATTTATGTCTCCTTGAATTTTTCTTCTGTTAACTTTAGGGTTTCTTTCCTCTTCTTTTGGTAGTTCCTCAAGATGGGAAGTCACCTTACTAATTTTGGATCTTTATTCTTTTTAGTTTTGCCATATAGTTATTAATTTCCCTTTGATCGCTGTATTTACCACATCAAATAAATTGTGGAATTTTGCATTTCCATTATCTTTGTCACATAGTATTTCATGATCTCTCTTATGATTTCTTCATTGCCTCCCTAGTTAGTATTTATAATTTCTACATGTTGGGGAATTATTGAGTATTCCTTTTTTGATAAACTTCTAGCATTATTCCATTGTGATTGGAGGTGTTTTCTATTAGAAATACTTTATTTTGACTTTATAACCTGAAATAAGATCTATGCTGAAGAATACAAATGGACTTCTGTAGAAACTTATATTCTGCTATTCTGTGTGATCAATTCTATATTAGGACAAACAGGTTTTAGTGTTGTTTAGTTCCTCTACCTCCTTAACAATCTCTATCTAGATATTCCATCAGCAAGGAACGTGCTTGACGTCTATAACTATTATAGTTGAGCATTAAATTTCACCTTTCATGTCTGTCAGTGATGGCTCTGTGTATACTGGGCATTTTAATGATGCTTATGATTTTCATATTAACTTGATGAACTGATGATATTATCAATATATCCTTTTTTGCTCTGATAACTGTTTAGACACAAACTATTCTGATTAACTGTAATAGAATTACACTAGGTCCTTTTCATTATTATTTTTGTCATTATTTTGATGGAATATTTCTCCCATATTTTCTCTTTCAAACTACTCCTGTCTTTGAATCTAAGACACCTTCCATATAGCATATTATTATATAACATTTTATCTATTATGCCAATCTCTGCCTTTTCATTGGAGAATTGATTTAAAGCAACAATTCCAAGAGAGCTGATGTGTACCACTTTGGTATTTTTGTCTTATAAATGTTATACCATCTATGTCCATGGTTCCCTCTGTTACTACTATGTTTTGCATTTAGTTGATCTTTTCTAATGACCCATTTTGATTCTCTTATCCGTTTCCTAATCTGTACATTTTGTAGATACTTTCTTTGTGTTAACTGGGAATACAAATTAAGCTGTTAAAACTATAACAAACACTTTGACTTATTGGTTTGGTGTATTATATTAATTGATTTTCTTGCACTGAAAGAGCCTTGCATACCTGGAATAAATTTCACTTAGTCATGGTGTATAATTCTTTTAATATGCTACTATATTCGATTTGCAAGCATTTGGTTGAGGATTTTTGCATCTATACTCCTTCAAAATGTTGATCTGTAATCTTCTTTTCTAGCAGTATCTTTGGCTTTAGTATTAGGCTGATGTTGGTTTCAAAGTTAGGTAGCTTTCTCCCATCTTCAATTTTTTTGAAGACTTTGTACAGGATTGCTACTAATTCTTGAATGTTTGGTAGAATTCACAGGTGAAGCAATTGGGTCCTGGATATTTCTTTTACAGGAGTTTCTCTCTCTTTTTTTTTTTTTTTTTTTAACTTTTTTATTGTATAATATAACATATATACAAAGCAAAGAAATAAAAAAAACAATAGTTTTCAAGCACTCACTCTTCAACAAGTAGTTATAGGATAGATGCCAGAGTTTATCATGGGCCACCATACCATTTCAGATTTCTCCTTCTAGCTGCTCCAGAACATTGGAAGCCAGAAGGAATATATATATTTATTTTTTACGATCACTTTTTTTGTCTGAAAAATAACATATATACAAAAAAGCAATAAATTCCAATGCACAGCACAAGAATCACTTGTAGAACAGATTTCAGAGTTTGGTATGGGTTATAATTCCACAATTTCAGGTTTTTACTTCCAGCTGCTTGAAGGTACTGGAGACTAAAAGAAAAATCAGTATGACTCAGCAATGAAACTTGTTTGTTAAACCCTACCTTCTCTGTATAACTCCACCGTGACCTCTGATCTCTAACTCTTTACAGGTACATGGGCTGTGCCCATACTGACTTTCTCATGTTGGAAGAGCTGTAAATAATAAGGGGTAGTGAGATGGAACTAGCCGATATTCTGGAAAGGCTGGCACCTCTAGGTTTCAGGACTTATCTGATCCAGGGACCCATCTGGAGGTTGTAGGTTTCTGGAAAGTTATCCTAGTACATGGAACCTTTGTAGAATCTTATATATTGCCCTAGGTGTTCTTTAGTATTAGCTACAATGATTTTTGGTTGGGGTTTGGAAAGTTATGATAGGTAGTAACGTCTAAGTGAAGCTTGCGAAAGAGTGACCTCCAGAGTAGCCTCTCGACTCTATTTGAACTCTCTGAGCCACTGACACCTTGTTACACTTCTTTTCCCCTTTTTGGTCAGGATGGCATTATTGATCCCATTGTGCCAGGGTGAGACTCATCCCTGGGAGTCATCACCGATGATGCCATTTCCACCCCTAAATGTCATGTCCCATCCAAAAGGAGGGTAATGATTTTATTGGCAGAGTTGGGCTTAGGGAGAGTGAGGTGACATCTGAGCAACAAAAGAGGTCCTCTGGAGGTGACTTAGGCACACCTATAGGTAGGCTAAGGTTTTTCACAACATACATAAGCTTCACAAGAGCAAATCTCAAGAGCTTGGCCTATTGATTTGGGAGTCCCTAATGTTTCACACTGTATCAGGGGATTCACTGGTGGTAAAGATTCATAGTTCCATATTTTCTCTCTATGGGAGCTTCCTCATGACTGATTCAATCTCTTTACTTGTGACTGGTTTCTTGAGGTTGTCTATTTCTTCTCAAGTCAATGTTGGTTGATCATGTCCTTTTAGTAAACTGTCCATTTCAACTACAATGTCTAGTTTATTAGCATATAGTAGCTCATAATATCCTCTCATTACTGTTTTTATTTCTGTGGGGTTAGTGATTATGTCCCCTTCTTCCATTTTTAAATTTTTATTTGCATCTCCTTTTTTTCCTTATCAGTCAAGCTAAATGTCCATCAATTTTATACGCAATTATGTGATGATACTGTGAAATACTGATTATATATGTAGAATGAAATGATCATATGTTAAGAATGTTCGTGTTTCTTTCTTGTCATATTTTTTTTAATTTAAAATTTTTTTAAAATTAAAAAAATAAATGTCCATCAATTTTATTGATTTTCTTAAAGAAACAACTTCTGATTTTGTTGATTTTCTATACTATTTTCATATTCTCAATCTCATTTATTTCTACTCTAATTTCCACTATTTCTTACATATTGTTTGCTTTGGGGTTGGTTTACTGCTCTTTCTCTAGCTTTTCCAAGTGTACCATTAATTCCATAATTCTTATGCTTTTATTTTTGGGGGTTGCATGGTCTGGGAATCAAACCCAGGTCTCCGGCATGGAAGGCAAGCATTCTACCACTGAACCTCCTGTGCACCCTATTTTTGTTTCTTTTTAATACAGGCATTTAAGGCAATAAATTTCCCTCTCAGCACTTCCTTTCCTGCATCCAATAAATTTTGTTATGTTGTGTTTCATTTTCATTTGCCTTGAAATGGTTTACTGATTTTTCTTGTAATTTCTTCCTTGACTCACTGACTTTTTTGAGCGTATTGTTAGCCTCCATATGTTTGTGAATTATCTGACTGATTTCCAACTACATTCCATTACATCCAAAAGTATTGTGAATAACTCCAATCTTTTTAAATTTATTGAGACTTGCTTTGTGACCAGCATATGGTCTATCCTTGAGACTAATCCATGTGTGATTGAGAAAAATGACTCTCTTGTTGTTCTGGGGTGTAATGTTCTGTAAATGTATATTAAGTATGTTTCACTCATCATATTATCCAAAGTTCTCTTTTCTTATTGATTCTCTTACTAGATGTTCTATACATTGATGAGTGGGGAATTTTCATCCTAAACTATTATTGTATAGGTGCCCACTTGTCCCTTTAGTGTTGTCTGTATTTGCCTCATGTATTTTGGAGCACTCTGGCTCAGTGCATAAAATATTTATGATTATCCTAGAAGGATTTAAACACTGAATAAAAAAGTATTTGCAAAGTCCCCTTGGAGTAATGGTGAGAAAGAGGGAAAATTCAACTTCCCCAAGTGGAGAATTCCTGATATTCTCACAAGCAGTGCAGACAACCAAAGCAGTAGGCTGAGCCCCCAATCTTGGGGTTTGTTCATATGAAACTTAACCCTGCAAAGGATACGCTAAGCCTACTTAACAGGCAGGCCGCTTCCCCCCTTCTTCTTCTGGTTCAGCTGCGTTCTCTGGAAAATCCCCAAATCCCCTCTCCTGACCTTCAGGAATGGGTAAAACCGCAGACAAGCGAGAAAAGACATGTTCCTGGGATAGAAACCCCCTCTCCTAGCCTTCAGGACTGGGTAAAACTGCAGGCAAGTGAGATAAGACCTGGGATAGGTACCCTCCCCTAACAGATCATCTGCTTCTGTAACCTGTTTTGCCCCTTAAACCGACCAATTGTTTGTCCTTTAACATTGCCGGTCACCATATTAAGTTTACCTTATCTCTAGCATGTAATACAGTCTATAAAAGCTAAGGTTGCCTTTTGTTCGGGGCTCAGACTTTCAGAGGCTACTCGGATGAGCCCTATGGCCATAGAAAATAAAACCTACTTCCTGAAAAATAAATAAATAAGGCCTAAGAGTCACCTCCAAGAGAACCTCTTTTGCTGCTCAGATGTGGCCTCTCTCTCTCAGCCAACATCACAAGCAAACTCACTACCCTCCACTTCTTTACCTGGGATGATTCCCAGTGGTGTGAACCTTTCTGGCAACTTTTGGACAGAAATCCTAGAATGAGCTAGGACTGAGCACCAAGGGATTGAGAAAAACCTTCTCAACAAAAAGGGGGAAGAGAAAAATGAGGCAAAATAAAGTGTCAATGGCTGAATCAAGGGATTGAGAAAAACCCTAGAATGACGTGAGACACAGCATCAAGGGATTGAGAAAACCTTCTTGACCAAAAGGGGGAAGAGTGAAATGAGACAAAGTATCAATGACTGAGAGATTCCAAACAGAGTCGAGAGGTTATCCTGGAGGTTATTCTTACACATTAAGTAGATATCACCTTGTTATTCAAAATGTAGTGGAGAGGCTGGAGGGAACTGCCTAAAAATGCAGAGCTGTGTTCCAGTAGCCATGTTTCATGATGATTGAATAATGATATAGCTTTCACAATGTGACTGTGTGATTGCGAAAACCTTGTGTCTGATGCTCCTCTTTATCTATCATGTCAACAGATGAGTAGGACATATTGAATAAAAATAAATAACAGGGGGAACAAATGTTAAAATAAATGCAGTTTGAAATGCTACTGATCAATGAAAGGGAGGGGTAAGGGGTATGGTATGTATGAATTTTTTTCCACTGTCTTTTTATTTTTCTGTATTGAGGCAAATGTCCTGAGAAATGATCATGATGATGAATATACAACTATGTGATGAAAAAAAAATGTTCATATTGTATGTTGTTTGGTTTTATTATTAAAAATTAAAATATATTTATTTGATTATGTCTTCTTATTGAACTGTTCCTTTCATTAATATATACTGTCCATCTTTACATCTTGTTTTACATTTGAACTCTAAACTGTAGGATAATTAGTACAGCTTCTCCAACTCTTTTCTGGTTGTTCATGTGAAGTATCTTTCTCCAGCCTTTCACTTTCAACCAATTTTTCCTTGCATATAGATGGACCCTGCTCTTTAATACATTCTGCCAGACTATGTCATTTTTTGGGGGATTAATCCATTAACATTTAATGTTATTACAAGGCAGTACTTTCTTCTACCATTTTGACTTTTGTCAATCACATCATAGTATAAGTATTTTACATATACAGGATTATTTTTTATACCACTGTAAGTGGAACATTTTTCTTAATTCTCATTTCAGATAGCTCTGCTATTGTATTAAAACACAACTGACTTTTGACTATTAATCTTGGAAGCTCCACTTTGTTTACCTTATTAGCTAATAATTATCATGTGGATTTATCATTGAGATTTAATATGTAATGTGTCCTTTCTGAATGGAGATAGTTTTCCTTCCTCCAATCCAAACACAGGTACATTTTATTTTTCTCATCCCTAACTACAATGCACAGAACATCCAGTAAAATGGTGAAAACCCTCATTGTTTATCTTGTTCTTCGGCAGGGGGGCGAGGGGGCGGGGGGGGAGGTTTGAGTCTTTCATCAGAGTATAATGTTGGCTGTGGGTTTTTCAAAAAAGGCTAATCATAAGGATGGTCCCTTGTAGTCCTACTTTCCTGATTGTTTTTGCAATAAAAGGACGTTAAATTTTGTTCAATTCCTTTTCAGCATTCTGGAAATAAACAGGTTTCTACATTATTTATATGTTGAAGCACACCTCCATGACTGGGACAAATCCCATGCAGTTATTGTATAGAAACTTTTTATTATTTGTGGATTCCAGATCATGAGTATTTTCTTGAGAATGCAAGTATTTATATTCAAAAGGGATATTGATCTGTAATTTCCTTGTGCTTTCTTTACATTGTTTTGCTATAAAGGTAATAACGGCTTGACAGAGTGAATTTTAAGAGGTGTTCCTTCATCGATCATCTACTGTTCTTTGATTAGGATTGGATTTATTTCTACTATCAATCTTTGATTGCACTGCACTGGCCAGTGCAGGTTTCTGCTCCTGGTCTTTTCTTTGTAGGCTTCCTTGTATAGTATGTTGAGGCTTTGTATTCTTTTTTTTTTTTTTTTTTTTTTACACATGGGCAGGCACCGGGAATCGAACCCGGGTCCTCAGGCATGGCAGGCAAGCATTCTTACCTGCTGAGCCACCATGGCCCACCCGAGGCTTTGTATTCTTGAATACGTTTTAGTAACTTACATAATTTTTTAAATTATCCATTCATCTATATCACCTAAATTCGATGTGCAATTATCATAGAATTCTTCAAATATGTCATTCATCTGTAAAATCGAGACATTCCCACTTTTTTCAGCTAGTCTAAAAACTTGTCAAAATTTTTAATCATTTCAAACAACCAAGTTGTTACGTCATAATTGTCAACTGTTTCTCTATTATCTATTTCATTCATTTCTGCTGTATTAATATTTCATCCTTCCATGAACTTTAGGGTTTACTTTCACTTTTCGGTCATTCCTCAAGATGTGAAGTTAGTTTATTAATAAATATCTTTCCTTTTTCAACTGTACGATATTACAACTATAAATTCCACAGAGCACTGGCTTTGCTGACTACCAAAAGTTGTGGTATGTTTTCATATTCATTTACTGTAATGGATTATCGAATTTCCTTTGACTCGACAGTGGTTTACATGTGTTAATTTCCACATATTTGTGAAATTCCCACTTTTCTTTAATAGTGATTTCTACCTTCATTCTCTTGTTGTCAAAGATATATTGTATGATGAACACGCAAGTATGTGTTAATACTGTGAGCCTCTGATTGTATACTTTGGATGGGTTGTATGTGCACGAAGGAGCGCAATAAAATATTTTTAAAAATTACTTATGGTACTAAAAATAATATTGTAATTTTTATTTTTAAAATTATGAATTTTTTAATTTCAAAAATTACTTATGGTTAACTGTTTAGAATTCATTGCTTTGTACTTTCTGCTAAAAAAAGAAAAAACATGAAAATGAAATTCATTCACACTTGATTGATAAATTTGTATGTGTGAAAAAAATCGATGTGTACTTCACAGGAATGTGCATTCTGCTTTTCATGAGTAGAGTGCTCTAGTCGACTTAAAAAATTGTTCAACTCCTGTTCCTTTATTGTTTTATCTAGATGGATGCATTATTGTAAATAATTTATTGGAGAAACCTACTGCAAGTGTGAAACTGTACTTATGCCTTCAATATTTCCATGTATTTGGAAGCTCTGTTGTAAGGCACATATATGTATTTGTAACTGCTATATAATCTTGATAGATTGATCCTAATATCATTTTTCCCCATCCTTTCTCTTTCAATCTCTTCCAACTTATTTTTAGCATTGAAGAAAAGTGAGTCTTTTGCAAACTATACAGTTGTATCACATTTTATCCAATCTTCTAACTTGTACCTTCTAAATGGAGTGCTTAAGAGTTAGTACTGTTGATAAGATGGAGGAGTAGAGGGTGATGGAGGGGTAAGGGGTAGTGGAAGTATAAGTTGTCTTTTTTCTTTTTATTTCTTTTTCTTGAATGATACAAACATTCTAGAAACAACAATTGGTGATGAATAAACAAATATGAGATGATACTAGGAGCCATCAATTATATAATATAGGGGGACTGTGTCAGATTTCTCAATAAAAGTATTTTTAATAACATTAGTATTAAAGTAATTAATAAGTGAGGAGTTATTTCGTGAATTCTCACATACATTCTCTGTAATTTTATACACGTTTCATCCTGCATTTTGCTATTGCTGCCGTCTTATGATTCATTAACAGTTTTTTAAATTAGCAATCACCTCTGAATTCCTCCACCCTTCCCGAGCCCTATATAACCACTAATCTATATTTTCTCTATAGATTTCTTTATATATTTATATTTTATATCAATGGAATCATACAATATAGAATACTTTGTGTCTGGTTTCTTTCATGTAACATAATGGTTTTTTTTTGTTGCTGTTGTTGTTGTTCTAGTTTGCTAGCTGCTGGAATGCAACACACCAAATCGGATTGGCTTTTAATAAAAGGGGATTTATTTCGTTAGTTGTTCAGAAGAAAGGCGCTAACTTTCAACTGAGGTTCTTTCTTACATAGGAAGGCACAGGGTGCTCTCTGCTGGCCCTCTCTCCAGGCCTCTGGGTTCCAACAACTTTCCCTGAGGTGTTTTCTTTCTGCATCTCCAAAGGCCTGGGCTGAGCTGCAAGCACTGAGATGAGGTATGCTGAGCTCCATGGGCTGAACTACGTTGAGCTCTCTCATTTAAGCACCAATCAATTAAATCAAATATCATTCATTTCAGTAGGCACGCCTCTTAACTGACTGCAGATGTAATGAGCAACAGATGAGGTTCAGGTACCATTGGCTCATGTCCACAACAACAGAACCTTCACCTGGCCAAGTGTGACAACTGAATCTACCACAGTTGTTTTCTGCTTTTGGAGGGGTACATGGGCCTGGAATTTAACCCATCTCCCACATGGCAGGCAAGCATTCTACCACTGAATCACCCATGTACCCCATAATTATTTTTTTAATTATTTATTTTAATTAGGGGAGTTGTAGGTTTACTGAAAAATCCTGTGAAAAACACACTATTCCTATAGACACCCCTATTTGTTGACACACTGTATGAGTGTGGTACCTTTTTACAATTGATGAAGGAATATTAAAATAGTACTATTAACCATAGTCCATAGTTTACATTAGGTATATTTTCCCCATAAAACACCCTAGTATTAACATCTTGTATTAGTGTTGCACATTTAATTCATTATTTTACTTGATTTTTGTAGCAAATGATTTTGATTCCAATTGCATTTCCTTTTCAGTATATTTTTTAGGTAACTTATTTCTGGTTCCCATGTTACATGACACATCTGTCATGGTCAGTTTCATGTGTCAACTTGACCAAGTGGTGGTACCTGTCTGGTTGGGCAAGTGCTGGCCTGTCTGTTGCAATGAGGACATTTCACAGAATAGATCATGATCAGGTCAGCTGCATCCACAGCTGATTCCATTTGTCATCAGCCAAAGGGAGTGTCTTCTGCAATGAGTGATGCTCAATCTAATCACTGGAAGCCTTTTAAGAAGGATTCAGAAGAGAAAGACTCTCTTCCTGCTTTGGCTGGGGAGCCTTTCCTGTGGAGTTCGTCCAAACCCTCCACTGGAATCGTCAGCTTCACAGCCTGCCCTGAGGATTTTGGACTCTGTGTTCCCGCAATCACGTAAGACACTTTTATAAAATTTTATATTTGCGAGTGTTCCTTACTGATTCTGTTTCTCTAGAGAACCGTAACTATTACAACATCCTAAATCTTTAACACTCTACATTTAATTCATACAAATTCAACTTCAGTATCATATTCAATCTCTTTTCCTATGCCAGTCCATACCCTCTTTTAGGTTAGCCATTGCAAAAAGCATATCCTTCTATGCTTTTTTATAACACATGACCTAGATTTATGATTTTCTTATGCACTTTTACTTTATAGCATATAAGAAATTAAAACCACTTTTACAAACCAAGAATGCAATAATACAGTCATCTTAGTTTTCCCATAAACTTAACTTTATCATAGAATCGTAGGTCTTCATATATTTAAATATCTTTTCCTTTCATACTGTAGGACTCCCATTAGTATCCTCTAGGGCAGGTCTAGTGGTACGGAACTTCCAGAGCTATTATTTCAGAATGTCTTCATGTCTCCCTCATTTTTGAAGGGAATTTTGTTGATATAGAATTCCTGATAGACAATTTTCCTTTCAGCATTTTACATATGACATACCACTGCACTTTGTCATTTACAATTTCCGATATAAAACCAGCACTTATTGAGGTTCTCATGTATGTAACAAGCCACACCTCCCTTCCAACTGTTAGGATTAGTCTTTGGCCTTCAACTGTTTGATTATCACAGGTATAAGAATATCTGTGATTGTATGATGATATAGCTTGTGCAATGTGACTGTGATTGTGAAAACTTTGTGTCTGATACTTCTTTTATCTACAGTATGCACAGATGAGTAAAAAATATGGATAAGAAATAAACAATGGGGGAACAAAGGTTAAAATAAATTGAGTAGATTGAAATACTAGTGGTCAATGAAAGGGAGTGGTAAAGGGTATGGCATGTATGAGTTTTTCCTTTTTTCTTTCTTTTGCTGGAAGAGATGCAAATGTTTAAAAAAATGATCATGCTGATAAATACACAACTATGTGATGATATTGTGAGCCACCGATTGTAACCATGTCAAGAATGTTAATATGTCAAGAATGTCACCCCCAAGAGAGCCTCTTTTGTTGCTCAGATGTGGCCTCTCTCCAGCCAACACAAGCAAACTCACCACTCTCCCCGTCTACATGGGACAGGACTCCCAGGGGTATGGACGTTCCTGGCAACGTGGGACAGAAATCCTAGAATGAGCTGAGACTCAGCATCAAGGGATTGAGAAAACCTTCTCAACCAAAAGGGGGAAGAGTGAAATGAGACAAAGTGTCAATGTCTGAGAGATTCCAGAGTCGAGAGGTTATCCTGGAGGTTATTCTTACACATTAAGTAGATATCACCTTGTTATTCAAGGTGTTAAAATAAATTTAGTTTGAAATGCTAGTGATCAATGAAAGGGAGGGGTAAGGGGTATGGTATGTATGAATTTTTTTCTGTTGTCTTTTTATTTCTTTTTCTGAATTGATGCAAACGTTCTAAGAAATGATCATGATGATGAATATGCAACTATGTGATATTATGAATTACTGATTATACACGTAGAATGGAATGATCATAATAAAAAATTTTTTAAATTAAAATTAAAATTTAAAAAATTCTGGCAATACCAAGAACTGGCAAGGATATAGATTAATAGGAATTTCTGAACAAAGTTACTGGGGCTGCACTGTAAATTGGTACAAGTACTTTGGATACTTATTTGACTTGATCAACTAAAACTGAGCATATGCATACTCCACAACCCAGAAATTCCATTCTTGGCTATGCAGTCTTCAGAAAAGAACACATATCCACTGGGGGTCATGTAAGAGATGGCTCATAGGCAAAAGCTAAAAACAAACCAAATGTTCATTTACTGTAGAATGTGTAAATTATAGCATATTCAGTAGCATGCTGGTAGACATTTAGCAACAGGGGAAAAAGCCCTGATTTATATAGCATTTGGTAATTTTCATAGTGTAAATACTCCCATTGCAGCCAATTTCAAGCTCCCTACATATCAACCAGCTTGCAAAATTCCTGAACATTTCACTATCAGTACTAGTGAGCCTGTGTAAGACAGTTCTCATTTTCCAAAGAAAATATCGTTGAGTGTGTTCATGCTTTGGAAAAGTGAATGAACCACAGCTACATGCAACAGTGTGGATAAATATCACAACTATAACACTGAGACAAACAAATTACCAAAGAATACATAGTATGATTCCATTCACACAAAGTTCAATATAAGAGAAACTAGATGAGAATGTTTAAGGATGCACACTTATGTGGTGAAAGTATTAAAAACAGCAGAGGATAGAATACCATTAAAGTGAGGACAAGGTTGACTCTAATGTAGAAGAAGGGACTTATAATTAGGAAAAGGTGTGTGGGGTCCTTCTGGAGTGCTGGCAATCTTCTATTTCTTGACATTCATAGAGATATGTGGATGTTCTCTTTATAAGTATTTGTTAAAGATACATTTAGGATGGATGTATCTTTTTGTATGTATATCAAAATCAGTGGTGTGCTGGAGGCTGCTGGTAAATGCTCATGCAAACTAGTGAGAAACTATTGTGGAATATCTTCCTAACTCCGCATTCAGTAATGCCATATTAGTAGTTTGAAGCAGCTATGGTGCTTCAAGAAATTGGTAAACATGAAAACTCAAGGTCTTTTCTTTTTTTTCTTTAATCTTTTTTCCCCCCAGAGAACCAGCTTAACAACATAATATTGGCTTATATTAACAATAAATTTTTAAAACTAAAATTAATCAGATTGGCTTATTTAAGCAGCAGTTTTACAAGGTTGAGTGCCATCAACAGTTTTAAGGCAAAACCGCATTTAAAAAAAACAACTAAAAATGACAGGGAGAAAAGTCTTCAGAACTGGATAAAGAGAATTGGTTGTGAGAACTATGTAGCATTTGAGATTCTCAGTTATTTTATATGTAATAAAAATAACTGCATTACAATTATAGGGGTAAAAAGGGTTAAGATAATTGAGTAGATTTAAGTGCTGGTGGTCAATGAGAGGGAGGGGTAGGGTGTGTGGCAAGTACTAGTTTTTTTCTTTTATCTTTCTTTTGCTGGAGAGATGCTAATGTTCAAAGGGATGATCATGGTGATGAATACATAGCTGTATGATGATCTTGTGAGCCATTGATTATATCCATGTCAAGAAGGCTTGTATGTCAAGAATGTTTGTATATTTGTTTGCTGTTTATAATAATAAAAGTAAAAAAAAAGAATGTTTATGTCAAGAATGTTTGTTTCTTCATTGTTTATAATAAAAATATTTTTAAAGTAATAAAAAAAATAAAAAAAAAGAATTATCTGTGAGTTTATCACATTTGGAGTAAATGGAGCTTCTTCGACCTGTATATTCATATATTTTGCTAAATTAAGGAAGTTTTTTAGATATTCTTACTTCAAAATTCTTGGAAGACTTTTTACTTCCTTCTAAAACTCCCATAATGCCTGTGATGGTATATTACTTGGTGCTCCAGTCTCTTAGTCTCTGTGAAGTTTTCTTCTATTCCTCAGACTTATTAATCACACTTGACCTATCTTCAAAATTGCTGATTTTTCTTCCAGATCTTCAAATCTTCTCTTCAACAGCATCAGTGACTTTTTCTATTGCTTATTCTTTCAGCTGCAGAGTGTCTTTAGTCTATTTTTCAAACTTCTGTATCTTTATATAATTCTTCAGGTGTTAAAGTATGCTTTTTCCAATTTCCTTCAGTTCCATTACCTTGATGAACTGATTTGGGAGAATTTATGTCATCTCTTTGATCAGTAATTCCAACATGTAAGCTTACTCATGGTTGCTTTTGTCACATTATATTTTCCTCTGAATGGGCAATCTATTCTAGTTTCTTTATAGGCCTTATGATTTTGTAGTTGAAACTTAACATTTGAAAATTTTGATGTTTTAACCCTGCAATTCAGCTTCTCCTGATACTTCGGGTACTGGCTGTTGTTTTTCAAATTATTATTATTACTACTGAAGGATGTAGTGTAAATTTGCTCTTTGTTGAGGCTTGCCTTCAATGCTTAGACCAGCCTATACTGAGGCTATAAATAAGCCCAGGAGAAACATTCAGGGGCTTTTGAGCCCTCCCTGAGCAGATAACTTTTCCTGAGCATGCAGAGATTTCAAAATGTGCCCAAATACCAACTTTCCCCTGCAACACACCAGAAAATTTGGAAAGAGACTTGAGGCAAAATATTGTATTCTGCAAATGCAATCTTTCACCAGAGGTGCCTGCAATTTAAATTTACTCAGGCAACACCAGACACAAGGCTTTCACAATCAAATGGCCATATTATAAAACCTACATAGTTATACACAGGTTTTTTTTATTTCAAAAACCAAGGCTACTGGAATGCAGTTCAACAGTTTCACATACTTCCTTATAGCCATTCCAAAATACCACAAACTAAAAAGGCATATCTACAAAATGCCTAAGAATAACCTCCAGGATAACCTTTCAATTCTGTTTGAAATCTCTCAGCCACTGAAATTTTACTTTCTCTTATTTTTCTCATCCCTCTTTTGGTCAAGAAGGCTTTCTTTCTCAATTCCATGATGCCAGGACCCAGCTCATACTGGGGGTCCAGTCCCACATTGTCAGGGAGTTTTATACTGGGGGGAGGACAAGTCCAAAACAGAGGGTAGGGAAGTGAGTTCACCGGATGAATTGGCTGAGACAGAGGCCAAATCTGAACAACAGAAGAGGGTCACAGGGGGTGACTCATAGGCATAATTTTAAGTAGGCTTAGCTTCTCTTTTGCAAGAATTAGTTTCGAAGGGGCAAACTCCAAGGACAGAGGGCTCAGCCTATTGAATTGGTTGTACCCACTGCTTTTGAGAATCTCACAAACTGCCTAGATGAGGTTCAATATTTCCTCCTTTCTCTCCAATATGACAATGGATGCAAATATTCTTTTTACTGTCTGCCCAAATTATTCTGGGATATATCAGGGCATCACACTGAACTGTACAGACCAACAGCTCTCATACTCTATACAAGATTCCACGTAATTATGGTGGTCAAATGAACAGACCATACAAGTTAAATTAGATAATGTGCCATCCAAACTATAAATTGTACACCAAAGTAACAGCTCTCCTTTTGGTCTCACACAGAAGCTCAAGTTTTAAAATAAGGACCATACCATCCTTTACCCTGTATTCTGATATACATTATATCTATCCAAATCAGCTTCATTCATATCTTCCTTTTAAGTCTCATCACTTTTTCATCTTTCTAAACAATTCATGTATGCGGTAATGCTGACTTAACACAGCTTCAGTGCTCTAACTCAGTGTCTCAGGACTCACATAAATAATAAAAGTTTCAGGGAATGACCAGATTATACACAAATAGCTCAGTACCTCAGAATTTAGAAAGAATATTTACAACTCCTGAGTAAAGGTGACTGCTGTATGAACTTACAATCTAGGACCCTTTACATTAAGCCCTAACCTGATAGCCCATGTTCTCAATTTCGATTCTCAGTTTGTATATCATAGTTAGTACCATAAGTCAGGCATGATTATATTTCTTTTTAGTTCTGCAATTTCATTCCACACACTGTCCTTAAGGTTCATTCACCTAGTTGTATGACTCACAATTTCATTCTTTCTTGCAGAGACCCAGTAATCCGTTGTATGTATACATGTATAACAGTTATCCCTTCCTCAACTGTTGTACCCATAGGCCTCGTTCATCCACTGCAACTCATGAACACTGCTGACATAAACACTGTTTTGTAAAACTCCATTCATGTCCCCACTATCAGTTCCTCCAAGTATATACCTAAAAATAGAGTTGCAAGATCATATGGCAACCCCAAACTTAGCCTTCTCTGGAACAACCATGCTGCACTCCAGAGGGGCTGAATTTCTCAGCTTCCCGAACAACACTGAGTATGTGCATCTCTTTCTCCACATTTTCTCTAGCAAACTGTGTCTCTCTGTTTATTTTTATACATTTTATTTGCACATCATACAATCCAACCTAAGCAAATAGACATACCTTTGCCTCCATAGTCTATATGAAGACATTTCCTTTTCTACCACAAAGAATACATAATCCTCCTCATACTCCCCATTAATTGAACTATAGTTTTGGTATAATGCCTTTCTTACATTCAGAGGAAGCATATTACAATGGAATTCTTAAGAGGAGACCACAGCTTACACTGATTGAACATTTACCTGTATTTCATCCCATTTTATAAACCTTGCAAAATTGACATTCATTTGTCCATCCTCATGGAAAAAATGTTTTTATACCCCTAAAATTAATCACCATCATTGTCCACTCCAGGCATTTCTACTTTATATCATATAAGTCTTTATCCTCTATATTTCCATTTGGTTTCATATATACTATCATCAGATAGTACTCTGCCATCCGTTGCTGAATTTCTATAATTGGTCATCGTTGCATATTCTGTATTCCTTCAGCACAAAATTCCAAACTCTATAAGCTATTTCCTGATAACAGGTGTTCTTAACTCTCAAAGTTCACTCATTTACGTTAGCTTCTATCAGTGAGACCATATAATATTTGCTCTTTTGTTTCTGGCTAATTTCATTTCATATTCCCACCAACATTGGATAGTGTGCCTTTTCTGCACATCCACTCCACCATTTGTCATTTTGTTTCTTGTTTTAGTTTTTGATAAAGGCAATTATAGTGGGTGTGAAATGATATTTCGTTCTGGTCTTGATTGGCATTTTTCTAGTTGCAGGTTGAAGTATGTTTAAGTCATTTGTATTTTCTCTTCTGAAAGATGTCTATGTCTTTCATTCATTTTTTAATTAAGTTGTCTTTTTGCTGTTGAGTTGTAGAATACCACTGTGGTAGTTAGATTCAGTTATCAACTTGGCCAGGTGAAAATACCTAGTTCTGTTGCTGTGGACATGAGCCAATGGTACATGAACCTCATCTGTAACTGATTACCTCTGCAGTCGGCGAGGAGGCGTGCCTGCTGCAATGAATGGCTTGTGAGTTAATTCGCTGGTGCTTAAATGAGAGAGCTCAACGTAGCACAGCCCAAGCAGCTCAGCACATCTCATCTCAGCACTCACAGCTCAGCCCAGGCCTTTGGAGATGCAGAGGGAGGTCACCCCGGGGAAAGTTGTTGGAACCCAGGGGCCTGGAGAGAAGGCCAGCAGAGACCATCCTGGGCCTTCCCACGTAAGAAAGAACCTCAGTGGAAAGTTAGCTGCCTTTCCTCTGAAGAACTAACAAAATAAATCCCCTTTTATTAAAAGTCAATCCATCTCTGGTATGTTGCATTCCAGCAACTAGTAAACTACAACAACCATTATATATTATGGATACTAAACACTGACCTGATAAGTGTTTTCCAAATATTGTCTCCTATTGCACAGGCTGCCTTTTTCTTTCCTGAACAATTCTTCGATGCACAAAAGTATTTGATTTTGATGAGATCCAATATATCTATTTTTCTTTACATTGCACATGCAATGCGTGTAAGATCTAGGAAACACCTACTACTACAAGCTTTGCAAGATATTTTCCTACATTTTCTTCTAAAAGATTTATGATCTTAACGCTAACTTTTAGGTCTCTGATCCATTTTGAATTTTTGTGTAGAGTGTCAGATATGGATCCTCTTTCATTTTTTTGCATATGGATATCCAGTTTGCCAAACACCATTTATTGAAGAGGCTGCTCTGTCCCTGGAGGACTGGCTTGACTGGCTTCCTTACCAAAGATGAACTGAACATAGATGACAAGGTCTATTTCTGAACATTGAGTTCAATTCCATTGGTCAGAATAGGTTTTTATGCCACCACCATGCTCTTTTCTAGTTTATCTTTTGTTTTTCCACATTGTGAAAGTTACAGTGTTATACAATCATCCTGAATAACAAGATGAAATTGACTTAATGCATAAGGATAACCTCCAGGATAACCTCTTGATTGTTTTTTAATCTCTCAACCACTGACACTTTGTCTCATTTCACTCTTCCCCCTTTTGGTCGAGAAGGTTGTCTAAATCCCTTCATGCTGAGTCTCAGCTCATTCTAGGATTTCTGTCCCACATTGCCAGAAAGGTCGAAAACCCCTGGGAGTCATGTCCCACGTAGACAGGGGGAGGGTGGTGGATTTGCTTGTTGTGTTGGCTAGAGAGGCCACATCTAAGCAACAAAAGAGGTTCTCAGGGGTGACTCTTAGGCCTAATTTTAAGTAGGTTTGACCTATCCTTTCTGGGGTAAAGTTTCATATGGACAAACCCCAAGACTGGGGGCTCAGCCAATAGCTTTGGTAGTTCCACCTTCAATTAAGGTGTCGACATAAGTTATATTGGAAATGCACGAGTCAAAATATAAATTTTCTACGAAATTAACATTTTCTTGCTTTAGTATCACACATAAGTTGGAATTTTAAAATATTAATTACCATCTATTTTCAGCACCCTGCAGTAATCACATTCCTTTGCTCTTCCTCATGCAAAAACATTTTAAAAATTTGGACATTTAGTCACTATCATTATACACTCTAGACATTCCTAGATTATACCATCTCAATCTTTTTTTTTATTAATTAAAAAAATCAACAAACAAAACATTTAGAAATCATTCCATTCTACATATATAATCAGTAATTCTTAATATCATCACATAGTTGCCATCTCAATCTTTATCATCATAGTTTCTGATTTCATTTGCGTCCCCAGCCCTCCTTCCTCTATCATTGTCAAATTCAGCTTCATTCAGTGTTTTTACATAATTTTATTACAATTAAGTAGTATTGTGCTGTCCATTTCTAAGGTTTTACATTCAGTCCTGCTGCACAATCTGTATCCCTTCAGCTCCAGTTACCCAATATCTTACCCTATTTCTATCTCCTGATGGTCTCTGTTACCAACGAAATTCTAGAAGTTTATTCACTAATGTCAGTTCATATCAGTGAAACCATACAGTATTTGTCCTTTACTTTTTGGCTAATCTCAATCAGCATAATGTCCTTAAGGTCCATCCATGTTGTTACATACTTCATAACTTTATTCTGTCTTACACCTGCATAATATTCCATTTTATGTACACACCACAGTTTGTTTAACCACTCATCTGTTGATGAACATTTTGGCTGTTTCCATCTCTTCACAATTGTAAATAATGCTGCTATAAATATTGGTGGGCAAATGTCTGTTTGTGTTCTTGCCCTCATGTCCTCTGAGTAGATACTTAGCAATGGCATTGCCAGGTCATATGGCAATTCTCTATTTAGCTTTTTGAGGAACCGCCAAACTGCCTCCCACAGTGGTTGTACCATCTGACATTCCCACCAAAGGGGGATAAGTGTGCCTCTTTCTCCACATCCTCTCCAGCACTTGTCATTTTTTGTTTTGTTGATAATGGCCATTCTGGTGGGTGTGAGATGATATCTCATTATGGTTTTGATTTGCATTTCTCTAATGGCCAGGGACATTGAGCATCTCTTCATGTGCCTCTTGGCCATCCGTATTTCCTCTTCTGAGAGGTGTCTGTTCAAGTCTTTTTCCCATTTTGTAATTGGGTTGGCTGTCTTTTAGTTGTTGAGATGAACAATCTCTTTATAAATTCTGGATACTAGACCTTTATCTGATATATCATTTCAGACTTTAATTGGGATTGCATTGAACCTGTAAATCAATTTACATAGAACTGACATGTTAACTATATTTAGTTCTCCAATCCATGAACACGGTATGCCTTCCATCTATTTAGGTATTCTGTGATTTCTTTTAATAAATTCCTGTAGTTTTCTTCGTATAGGTCTTTTGTCTCTTTAGCTAAATTTATTCCTAGATATTTTATTCTTTTGGCTGCAACTGTAAATGGAATTCTTTTCTTGATTTCCCCCTCAGATTGTTCACTACTAGTATATAGAAACAGTACAGATTTTTGAGTGTTCATTTTGTAACCTGCCACTTTTCTGTACTCATATATTAGCTGTAATAGTTTTGTTGTGGATTTTTCAGGGTTTTTAACATATAGTATCATATCATCTGCAAACAATGAGAGTTTTACTTCTTCCTTTCCAATTCTGATGCCTTGTATTTCTTTTTCTTGTCTAATTGCTCTGGCTAGAACTTCCAACACAATGTTGAATAACAGTGGGGATAGTGGACATCCTTATCTTGTTCCTGATCTTAGGGGGAAAGTTTTCAGTTTTTCCGCATTGAGAATGATGTTAGTTGTGGGTTTTTCATATATTTCCATTATTATTTTGAGGAAGTTCCCTTCTATTCCTATTATTTGAAGTGTTTTCAACAGGAAAGGATGTTGAATTTTGGCAAATGCTTTTTCTACATCAATCGGGATGATCATGTGGTTTTTCTGCTTTGATTTGATGATCTGGTGTATTACATTAATTGACTTTCTTATGTTGAACAATCCTTACATACCTGGGATGAATCCTACTTGGTCAGGATGAATAATTCTTTTTGTGTTGCTGGATTCGATTTGCTAGAATTTTCTTGAGGAATTTTGCATCTATATTCATTAGAGGGATTGGCCTTTTGTTTTCTTTTTTTGTGATATCTTTGTCTGGCTTTGGTATGAGGGTGATGTTGGCTTCATAGAATGAGTTAGGTAGTTTTTCCTCCTCTTCAATTTTTTTTTGAAGAGATTGGGCAGGATTGGTACTAGATCTTTCTGGAATGTTTGGTAGAATTCACATGTGAAGCTATCTGGTCCTGGACTTTTCTTTTTGGGGAGCTTCTTTATGACTGATTCAATTTCTTTCCTTGTGACTGGTGTGAAGTCGTCAGTTTCTTCTCAAGTCAAAGTTGGTTGTCCATGCCTTTCTAGAAAGTTGAACATTTCATCTCCATTGTTGTATTTATTAGCATAAAGTTGGTCATAGTATCCTGTCATTACTTCCTTTATTTCTGTCGGGTCAGTGATTATGTCTCCTCTGCCATTTCTGATTTTATTTATTTGCATCGTCTCTCTTCTTTTTGTCAATCTTGTTGAGAGTCCATCAATCTTATTGATTTTCTCATAAAACCAGCTTCTGGTTTTGTTGATTTCTCAATTGTTTTTATGTTCTCAATTTCATTTATTTCTGCTCTAATCTTCATTATTTCTTTCCTTTTGCTTGCTTTGGGGTTAGTTTGCTGCTTTTTCTCTACTTCTTCCAAGTGGATATTTACTTCCTTGATTTTTTGCCCTTTCTTCTTCTTTTTTGATATAGGCATTTAGGGCAATAAATTTCCCTCTTAGCACTGCCTTTGCTGCATCCCATAAGGTTTGATAAGTTGTGTTTTCATTTCCCTTGCCTCGAGATATTTACTGACTTCTCTTGTAATTTCTTCCTTGACCCACTGGTTGTTTAAGAGTGTATTGTTGAACCTCCACATATTTGTGAATTTTCCAGCACCCTGCCCGTTGCTGACTTCCAACAAAGGAAGTTACTGACTTCCTTTATGACCTGAGAAAGTGTTTTGTATGATTTCAATCTTTTTAAATTTATTGAGACTTGCTTTCTGACCCAGCATATGGTGTATCCTTGAGAATGATCCATGAGCACTTGAGAAAAAGGTGTATCCTGCTTTTGCAGGGTGTGATGTTCTATAAATGCCTCTTAAGTCTAGCTCATTTATTGTATTATTCAAATTCTGTTTCTTTATTGATCCTCTGTCTAGATGTACTGTCCACTGATGAGAGTGGGGAACTGAAGTCTCCAACTATTACAGTAGATGTGTCTATTTCTCTTTTTAGTGTTTGCCACATGTATTTTGGAGCATTCTAGTTCAGTGCATAAATACTTATGATTGTTATGTCTTCTTTCTGAATTTTATTAATACATAGTGTCCTTCTTTGTCTCTTTAACTGTTTAACATTGAAGTCTAATTTGTTGGATATTAGTATAGCTACTCCTGCTCTTTTCTGATATTTGCATGACATATCTTTTCCCAGCCTTTCACTTTCAACCTATGTTTATCCTTGGGTCTAAGATGTGTTTCCTGTAGACAGCATTTAGATGAGTCCTGTTGTTTAATTCATTCTGCCAGCCTATGTCTTTTGTTTGGGGAGTTTAATCCATTAACATTTAGTGGTATTACTATACAGGTAGGACTCTCTTCTACCATTTTGCCTTTTGGATTTTATATGTCATATCTAATTTTCCTTCTTTTTATCTTTACTCATAGTCTTCCTTTCTACACTCTTCACCACACCTTTCTATTCTGTCATTTCGTATCTGTCTGTAGTGCTCCCTTTAGTATTTCTTGCAGAGCTGGTTTCTTGGCCACAAATTCTCTGTGATTTTTTGCCTGAAAATGTTTTAATTTCTGAGAAATCTACGCATAGTCTTATTGAGCTTCCCTTGTATGTGATGGATTGCTTTTCCTTGGCTGCTTTCAAGATTCTCTCTTTCTCTTTGACCTCTGACATTCTGATTAGTAAGTGTTTGGAGTACGTCTATTTGGAACTATTCTCTTTGGGGTACGCTACACTTCTTGGATCTGTAATTTTAAGTCTTTCATAAGAGATAGGAAATTTTCAATGATAATTTCCTGCATTAGTTTTTCTCCTCCTTTTTCCTTTCTCTTCTCCTTCTGGGACACCCACAACACATATTCAATTCTCTGAGTCCCTGCTCATATTTTTCCATTTTTTCCCCATATTTTCTTTTGCTTGTTGGATTTCAGATGTTCTGACCTCCAGTTCACTAATCCAATCTTCTGCATCTTGAAATCTGACATTGTAGGTTTTCATTGTTTTTTTCAGCTCTTCTATTGTGCCTTTCATTCCCATAAGTTCCCTGATTTGTTGTTTCAGACTTTTGATTTTTTCTGTTTGTTCACTCCTTGCCTTCTTTATATCCTCCCTCAATTCACTGATTTGATTTTTGATCAGGCTTTCCACGTCTGTTTGTATATTGTGAATTAATTGTTTCAACTCCTGTATCTCATTTGAATTGTTGGTTTGTTCCTTTGACTGGGCCATATCTTCAATTTTCCTAGTGTGATGTGTTATTTTTTGCTGGTGTCTAGGCATTTAATTAAATTAATTAGTTTATTCTGGAGATTGTTTTCACTTCTTTTACCTAGGGCTTTCTTGCTGGATGAATTTGTTGTCTGTCTGTTCTTTGACATTCAGTTCAGCTTTTTCTGGACCTCTAGCTTAGGTTTTGTTTAACAGAGGAGAATTTTTCAGTTCTTGTTTTCTTATTTCTTGCCCTACCTGTATGGTGCCTTTTTCCCCCCACCCTTAAGAGGGTCTACTTAGGTATTGCAGACCCCAGCCAGATATTCCCAGATCAAACTAGCCTCCTGTCAGGAGGGCAGGTTGAAAGACTTTCCTGTGAAGTCTCTGGACTCTGTTTTTCTTATCCTGCCCAATATGTGGCACTTGTCTGCCTTCAGGTCCCACCAGCATAAATGATGTGGTACCTTTAACTTTGGCAGAGTCTCAATGCTGGGGGCATGGTGGAGACAGAGGAGAGGTTGTAGACTGGTTTTAATGGCTTCACATTACCAAGCCCTGGTGTCTGAATTCCTTGAGGGCGGGATTCCACCTGAGTTGGGCTTCACCTCTCCCCTGGGGACAGCACAGGCTCCAGACAAACTCGCAAACAAGCTTGGTTTTGCCTATGCCTGGGGCAGCTCCAGCCTGAGATGCCCTGCTGCTGTATCCAAAGGCAGTGAAGCCTTTGTAGAAACACAGACACAAAAACCTGTTTCTTTTTCCAACAGCCTTGCCCCCTTAGTGCCAGGATATAAATCAGCGGCCTCTGCTTTGTCCAGGGTCACCTGAGCTGGGGCCTATTTTTAGTAGTTAGAATTTGTTAAGTAATTCCACAATAGGTGTTTGGTTGTGCTCAGTCTCTTTCCTTTCCCCTCTGGGAAGCAGCCAGTGGGGGAGGGGCACTAGCCACCACCAGTTGGGGAACTCATAGTTCTGAGGGGGCTCACAGCCAGTCCAGCTGGTCCAGACTGGGGTATGCTGTGTGTCCATTCACTGATGTGGCCCCAGAAGCTGTTCTGTACTGTTCCTGGTTATTTAGTAGCTGTTCTGGAGGACGAACTAAATCACGCACCTTGCTAAGCTACCATCTTGGCACCTCCCTCTCCAGCATGCTGTTTTTACCACTGTACCTCCCTTTTGTGTTTTGAAAGTCAGGTATTGTGAGACCTCCCAATTTATTTTTCTTTCTGAAGATATTCTTTGCTATTCAGGGGACCCTGTCCTTTGAAATACATTTGGTTATTGGTTTCTCTATTTCTGCAAAGTTGTTGGGAGATTTTATTGGTATGGCATTGAATCTATGAATCCATTTCTGTAGAACTGACATTTTAACTACATTTAGTCATCCAATCCATGAACACGGGATGTCCTCCCATTTATTTCAGTCTTCCATGATATCTTTTTGTAATTTCTTGAAGTTTTCTCTGTATAGGTCTTTTGTATCCTTAGATAAATATATTCCTAAATATTTTATTATTTTGGTTGCTACTGAAAATGCAATTTTTTTATTCCCTCGTAAAATTGCTTATCACTAGTGTATAGGAAGCACAACTAATTTTTCAGCGTTGATCTTATACCTTGCCACTTTGCTGTAATGATTTATTAGCTCTATTAGCTTTGCTATACTTTTTTGGGGATTTTTGATATATAACACCTTGTCATTTGCAAACAGTGAGAGTTTTACTTTTTCCTTTCCAATTTGGATGCCTTTTATTTCTTTTTCTTTTCTATTTGGTCTAGCTACAATTTCCAGCACAAGGTTGAATAACAATGGTGAGAGTGGCAACCTTATCCTGATCCTGATCTTATAGGGAAAGCTATCAGTCTTTCCCCATGGAGGATGATCTTAGCTGTGGGCTTTTCACATATTTGCTTTATTACGTTGAGCAAGAATTGTTCTAGTTGTATCCTTTGAAGTGTTTTCATCAAGAAAGGATTTTGCCTCTATTGCGGAGCCTGCCTTTTTACATTACTGACAACGTTCTTTGACGTATGGCCCTAGCACCATGGAATCAACAATGCCATCCTGACCAAAAGGGCGAAAAGAAGTGTAACAATTAAGGTATCAGTGGCTGAGAGAGTTCAAATAGAGTAAAGAGGCTACTCCGGAGGTCACTCTTACACAAGCTTCACTTAGACATTGCTACCTATCATAACTTGCCAAATCCCAACCAAAACCATTCCGGCCAATCTTAAAGAACAATTAGGGCAATATATAAGATTCTACAGAGTTTCCATGCACTAGGGTAAGTTTCCAGAAACCATCAACACCCAGATGTGTCCCTGTATCAGATAAGGCCTGAAATCTAAAGGAGCCAGCCTCTCCAGAACATCAGCTAGTTCCATGTCCCTATCTCATATTACAGACAGCTCTTTACAACATGAAAAAGTTAGAATGGGCATTGCCCAAACACCCTAAACATTGGGAGAAAGATCAAAGATGATAGTGCAGTTATATGGAGAAGGTAGGGTTTAACAAATAAGGATAACTGCTGAAGCATTATATTGGTATTTCTTTTAGTCTCCAGTATCTTAGAACAGCTAGAAGTAAAAACCTAAAACTGTGGAATTGTAACCCATACAAAACTCTGAAAAATATTCTACAACTAATTGTTGCACTGTGTTTTGAAATTAATTGCTTTTTTGTATATATGTTGATTTTCACAAGCAAAATAAAGTCGATTTGATAATAAAAAAATATCTATTCCTTCTAGCCTCTGATGTTCTGGAGCAGTTAGAAGGTAAAATCTGAGAGGATGGTATGGTGATCTTTGAAATCCATTGCTTTTCTCTGTCTTTGATTTGCATATATGTTATTTTATACAATAAAAATGTTTAAAGAAAAGTTTTTTGATGCACAAAAGTTTTATTTTGAGGTGATCCCATTCATGTATTTCTTTTTTCAATGCTCATGCTTTGGGTAAAGGTCAAGGAAACCACCTTCTATTATAAGATTTACATTTTCCTACATTTTCTTCTAACAGTTTTATGGTTTGTTTGTGTATATATTTTGCAATTAAAATATTTTTTTAGAAAAAAGGTAGGAAGTTGAATTTTGTCTAAAGACTTTTCTGCATCAATCAAGCTGATCATGTAGTTTTCCTGATTTGTCTTATTGATATGGTGTATTACATTAATTGATTTTCTTGTATTGACCCAGGCTTGAATACCTGGAATAAATCTCACTTAGTCTGGGTGTATAATTCTTTTAATATGCTGCTGGATTTGATTTACAAGTGTTCTGTTGATGCTTGGAAGAGTTCAAATGTGAAGCCATCTGGTCCTGGGCTTTTCTTTCTTGGGACTTTCATGATGACTTATTCAATCTCTTTACTTATGATTGGTTTGTTGCATTCATCTATTCCCGCTTAAATCAATGTTGGTTGTTCATGCCTTTCTAGGAAACTCTCCATTTCATCTACGACTTTTTTTTGCTTGCTGTGCTAGTTTGAAACTATTATATATCATAGAAAATCCATGTTCTTTTTCTAATCCAACCTTGTAGGCGCATACAGATTGTTTAGCCTGCAAAATCTTTGAATAGATTGTTTCCATGGAGACTGACCTACTCAATTGTAGCTGTGACCATTTGTTTAGATTCCTTCCATGGAGATGTGACATACCCAATTGTAGTGTGGCCTTTTGGTTATATATAACTCCAACCATTCAAGATGGGTGTTGATGAGTTTACTGGAGTCTCTTTAAAGGGGAAATATTTTGGAGTTGCTTCAATGCCAACACAAGAGATGTTTGAAGAAAAAGAAACAAAATGCCCGTAGGGAAGGTGTTTGAAACCAGAAGGCAAAGGACCAGCAGACACCAGACATATGCCTTCCCAGCTGACAGAGGTTTTCCAGACGCCATTGGCCTATCTTGATTGAAGGTATCTTTCTTTCAATGCCTTAGTTTGGGCATTTTTATGGCCTTAGGACTGTAAACTTGTAACTTAATACATCTCCTTTATCTCTGGATGCCTTAGATTGGATTTCTATAGGGGCATTTTTATGGCCTTAGAACTATGAACCTGCAACTTATTAATTCCCCCTTTTAACAGCCATTCTGTTTCTGGTATATTGCATTTTGGCAGCTAGCAAACTGGAACATTATGGTAGCCCATGACAAACTCTGGTATCTGTCCTATAACTACTTGTTGAAGAGTACTTTGAAAACTACTGCGTTTTTCTTTCTTTGCTTTGTATATATGTTATATTGTACAATTTAAAAAGTTAATAAATAAATAAATAAATCTCCATTATGAACAAGATCCAATTTCTGGTATATTGTATTTCAGCAGCATTAGCAAACTAAAACAGTAAACTTCTGAAGAGAATTCTAATGTAATCTCTAATGCTGTACACCCATAGACTCTCCTTTGATGTCAATATTTTCTTTCTTTTTCATTTTCTACACTTTCAATATCATATGCTGAATGGAGATGTTTTGGTATTTATTCTTGGAGGTCTCTGAGATGCTGGGATTTGGGGCTTGCTGTCCATCATTAATTTGGGAAAGTTGTCAGCCATAATTATTTTGAACATTTCTTCTGCTTCTTTCTTTCTCATAAAGCCATTACATAGATGCCAAATCTTTTATCATTTTCCCACCATACACGTACAGTTCTGCTTTTTGTCTGTTTCTACTCTTCAGTTGGAGAAGTTTCTATTAATTTACCTTTATGCTCAAAAATTACTTCCTGTTATTGTGTCCATTCTCCTGATAAGGCCTTCAAAGGTTAAGTTTTTCAACAATATTCCATGGTTTCATTTCTAGTAAATCCTTTTGATGCTTTCTTACTTTTCAATTTCTTTGTTTCCATTACCCATATACCCTTACCTTTTGTCTACATTTTCCATTAGAACCTGCAGAATACTAACCACGGTTATTTTTAACCCCATCTATTAATCCCCATTCGTATCATATCAAAATTTCCTTCTGATGCTCACATAGTCTCTCACACACTCTTAACTTATATTTTGCCGTTTTCTCTCGAAAGCCAGATAGGACATGTTAGGTAAAAGGCATCTGAAACAAATAGGCTGTAGTTTGAAGTTTTATGATTATCTCTCAAATTCTTAGACTGTGTTTACTATCTGCTGAAACTATAGTTGTCAGAGGTTAAATTCCTGTTGGTATGCTTGTTTTTGGAACCCCCTATGGTCATCAGGTTTTCCAAGAGGCTCATCCTAAAAACAGAGTCTAATATTTGCTATTCCACTTACATGGAATACACAGTTAATATACAGGAGCCACACTGATGGAATGGTAAGATGTGGGACAAAGTAATGCAGGGCTGGATGCTATGATCAGATATCAGACTGTATTTAACCTTTTCCTACTGTTTCAGTTTCCTAAACTATTCAAACACAATATAATTGGTGAAACAATGGGGATTTGCTCAAGGTTCTAAGGCTGGCATGTCAAATGAGTTTGGAAGTATAGCCTTCTCCTATTTCTTGAAAGAGATACACAGAACTATTATATACTCTTTAAATGTTCAGAATTATGAACTGCGAAACTACAGAGTTGTCTGTTGAAAAGTTACACTTATCTCAATTTCTTAATAGAAATAGAAATATTCATGTTATTTATTTCTTCTGAGGCAATTTTTGATGGTTTCTGTTTTTAAAGGAATGGGCCCATTCCATCTAATTTCTTGAATGTTTGGACATTTAATGGTTCACAGGTTTCCCTTATTATCTTTTTAATGCCTATAAGGTCCATAGTGACAGACCCTCCTCCATTATACCTGGTATTTATAACTTTAGTCTTCTCTTGATTATTTTTTTCCTTGGTCAGTCTAATTAGAAGTTTATCCATATTATTGACCTTATCAAGAAGATAGCCTTTAGTTACAGTGATTTTCTCTGATTTTTCTACTTGAATTTCATTGACTGCTACTCTAGTTCTTTATTTTCTTATTTCTGCTTGTTTTGCAGGGAGCTGTGCTTCACGTCATAGGTTTGTCTTCAAGTAGTGCCTTAGCATAATGATTTGACATTCTCATTTTTACTAATAAGCATTTAATTATATAAATGCCCCCCTAAAGGACGGGCCATGGTGGCTCAGTAGGCAGAGTTCTCACCTACCATGCTGGAGACCCAGGTTCGATTCCCGGTGCCTATCCATGCAAAAAAAAAAGCCTGGAATTATTCTTTGGGAACAAATGTTAAAATAAATTTAGGATTCAACATTGTGTTGGAGGTTCTAGCCAGAGCAATTAGACAAGAAAAAGAAATACAAGGCATCAAAATTGGAAAGGAAGAAGTAAAACTATCACTGTTTGCAGATGATATGATACTATACGTCGAAAACCCGGAAAAATCCACAACAAAACTACTAGAGCTAATAAATGAGTACAGCAAAGTAGCAGGTTACAAGATCAACATTCAAAAATCTGTAGCATTTCTATACACTAGCAATGAACAAGCTGAGAGGGAAATCAAGAAACGAATTCCACTTACAATTGCAACTAAAAGAATAAAATACCTAGGAATAAATTTAACTAAAGAGACAAAAAACCTATACAAAGAAAACCACAAAAAACTGTTAAAAGAAATCACAGAAGACCTAAATAGATGGAAGGGCATACCGTGTTCATGGATTGGAAGACTAAATATAGTTAAGATGTCAATCCTATCTAAATTGATTTACAGATTCAATGCAATACCAATCAAAATCCCAACAACTTATTTTTCAGAAATAGAAAAGCCAATAAGCAAATTTATCTGGAAGGGCAGGGTGCCCCGAATTGCTAAAAACATCTTGAGGAAAAAAAACGAAGCTGGAGGTCTCACGCTGCCGGACTTTAAGGCATATTATGAAGCCACAGTGGTCAAAACAGCATGGCATTGGCATAAAGATAGATATATCGACCAATGCAATCGAATAGAGTGCTCAGATATAGACCCTCTCATCTATGGACATTTGATCTTTGATAAGGCAGTCAAGCCAACTCACCTGGGACAGAACAGTCTCTTCAATAAATGGTACCTAGAGAACTGGATATCCATATGCAAAACAATGAAAGAGGACCCGTATCTCACACCCTATACAAAAGTTAACTCAAAATGGATCAAATATCTAAACATTAGGTCTAAGACCATAAAACAGTTAGAGGAAAATGTAGGGAGATATCTTATGAATCTTACAATTGGAGGCGGTTTTATGGACCTTAAACCTAAAGCAAGAGCACTGAAGAAAGAAAGAAAGAAATGGGAGCTCCTCAAAATTAAACACTTTTGTGCATCAAAGAACTTCATCAAAAAAGTAGAAAGACAGCCTACACAATGGGAGACAATATTTGGAAACCACATATCAGATAAAGGTCTAGTATCCAGAATTTATAAAGAGATTGTTCAACTCAACAACAAAAAGACAACCGATCCAATTACAAAATGGGAAAAAGACTTGAACAGACACCTCTCAGAAGAGGAAATACAAATGGCCAAAAGGCACATGAAGAGATGCTCAATGTCCCTGGCCATTAGAGAAATGCAAATCAAAACCACAATGAGATATCATCTCACACCCACCAGAATGGCCATTATCACCAAAACAGAAAATGACAAGTGCTGGAGAGGATTTGGAGAAAGAGGCACACTTATTCATTGTTGGTGGGAATGTCAAATGGTGCAACCACTATGGAAGGCAGTTTGGCGGTTCCTCAAAAAGCTGAATGTAGAATTGCCATACGACCCAGCAATACCATTGCTAGGTATCTACTCAGAGGACTTAAGGGCAAAGACACAAATGGACATTTGCACACCAATGTTTATAGCAGCATTATTTACAATTGCAAAGAGATAGAAATAGCCAAAATGTCCATCAACAGACGAGTGGCTAAACAAACTGTGGTACATACATACGATGGAATATTATGCAGCTTTAAGACAGAATAAACTTATGAAGCATGTAATAACATGGATGGACCTAGAGAACATTATGCTGAGTGAGACTAGCCAAAAACTAAAGGACAAATACTGTATGGTCCCACTGATATGAACCGACATTCGAGAATAAACTTGGAATATGTCATTGGTAACAGAGACCAGCAGGAGTTAGAAACAGGGTAAGATAATGGGTAATTGGAGCTGAAGGGATACAGACTGTGCAACAGGACTAGATACAAAAACTCAAAAATGGACAGCACAATATTACCTAATTGTAATGTAATTTTGTTAAAACACTGAAGGAAGCTGCATCTGAGCTATAGTTTTTTTGTTTGTTTGTTTGTGTTTTTTTTCTTTTTCCTTTTTATATATATATATATTTTATTTTTTATTATTTTATTTTTTCTCTATATTATCATTCTATATCTTTTTCTGTTGTTTTGCTAGTTCTTTCCCTAAATCGATGCAAATGTACTAAGAAATGATGATCATACATCTATGTGATGATATTAAGAATTACTGATTGCATATGTAGAATGGAATGATTTCTAAATGTTGTGTTAATTTTTTTTAATTAATAAGAAAAAATAAATAAATAATGGGGGAACAAATGTTAAAAATAAATTTAGTTTGAAGTGCTAGTGGTAAATGAAAGCGAGGGGTAAGGTGTATGGCATGTATAATCTTTTTTTTTCTGTTATCGTTTTATTTCTTTTTCTGTTGTCTTTTTTATTTTTTCTAAATCGATGCAAATGTTCTAGAAATGATGAATATGCAACTATGTGATGATATTAAGAATTACTGATTGTATATATAGAATGGAATGATATCTTAATGTTTTGTTTGTTAATTTTTTTTTAATTAATAAAAAAATAAAAATAAATTTATTTATTTATTTAAATAAATTTCAATAAATTGAAATGCTAATGATCAATGAAAGGGAGGGTTAAGGGGTATGGGATGTATGAATATTTTTTCTTTTTCTGAATTGATGCAAATGTTCTAAGAAATGATCATGACAATGACTATTAAAAAAAAATTTCCCCCTAAAGCACTGCATTAGCTATATCCTACATATTTTGATATGTTGGGATTTTATTCCCATGAGGCTTCTTTAATGTATCATGGGTTTTAATTCTCAAATTTTTGTGATTTTTCTGAATTGTCTTTCTGTTATATATTTCTTCTTTAATTGTGTTATGGTCAGAGAACATACCTTGCATGATGTAAATAATTCAGAATTTGTTATGGTCGGTCTTGTGGCCCATCATTTGGCCTATCTTATGAGTATTTCATATGCACATGAAAAGAACGTGTACTCATGTAGATTAAGAAAATTTTTCAAAAATACCAGTGAGGTCAAGATCATTGATAATGTTCTCCAGGTTTCATATATATTTGCTCATTTTCTACTTATTGTGCTGTTCATTACTGAAAAAGATTTATGCCTATAAGTATAATAATTGTAGGTTTGCCTTTATCTGTCTTCAGTTCTATCAGTTTTGCTTCACGTATTTGAGATCTCTTATACTGGGTGTAGACATATTTAAGTTTGTAGTTTATTCTTGGTGAACTGACCCTTTAAACATTAGGTAACATCCATCATTATCTTTGATAATATCCCTTTTTCTCAAGTCTAATTTGCCTGATACTACTATGGCTACTCAAGTTTTCTTTTCATTAGTGTTTGCATGCTATACATAAAGTTGCAATCTTTTATTTTAACCTTTTGGTTAAAAGTTAATAACTTCAGGTTATATTACTTTCGGGATTTTTACTGGCCAATTTAGAAATTAGAACTATACATATACAGCTTTCAACAGTCTACTGAGAGTTAATAGCTTGCCATCAAAATTAAACCCTTATGTGTTATATCTACATACACTGAAACCTTCCCTCAGACTTGTTGATAGTATCTGCTTTCAAGAGCCATACATAATTTAAGCAAATAGGGCCAAAAATACATTTTATGTAGATATTTGCTATTTCTTTCAAAATTCCCTCTTCAGCAGATGTCACCATGTTCGCCATGTGCTTTTCCAGTTGAGAAAGAAACCCTGAATGTCATCAGCCTTCTTGAGGTATTTTTCCCTGGATGCCTTAGATTGGACATTTCTATAGCCTTGCTTTAATTTGGATACTTTCATAGTCTTGCATTACTTAGAACATTTTCATGGCCTTAGAACTGTAAACTTGCAACTTACTAAATTTCCCTTTTTAAAAAGCCATTCGGTATATTGCATTCTGGCAACTTGCAAACTAGAACAGATGTTTCAGGTTTTCTTTTTGTTTTTCCTTTCTTTGGTGGTAATGAAAACGTTCTAAAATTGATTGTGGTGATGAATGCACAAGTAAGTGATGATACTGCAAGCCACTGTTTATATATTTTGGGTGGATTGTATGGTGTGTGGCTATATCTCAATAAAATTGCAATAAAAATGTACTTTTTGGAAAAAGGAGTGATAGAAATGTTCTAAAACTGGATTGTAGTTATGATTCCAGAACCATAAATCTGTTAAAAAAAATCACTGAATTTTTTGGTACATAAATTATACCTCAACAAAGCTATTTTAAAATTTTTACTTGTAAGAAAAAAAAAATCCCTCATTTGTGAGGTTCCAAGTTTCCCTCTGGAATCATTTCCATTCATTCTGCATAACTTTTTTTAATCACTTCTTTTAGAAAAAGTCTGTTGAATAAGAACTATCATAGAACTCCTGGTTCTTTAAATACATCTATCTCACCTTAATACCCGAAGGGTATTTTTTCTACACACAGAATTCTGAATTTGCATTTCTTTGCTCTCAGCACTTTAAAGATGTTTCACTGTCTTCTCAGTTCCATTTCCAGTAATGATAAATACAGTAATTTGAATAACAATTCCCCTATATAAAGTGGATGATTCATTTCATGATAATTTTAAGATTTTTCTTTTCCATCTTTGACTTTCACCAATTTGACCATGTTATTATTGAGTGCTTTACTTTATTCTGTCTGAGGCTCACTGAACTTTTAGAATCCATAAATTCACATCATTTACCAAAGGTGGGAAGTTTTTTTTTTTAATTTATTAAAAAAAATTTAACAAACCAAATAAAACATTAACATATATAATCATAATTCACAGTATCATCACCTAGTTGCATATTCATCATTTCTTAGAACATTTGCATCAATTCAGAAAAAGAAATAAAAAGACATTAGAAAAAGAAATAAAACGAAAACAGAAAAGAAAAAAAAGATAAAGGTGGGAAGTTTTTAACCATTTTGTTTAACTTTTTATTTTTTTTAACTTTTTTTATTGTATAGTATTAACATATATACAAAGTGAAGAAATAAAAAAGCAATAGTTTTCAAAACACTCTTCAACAAATAGTTACAGGACAGATTCCAGAGTTTGTCATGGGCTACCGTACAATCCTCTCAGATTTTTCCTTCTACCTGCTCCAGAATATAGGCAGTAGAGGGTATAAATACTTTTTTTATCATCACGATCGACTTTTTTTCCTTTTTTTGTGAAAATTAATATATATACAAAAAAGCTATAAATTTCAAAGCACAGCACCAAAATTAGTTGTAGAACATATTTCAGACTTTGACATGGGTTACAAGTTCACAATTTTAGGTTTTTACTTCTAGCACTCTAAAATACTGGAGACGAAAAGAGATATCAATTTAATGATTCAGCATTCATATTCATTTGTTAAGTCCTATCTTCTATGTATAATTCCACCATCACCTCTGATCTTTTCATACCTCTCTTTAGGGTTGTTTGGGCTATGGCAATTCTAAATTTTTGTATTGTAAGGGTCTGTCACTAATATGGGGTAGGGAGATGGAACTATCTGATGTTCTGGAGAGGCTGGGCTAGGTTTCAGGACTTATCTGAACCAGGGACCCATTTGGAGGTGGTAGTTTTCTGGAAAGTTACTATACTGCTGGAATAGCCACTATTTCTTTAAATATTTTCCTGCAACAACCTCTTCTTTTTTTTTGAGACTTCAAAGAAAGAAATATTAGACCATTGCCACTATTTTGCATATTTCAGAGAGTCATAATTTTTTACCATTTTTTTTTCACTGCTATCATTTAGTTTTCAGTCCTTGCATAGTTTTTTTCACCAGAGTTTCTATCCTAGTAAACAAAAACAGAAATAAGTTCCAATGGCTTTATGACAATTTGGCTAACGCTGGAAGTTTGGAAGATATATTTAATCTCAAAAACTATTTTGTCCTCTGATTTTCATTTAACATTGAATTCTTTATATTTTGGAAAATGATCATACTAATCAGCCCAAAGAGGAAATTACCTCTTCTGACGTTATTTTTGTTTCTGGAAGTGAAATCATGGGCAGGTCAAAACCGGTCTGTACTGATTTTCTGTTACCATAACCTGTTCTTCTGAGCTTGTTTCACAGGCAGCCAAGCTTAACCACAGATCAAATAACCTGAGCAGGCTCTTGTCCTTTAGACAACCTTTGAAACAAAAGGAGCAAAGATTACCTCCCTTGGAAACTAGATTATGAGGACAAAGAGACATAGGATGCAAATAAAATGCAAGAGGTTCATTAATGATGAAGATCTAGCCTAAACTCCACACTGCAACAAACAGACAAGTCTATAATTAACCAATTGGACCATGTAAACTCAAACATCCCCACTTCTGTTCCAACCTCCCACCCCTGGTTCCCATAAAATCTCCCTAAACTTTCAGATCAAGGAGATAGATTTGAGCCTTGCCTCCTGTCTTCTTGCTGGTCAACATTATCACAAAAATTTCTTTTTCAAGATGTAGTGGAGAGGCTGGAGGGAACTGCCTGAAAATGTGGAGCTGTGTTCCAGTAGCCATGTTTCTTGAAGATGACTGTATAATGACATACCTTTCACAATGTGGCTGTATGATTATGAAAACCTTGTGTCTGATGCTCCTTTTATCTACCTTATCAACAGATGATTAAAACATTTGGAATAAAGATGAATAGGGGGAACAAATGTTAAAATAAATTTAGATTGAAATGCTGGTGATCAGTGAGGGTGAGGGGTATGGTATGTATGAATTTTTTTCTGTTTTCTTTTTATTTCTTTTTTTGAATAGATGTAAATGTTCCAAGAAATGATCATGATGATGAATATGCAACTATGTGATGACATTGTGAATTACTGATTATATATGTAGAATGGAATAATCAAAAGTTGGAACGTTTTCCTTTGGTGTTTTTTTTTTTGTATTTAAAAATAAAATATATTAAAAAAAAAAAAAAAACACAACAAACCCCAGAGTAATTTGGGCAGAGAATTAAAAAATGTATTTGCAAAGTGAAAAACAAAAAAATTTCTTTTCTCAAAATCCTAATATTATACTATTGGCCCCAGGCAGTGAGCTGTTGCTTAATAACAGAAAGTTACAAATCCATAAATTACAGATGTTCTTCAATCCTCAAGTATAAGTGATTTTTTAAAACTTTTCCCAAAATCCATTCATATTATTCTGATTCTATATAAAATGACAATAAAGATATAATGAGCTCTCTGCTTCTAGAAGCCCAGTCTTCAAAATGAGCTTACCTTTCAGTGGTTTGGATGAGGCATAGTTTTGTTTTTAAGACCCCTTTTTCTGATTAAAGTGCCCAAGAAGAGTGGAAGAGGAGATGGAGGGCAGCAGAGGCTGCTGCACTCAAAGTTTCTGGCTGGAGTCAGCGTAGGAGAAATTGTAACGAGAAACCAACAAATGTCAGGAAAAGAAAATTCATTAACAGAGATCTGGCTCATGATTCAGAAGAACTCTTTCAAGATCTAAGTCAATTACAGGAAACATGGCTTGCAGAAGCTCAGGTACCTGACAATGATGAGCAGTTTGTACCAGACTATCAGGCTGAAAGTTTGGCTTTTCATGGCCTGCCACTGAAAATCAAGAAAGAACCCCACAGTCCACATTCGGAACTCGGTTCAGCCTGCAGTCAGGGGCAGCCCTTTAAATTCAGCTATGGAGAAAAGTGCCTGTACAATGTCAGTGCCTATGATCAGAAGCCACAGATGGCAATGAGGGCGTCCGACCCCCCCACGCCCCCCAGCTCCCGGTTTCCCCGCCGCACCATGCATCCCCACACTCGGCTCCCACCCCCAGACCTGACCGCGCCTTCCCTGCCTGCCTCCCGCCCTCGCAGCCCCCGCACAGGACAGCAGCTACCCCATGGATCACAGATTTCGCCGCCAGCTTTCTGAACCCTGCAATTCCTTCCCTCCTCTGCCGACGATGCCAAGGGAAGGGCGTCCCATGTACCAGCGCCAGATGTCTGAGCCAAACATCCCCTTCCCGCCCCAAGGCTTTAAGCAGGAGTACCACGACCTGGAGTATGAGCACAGCGCCCTGGCTGGCGGTGCGGCCGCCCACAGCTTCCCCTCGCCTCTGATGATTAAACAGGAGCCCAGAGATTTTGCATATGATTCAGAAGTGCCTAGCTGCCACTCCATTTATATGAGGCAGGAAAGTTTCCTGGCTCATCCCAGCAGAACAGAAGGCTGTATGTTTGAAAAGGGTCCTAGGCCATTTTATGATGACACCTGCGTTGTCCCTGAGAAGTTTGATGGAGACATCAAACAAGAGCCAGGAATGTATCGGGAAGGACCCACATACCAGCGGCGGGGCTCCCTCCAGCTTTGGCAGTTTTTGGTAGCTCTTCTGGATGACCTTTCCAATTCCCATTTCATTGCCTGGACTGGTCGAGGCATGGAATTTAAACTGATTGAGCCTGAAGAGGTGGCTAGGCGTTGGGGCATTCAGAAAAACAGGCCGGCCATGAACTATGATAAGCTTAGCCATTCACTCCGCTATTATTATGAAAAGGGAATCATGCAAAAGGTGGCTGGAGAGAGATATGTCTACAAGTTCGTGTGCGACCCCGAGGCCCTCTTCTCCATGGCCTTTCCCAACAACCAGCGCCCACTGCTGAAGACGGACGTGGAGCACCACGTCAACGAGGAGGACACGGTGCCCCTGTCCCACTTCGAAGAGAGCATGGCCTACCTGCCGGAGGGCAGCTGCTGCGCCCCCCACCCGTGCAGTGAGGGCTATGTGTACTGACACAGGCCCCACGCCCGGACGCCTCACGCCTCTTGTGCATGTGCGGGGAGCCCGCTGGATTCTCCTCCATCTCTGTTCATTTGGGTTGTTTGTATTTTATTTTTGAATAGTAATAATACACAAAATGGGCTTTTCCTGTTGCATTGCTCTCTGGTCTGCCATGGCCTGCACACTTTATTTGAGGGTGGGTGGGAGTAAACCAAGCATTTATGATGTGTGACAGGAGGACAGTAGGTGAAGGGTGGGGCACTGTGGGGACTGGTTTTTACCCAGGCCTGGGGTGGCGTCCTACGGGTTTTAAGTATAATGAAGCTCAATCAATGTCTGCCTGACTTCATAACAGCATAAGATAATGTTCCTTTTCTCCGGGTATCTAAGGTACAATTATTTCCCGTTGTGTAAATATCCACTTGGAAACTACCAAGCGATACACATTGGGCATTCCCTCCCCCTCCCCCAACCCCACCCCATCATTTCTGAGTCTCTGCAGGTGTACAAAAAAAAAAATACTGTAAATGGCAGTTTAATAATTAGAAGTGATTGTTTTTGCACCTCTTGCAAAAGGTATTCAGAGATTGCATTTGCTGTTTTTTTGTTCTGTTCTGCTTTGTATATGACTCTCAGAGGCTGACCATAAAATGGGCAGTCCCCTCTGAGGCTGGGCAATCACCTTGACTGTAAACGAGGGGCACCGCTTTGGACTCTGGCTCCAAACCGAGAAGTCAGTCACATTACATGTATCTGGTGCCGCCTTACCATTCCGACACAAATCATACCGTTTGTTAAATATTTTGAGCCCATTTCAGTTTAATAATGACATGTCGTGGTCCTTTGGGATCTTCATTTAAATGTTAAATCTGGGATCACAATGAAGCAAAAAATATCTGTCTCCTTTCACTTCCTTCAGTACATGAAATATTATTTAATCAGTAAGAATTAACTGTACTAAATCACATACTATGCTGTTCTAGATACAGGAAGCACTCTGTAAGAAAAATATCCAGTACACTAAATAGGTACTATAGTAATTTTTAGATATGGTACCCATTGATATGCATTTAAACCTTTTACTGCTGTGTTATGTTGATAACATATATAAATACTAGATAATGCTAATGCTTCTGCTGCTGTCTTTTCTGTAATATTCTCTTTCATGCTGAATTTACTATGACCGTTTATAAGCAATGCAGTTAACAACAGATAGCATTTCAGGACAAAATAGATGACCTGAACCATTTATTGCTTAAAAATAGCTTATGCTATGCTATGCTATAAGCAGCTTTTATGCACATTGACAGATGAAGAGTAGGCTTCGGCTTACTAAGGGAAACTGTGGAAACTTTTGTAACTTGGTGAAATGGAAAATTATTTGCAAATTGTCAAAAAATATGATGAAGTTGCTGTATGACATGGTGCTGGCACTGATATTATCCACCTTCTTGTTTTGGACACATGTACATGTGATTGGATCGTCTGAAAGATTTAAAGATTTAAAGTTTCAAAGTTTTTTGTTTTGGTTTTGTTTTGCATTTGATGAAAATATCGAAAGCAGGACATGTTCCATTCATCGTGAAAATCCAATGAGCAAAAACGGTATTGCAGTATCTTTGAATAACTTGCTAAAAGATTTCAAGGGAGAAACATGAATTTTCTTCAGTCCGTCAATATCCCAGAGGAATGACTGTTTGTCTTTTTCAGATTCTATAGCAATTTTTTTTAAGTCCTAACCACAAAGCCAAAATAAACCTATAAAAGTCTTTCATGAAGAGCACAGGAAAGATGTTTAAAAATGACTTGAGCTAATTTTTTTCCCAACAGCATTCTCTAAAGAAAAGCAGTTATTGGAAGCCCCACATACCCAAATCCATACTATTCGCATTTAATCCTATAAAAAATTCTAATTTCAACATATGTATATATCCTGTGATTTCAATGATTGTTACTATATTATACATCATGTATCATCATATGGCCTAAGTATGCCTTAAAAGTTAGAACTTTCGTTATTTTTCTCCTACTGTGCTCATGTGGCCATTTCTGGCACTAATATAAAAAATAGATTTGAAAATATTCAGTGAAAGTTTTATTAGAAAGTGATTTGAGATATTTCGATAAATTGAAGTAGCAAATTTTAAGTGGATCATTAAAATAAGGTCTAAATAAAAAAAAAGATATAATGAAAAGTTTAAAAGTATTGAACTCCAGTTAATGAGGTCATTTTTCACAACAGTATGATTAAACATTCCTAAAGTACTTACTGTACATCCTAGGACAGAACATAAATATAAATATAAACATAAATATAAATATATATAGTGGATAATGGAGGCCATGTTTCTCACAGTAAGAAAAAGGACTTAGACATGGAAAAAGAAAAGGCTACATTTAACCATATACATTAGTTTAGAATTGGAGGTATCAATATGAATTATGCCTTATAACATATAAGCAGATTTAGAAACATGTATGGATGTGTTTCTTCCTCTCTGTTTCTCAGCTCTGTCATCTCATAAGCTCTACAAGCAATGTAGGCCAAGACATTAATTTGTAAGTAACACTCTCCATGAAAAGGTATTCAAGGCTCACTGGAAAAATGACTGATTTCTGGAACATGACAGGGAAAATATAAGATGAATGTGGAATGTCTTGTAGGGCCAAAAAGTAAGTACTCAAAAATATTTCTAAATTCTGAGATATTGAGCTATTTGTATATAACTTGGTTTTCCCTGAAATTTGGGGAATTTATGTGACACCTGAGACTCAAGAGTTACAGTACTAAAGCAATAAAAGTCAGCATTACCCCATTCAGCAACTGTTAAAAAAGCTGAAACAGTGATCATTGTCTAGAAATATGAATGAAGCTGATCTAGATAGGACTAAGGTAAATCAGAATACAAGGTAAAGGATGATATGGTCCATATTTGCAAATTCCAACCTCTGTGCAAGACCAAAAGGAGAGATGTCTATTTGGTGCAAAATTTATATTTTGGGTAGTTAGCACATTACCTAATTTAACTTGTATGGTCGGGTTACTTGAACCTTATAATTATGTGGAATCTTCAATAGGGCATGTGATTTTGTTGGTTGTTCAGGTTAGTATAATGCCCTGATATATCCCAGAGTAATCTGGGCAGAGAATTAAAAATATTTGCAAACTCCCTTGGGGAATTGGGGAGAAAAGAAGAAATATTCAACTTCCCCATCTGAGGAATTCCTGATATTCTTGCAAGCAGTGGGGACAACCAATTGAATCTTGGGGTTCACCCCTCTGAAGCTTATTCCTGCAAAGGAGAAGCTACGCCTACTGATAATTATGGCTAAGAGTCACCCCCAGTGAACCACTTTTGTTGATCAGATGTGGCCTCTCTTTCTAAGCCAAATTGGCAGGTAAACACACTGCCCTAACCCTACATGGGACATGACTCCCAGAGGGGTTAATCTCCCTGGCAACATGGGATGAGACTCCTGGTCCTGAGCCAGGACCCGTATCATGGAATGAGAAAGCCTTCTAGACCAAAAGGGGGAAGAGAGAAATGAGATAAAATAAATTTTCAGTGGCTGAGAGATTTCAAACAGAGTCAAGAGATTACCCCTGAGGTTATTCTTATGCATTATATAGATATTCCTTTTTAGTTTATGGAGCATTGAAGTGGCTAGAGGGAAGTACCTGAAACTGCTGAGCTGTGTTCTGGGAACCCTGATTCTTGAAGAAGACTATATAAGCATACAGCTTTTACAATGTGACTGCATGATTGTGAAAACCTTGTGTGTGATGCTCTTTTATCCAGATTATGGACAGATGAGAAAAGAAAAAAAAAAAAAAAAAGAAAGAAATAATAGGTAGAGATAAAGGGTAAAAACAAGGAAGACTGAAATACTGGGGGTCAATAAGAGGGAGGAGTAAGGGTATGGGATGTATGAATTCTTTTCTCTTTATATTTTTTGGGGTTGCTGCAAATGTTCTAAAAAAGATCACGGTGAAGAATACACAACTATTTAATGATATTATGAGCCAGTGATTGTTCAATATTGTTGAACTATATGTGTGTGGATATTTCTTAATAAAAATATTAAAATAATAACAATGATAATGATAATGATATGCCAAAAGGACCTAGCACCCAGCTGGAATAGTGTCCCACTGGATAATTATAGGATAATTTAAATAAGAAAATAAATATTGATGGTAATATATTATAGACAATAGGATACAATATAAATCAGGCATCCACACTGATACACATATATAAATGAATTGTGAAAAAGGAAAGCTTTGTCTTACAATGGAGTGTCAATTAACAAGTATAGAAGGAATGCTGGAATTAGAAAATCATAATTCACAACTACCATATTAGTAATTATATAAGGAAAGACTCTCACTAGATGCTAAAACAGTAGTTGAAATTTGATGAGAAACTGGATAGTTAAAAGTCTCAATTTATTTCCAAAAATGGAAAAGACAGAAACTTTATAGTAGAAAAGTGGGAGACATAAACAAGTGATCCAAGTTAATATGAAAAGAAACAGAATAAAAAAAGAATATGCGCTTCCTGATGTAATGACTGAGAAGAATATGACACCAATTCTGTGGTATTCTTAATAAAATGCATAGCCTGGAAAAGAGTCTTCCAGTCTAACAAGAGACAGGGTACGACACCCCAGGGTGATATCGCCCCACAGAATCTTGGGACAACTAGCAAATATTGGCAAAAAATCTTCCTCAAAACTCAAGAAAACATTCAAAGGACTGTAGTAACTGAGGAAGTGCCAAATTAAGAAAACAGCTTTAAAAACAGTAAGTGAAGCTTCAGGTACCCTTGATTAGCACCTCCCCCACAGCCAACAAGGTAAGGTGGAGAGCTAGTCTGGTCTTCCACTATGGGTACCTCACCCTATTCCAGAAGGAACAAAGCAAGCCCTATGAGCATACCTGGGGTGTCTGTATGTCAGAACCAATCTATCTGGTGGAAACCTTAAAGGCTAAACCAGGAAACCTGATGCAGGCTTGCTCTCTCAGAAATTATCCTGCAAGAGAAAGCTGTTAGAGAAATAATTAAGTCAAAGTGACCTGGGGCAAAAGATCACCTGCATTAACTCATACAACAGAACACCCGGGAAGGGGTGAAAGATTAATTAACAGGGAGTGGAGGGGGGCATTTAAATTGCAGTAAATAAGAATGCCTCAGGTCAGTAACAAACAAAAGACAAGGAAAAGGAACAGGCTCTTTCCATAATTAGACAAGAAACAAGAAGACCTTACATTTCCATTAGCCTCAGGCTGATCTCAATAAAAGGGTTAAGGACCAGCCAAAGCAGAGCCAATCTGACTTTGAAAGAAGATTTTTGCTTGAGTTTGTTTTTGTTAGCTCCTGGCACTCAAGGAAATCTTCACTAGTAGAGAGACACATTAGTATGAGATAAAATAGATTTCCAGAAAGATGATCACTAAGGGTAGATAGTTTCCATACATAATGATAAAATGTTCAATCCACGAAGAAGAAACAGCAGTCCTAAATGTGCAGATACCAAACAGAACTCAACGAAGATTAAAGACACAACCAGAATATCTATCTCGCAACTATTAAGGGAATTGAATTTTTTTAAATTGAAAACTCTGGAAATCACAATGGCTAAAAAAGGTGACATAAGTACTGCAATTACAAAAATAACACTGACTGTTAATGGGTTAAACTCCCCAATCGAAGACACAGGTTGGCAGAATGGATAAAAAGCATGACCCATCTATATGCTATTTACAAGAGACTCACCTTAGACTCAAACACACAAATAGGCTGAAAATGAAAGGTTGGAAAAAGATATTTCATGCAAATACTAACCAAAAAAGAGCTGGGGTAGCTATACTAATATCAGACAAAATAGACATTAAATGTAAAACTTTCATAGGAGACAAAGAAGGACACTATATATTAATAAAAGGGGCAATGCACCAAGTAGAAATAACAATCATAATATTTATGTACCTAACCAGTGTGCCCCAAAATACATGAGGCAAACACTGGCAAAACTAAAGAAAGAAAAAAACGTCTCTATAGTAATACTCAGGGACTTCAATGCACCACTCTCATCAACAGAAAAACATCTAAGAGAATCAATAAGGAAATAGAGATCTCAAATAATATGATAAATGAACTAGACCAAACAAACATATATTTAACATTACACCCCAAAAGAGCAGGATATACATTCTTCTCAAGTGCACATGAATTGTTCTAAGAGATACACAATATACTGGATCACAAAACAAATCATAATAAACTTTACAAGACTGAAAATATACAAAGTACTTTTTCTGATGTTAACAGAATAAAACTACCTATCAACAACAGTTGGAGAACTGGAAGTTGAACAGCACACTCAAAATAACCAACAGGTCAAAGAAGACATAGCAAGAGTATTCAGTAAGTAGCTCAAGACAAATGAAAACGAGAACACAACATATCAGAACTTAAGGGATGCAATGAAGGCAGTGCTGAGAATACAGGGTATTCTCAGCTTTGTATTCTCAGCACTGAATACAGGGTAAAGAATTATATGGTCCATATTTTAAAACTTCAACTTCTCTGTGAGACAAAAGGGAGAGAGATTTATTTGGTGCAAAATTTATATTTTGGGTACCACATTACAAAAAAATGGAGAAAGTATGGGGGAAAGGTATGGATTCTTTGCAGAAGAAAATGAAATGAGTTCATATAGACTATGGTGGCAAAGGCATGTCTATTTACTTAAGTTGGATTATATGATGTGTGAATAAAACTTTTAAAATGAACAGAGAGAAACAAGTGCTAGAGAATATGCAGAAAAAGAGATGTAACTATTCACTACTGGTAAGGAAACTGAGAGGTGCAGCCCCTCTTGAAGGCAGTATAGTGATTCCACAGGAAGCTGGGGGAAGGGGGATTGCCATATGATCTTGTAACCCCATTACTAGGTATACACCTGGAGGAAATGAGAGTGGGGACATGAATGCACATTTATAGACTTTTGTATTCTTAAGGTTCCTTCACTTAGTTGCATGGCTCACAACTATCTTCTTGCAGCTACTCAGTATTCTATGTATACACAACAGTTTCCCCTTCCATTCTTCAGTCTTTGTACACTTAAGCCACCTCCATCCATTCCGAATCATGAACAAAGAATAGTATGTTGACTAAAATGGCAGAAACAAAAAGACCAGTATTATCAGGCCTCACTTACATGGATTAACTATAATACACAAATTTAAAGAATTGAACTTGGAGCATGGGTTATCAGGTTGGGGCCTATTATACAGGTTCCTAGATTGTAAGCACTTACAACAGTCACATATTTTTAAGAGTTGTAAAACAGGGCCTAAAGAATAGAAAAGTATTTGCAAAGTCCTCTTGAGGAGCTGGGGAGAAAGGAGGAAATATTCAACTTCCCTATCTGGAGAGTTCCTGATATTCTCGCAAGCAGTGCGCAGAACCAATTCAATAGGCTGAGCCCTCAATCTTGGGGCTCATGCCTATGAAGCTTATTCCTGCAAGAAGAAGCTAAGCCAACTGATAATTATGCCTGAGTCACCCCCAAAGAACCTCTTTTCTGCTCAGATGTGGCTTCTCTCACTAGGCCAACTTAGCAGGAGAACTCATTGCCCAGCCTGCCCTACGTGGGACATGACCCCCAGGGTGCGCATCTCCTGGGCAACATGGGACATGACTTTCAGGAATGAGCCAGGACCAGGCATCATGGGAATGAGAAAACCTTCTTGACCAAAAGGGGGAAGAGACAAATGACACAAAATAAAGTCTCAGTGCCTGAGAGAGTTCAAACAAATTAAGAGATCTGAATGAAGCTGATATGGATAGGACTAAGATAAATCAAACTAAAAGGTAAAGGATGGGGCGGGCAACAGTGGCTCAGTGGCAGAGTTCTCACCAGCCATGCTGAGACCCAGCTTCAGTTCTCAGTGCTTGCTCATGTAAAAAAAAATAATAAAAAATAATATTAAAAAATTAACTAATATTAAAAAAAGGTAAATGATGATATTGACTGTAATAGACTATAATTTTAAAACTCAACTTCTGTGTGAGACCAAGGAAGAGATGTTTATTTGTTGCGAAATCAATATTTTCAGTAGCACACTATCTAATCTAACTTGTATGGCCAGCATACTTGAACACCATAATTACATGGAACCTTGAGTAGGGAATGAGACCTTGTTGGACTGCACAGGTTGGTGAGATGCTCTGATACATCCCAGAGTAATCTGGGCAGAAGATTAAAAATTATTTGCAAAGTCCCCATGAGGGACTTGGGGGAAAAGTTGAAATATTAAACTTCCCCATCTGGGGAAGACCTGAGATTCTCACAATCATCAGGGACTGTCAATTTGATGGGCCAGGCCCTCATCTTGGGGTTTTCCCTTGTGAAACTTATTCCTGCGCAGAAAAACCTAAGTCTGCTTATGATTATGCCTAAGTGTCACCCCCAGAGAACCTCTTTTGTTGCTCAGATGGGGCCTGTCTCTAAGCCAACTCTGCAGGGGAGCTCACTGCCCTCTACCCTATGTGGGACATGACTCCCAGAGAGGGAAATCTCCCTGACAATGTGGGACATCACTCCCTGGGATGAACCTGGCCCTGGCATCATGGGAATGAGAAAGCCTTCTTGACTCAAAAGGGAAAGACAAATAAAATAAAATTTCAGTGGCTGAGAGCTTTCAAATAGAGTCAAGAGGTCTTTCTGGAGGTTATTCTTATGTAGATATAGATATCACTTTTTAGTTTGGGGGGTACTGGAGTAGCTAGAGAGAAATACCTGAAACTGCTGAACAGTATTCCAATAGCCTTGATTCATGAAGATGACTGAATAACTACAGAGCTTTTAAGATGTGAATGTGGGAGTGTGAAAACCTTGTGGCTGACACTCCCTTTATCCAGACTAAGGATGAATAAAGAAAAAAAGACAAAAACATAAATAAACAGTAGTGGGGGGTGATGACATAACTTGTTTTGGGTGTTCCTTTTTACTTTTATTTTTATTCTCATTTTTATTGTTTTTGGAGTAATGAAAATGTTGAAACATCGATTATAAGGATGAATGCACAGCTACATGATACTGAGAATGACTGTACACATTGGATGATTATATCTCAACAAATAATCATTGAGGAAAAAACTGTTCTTGCAAATGTTATTTGTAACAAAAGATTCTTTCAAGATTCCTGAATTCTAGATATTATGACTATGCTCTGGAGAATACAGTAAAACTTTCCATTTCTAAAGTTTCTGCTTTCTATTGATTTTCCTACATGATAATGATGGTACTGGTAATGATATTTGAATAAACATGTTGTCAAAATGTAAAAGAAAAAAAGAAAAACTTGAAGATAGAGCAATATAAATTATCCAGTCTGAATAATAGAGAGAAGAAAACAAACTGAAACAAAACAAACAGAGCCTCAGGTATCCATGAGGGCAATATCAAAATATCTAACATAGATATGTATGTGTTCTAGTTTGCTAGCTGCCGGAATGCAATATACCGGAAACAGAATGGCTTTTAAAAAGGGGAATTTACTAAGTCGCTAGTTTACAATTCTAAGACTGAGAAAATGTCCCAATTAAAGCAAGTCTATAGAAATGTCCAGTCAAAGGCATCCACCCAGGGAAAGATACCTTGGTTCAAGAAGGCCAATGAAGTTCAGGGTTTCTCAAGTGAGAAGGCACATGGCGAACACAGTCAGGGCTTCTCTCTCTTTTAGCTGGAAGGGCACACGGCATCATCTGCTAGCTTTCTCTCCTGGTTTCCTGTTTCATGAAGCTCCCTGGGAGGCATTTTCCTTCTTCATCCCTAAAGGTCACTGGTTAGTGGACTCTCTGTTTCTCGTGGTTATGTCATTTTTCTCTGCTCTCTCCGAACCTCTCTCTGAATCTCCCCAAATGTTTCCTTTTTTATAGGACTTCAGACACTAATCAAGACCCACCCAAATGAGTGGACACACGCCTCTACCTAATCCAGCTTAACAACCACTCTTGATTAAATCATATCTCCAGGGAAATGATCTAATTACAGTTTCAAAGATACAACACTGAATAGAGATTAGAAGAAACGGCTGCCTTTACCAAATAGGATTAGGATTAAAACATGGTTTTTCTAGGGTCCATCATCATTCCAAGCCAGCACAGTATGTATGTATGTATTGTATGTGCCAGAATGAGAAAATGCAACACTTCCCATATTTGAGGAAAGACAAATTCACATGTTCAAGAAACTCAACAGTATCAAAACAAGTTAAACTGAAAGAAAACCCCTCAAAGAAATCACAGTCATACTTCCAAAACACAAAGGAAAAACTGTGAAAGCAGCTAAAAAATAAAACCACAAAGACATTACATATGGAAAAATAATGATTCAAATAACTGCAAATTTCTTATCAGAAACCACTTGGGCAGAAAATAGTAAAATGATGTATTTGAGGTACTGACTAAAGAATTGTTAATTACAACTATACATAGAGTAAATGTCCTTCAGATGGAAGGTGAACTTAACTCATTCTTAAATGAAGGAAAATGCAAATAATTAATACCAAACAGTGCTGAAATGAAATGATAAAGAAAGTTCTTTAGTGTGAAGAAGGGACACTATATCCAAGGGAAGCTAGGAAATTTATAAACACCATCTCAAAATGTATTCAGAGAACTAGCTGTAAAAGCTAAAGCTTTCATAAGAAACATAAAAGAAAATTTTTGAGAATAACATTTACTAGATATGAGACAAATCATAAAATTTACCAAATTCAAAATTTTCTGCTTAAGACAATTTGAAGGAAATATTACAAATTCTTACCTGATAAATGATTTTCATCCAACATATAGAAATAACAATGACAATTCATTAAGACAAAAAGTTCAATTTAAAAAACTAGGCACTATCTCTTAGCCAACACAGCAAGCAAACTCACTGCCCTCTTCCTCTCTACGTGGGACATGACTCCCAGGGGTGTAAATCTCCCTGGAAACGTGGGACAGAAATCCTAGAATGAGCTGGGACCGAGCATCAAGGGACTGAGAAAACTTTCTCGACTGAAAGGGGGAGAGAGAAATAAGACAAAATAAAGTATCAGTGGCTGAGAGATTCAAATAGAGTTGAGAGGTTATCCTGGAGGTTATTCTTACACATGATATACAGATTTCTCCTTTTCAGTTTAAGGGTGTATTAGAGAGGCTAGAGGGAAGTGCCTGAAATTGTACAATGTTCCAGTAGCCATGTTTCTTGAAGATGATTGTATAATGATATAGTTTTTCACAAATTGACTGTGTGATTGTGAAAACCTTGTGTCTGATGTTCCTTTTATCTACAGTATGGACAGATGAGTAAAACATACGGATTAAAAATAAATAAACATTAGGGGGAAATAAATGTTAAAATTAATTGGGTAGAGGGAAATAGTAAGGGGTATGGTATGTATGAGTTTTTTCTTTTTTCTTTTTATTTCTTTTTCTGGAGTGATACAAATGTTCTAAGAAATGATCAGGGTGATGAATATACAACTACGTGATGATATTGTGAGTCACTGATTAAATACCAAGAATGGAATGTTCATATGTTTAGAATGTTCGTGTTTGTATGTTATGTTTAAAAAAAAATTTTTTTAATTTTAAAAAAACAAAAAATAAAAAACTGTAATTTGGGTGGACAATGGTGGTACAGTGGCAGAGTTCTTGCCTGCCATGCTGGAGACCCGGGTTTGGTTCCTGGTGCCTGCCTACGCAAAAATAAATAAATAAATATTTGTAATTTCAAGATAGTATGAAAACAAAGATTTTTTTTTCAACTTCTGACAACAGGAATTTTATGATAAATTTTGAATTGACGAAATGTGATTTTATTCTGCTTGGGTATGTTCTCCCTAAATTTATATAAACTTAGTGATAAAACAAGCTAATATTATGAATATGTTCTCAAAATTCCTCAGAAAATAGTCTAATTAGTGGATCAACAATGCTATCCTATGATTCCTGAATTATTATATTGATATTTCTTTTAGTCTCCAGAACCTTAGAGCAGTTAGAAATAAAAACTTAAAATTATGGAATTGTAACATAAACTCTGAAATCTGTTCTGCAACTGTTGTGCTGTACTTTGAAATTTATTACTGTTTTGTATATATATTCTTTTCACACACACACATACACACACAGTCTATTGTGATGATAAATAATATATATTCCTTTTAGCCTCCAATGTAGTGGAACAGCTACAAGGAAAAATCTGATATGATGGAATGGGGTAGCCCATGACAAACTCTAGGGTCGGTCTTGTAACTACCTGTTGAAGAGCACTTTGAAAATTATTGCTGTTTTCTTTCTGTGCTTTGTATATATGTTATATTATAATAAAAAAAGTTTCAAAAAATGAAAAAAAAAAACAAAAAAAACAGTGCTATCCTGACCAAAAGGGGAAAAGTATAAAAAATAAGGTATCAGTCGGTGGGCCACGGTGGCTCAGCAGGCAAGAATGCTTGCCTGCGATGCCAGAGGACCTGGGTTCGATTCCCGGTGCCTGCCCATATAAAAAAATAAAATAAAAATAAAAAATAAGGTATCAGTGGCTGAGAAAGTTCAAATAGTCAAGAGGCTACTCTGGAAGTCACTCTAATGCAAGCTTCAGTTAGACATTGCTATCAAATATAATTTGTCAAACCCCAAATGAGAATCATTCCAGCCAGTCCTAAAGAATATCTAGGTGATACATAATATTCTACAAAGGTTCCACGCACTGGGATAACTTTCCAGAAACCTACAACCTCCAGATGGTTCCACAGACCAGACAAGTCCTAAAACCTAGAGGGGCCAGCCTCTCCAGAACATCAAGTACTTCCATGCCCCTATCCCACATTATCAAAGCCCCTTCTAACATGAAAAAGCTAGAATGGCCATAGCCCAAATACCTCTAAAGAGTAGGATAGAAAGATCAAAGGTGATGGTAGGGTTTAATAAATCAGTATGATTGCTGAATCATTAAATTGATATTTCTTTTAGTCTCCAGTATCTTAGAACTAGAAGTAAAAACTTAAAATTGTAGAATTGTAACTCATACTAAACTCTGAAATTTGTTCTACAACAAATTGTTGCAATATACTTCAAAATTTATTGCTTTTTTTCACAAAAAAGAAAAAAAAAGTCAATTGTGATGGTAAAAATTATATATTGCTCCAAGCCTCCAGTGTTCTGGATCAGCTAGAAGGAAAAATTTGAGATGATGGAATGGTAGCCCATGACAAATTCTGCGATCTGTTCTGTAACTAATTGTTGAAGAATGTCTGAAAATTATTGCTTTTTTTCTTTTGTTGTTTTTATATATTTCATATTATACAATTTAAAAAGTTTCAAAAACTAGCCTGATAGGTTAAGTTACATAAAGTAAGCAATGTACCTAGTAATAATAATACCTATATAACGCATAATAAAATTTAAAATATACTAATGCTTCAAACATATTCTATTAAAGAAAGCAGTTAAATTTAGTAAGAAATATAAATGGATTTTCTTTAAACCTTGATTACCTGGATTTCAAAGAACCTGATTTTTGGTTATGTGGTTATTTATTACCTTAGTATGTGAAAGAATTGGAGTTTGTAGTAGCATTATTAATGTCAATCAGTATACTGTTGTTAGTAAATGCTGTCATAGAGAAGACATGATTCTTAGCTTCAAAGGGTTTATATTCTCTTTAGAATACACATGTACTAGGGCATAGTATAAGACAATAGTAATAAAAGAATAATAATGCTGCATGAATTTAAAAAGCAGATAAAGAATGACCTAAGAAGAATTCATAGAAGAGACGATACTTAAGACCTTTAAATAAGAAAGTAGCATTTAAATAAATAGAGCTATGAACTAGTCTTTTTTAGAAGCCATAACTTGATTTTGTGAAGTAACATATTCCTGGCATTATTTAGCATTTTGGAATAATGTTGATAAGAATTAGAGCTTTTTTCCTGGATATAAATCCCTTAGATATCAAAAAAGCTGACTATTATTTCAAATGTGAGGCTTTTGTGACCTTTGAAAGTAGTGCTGACTTAGACTGAGAGATGTTAGGCATACGTAAAGTAATCATTTGTGTGTTCTGGGTATAAAGCATATAGATGCCTGGTTGTCTTCCAAACCCAAACATAAATTTCTTCCTTCTTCCATTATTTTATAGTATCACTGTCTCTTCTCCCTGTCACAAATACTGTTATTGGAAGAGAGTATGCAGGTTCAAAAAACTTTGTGAATTTATTTCTGATTATGTACAGTCTGGACAAATAAAAACTATACGTGGAATGGGTATGGATGGTGATACAATGTTTCATAAAATGCATTTTGTTATAGTCACTGTTGACTACAAGACCTGAATGGATACACAAAGTAGTAGAGTTGGAAGAGGTAAATTTTGTTACACTCATTGTTGACTATGAAATGTGAAAAAACCTAGACTTGTAAAACAGGAATACATGAAAGTGAATTGTGTATGTCATAGTCAGTGTTCTAGTTTGCTAGCTGCTGGAATGCAATATACCAGAAACGGAATGGCTTTTAAAAAGGGGAATTTAATGAGTTGCTAGTTTACAGTTCCAAGGCCGAGAAAACGTCCCAATTAAAACAAGTCCATAGACATATCCAATTTAAGGCATCCGGGGAACGATACCTTGGTTCAAGAAGGCCAACAATGTTCAACGTTTCTCTCTCAGCTGGAAGGGCACATGGCGAACATGGTGGCGTCTGCTGGCTTTCACATGGCTCTACCAAAAGGGACTGTCTCCAAAATGTTTCCTCTTTTAAAGGATTCCAGTAAGCAACTCCACCTTCAGCGGGTGGAGACACACCTCCATGAAAATCATCTAATCAGAAGTTACCACCCACAATTGGGTGGGTCACATCTTCATGGAAACAATCAAAATGCTCCCACCCAGCAATACTGAATGAGGATCAAAGGGAATGGCTTTTCTGGGGTCCACCACAGATTCAGACCAGGACAGTTAGTGTTGACCAAAATTTAATAAGCCTGTTTTATTATATACTTGAAAGAAAGTTTTTGCATCAAACCACATATTCAAACAAAACTTAAGTTTAGTTTTATCCCTGATAAATAATGTAGGTTCATATATTTAGGAGTTATAACTGAAATTTCTAAATTCTGAGATACTGAGCTATGTATATATAACCTGGTCATTTCCTGAAAATTCGGGTATTTATATGATACCTGAGACTCAGAGTTACACACTGAAGCTATGAAGGTCAGTATTATTCCATTCAGCAACTGTTGAAAAAGCCGAAAAAGTGATCAGAAACTGAGTAGAGATATGAAAGAAGCTGATCTGGATATGACTAAAGTAAACCAGAAAACTGGGTAAGGATGATATGGCCCATATTTTCAAACTACAGCCTCTGTAGGAGAGATGTTTACTTGGTGCAAAAGTTATATTTTGGTAGCACATGATCTAATTTAACTTATATGGCCAATTTACTTGAACACCATAATTACATGAAATCTTGTATAAGCATGAGATCCTGTTGCTTTGTACAGGTTAGTTTGATGCCCCGATATATCACAGAGTAATTTGGGCAGTGAATAAAGATGTACCTGCAAAGCCCCCCTGGAGGACTGGGGAGAAAAGAAGTATTCAACATCCCCATCTGGGGAATTCCTGATATTATCACAAGCAGTGGGGACAACCAGTTCAATAGGCTGAGCCCTCAATCTCAAGGCTCACCCCTATGAAGCTTATTCCTGCAAAGGAGAAGCTCTAAGCCTACTGATAATTATGTCTAAGAGTCACCCCAAGAGAATCTCTTCTGCTGCTCAGATGTGGCCTCTCTAGGCCAACTTGGAAGGAGAACCTGCTGCCCTCCACCCTACATGGGACATGACTCCCAAGGTATAAATCTCCCTGGCAACATGGGCTCTGACTCCCGGAGATGAGCCAGGACCCTGGATAAAAATTAAATAAATAAATAATAGGGGGATAAAAGGTTAAAACTGGGTAGATTAAAATACTGACATTCAATGGGAGGGATGGGTAAGGGGTATGGGATGTAGGAGTTCTTTTTTATTCTATTTCTTTTTTTTGGAGCGATGTAAATGTTCTAAAAGTAATCACAGTGAAGAATACATAAGTATATGATGACACTATGAGCCACTGATTGTATAATATGACTGGACTGTATATATGTGGATATTTCTCAATAAAAATGTTGTTTTTTTTTTTAAAAAAAGGATATTCTCACAACCTGAAAAAAAAATTCCTTGTTATATACAACAGAAAAACCATGTTCTTTTTATCCTAATGCAATTTTGTAGAGGCAGATCTATTATTTGGGTGGGACCTTTTGATTAGGTTGTTTCCATGGAGATGCCACATACCCAATTGTGGGAGCTTCTTTAAAAAAAAAAAACAAAAAAAAAACCTTCTTTTTATTGTATAGTATAAAATATATACAAAGCAAAGAAATAAAAAAGCAATAGTTTTCAAAGCACTCTTCAACAAGTAGTAACAGGACAGATACCAGAGTCTGTCATGGGCTACCATATGATCCTCTCATATTTTTCCCTCTAGCTGTTCCAGAATATAGGAGGCTAGAGGGATTAAACATTTTTTATCATCACAATCGACTTTCTTTCCTTTTTTTTCTGAAAAATAAAAAATATATCCAAAAAAGTTATAAATTTCAAAGCACACCAAAACAATTAGTTGTAGAACATATTTCAGAGTTTGACATGGGTTACAATTCCACAATTTTAGGTTTTTTCTTCTAGCTGCTCCAATATACTAGAGACTAAAATAGATATCAATTTAATGATTCAGCATTGATATTCATTTGTTAAGCCCTATCTTCTCCGTATAACTCCACCATCACCTCTGATCTTTCCATCACCCACTTTAGTGGTGTCTAGGCTATGGCAATTCTAAATTTTTCATATTGGAAGTGTCTGTCACTAATATAGGGTAGGGAGATGGAATTCTCTGATATTCTGGAGAGACTGGGCTAGGTTTCAGGACTTATCTGGACCAGGGACCATTCTGGAGGTTGATAGTTTCTAGAAAGTTAGTCTAGTGCATGGAACCCTTGTGGAATCTTATATATTGCCCTCGGTGTTCATTAAGATTGGCTGGAATGGTCCTGGTAGGGGGTTGGCAGGTTATGATGGCAAGGTCTATCTGAAGCTTGCAAAAGAACAACCTCCAGAGTAGACTCTCAACTCTATTTGAACTCTCACTTCCACTAATTCTTTATTAATTACACTTCTTTCCCCCCTTTTGGTTAGAATGGAATTGTTGATCTGTGGGGACGTCTTCTGATTAGAAAGAGGTGTGACACCCACCTATTCAAGGTAGGTCTTAATTAGCGTACTGGAGTCCTTAAAAGAGCTCATGCAGAGAGAGCTCAGAGTTGATACAGAGAGTCGACACCTAGACACAGACGTTTAGAGATACAGAAGGAAACTGTCCAAGGAGACGCAAGAAGGCCCAAAGGAGTGAGAGAGCTGCCTGAAATCAGAAGTGGGAGAGGACAACAGATGTTCCCATGTGCCTTCCCTGTGCAACACAGAAACCCTGGACAAGACCGGCCTTTCTTAAAGTATCCTCTTGTTGATGCCTTAATTTGGATATATTCATGGCCTTAGAACTGTAAACTCGTAACTTAATCTCCTTTGTAAAAGTCAAAGAAAAGATCAAATTCCGATTTGATCAGTGACTGGAAAAGTATTTGCAAGCCCTCTTCAGGGAATGGTGAGAGTGGGGAGAAATTCAACTTCCCCAAGTTGAATTCTTGATAGTCTCACAAGCAGTGTGGACAACCAAAGCTATAGGCTGAGCCCCCAGGCTTGGGGTTTGTTCACATGAAACTTAACCCCACAAAGGATAGGTCAAGTCTACTTAAAATTTAGGCCTAAGAGTCACCCCCAAGAGAGCCTCTTTTGTTGCTCAGATGTGGCCCCTCTCTCCAGCCAACACAACGAGCAGTCTCACCACCCTCCCCCTCTCCGCGTGGAACATGACTCCCAGGGGTGTGGACCTTCCTGGCAATGTGGGACAGAGATCCTGGAATGAGCTGAGACTCAGCATCAAGGGACTGAGAAAAACCCTAGAATGAGCTGAGATTGGGCGAAACTTCTCGAACAAAAGGGGGAAGAGTAAAATGAGACAAAGTGTCAATGGCTGAGAGATTCCAAACAGAGTCGAGAGGTTATCCTGAAGGTTATTCTTACGCATTAAGTAGATATTACCTTATTGTTCAAGATGCAGTGGAGAGGCTGGAGGGAACTGTGTGAAAATGTAGTGCTGTGTTCCAGTAGCCATGTTTCTTGATGATGATTGAACAATGATATAGCTTTCACAGTGTGACTCTGTGAATGTGAAAACCTTATGTCTGATGCTCCTTTTAGCTATTATATCAACAGAAGAGTAGAACATATGGAATAAAAATAAGTAATAGGGGGAACAAATGTTAAAATAAATTCAGTTTGAAATAGTGGTAAATGAAAGCAAGGGGTAAGGGGTTTGGTATGTATAGTCTTTTTTTTCTCTATTATCATTTTATTTCTTTTTCTGTTGTCTTTTTATTTCTTTTTCTAAATCGATGCAAATGTACTCAGAAATGATGAATATGCAACTATGTGATGATATTAAGAATTATTGATTGTATATGTAGAATGGAATGATATCTAAATGTTTTGTTTGTTAATTTTTTTAATTTATAAAATAAGTTAAAAAAAAGATCAAATTCCAATTACAATATGATAAACTTGATCTGGTTAAAACTAAGGCAAGTCAATATACAAGGTAAAAAAATAATATTGTCTGTATTTTAAAGTTTTAAATTTTGTGTGAGAAATAAGGGAAAATACTTTATTTTGTCCAAAATTTAAATATTTGTAGCAAACTATCTAATTTAATCTATATAGTCAGTTAGTATAAGAACCTTTATTTGACATTGAACCTGGAATAAGGAATAAAATCTTAATATTCTGTACCAGTTAAAGTTATACCATAATGCATTTCAGAGCATTTTGTGCAGAAAATGGAGGAGTGTTTGCAAAGTCCCTTGAGGGACTGGGAAAAACAGAACTATTGAACTTCCCCATCCTGAAATTCCTGATATTTCTTTAAACAAGAGGGGCACTTAACTTAATAGGTTAAGGCCTCAATCTCGAGGCTTGCCCTTATGAAATTTAGTTCTGTAATCGCAAACTAAATCTACTTAGGATTAATGTCTAAGAGCCCTCTCCAGAAAATCTCTGCTATTGTTCAAATGTAGCTCATGCTAAGCCAAACTCTGAGCTGACACCCAACATGGGACCTAACTTCCAGGTGTGTAAGCCTGGCCCTGACATCAAGAAACATAACTGGCCCTGGCATCACAGGACATAACTGTCCCCAGCATCATGAGACATAACGTCCAAAGATGAGCCTGGCCCTGGTATGGATTAGTTAACCAAAAGGGGGGAAAAGAAATAGAATTTCAATGGCTAAGAGACTTCAAATGAAGTCAAGAGGTCATTCTGGAGGTTAAACTCAGTTTCAGCCAGATATTGCAAACTGCCACAGTACGGCAAACCCCAACCAACAGTATTCCTGGAAAACCTGAAAGATATACTGGGCTCTATACAATTCAGCTTATTAAGTTTGTTTTCCAGAGACTTAAAACCTACAGATTTTTCCAGTGCCAGAGAAGTTCTGAAACTCAGAAATACTGGACTCTCCAAGAACAACAATGTTAGGCAGAACCCCTTCCTCCATGATATAACCAACCCCTAGTAAATATTCCTAGAAGCTTCCCCTACCCATGACTTCCAGGAAACACATCGCAGCCCATGTGCCCTCTGGTAGCTGTAACCTTGTGGATAAGCACCCCTTTACCCAAGATCTGCCCTACGGCAGTTACAACCCTGCATGACTAAGGTGGCATTTAAATTTTAAACCTCACCAATGAAAAGCTGCCAACTCCCTGCTTAGCCATAAACTTCTAAACCAACCAATGAGCGCACGCCAATTTCCCATGTTCAAACTAGACAATGAAGGTCCACCAACTCCCTTTCCCTATTTCCTGCCAACCATCCTATATAACCTGTACCCCTTCCCCTGCTCAGGGCTATCATCATCTTAGGCTTCAGCCCGCCCGCACATAACCTCGCAATAAAGCTCCTCTGACCGAGTTTTGGTTCTTCTCTTCTGTCTTCATCGAAAAATCTATCAAACAACTAGGCTCACCTCTTTTGTTGCTCAGATGTGGCCTCTCTCTCTCAGCCAACATGACAAGCAAACTCACTGCCCTCCCCCTGCCTATGTGGCACATGATTCCCAGGGGTGTGGACCTTCCTAGCAATGTGAGACAGAAATACTAGAATGAGCTGGGAGTCAGCACCAAGGGATTGAGAAAACCTTCTTGACTGAAAACGGAAAGAGAGAAATGAGGCAAAATCAGGTGTCAATGGCTGAGAGATTCCAAACAGAGTTGAGAGGTTATCCTGGAGGTTATTCTTATGCATTAAATAGATATCACCTTTTTAGTTAAAACATAACAGAGAGGCTGGAGGGAACTGCCTGAAAATGTAGAGCTGTGTTCCAGTAGCCATGTTTCTTGAAAATGATTGCATAATGATACAGCTTTTACAGTGTGACTGTGTGATTGTGAAAGCCTTGTGTCTGATGCTTCTTTTATCTACCTTATAGACAGATGAGTAAAACATATGGATTAAAAATAAATAAGTAATAAGGGAAACAAATGTTAAAATAAATTTAGTAGATTGAAATGCTAGTGATCAATGAAAGGGAGGGGAAGGGGTATGGTATGTATGAATTTTTTTTCTGTTGTCTTTTTATTTCTTTTTCTGAATTGATGCAAATGTTCTAAGAAATGATCATGATGATGAATATACAACTATGTCATAAAAAATCATATTGTATGTTGATTGGTTTTATTAATAAAAACTTTTTTAAAAAAGTCTTGAACCTCCTAAACTCCAAGAGACAGATTTTGAGCAGACAGGCCATCTGCTCTCCTCCTACATGCCTAGTAAAATAAACTCTTTCTCTCTTTGGAAAAAAAGAAAGAAGATAATGAGGAAATGCTACAAACAACTCTGTCTCCATGAATTTGATAAGTTAGTTGAAATGGAACAATTTCTTAAAAGACAGAGACTAACAAAACTCTCTTAAGAAAACCTAAACATCCCTGCATCTGGTAAATAATTTGAATTGATAGCTATAAACCTCCCAAAGATAAAACTTCCAAGCCTTGATGAGTTGGTTCACTGGCAAATTCTACCAAACCATCAAAGATATAATAGCAATCCAACACAAGCAATTCCATTAAACAGATGAGGAGGGAACACTTTTCAATCATGAAGCCAGCATTAATTACTCTGATCTCAAAACCAGAGGAACTTCTCTCTCTAAACTAACTCAGCAAGTGAACTCACTGCCTTCCCCCACTACATGGGACATGACTCCTAGGGGTATAAATCTCCCTGGCAACATGGGACAGAACTCCTGGGATGAACTGGGACCCAGCATCATGGGATTAAGAAATCCTTCTTGGCCAAAGGGGGAAGAGAGAAATGAAACAAAATATAGTCTCAGTGGTTGAGAGATTTCAATCAGAATTGAGAAGATATCCTGGAGGTTATTCTTAGGCATACTGCTATGGTAGTTAGATTCAATTGTCAACTTGTCCAGGTGAACATGCTTAGTTCTGCTGCTGTGGACATGAGCCAATGATACGTGAACCTCACCTGTTACTGATTTACATATGAAGTCGGCTAGGAGGCATGCCTGCTGCAATGAATGACGTTTGACTTAATTGGCTGGTGCTTAAATGACAGAGCGCAACATAGCACAGCCGAAGCAGCTCAGCATTCCTCATCTCAGCACTCGCAGCTTAGCCCAGGCCTTTGGAGATACAGAAAGAAGTCACCTGGGGGAAAGTTGTTGGAACCCAGAGACCTGGAGAGAAGGCCAGCAGAGACCATCCTGCGCCTTCTCATATAAGAAAGAACCTCAGTTGAAAGTTGGCTGCCTTTCCTCTGTAGAACTAACAAAATAAATCCCCTTTTATTAAAAGCCAATCTGTCTCTGGTGTATTGCATTCCAGCAGGTAGCAAACTAAAACAATGCAGATATCCCTTTTTAATTTATGGTATATTAGAGCAGCTAAAGGGAAGTGCCTGAAACTGCTGAACTGTGTCCAATAGCCTTGATTCTTGAAGACGATTGTATAATGATAGAGTTTTAACGTGTGATTGTGAATACCTTGTGTCTGATGCTCCTTTTATCCAAGGTATGGACAGATGAGTAAAAAAAGTTAGGGAAAGCTGGATGAAGTGTTTACCAGGACATTCTAAACTATCTTGACAATACTTCTGTAAACCTAAAAACAGTCCAAACTACACAGATGAAATAGGGATACAAATCCAAGAATATAAATAATCACATTAAAGATAAATGGGATTCATATGTCCATAAAAAGAAAAATATAGCCAAACTAGATTAAATAATAAGATATTATTAAGTAAGTAGAGCTAGAAAGAATGCCACTCCCATTCTTACACTAAAATAAAAGCAACAAGTTCACAACTTTACTTGTATTCCTCGGCCACGTGAGTTCTAACGGCAACAAGTGGATCAAAATCAAAACTGAGACAGACACCTGAAAGGAGACACAAGAGGAAACCACTGGCATATCTGTGGTAGTAGATACAACCTGATGTCAGTAAAGAAGAGTTCAGTGAAGTTGATTAACCAAGGACTAGAGTTTACTAGTAAGAATGTGAAGTCCACAAGATCCACAGATATTGAGGGGGTCCATTTATTCTTTATGGATTTTCTCCACTAAGCCATCCATGAAATCACATGAAAGACTGATGAGCTTCCTAAGAAATTACCCTTGAAGCACATACTTGAGGAGAGGAAAAAACTGCAACTTTGGGAGGGGCAACAAAATCTGCCCAGATCCTATACCTATATCTTGCCTACAAAACAAAATCTTTATTCAGTCGGGGTAAGGGCAACAAACACACCTTCAACATTAGGGCAGTTTTGAAAGTCCACTGACCCTGGGGAAACGTAAGGAAAGAAACAAAACAAAACAACCCTAGCCCTGGAGAAAGAGCAGGAACACACATTAAACCTAAAATTATAGCCAGGGGGAGGGGCAGGGTACTTAGTTGGATACCACCATGAGACTTAAAGACATGATCCCTTCCTAAGACTGTACTTTATTTAGAACAACAGATAATGTACACCCTCTGCCAACCATCACCAGGGTAACACATGTCATATAAAAAGCAACAAAGGAATACTAGGAGAGAGGCAGGAGAGGGACGAGAACATGGAAAGAGACCCTTCCTGAGCCATCACGCCAAAGGAAAACTTAACTTGAGAGTGACATAGTCACTTAGGAAAACCAGAAACTACCACCCCTCCCTACCACCCTTTCCTGAAGCCAGGGTGTAACAACTCAGATAAGTGAAACACTTCTCTGAATTGCCCTTACCTTCAAAGCAGGTGTGCAGAGGTTTGGCCCAAGGGGAGAGGTAGGCTGTAGAAATACACAGCTCGGAAGGTATAGACAAGGGGACTGACTTAATTTAGAACATACTGCATGGTGCTCTCAAAAACAATAGAGATTCTGGTGGGGAACAATTTGGAGGAGACTGATAACTCCATACAAGCAGGTAAACCTTATACCAGCAAAAAGTTTACCAGAGAACATAGGAAAGACACAGCTAAGAGTTTTCCTGTGGCTGGAATAAATCTAAAACATAACCTCTAGACTAACCAAAAACAAAAGGACAAATACTGTATGGTCTCACTGATATGAACCGACAGTAATGAATAAACTTGGAATATTTCGTTGGTAACAGAGACCATCAGGAGATAGAAATAGGGTAAGATATTGGGTAATTGGAGCTGAAGGGATACAGGTTGTGCAACAGGACTGAATGTAAAAACTCAGAAATGGACAGCACAATACTACCTAACTGTAATACAATTATGCTAAAACACTGAATGAAGCTGCATGTGAGGATGATGGAGGAGGGCTGGGGACATAAATGAAATCAGAAAGAAAGATAGATGTTAAAGATTGAGATGGTATAATCTAGGAATGTCTAGAGTGTATAATAATATTGACTAAATGTGCAAATTTTAAAAATGTTTTTGCATGAGGAAGAACAAAGGAACGTCATTATTGCAGGGTGCTGAAAATAGGTGGTAATTAATATTCTAAAATGTCACCTTATGTGTGAGACTAAAGCAAAAATTGTTTGTTACAAAATTTATATTTTGACTAGTGTATTTCCTAATATAACTTATGTAGATAGTTTGCTTGAACATCGTAAGTACTTGGAATCTCAGGTAGGACATGAGATTTTGTTGGTTTGTCCAGAGTGACGCCCCGATGAATCCCAGAGTGATTCGATCAGTGAGTGGAAAAGTATTTGCAAAGCCCCCTTCGGAGAATGGTGAGAATGGGGAGAAATTCAACTTCCCCAAGTTGAATTCTTGATATTCTCACAAGCAGTGTGGACAACCAAAGCTATGGGCTAAGCCCCCAGTCTTGGGGTTTGTTCATATGGAACTTAACCCCAAAAAAGGATAGGTCAAGTCTACTTAAAATTTAGGCCTAAGAGTCACCCCCAAGAGAGCCTCTTTTGTTGCTCAGATGTGGCCTCTCTCTCCAGCCAACACAATAAGCAATTTCACCACCCTCCCCCTGTCTACGTGGGACATGACTCCCAGGGGTGTAGACCTTCCTGGCAACGTGGGACAGAGATCCTAGAGTGAGCTGAGACTCAGCATCAAGGGACTGAGAAAAACCCAAGAATGAGCTGGGACTCAGCAGCAAGGGATTGAGAAAACCTTCTCAACCAAAAGGGGGAAGAGTGAAATGAGACAAAGTGTCAATGGTTGAGAGATTCCAAACAGAGTGGAGAGGTTATCCTGGAGGTTATTCTTATGCATCAAGTAGATATAGTCTTGTTAGTCAAGATGTAATGGAGACTCAAAAATGGACAGCACAATAATACCTAATTGTAAAGTAATCATGTTAAAACACTGAATGAAGCTGCATCTGAGCTATAGGTTTTTGTTTTGTTTTGTTTTGTTTTGTTTTGATTTTACTATTATTACTTTTATTTTTTTCTCTATATTAACATTCTATATCTTTTTCGGTTATGTTGCTAGTTCTTCTAAACCGATGCAAATATACTAAGAAATGATGATCATGCATCTATGTGATGATGTTAAGAATTACTGATTGCATATGTAGAATGGTATGATTTCTAAATGTTGGGTTAATCTCTTTTTTTTCCGTTAATTAAAAAAAAAAAAAGAGAAGGGGTAATTGGAGCTGAAGGGATACAGACCGTACAACGGGACTGGATATAAAAACTCAGAAATGGACAGCACAATACTACCCAATTGTAATGCAATTATGTTAAAACACTGAATGAAACTGCATGTGAGGTATAGGTTTTTTGTTTGTTTTTTTTTTCTCTTTCTGTTATTGTTTTAATTCTTATTCTGTTGTCTTTTTATTTCTTTTTCTAAATCGATGCAAATGTACTAAGAAATGATGAATATGCAACTATGTGATGTTATTAAGAATTACTGATTGTACATGTAGAATGGAATGATTTCTAATTGTTTTGTTAATTCTTTTTTTAATTAATAAAAAAAAAAAGATGTAATGGAGAGGCTGGAGGGAACTGCCTGAAAATGCAGAGCTGTGTCCCAGTAGCCATGTTTCTTGAGGATGACTGAATAATGATATAGCTTTCACAATGTGACTGTGTGATTGTGAAAACCTTGTGTCTGATGTTCCTTTTATCTACCTTGTCAACAAATGAGTGGAACATATGGAATAAAAATAAATAATAGGGGGAACAAATGCTAAAATAAATTTAGTTTGAAATGCTAGTGATCAATGAAAGCGAGGGGTAAGGGGTATGGTATGTATAATCTTTTTTTTCTTTTTCTATTGTCTTTTTATTTCTTTTTCTGAATTAATCCAAATGTTCTAAGAAATGATGAATATGCAACTAAGTGATGATATTGTGAATTACTGATTATATATGTTGATGTTTTATTTGGTTTGTTAATTTTTTAAATTAATAAATAAATTTTAAAATAATAATAATAAATAAAAAATAAAACATAGCTTCTAGAAATATCCCTGTAAAAAGGTCCCAACGACACTGGATTAGATTATGGAGCAATTTATGCCCCAGGACAGGTCAATAACAATAGAGCAAACAACCAGCAACTAATACAGCCTAATAGCTGCATGATAACAAAAGAATCAGTTATCTTAACAGAAAGATCAAGGAAAAATGATGGTGATTATGCCCATCATCAAGGATGTCTCTATGGAAAGACATCAATGGTTGCACACTGTGGGGAGAAAACATTTCATGGAATGTTCTACCATTGAACAAAACAAATAACCAAGCAAGCAATAACTACAAGCCCTAGAGAGGACGGGAGTAGTAGTATCCAGAATTGCTATAACATAATTATCCAAAATTTCCAGTTTTGAACAGAAAGTAGGAGACATACAAAGAAACAAAGTGGGAATAATACATATGGAAAATAGAAAATGCCTTTGAAAGGCCTGTGCAGAACAAACTTTATATAACAGAGCTGAGGCTATTATCCTTAGAAAGTCCTGTTTACAAGGCTGGACCATGGCTGGTGTTTGTGAATTTGGATTTTAAGAGGTTTTCCATTTTCTTTTTTTTTTTTTTTTTTTTATTTCCACAAACACTTTTTGGTTTTCCATTTTCTGATGATAATGGTTCACTGTGTCCAAACAGACTGTATAAACAATATGGTTATACTGAACATGTATGTGCTTTCGTTCTAGGAGTTTGGAATTTTGGTACAAGCTAAGCAAAAGTGCCTACATGATCATCGCCCAAGAAAAGCCTTAGGCAATGAGCTTTCCTGGTATAGTTAACACTACACACATACTGTCACAATCCATGCTGGAGGAATAAATCATGTCCTGTGTAACCGCATGGGAGAGAACGCAAGGAAGACTGCAACTGGATTCCCTTTCCTGAATCTGCCTTGTATCCTTTTGCTGCAGTGAATCAAAACTGTGAGTATAATTATATGCTGGGTCCTGTGGATCCTCCCTACCAAACCACTGAAACTGGGAGGTTAGCATGAGGAACACTGACAATATGAAACAGATGTCAGATTTAGCAATGACCTCAAAGAAACTATCATAAATACATTCAAGAAAACTTTAAAAAGTAAATATAAGTATTGAAACTGAACAGCACAATAACTGCAATGAAAAATTCAAAAGTCGAACTCAACATTACTTTTACTCTAGCAGAAAAAACAATCAGTGAACCTCACAGATCAGGAGTGATTATGCAATCTGAAGAACAGAAAAACAAAGAAAAACACACAAAGCCTCAAAGATATGTGGAACATCATTAAGAACACCAACATATATGTAACTGGAATACAGAAAGAAAAAAGGAAGGAGCAAAGAAACATTTGAATAAATAATGGCTAAAAATATGCCAAATTTGGTGAAAGCGTTAATGTACCCATCCTAGAAACTGAACAAACTCCAAGTAAAATAATTGCAGAGATCCACACACAGGCACACTTTAGCAAAAATGTTGATTCCAAAGTCAAAGAGGAAATCTTGAAAACAGGAAAACAAATGATCTGTCACATGCAAGTGAATTCCAATAACAGCTGACTTCTTATCAGAGAAACAAGGAAGGCCAGAAGGCAAAGAGATGACACTTGAAGTGATAAAGAAAATTATTCAACCAAGAGTTTTACATCCTGCAAACTAAAATTGTCTTTCAAATATGAAGGTGCAACACATTACCAGGTCACATAAAATTTTAGAACTGGTAGAAATTTGTTGCTACCAAATCTGAACTATAAGAAATACAAATGGAAATTCTTTAGGCTGAAAGTCAGCAGGCCAAGACTGTGATTCATAATCACATGAAGAAAGAAAGAGAACCAGGAAAGATAATTACATGAGGATAAATGACAGTATGGTTGCATATTTCTTTTCCTTTCTAGAATTCTAGAATTCTAACTACAAAACAACTGAATTTTAAAATATCTCTGTAATAGCATTGCTGCAGCTACAACACAAATAAATATTAAATACTTGATGATAACAGAACAAAATAGGAAGTTGGAAGCAAAGCTGTATTGAGCTAAGGAAATGACACTATGGGACCATAAATCCACAAAACAAATCAGAAAAGATTAATAAAAAAAGATAATATATCATCTAAGACACCAGTGTTGAAAAAAAAGAAAACACATCGTTGAGGCAGAATGGGCATGGAAGACTTACTACCCAAAGAATATATATGTATAGTTGGAGATGGATTCAGAGCAGTTTTAATTGAAAGAGAAATACTATGTTTATTTTAATTAGTTTAACAATTTGCGTTTCCGCTTTCTAATCAAATCAGGTACAGCCTGCCGACTGGTCATCCTCATATGAAGTGAAGACATTCTAGAAAAGCAAATTAATTCCTTCATGTTCCATTTTTCCCATCAGAAAACTCTCCATTTATTTCTCATTTCTTTATTTTTTTTCCTTTACATGGGCAGGTACCAGGAATCAAATCCAGGTCTCCGGCATAGCAGGAAAGAACTCTGCCTGCTGAGCCACCATGGCCTGCCCTCCATTTATTTTTAAGCCCACTATTATTTCTTTAACTGAGACTACAAATAAATGTTCACAGATTCAGGCTCTTTTAGAAAAGTGTGTGTACAAATGAAGATAAATGGGACTTACAAATTCACCCTGTCAGGGAAGATGGCTGAACAGAGTAGCTCGAGATTAGCCCAGCTCCATGGTAAAGTTAGACAAGGGACAGGACAGCGACTGAGGCAGCAATTCGGGAGTGCACCTAACCTGGGAGAGCCTGCTGCACCACACAAGGCATCTCTGGTTTCAGAGGCCGAGGAACTGAGAGACAGAAACTGGAGCCTGGTGCGGAGAAGCAGAATCTGCAGGAGTGCACAGACAGGAGCAGGGACTAGGAAGTAAGCCAGGCCGCGTTCCTTGGGCATGATACCCTCACCAGTGCAGCCCCATGACTGGTAACTCACCCCACGCACCCTAAGCCCGTCACCCGCTCCCATTACCCGCACCCAGGCACCCCCACGGCACCAGCCCCCAATGAATGTACCTACACGGCAAGCACAGCCCAACCAAGCTCTCCTGCACCCCTCCTGAGCACTACCTCCCCCTCCGTGTTACCTGGAGGCTGTTGTCAGTGCATAAAGGCTACAGGTACTAACCTCAATACCCAGGCTATCCCTGCCCCCCGACCATAGTGTCACACATCCTCACCCCGCCCAGCCCAGGGTCTGCGCATCAGTTTACGGCACTCCTAGGACCATGCGTGCACACGGGCACCCAATCACATCATTCAGCTCTGGGAACCACACTTTACAGCAGTCCTACAACTGTGCATGCACACAGCCTTCAGCCATACTTCCCAGCTCTGATAATGTCCTCACCTGCACAGCCGGGTCACATCTGCCCCCAATCCATGCAGGCATAATGCCAACTGGCTACGAAAGCTCTACACATGTGCACAAAGGGCCCCATGCCATAGAGCAGTACACACCAGGGTTTCACCACCCAGACAGGTGCACCTGCATAGCTACATCCTCCCTGGCCACTGTGCACACACATGCACAAGCATCAGTGTAACATCCCCAAGCTGAGCCTATACCTGCCTTGAAAGAAATAACCGCACGGAGTCCCCCACCCCGTACCCTGCTCCATGCTGTATAACCATCCTGCAAACACAAGGCCTCAGACTACTGAAAGAAATCACCCACTAAAGGAAAACAATCAAGATATTTACATGCCACAAAGACAACAGAAGATCACTAAGCATATCACAATGCAGACAGATATAGTCCTGCTGCCCAATGACCAAATTAAAATACCAGAGGAGACAGACATTGGAACAACTAATCAAAGATGTTCATACAACTCTACTCAATAAAATGAGTGGTATAGCAAATGACATAAAGGAAATCAAGAAGATAGTAGAAGAAATATGCATAGGGCAGGAGATTTTGTACATTTGTCCAGAGTGATGCCCAGACAAATCCAAGAGTGATTTGAACAGTGACTAAAAAAGTATTTACAAAGTTCCCTTAAGGGAATGGTGAGAAAGGGGGAAAATTCAACTTCCCCAAGTGGATTCTTGATATTCTCACAGGCAGTGGGAACAACCAAAGCAATAGGCTGAGCCCCCAATCTTGGGGTTTGTTCATATGAAACCTAATCCCGCAAAGGATAGACTGAGCCTACTTAAAATTATGCCTAAGAGTCACCTCCAAGAGAACCTCTTCTGTTGCTCAGATGTGGCCTCTCTCTCTTGGCTGTCACAGCAAGCAAACTTACTGTCCTCCCCCTCCCTACATGGGACATGACTCCCAGGGGTGTGGACCTTCCTGGCAACATGGGACAGAAATCCTAGAATGAGCTGGAACTCAGCATCAAGGGAGTGAGAAAATCTTCTCAACCAAAAGGGGGAAGAGCGAAATGAGACAAAATAAAGTGTCAATGGCTGACAGATTCCAAACAGAGTTGAGAGGTTATCCTGGAGGTTAGTCTTATGCACTGAATAGATTTCACCTATTTAGTTAAGGTGTAATGGAGAGGCTGGAGGGAACTGCCTGAAAATGTGGAGCTGTGCTCCTGTGGCCATATTTCTTGAAGATATAACTGTATGATGATATCGCTGTCGCAGTGTGACTGTGTGGTTGTGAGAGCCTTGTGTCTGATGCTCCTTTTGTCTACCTTATCGACGGACAAGTAAAACATATGGATTAAAAATAAATAAATAATAGGGAGGACAAATGTTAAAAAAAATTTAGTAGATTGAAATGTTGGCAATCAGTGAAGGGGAAGGGGAAGGGGTATGGTATGTATCAATTTTTTTGTTTTCTTTTTATTGCTTTTTCTGAATTGATGCAGATGTTCTAAGAAATGATCACAATGATGAATATACAACTATGTGATGATAGTGTGAATTATTGATTCTATAACAAAAATGGAATGATCACATAATGTTTGTGTTTGCACATGGTGATGTATCATAAATAAAAAAATTTTTTAAAAATGAATTTGGGATTTTATAAAGAAAAACCAAACTCCAATAAATTGGATAACTGGTACTGAGAAGAAGGAAAATAAAAGAAGGTAGGAGAAGAGCATAAAGAGGAGTTTGAAATGATAAACAGAAAAACAGCAGAAATCACGGAGACTAAAGATTCTGTTGGCTAAATAAAAAACATACTAGAGGCAAATAACACCAGATTTGAAGAGAGAGAAAAAAGAGTAACTGATGCAAGGAACAGGAGAATGGACTTCAAAGACTCAAAACATCAAATGGAATAGAGTCAAGATGGCAGCTTAGCGAGGTGTGGGGTTTAGTTAGACCTCCAGAACAGCTACTAAATAACCAGAAACAGTACAGAACAGGTCCCGGAGCCACGTCAGTGACCAGACACACAGCGTACCCCAGTCTGGACCAGCTGTGAGCCCCCCCCAGAACTGTGAGTTCCCCAAGCCGTGGTGGCCGGCGCCCCTCCCCCACAGGCTGCTTCCCAGAGGGGAAAGGAAAGGGACTTTACTAGTAGCAGGGGCTGAGTGCAACAAAACTCCAATTCTGGAATAAATCAACAAATTCTGACTACTAAAAATAGGCCTCTAGCTCAGCTGAACCTCGAGTAAAAAGCAGAGGTCGCTGGGTTTTGCTCCAATGCAGAGGGGGCAGTGCTGACAGAAAAAGAAAAAAGAAAAAACAGAGTTTTTTTGGATCTGAAAAGGTCTGGGCCCTGCAGGAAAAAAGGGGGCACATAAGACCTGGAGACACACAGAGCAATGTACCAACTTAAGCTCTTAATCGGCAAACCCAAGGACTGGGGTCCTGCCCTGAAAAGGATTTTTCTTTTTCTCTTTTGTGACTGTGTTCCTATGGATCGATTACTCTTTGGATACAGCTGCAAGGCTTCTCGGGCTCCATTGCCCCAGGCATAGGCAGAAACAGGCTTGTTTGAGAGCTTCTCTGGAGCCTGTGCCTTCCCCAGGAGAGGGGTGGGGACCAGTTCAGGTGGAATCCTTCCCTCAAGGAATTCAGGCCTCAGGGTCTGGAAAACTGAAACGGCAGCATACAAACCTCTCCTCTTTCTCTATCATGCCCCCAGCAGGGAGAGTCTGCTGAAGTTACAGGTACCGCATCACCTTATGCTGATGGGACCAGAAGGCAGAAAAGCCCCACGTACTGGGCAGGATAGGAAAAATGCAAAGTCCACAGACTTCATAGGAAAGCCTTTTAATCTGCTGGGTCTCACCCTCTGAAAAACTGATGCAGGTGACTCTTTCCTCCTGAGAGGAGACCAGTTTGGTCTAGGAAAATCTGACTGGGGTCTATAATATCTAAGTACACCCTCCTAAGTGGTGGGGGAAAGGCACCATACAGGCAGGGCAAGAAACAAAAAAACAAAAATTGAAAATTTCTGATCTATTAAACAAAACCTCAGCTAGAGGACTAGAATAAGCTGAACTAAATGTCAAAGAACAGACAGACAACAAAGTTATCAGCAAGAAAATCCTAGGGAAAAAAAGTGAAAACAATCTCCAGAATAAACTGATTAAGGTAATTAAATGTCTAGATATCAGGAAAAAATAACGAACCATACTAGGAAAACTGAACAAATGGCCCAGTCAAAGGAACAAACCAACAATTCAAATGAGCTACAGGAGCTGAAACAATTAATTCAGAATATACGAACAGACATGGAAAACCTCATCAAAAACCAAATCAATGAATTGAGGAAAGATATAAAGAAGGCAAGGAATGAACAAAAAGAAGAAATTAAAAGTCAGAAAAAACAAATCACAGAACTTATGGAAATGAAAGGCACAGTAGAAGAGATGAAAAAACAATGGAAACCTACAATGTCAGATTTCAAGAGGCAGAACATGGGATTAGTGAACTGGAGGGCGGGACATCTGAAATCCAACAAGCAAAAGAAAATATAGGGAAAAGAATAGAAAAATATGAGCAGGGACTCAGGGAACTGAATGACAACATGAAGCACATAAACATATGGGTTGTGGGTGTCCCAGAAGGAGAAAAGGAGGAGAAAAACTAATGGAGGAAGTTATTACTGAAATTTTCCCAACTCTTATGAAAGATTTAAAATTACAGATCCAAGAAGTGCAGCGTACCCCAAACAGAATAGATCTAAATAGACATACTCCAAGACACTTACTAATCAGAATGTCAGATGTCAAAAAGAAAGAGAATTTGAAAGCAGCAAGAGAAAAACAATCCATCACATACAAGGGAAGCCCAATAAACTACACGTAGATTTCTCAGCAGAAACCATGGAGGCGAGAAGACAGTGGGATGATATATTTCAATTACTAAAAGAGAAAAACTGCCAACCAAAAATTCTACATCCAACAAAACTGTCCTTCAAAAATGAGGGAGAAATTAAAGCATCTTCAGACAAAAAAATCACTAAGAGAATTTGTGACCAAGACACCAGCTCTGCAAGAAATACTAAATGGAGGACTAGACACAGATAAGAAAAGACAGGAGAGAGAGGTGTGAAGAACAGTATAGAAATGAAGACTATCAGTAAAGGTAAAAAGAATAAAAATTAGACATGACATATAAATTCCAAAAGGCAAAATGGTAGAAGAAAATACTGCCCGTACAGTAATCAACACTAAATATTAATGGATTAAACTCCCCAATCAAGACATAGACTGGCAGAATGGATTAAAAAATAGGACCCATCTATATGCTGTTTATAGGAAATGCATCTTAGACCCGAGGATAAACATATAGGCTTGCTTCTTGTTTTGACTAGAGAGAGAGAGGCCACATCTGAGCAACAAAAGAGGCTCTCTTGGGGTGATTCTTAGGCCTAATTTTAAGTAGGCTTGACCTATCCTTTGTGGGGTTGAGTTTCATACGAACAATCCCCAAGACTGGGGCCTCAGCCTATTGCTTTGGTTGTCCCCACTGCTTGTGAGAATATTAAGAATTCAACTTGGGGAAGCTGAATTTTCCCCCTTTCTCACCATTCCTTCAAGGGGACTTTGCAAATACTTTCTTAGTCACTGTTCAAATCACTCTGGGATTTATCGGGGCATCACTCTGGAGAAACCAACAAGATCTCATGCCCTACTCGAGGTTCCATGTACTTATGGTGTTCAATTAAGCAGTCTACAGAAGTTATATTAGGAAATGTACTAGTCAAAATATAAATTTTGCACCAAATAAACATTTTTTGCTTTAGTCTCACACATAAATTAAAATTTTTAAATATTAATTACCATCTATTTCCCACACCCTGCAGTAATGACACTCCTTTGTTCTTCCTCATGCAAAAATATCTTTTAAATTTGTACATTTAGTCACTATCTGATGCTTCTTTTATTTACCTTATGGACAGATGAGTAAAACATATGATTAAAAATAAATAAATATAATTAAAAAATAAATAAATAAATAAATAATAGGGGGAATAAATGTTAAAATAAAGTAAGTGGACTGAAATGCTAGTGAACAATGAAAGGGAGGGGGTAAGGGCTATGGTATGTATGAACTTTTTTTTCTGTTTTCTTTTTATTTCTTTTCCTGAATTAATGCCAATGTTCTAAAAAAGATCACGATGATGAATATACAATTATGTGATGAAAAAAACTATTGCTCTTTTCTTTCTTTGCTTTGTATATGTTATATTTTCCAATAAAAAGTTTTTAAAAAAAGAATGGTTCAACAAGGAAAACAATTAAGGTAATACAGCACATTAATAAATCCAAAAGGAAAAATCACATGATCATCTCGATTTATGCTGGAAAAGATCTGACAAAATTCAGCATCCTTTTCTGATAAAAATAATCCAAAGCATAGGAATCAAAGGTGCTTATCTCAATATGATAAAGGGAATATTTGAAAAACAGATAACCAGCATAGTTTTCAATGGAGAGAGACAGAAAGCTTTCCCCCTAAGATCAGGAACAAGACAAGGATGCCCATTCTTGCCACTATTGTTCAACATTGTGCTAGAAGTTCTAGCTAGAGCAATCAGGCAGGACAAAGAAATAAAAGGCATCCAAATTGGAAAGGAAGAAGTAAAACTCTCATTATTTGCAGACAAGATGACAATATACTTGGAAGATCCTGAGATATCCACAGCAAAGTTACATGAGTTAATAAACAAATTCAGCAAGGTGGTAGGATATAAAATTAATGACCAAAAATCAGTAACACTTCATTACACAAACAATGACCTAGCTGAGGAGTCTATTAAGGAAAAAATTCCATTCAAAACAGCAAGTAAATGAATCAAGTACTTAGGAATGAACTTAACTGGGAGAGTAAAAGACTTTGTCCTAGTTCGCAATCTGATGGAATGCAACACACCAGAGATGGATTGGCTTTTAATAAAAGGGGATTTATTTCAGTAGTCCTTCAGAGGAAAGGCAGCTAACTTTCAACTGATGTTCTTTCTTATGCGGGAAGGCACAGGGTGATCTCTACTGTCGTTCTCTCCAGGCCCCTGGGTTCCAACAACTTTCCCCAGGGTGATTCGTTTCTGCATCTCCAAAGGCCTGGGCTGAGCTGTGAGTGCTGAGATGAGGTACGCTGAGCAATTGGGCTGTGCTACATTGAACTCTCTCATTTAAGCACCAGCCAGTTAAATCAAACATCATTCATTACAGTAGGTATGCCTCTTAGCTGTCTGCAGATGTAATGAGCAACAGATGAGGTTCACGTACCATTGGCTCATGTCCACAACAACAGAACTAGGTACCTTCACCTGGCTTGTGGACAACTGAATCTACCACAGACTGTACACAGAATAGTACATAACATTGCTAAAACAAATCAAAGGAGATCTAAATAGGTGGAAAAACATTCCCTGCTCATAGATAAGAAGGCTAAATATACTTAAGATATCAATTCTCCCCAAATTGATCTACAGATTCAACACAGTATCAATCAAAATTCCAACAACCTACTTTGAAGATTTGGAAAAGCTAATTACCAAATTCATCTGGAAGGGAAAGAGACCCTGAATAGCTAAAAGCATCCTAAAAATGAAGACCGAAACGGGAGGATTAACATTCACTGACATTAAAACCTATTATAAAGCCACGGTGGTCAAGACAGCATGGTACTGGTACAAGGTAGAAGCACTGACAAATGGAATCGAATTGAGAGTGCAGAACTAGACTACCAAATCTCCAGTCAACTGATTTTGACAAAGACCCCAAATCCTCTGAACTAGGACAAAATATAATTGGGCACAGAACTGGATATCAATAGCCAAAAGAATGAAAGAGGACCCCTATCTCACACCCTACATGAAAATTAACTCAAAGTGGATCAAATATCTAAATATAAGAACTAGCACCATAAAGCTTCTAGAAGATAATGTAGGGAAACACCTTCAAGACCTAGTAATAGGAGGTAGCTTCCTAAATTTTACACACAAAAGCACAACAAAAGAAAAAACAGATAAATGGGAACTCCTCAAAATCAAACGCTTCTGCATCTCAAAAGACTTTGTCAAAAAGGTGAGGAGGTTGACCACACTGCTTGTGAGAATATCAAGAATTCAACTTGGGAAAGTTGAATTTCTCCCCACTCTCACCATTCCCCGAAGGGGGCTTGCAAATACTTTTCCAGTCACTGATCAAATCATTCTGGGATTCATCGGGGGATCACTCTGGACAAACCAACAAAAACTCATGTGCTACCTGAGATTCCAAGTACTTATGACATTCAAGCAAACTATCTACATGAGTTATATTAGGAAATGCTCTAGTCAAAATCTAAATTTTGTAACAAATAAACATTTTTTGCTTTACATTATGCAAAAAACACATTATGCTCACACATAATGTGACATTTTAAACTATTAGATATCATCTATTTTCAGCACCCTGCAATAATGACATTCCTTTGCTCTTCTTCATGCAAAAACATTTTTAAAATTTGTACATTGTACATTTCACTATTATTATACACTCTAGGCAATCCTAGATTATACCATCTCGATCTTTAACATCTATCTTTCTTTCTGATTACATTTATGTCCCCGGCCCTCCTCCCTCTATCATTCTCACATGCAGCTTCATTCAGTGTTTTAACATAATTACATTACAATTAGGTAGTATTGTGCTGTTCATTTCTGAGTTTTTGTATCCAGTCCTGTTGCACAGTCCGTATCCCTTCAGCTCCAATTACCCACTATCTTACCCTATTTCTATCTCCTGATGGTCTCTGTTACCAACGACATATTCCAAGTTTATTCACTAATGTCAGTTCTTATCAGTGAGACCATACAGTATTTGTCCTTTAGTTTTTGGCTAGTAATATACTTTATCTCTTAATGCATATTTTCCTTCATCTCCTTGAATTAATTTAGGAGATTTGTTTGAACATTTTTGATTAGTTGTTCTAACTTCTGAGTCTCCTCTGAAGTTTTAATTTGTTCCCTTGACTGAGCCATATCTTCCTGTTTTCCAATGTAACATAACTGGAGGTTATTCTTATGCATTAAGTAAATATCACCTTGTTGTTCAAAATGTAGTGGAGAGGCTGGAGGGACTTGCCTGAAAATGCAGTGCTGTGTTCCAGTAGCCATGTTTCTTGATGATGATTGAACAATGATATAGCTTTCACAATGAGACTCTGCGAATGTGAAAACCTTATTTCTGATGCTCCCTTTAGCTACTATATCAACAGAAGAGTAGAACATATGGAATAAAAATAAATAATAGGGGTAACAAATGTTAAAATAAATTCAGTTTGAAATGCTAGTGGTAAATGAAAGTAAGGGGTAAGGGGTATGGTATGTATAGTCTTTTTTTCCTCTATTATCATTTTATTTCTTTTTCTGTTGTCTTTTTATTTCTTTTTCTAAATTGATGCAAATATACTAAGAAATGCTGAATATGCAACTACATGATGATGTTAAGAATTACTGATTGCATATGTAGAATGGAATGATTTCTAAATGTTGTGTTAATTTCTTTTTTCTTTAATTAATAAAAAAAGAATTATTGATTGTACATGTAGAATGGAATGATATCTAAATGTTTTGTTTGTTAATTTTTTTAATTAATCAAAAAAGTTATAAAAAAAGGTGAGGAGGCAGCCAACTCAATGGGAGAAAATATTTGAAAATCACATATCAGACAAAGATTTGATTTCCTGTATATACAAATAAATGATACAACTCAACAACAAAAGAACAAACAACCCAATTATAAAATGGGCTAAAGATATGCACAGGCATGTTTCTGAAGAATACAGACGGCTCAAAAGCACATGAAGAGATGCTCATTTTCATCGGCTATAAGGGAAATGCAGATCAAGACTACAATGAGATACCACCTCACACCTATAAGAATCACCGCTATTAAACAAACAAGAAACAATAAATGTTGGAGAGGATGTGGAGAAACTTGGACACTTATGCAGTGCTGGTGGGAATGTATAATGGTGCAGCCATTATGGAAGACTGCTTGGCGGTTCCTTAGGAAACTAAACATCGAGTTGCCCTATGACCCAGCAATAGCACTATTTACCCAGAAGAGCTGAAAGCAATGACACAAACATTTGCACACTGATGTTCATAGCAGCATTATTCACAATCACCAAAAGATGGAAACAAATCAAATGCCCATCAACAGATGAATGGATCAACAAAATGTGGAATATACATATGATGTAATATTATGCAGCAGTAAGACAACATGACGTCCTGAAGCACATGACAAGATGGATGAGCCTTGAGGACATAATGCTGAGTGAAATCATCCAGACACAAAAGGGTATATACTGTATCATTCCACTTTTATGACCAGCATAAAGGTATAATCAGAGGCTTATAATACAGAATACAAGGGACTTAGAGGTAGGCAGAAGCTAGAGATGGTTGAACCGTTAATGAGGTTGAACTCCAATGTAAGGGAATAATTAGTACTGAAGGGGGTTCTCTAGTGGGTTACAAGTAATATCACCATACTGAAGATAAACAAGATTGAAAGGGGTTGCATAGACCTATGTGTCCCACTGATTAACACTAGAAATATAAATTAGTTCTTGCAAGAATTATTTCAAAGACATGATTCTTGTGCAAAGACTGCTTAAGTCCAGGGTACAGGGGGAAAACTGCTATTGCATGCTATCAACTATATTCAAAAGGAAACCAATGGCACTACCGCAGCAACAGTAGAGATAAATAATAGGGGGGTGGACAAGAGTTAAGAAGAGGTTTAGATTTCCTACTTGCCAAGTGTGGTTTATTGGTTTTCTTTCTCTTGGGGACAATGAAATAATCTAAAATTGAGAATACTGAAGGAATGTGGGCTTTGGGCCCTATACGTGATGTCCGATGAACACAGGTGGCTGAAAGATGCACTGATGGAAAAGTAGATTGGAGAAACGATGGTGTATACTTATTAACGAAGGTTGTGCTACTACAAAAAGGAACAAAGTCATGAAGCATGCAACGATGTGAATGAACATGTGGGACATTTGGTGAGACAAAATAAGCAAGAAACAAAAGAACAAGAATGGTATGGTCACCTTTAGAAAATGTTTATCAGAAAACAGGGGCCTAGATTCTAAGCTTTTAGAGCAGACACATTACATCCGGAGTGAGAACAACCAAATCAACAGGCCAAGCCCTCAATCTTGGAGTTTGCCCCTATGAAACTCATTCCTGGAAAGGACAGGCTAAGTCTACTAAGAATTAGGCCGTCACCCCCAGGGAACTTGTTTTGTTGCTCAGATGCAGCCTCTCACTCTAAGTGAACTCAGCATGTGAACTTACTGCCTTCCCCCCATGTGAGACATGCCTCTCAGGGGTGTAAATCTCCCTAGCGAGGTGGGACAGAAAGCCTGTGATAAGCCAGGAACTAGTATCAAGAGATTGAGAAAGCCCACCAAAAGTGGGAAGAGAGAAATGAGACAAAGTGTCAATTGCTGAGAGATTTCAAAAAGAATCGAGATGTTATCCTGGAGTTTCTTCTTTTGTACTTTATAGACATCCCATTTTAGTTTATGGTGTATTGGAGCAGCTAGAGGGAAGTACCTGAAACTGCACAGCTGTGTTCCAGGAGCCTAGATTCTTGAAGACAACTGTATAAAGATATAACATTTATAATGTGACTGTGTGATTGTGAGAACCTTGTGTCTGATGCTCCTTATATCCAGGGTATGGACAGATTAGTAAAAAATACAGATATAAGTAAATAAATAAATAATAAGGGAGACAAAGGGTAAAATAAATCGTGTAGAGGGAAACCCTAGTGGTCAATGAGAGGAAAGGGTAAGGGGTATGGTATATATTTGAGTTTTTTCTTTTTTTATTTCTTTTGCTAGAGTGATTCGAATGTTCAATAAACAATCATGGTGATGAATACACAACTATGTGATGATATCGTAAGCCACTGATTGTACACCATGTATGGAACACTTTTATATTAAGAATATATATGTTTGCAGGTTAAGTTCTTACAGTAAAAAATTTTTAAAAAAGCAAACATTGCTACCTACCGTCACTTGCCAAACCCCAACCAAAACCTTTTTTGCCAATCTACAAAACACCTAGGGCATTATATAAGATTCTACAAAGGTTCCATGCACTAGGGTAACTTTCCAGAAACCTACAACCTCCAGATGGGTCCCTGGACCAGATATGCCCTGAAATCTACAGGGCTCAGCCTCTCCAGAACATCAGCTAGTTCCATCACCCTACCCCATATTATTAACAGCCCTTTCCAACACAAAGAAGTTAGAATGGCCATAGCCCAAATACCTCTGAAGAGTGGGAGAAAGATCAAAGGTGATGGTGTAGTTATACAGAGAAGTTATGGCTTAACAAACGTGTTTGACTGCTGAATCATTATATTGATATTTCTTTTAGTCTCCAGTATTTCAGAGCAGCTAGAAGTAAAACCAAAAATCATGGAATTGTAATCCACACCAAACTCTGAAATCTGTTCTACAACTAATTGCTATGATGTGCTTTGAAATGTATTGCTTTTCTGTATATGTGTTCTTTTTAGAAAAAAAAAAATTGTGTTTTGTAGGATGTTGGCTTGAAGATTGAGTTCAAGATCCTTTTTGGTACTTTAAATATATAAACTATACAGGAAGTGTTTTTGTTAAGGAAAAGGAGAGTACTTTTTCTCCTTAAGTAAAATAACTTATTGTTGGCAGAATGAGAAACAGAAATGTATAGGACAAAATGGATGGATACAGAATGTTCTAGAAGTCTTCTTGGAAGTGAATTTTATTGGTTATGGTTAAGGTTGGGTAAGATTTTATAGCTTTATAAGATTTTTAAGTTTTCTTATCAGATGTATCTTCATGCAAAACAAGAATTTGCTTTTTAATCTGTTAAAATGACAATGACTACATAGATTATTTGTTGCTCTTAGTGAGAAGCTATAAAAGGTTTTTAACCATTTGAGTAAACTGTATAGAAGACAAAGATTCTGTCTTATCAGGCCAACACACTAACTGATATGTATGTTGACCATCTCCTTCCTTATTGTTTTAGGCAATGTCTCCTCACTTTAAAAAAAAATGTGAGGCAGGCAATGGTGGTTCAGTGGTAGAGTTCTTGGCCACTCAGAATTCTGAGACCCAGGTTCAGTTTCCAGTGCCTGCCTGTGTCAAAATAAAAATGATATATATATAATGTCATTTTTAAATCATGTTAACTCCTCTATTTACTTTCAAGCTTTTATATCACCTTGACTAAATACAGAACAACAACAACAAAAAAGTGAAGGACATGATCCCACAACCCCATTACTAACTATATACTCGGAAGAACTGCAAGCAGGGACAAGAATAGATACACTGCACACTGGTATTTATGGCAGCATTTTTCACAACTGCCAATGGATGGGGGTGGCCCAAGGGTCCATCGACTGATGAGTGGAAGGGGGAACTGTGTTATATATGTACAAAGGAATACTGTGCAGCTGCAGAAAGGAATGAATTTGTGAGGCATGCAATGAGGTGAATGAACCATAAGAACAGTGTGCTGAATGAAATGTCATTAACAAAAAGCGAAATATTATCATGTCTCACTCATATGGGCTAACTATAATATACAAACTCAGAAAATTGAAGTCAAGAGCATGGGTTATCAGATTGGGGCCTACTGTAAAAGTTCCTAGATTGTAAGCTCTTAGAGCAGTCGCATCTATTCTGGAGTTATAACTCTTATTTCCAAACTCTGGGATACTGAGCTATTGATGTATAACCTGGTGTAAAATTTATACCTGCAAAGTACATTATCTAACTTAACATGTATGGTCAGTTTATTGAAATACCATACATAATTACATAGAATCTTGAATAGGGTGTAAGATCTTGTTGGTTTGTATAGATTAGTGTGATGCTACAATATATCCCAGAGTAATTTGAGCAGAGAATAAAAAAGTATTTGCCACGTACCCTTGGGGGACTGGGGAGGAAGGAAGAAATATTCAATTTCCCCATCTGGGGAATTCCTGATATTCTTGCAAGCAGTGGGGACAACCAATTCAACAGGCTGAGCCCTCGATCTTGGGGTTCAAGCCTATGAAACTTATTCCTGCAAAGGAGAAGGTAAGCTTACTAATAATTATGCCTAAGAATCACCCTCAGAGAACCTCTTTTGTTGCTCAGATATGGCATCTCTCTCTAAGCTAACTTGGCAGGTAAACTCACTGCCCTCCCCCTTATATAGGACATGGCTCCCAGGGGTATAAATCTCCATCGCAATGTAGGATAGGATCTCTGGCATCAAGGGATTGAGAAAGCCTTCTCGACAAAAGGGAACAGAGAATCGAGACAAAGTAAAGTTCTGTGTCTTAGAGATTTCAGAATAGAGAGGTTATCCTGGTGGTTATTCCTTATGCATTATATAGACATCTCTTTCTAGTTTATGGTGTATTGGAGTGACTAGAGGGAAGTACCTGAAACTGTTGTACTGGAGTAGCCTTGATTCTTGAGGACGATTGTATAACTATATAGATTTTACAATGTGACTGCATGGTTGTGTAAACCTTGTGTCTGATGCTCCATTTATCCAGGGTATAAACAGATGAGTAAAAATTTAAGGACAAAAAATAAATAATACAGGGTGATAAAGGGTATAAAGAAAATTGCACAGATAGAAATAATAGTGGTCAATGAGAGGAAGGGGTGAGGGGTATGGGATGTTGATTTTTTTTCTTTTTTATTTCTTTTTCTGGAGTGATACAAATGTTCTAAAAAAAAACAAACAATCATGGGGACTGAGAAGACAAAGCCAACCGCGACCCAACAGCTCTCTTTCTCCAGCCCAGAGCACACCCGGAGCCCCCGAGGCGCTCCCTCCACCTTTGGAGCACACTAGTAATTCACAGATAACAGAGCTATGAGGGACCCTGTGAGTAGCCAGTACAGCTCCTTTCTTTTTTGGAGGATGCCCATCCCGGAACTGGATCTGTCAGAGCTGGAAGGCCTGGGTCTGTCAGATACATCCACCTACAAGATCACGGGCAGCAGCGTTGGCAAAATGACGGGGCCAGCAGCCGAAGCAAAGCGGGAGAAAACTCCGGAAGGCGATGCCCTCCTCCAGTACAGCACCTTCAACTTCTGGAGAGCTCCCATTGCCAGCATCCATTCCTTCGAGTTGGACTTGCTCTAAGGCCAAACCTCCTCTCTCCCACCACCTTGCTGTCAGTCTTCCCTTTCCTCCCCTTTGCAATTTAATCTTGCTCTGTCCTCTCCATTGTGTCAAGGTGGTGCTGATGAATCTGCTAGTTGTATTTATTTATTTATTTATGTATATTTATCTATTATCTTCTCTGTTTCTCTCAAGCCTTCAAGTCACAAAATAGAGGATTCGAGCAATGTAGTATTGGGTTAAGGGATTCCCCAATCTCCCCAGGTATTAATTCTGAAAAGCAGACCTGATGGGGCACTACAGGGGGTAGTACTGTAGTGCCAAATGGAGGACTGAGTTTTACTCCATTTTATCAACTTCAGAGATTGAACAAACCTTCCTAGTGGCCTGTTTCAGCCCAGAAAAAAGCATCTCTTCAAGGGATGAAGAAAGCCTTGGGAATTTTAATTTGGGATTATTTGCTTCAAAACAGTAGGATTTCTAAAAGGCTAAATTGATAAGACTTGCTTTTTTTGATCCCTGCACATTCTTGTAATACACTGTTTTCCTCAGCCAAAATGGGGGTAGTCAAAGGTGTAAAACAAGAAGAAATGACATATTATGGAAAGTGAAAACAGGGGAAAGCATTGAACCATTTCAGAAATAGCAAAGTTCCCTTCCTGGAAATGTGTTCCTTCTTCAAGCCTGCTTTTGCTCCTAACTGTGGTTTGAAAAACCAAGTTGAGGAAAATAATTTAGATTTCAAGTCTTAAAATGCAATCTTGCTGACTATTGTGATAAGTTATAAGGTTTTGGTTCAGCCTTTTGAAAGCACAGTGTTTCCTGCTTGGTATTTCAGTCTTGCCTTCTCCTTATATTTGCCATGCATAATGCTGATCAGTGGACCTGGACAGTTCTTCTGCTCCTTTGAGACTATGGAATGAACAACCACATTTTGCCCCTACCCCTTGTCCTCACCCCTCCCAGAGTTACTGCTGCTAATCTGTGCTGCCATTTACTCATTTATTTAATAAAGACATTCAATCCCCCCCCAAAAAAAAAACAATCATGATGATGAATATATAGCCATGTGATGATATTGTGAGCCACCGTATACTTTGGACAGACTGTATATGTGTGAAGATATCTCAATAAAAATATATATTAAAAAAGAAAGAAGGAGAGGGGCCAAGATGGCGGCTTAGTAATGTGCGCACGTTTTAGTTTGTCCTCCAGAGCAACTACTAAATAACCAGAAACAGTACAGAACAGCTCCCGGAGCCACGAAAGTGACCGGACACACAGTGTACCCCAGTCTGGACAAGCTGGACCGGCTGCGCGTCTCCGGAACAGTGAGTTCCCCAAGCCGTGTGCAGTTGCACAAGCTGCGGAGGCTGGCGCCCAGCACCCCTTCCCGACAGGCAGCTTCCCGGAGGGAAAGGAAAGAAACTCTAACAGTAGCAGAGACCGAGTCCAACCAAACAGCAATAGTGGCATTAATAAACAAATTCTGACTACTAAAAATAGGCCCCCAGCTCAGGCGAAACTGGTCAAGGCAGAGGTCGCCTATTGGGCTAACCGAAAAAGAGGAAAGGGGACAAAATGGAGCCTTCTGTGGCTGTTTCTACGGAGGCTTCGTTGCCTCTGGATTCAGTGGTGGGATTACACAGGCTGCAACTGTCCCAAGCATGCGCAGTAACAGGCTGCTTTCAGGGCTGTCTCCCGCCTGAGTCTTCCAGGGGAGGGGTGAAACGCAACTCAGGTGGAATCCTTCTTTCAAGGAATTCAGACCCCAGGGCTTCGCAATTTGAAGCCATTAAAACCAGTCAAAAACCTCTCCTCTGTCTCCACCATGCCCCCAGCAGGGAGAGCCTTCCAAAGTTAAAGGAGCCACAACATCTTTTGCAGGTAGGACCCGCAGACAGACAAGCACCACATACTGGGCAGGATAAGAAAAACAGAGCCCAGAGACTTCACAGGAAAGTTTTTAAACCTGCTGGGTCTCACACTCAGGGAAAACTGACGCAGGTGATTCCTTCCCCCCGAAAGGAGGCCAGCTTAGTCTGGGAAAACCCGGCTGGAGTCTGTAATACCTATGTAGACCCTCCTAAGGGTGGGGAGGGAGAAGGCACCTTACAAGCAGGACAAGAAAAAAGAAAACAAGAACTGAAAAATTACCCTCTCTTAAACAAAACTTAAGCTAGAGGCCCAGAAAAAGCTGAACTGAAGGTCAATAAACAGATAGACAACAAACTCATCTAGCAAGAAAACCCTATGTAAGATAAGTGAAAGCAATCTCCAGAATAAACTAATTAAGGTAATTAAATGTCCAGACGCCAGCAAAAAATTAAAAATCACACCAGGAAAATGGAAGATATGGCCCAGTCAAAAGAACAAACCAATAGTTCAACTGAGATACAGGAGCTCAGACAACTAATTCTGAATATACGAACAGAAATGGAAAACCTCATCAAAAACCAAATCAATGAATTGAGGGAGGACATGAAGAAGGCAAGGAATGAACAAAAAAAAGAAATGGAAAGTCTGAAAAAACAAATCACAGAACATATGGGAATGAAAGATACAGTAGAAGAGATGAAAAAAACAATGGAAACCTACAATGGTAGATTTCAAAAGACAGAGGTTAGAATTAGTGAACTGGAGGATGGAACATCTGAAATCCAAAAGGAAACAGAAACTATAGGGAAAAGAATGGAAAAATTTGAGCAGGGGCTCAGGGAATTGAATGATAATATGAAGTGCACAAATATATGTGTTGTGGGTGTCCCGGAAGGAGAAGAGAAGGGAAAAGAAGGAGAAAAACTAATGGAAGAAATTATCACTGAAAATTTCCCAACTCTTATGAAAGACCAAAATTACAGATCCAAGAAGTGCAGTGCACCCCAAAGAGAATACACCCAAATAGATGTTCTCCAAGACACTTACTAGTCAGAATGTCAGAGGTTAAAGAGAAAGAGAGGATCTTGAAAGCAGCAAGAGAAAAGCAAGCCATCACATACAAGGGAAACCCAATAAGACTATATGTAGATTTCTCAGCAGAAACCATGGAAGCAAGAAGACAGTGGGATGATATATTTAAATTACTAAAACAGAAAAACTGCCAACCAAGAATTCTATATCCAGTAAAATTGTCCTTCAAAAATGAGGGAGAAATTAAAACATTTTCAGACAAAAAGTCACTGAGAGAATTTGTGACCAAGAGACCAGCTCTGCAAGAAATACTAAAGGGAGCACTACAGACAGATACGAAAAGACAGAAGAGAGAGGAGTGGAGAAGAGTGTACAAAGAAGGAAAATTAGCTATGATATATAAAATACAAAAGTCAAAATGGTAGAGGAAAGTACTACCCAAACAGTAATAACACTAAATGTTAATGGACTGAATTCCCCAATCAAAAGACATAGACTGGGAGAATGGATTAAGAAACAGGATCCTTCTATATGCTGTCTACAGGAAACACATCTTAGAACCAAAGATAAACATAGGTTAAAAGTGAAAGGTTGGAAAAAGATATTTCATGCAAATAACAACCAGAAAAGAGCAGGAGTAGCTATACTAATATCCAACAAATTATACTTCAAATGTAAAACAGTTAAAAGAGACAAAGAAGGATATTATCTACTAATAAAAGGAACAATTCAACAAGAAGACATAATAATCATAAATATTTATTCACCGAATCAGAATGACCCAAAATACGTGAGGAATACACTACAAATACTGAACAGGGAAATAGACATCTACCATAATAGTAGGAGACTTCAATTCCCCACTATCTTCAATGGACAGAACATCTAGACAGAGGATCAATAAAGAAACAGAGAATTCGAATATTACAATAAATGAGCTAGACTTAACAGACATTTATAGGCCATCACACCCCACAGCAGCAGGATACACCTTTTTCTCAAGTGCTAATGGATCATTCTCAAAGACAGACCATATGCTGGGTCACAAAGCAAGTCTCAACAAATTTAAAAAGATTGAAATCATACACAACACTTTCTCAGATCATAAAGAAATGAACTTGGAAATCAATAATAGGCAGAGTGCCAGAAAATTCACAAATACGTGGAGGCTAAACAACACACTTTTAAACAACCAGTGGGTCAAGGAAGAAATTACAAGAGAAATTAGTAAATATCTCGAGGTGAATGAAAATGAAAACACAACATATCAAAACCTATGGGACGCAGCAAAGGCAGTGCTAAGAGGGAAATTTATTGCCCTAAATGCCTATATCAAAAAAGAAGACAGGGCAAAAATTCAGGAAATGACTGTCCACTTGGAAGAACTGGAGAAAGAACAGCAAACTAACCCCAAAGCAAGCAAAAGGAAAGAAATAACAAAGATTAGAGCAGAAATAAATGAAATTGAGAACATGAAAACAATAGAGAAAATCAATAAGACCAGAAGTTGGTTCTATGAGAAAATCAATAAGATTGATGGGCCCTTAGCAAGATTGACAAAAAGAAGAAGAGAGAGGACGCAAATAAATAAGATCAGAACAGAAGAGGAGACATAATCACTGACCTCACAGAAATAAAGGAGGTAATAACAGGATACTATGAACAACTTTATGCTAATAAATACAACAATGTAGATGAAATGGACAAGTTCCTAGAAAGGCATTAACAACCAACTTTGACTCAAGAAGAAATAGACGACCTCAACAAACCAATCACAAGTAAAGAAATTGAATCAGTCATTCAAAAGCTTCCTAAAAAGAAAAGCCCAGGACCAGACCGCTTCCCATGTGAATTCTACCAAACATTCCAGAAAGAATTAGTACCAACCCTGCTCAAACTCTTCAAAAAAACTGAGTGGAGGGAAAGCTACCTAATTCATTCCATGAAACCAACATCACCCTCATACCAAAACCAGGCAAAGCTATTACAAAAAAAGAAAACTACAGACCAATCTCTCTAATGAATACAGATGCAAAAATCCTCAACAAAATTCTAGCAAATCGAATCCAGCAACACACTAAAAGAATTATACATCATGACCAAGTAGGATTCATCCCAGGTATGCAAGGGTGGTTCAACAAAAGAAAATCAATTAATGTAATACACCAGATCAACAAATCAAAACAGAAAAATCACATGATCATCTCAATCGATGCAGAGAAGGCATTTGACAAGATTCAACATCCTTTCCTGTTGAAAACACTTCAAAGCATAGGAATACAAGGGAACTTCCTTAAAATGATAGAGGGAATATATGAAAAACGCACAGCTAATATCATCCTCAATGGGGAAAAATTGAAAACTTTCCCCCTAACATCAGGAACAATACAAGGATGTCCACCATCACCACTGTTATTCAACATCGTATTGGAAGTTCTAGCCAGAGCAATTAGACAAGAAAAAGAAATACAAGCCATCAAAATTGAAAAGGAAAAAGTACAACTCTCAGGGTTTGCAGATGATACGACACTATACGTCGAAAACCCTGAAAAACCCACAGAAAAACTACTAGAGCTAATAAACGAGTACAGCAAAGTAGTAAGTTACAACATAAACATTCAAAAATGTGTAGTGTTTCTATACACTAGCAATGAACAAGCTGAGGGGGAAATCAAGAAACGAATTCCATTTACAACTGCAACTAAAAGAATAAAATACTTAGGAATAAATTTAACTAAAGAAACAAAAGACCTATACAAAGAAAACTACAAGAAACTGTTAAAAGAAATCACAGAAGACCTAAATGGATGGAAGGGCATACCATGTTCATGGATTGGAAGACTAAATACAGTTAAGATGTCAATTCTACCTAAATTGATTTACAGATTCAACATAATACCAATCAAAATCCCAACAACTTATTTTTCAGAAACAGAAAAACCAATAAGCAAATTTATCTGGAACGGCAGGGTGCCCCGAATTGCTAAAAGTATCTTGAGGAAAATAAACGAAGCTGGAGGTCTCATGCTTCCTGACTTTAAGACATATTATGAAGCCACAGTGGTCAAAACAGCATGGTACTGGCATAAAGATAGATATATCAACCTATGGAATCGAATAGAGTGCTCAGATATAGACCCTCTCATCTATGGACATTTGATCTTTGATAAGGCAGTCAAGCCAACTCACCTGGGACAGAACAGTCTCTTCAATAAATGGTGCCTAGAGAACTGGATATCCATACGCAAAAGAATGAAAGAGGACCTGTATCTCACACCCTATACAAAAGTTTACTCAAAATGGATCAAACATCTAAACAGTAGATCTAAGACCACAAATCAGTTAGAGGAAAATGTAGGGAGATATCTTATGAATCTTATAATTGGAGGCGGTTTTATGGACGTTACAACTAAAGCAAGAGCACTGAAGAAGGAAATAAATAAATGGGAGCTCCTCAAAATTAAACACTTTTGTGCATCAAAGAACTTCATCAAGAAAGTAGAAAGACAGCCTACACAATGGGAGACAATATTTGGAAATGATATATCAGATAAAGGTCTAGTATCCAGAATTTATAAAGAGATTGTTCAACTCAACAACAACAAAAAGACAGCCAATCCAATTACAAAATGGGAAAAAGACTTGAACAGACACCTATCAGAAGAGGAAATACAAATGGCCAAAAGGCACATGAAGAGATGCTCAATGTCCCTGGCCATTAGAGAAATGCAAATCAAAACCACAATGAGATATCATCTCACACCCACCAGAATGGCCATTATCAACAAAACAGAAAATGACAAGTGCTGGAGAGGATGTGGAGAAAGAGGCACACTTATCCACTGTTGGTGGGAATGTCAAATGCTGCAACCACTGTGGAAGGCAGTTTGGCGGTTCCTCAAAAAGCTGAATATAGAATTGCCATACGACCCAGCAATACCATTGCTGGGAATATACTCAAAGGACTTAAGGGCAAAGACACAAACGGACATTTGCACACCAATGTTTATAGCAGCGTTATTTACAACTGCAAAGAGATGGAAACAGCCGAAATCTCCATCAACAGAAGAGTGGCTAAACAAACTGTGGTATATACATACGATGGAATACTATGCAGCTTTAAGACAGGATAAACTTATGAAGCATGTAATAACATGGATGGACCTAGAGAACATTATGCTGAGTGAGTCTAGCCAAAAACTAAAGGACAAATACTGTATGGTCCCACTGATGTGAACAGACATTCGAGAATAAATTTGGAATATGTCATTGGTAACAGAGTCCAGCAGGAGGTAGAAACAGGGTAAGATAATGGGCAATTGGAGTTGAAGGGATACAGACTGTGCAACAGGACTAGATACAAAAACTCAAAAATGGACAACACAATAATACCTAATTGTAAAGTAATCTTGTTAAAACACTGAATGAAGCTGCATCTGAGCTATAGGTTTTTGTTTTGTTTTGTTTTGTTTTGTTTTGACTTTACTATTATTACTTTTATTTTTGTCTCTATATTAACATTCTATATCTTTTTCAGTTATGTTGCTAGTTTTTCTAAACCGATGCAAATGTACTAAGAAATGATGATCATGCATCTATGTGATGATGTTAAGAATTACTGATTGCATATGTAGAATGGTATGATTTCTAAATGTTGGGTTAATTTCTTTTTTTCCGTTAACTTAAAAAAAAAAAAAAAAGAGAAGGAGTAATTGGAGCTGAAGGGATACAGACTGTACAACGGGACTGGATATAAAAACTCAGAAATGGACAGCACAATACTACCCAGTTGTAATGCAATTATGTTAAAACACTGAATGAAGCTGCGTGTGAGGTATAGGTTTTTTGTTTTTTTTTTTTCTTTCTATTAATGTTTTAATTCTTATTCTGTTGTCTTTTTATTTCTTTTTCTAAATCGATGCAAATGTACTAAGAAATGATGAATATGCAACTATGTGATGTTATTAAGAATTACTGATTGTACATGTAGAATGGAATGATTTCTAATTGTTTTGTTAATTCTTTTTTTAATTAATAAAAAAAATGTCAAAAAAAAAATTAAACACTTTTGTGCATTAAAGAACTTCATCAAGAAAGTAAAAAGACAGCCTACACAATGGGAGACAATATTTGGAAACCACATATCAGATAAAGGTCTAGTATCCAGAATTTATAAAGAGATTGTTCAACTCAACAACAAAAAGACAGCCAATCCAATTACAAAATGGGAAAGACTTGAACAGATACTTCTCAGAAGAGGAAATACAAATGGCCAAAAGGCACATGAAGAGATGCTCAATGTCCCTGGCCATTAGAGAAATGCAAATCAAAACCACAATGAGATATCATCTCACACCCACCAGAATGGCCATTATCAACAAAACAGAAAATGACAAGTGCTGGAGAGGATGTGGAGAAAGAGGCACACTTATCCACTGTTGGTGGGAATGTCAAATGCTGCAACCACTGTGGAAGGCAGTTTGGCGGTTCCTCAAAAAGCTGAATATAGAACTGCCATATGACCCAGCAATACCATTACTAGGTATCTACTCAGAGGACTTAAGGGCAAAGACACAAACGGACATTTGCACACCAATGTTTATAGCAGCACTATTTACAATTGCAATGAGATGGAAACAGCCAAAACGTCCATCAACAGAAGAGTGGCTATACTAACTGTGGTATATACATACAATGGAATATTATGCAGCTGTAAGACAGAATAAACTTATGAAATATGTAACAACATGGATGGACCTAGAGAACATTATGCTGAGTGAGAGTAGCCAAAAACTAAAGGACAAATGCTGTATGGTCCCACTGATGTGAACTGACATTAGTGAATAAACTTAAGAATATTTTGTTTGTAACAGAGACCATCAGGAGACAGATTTAGGGTAGGGTAATTGGAGCTGAAGGGATACGGACTGTGCAACAGGACTGGATACAAAAACTCAGAAATGGACAGCACAATACTATCTAACTGTAATGTAATTATGTTAAAACACTGAATGAAGCTGTATGTGAGAATGATAGAGGGAGGAGGGCTGGGGACATAAATGAAATGAGAAAGAAAGATAGATGTTAAAGATCGAGATGGTATAATCTAGGAATGCCTAGAGTGTAAATAATAGTGAAATGTACAATGTACGAATTTTAAAAATGTTTTTGCATGAGGAAGAACAAAGGATTGTCATTATTACAGGGGTTGAAAATAGATAACTAATACTTTAAAATGTCACCTTATGTGTCAGACTAAAGCAAAAAAATGTCTGTTACAAAATTTAGATTTTGACTAGAGCATTTCCTAACATAACTCATGTAGATAGTTTGCTTGAATGTCATAAGTACTTGGAATTTCAGGTAGCACATGAGATTTTGTTGATTTGTCCAGAGTGATCTCCCGATGAAACCCAGAATGATTTGATCAGTGACTGGAAAAGTATTTGCAAGCCCCCTTTGGGGAATGGTGAGAGTGGGGAGAAATTCAACCTCCCCAAGTTGAATTCTTGATATTCTCACAAGCAGTGTGGACAACCAAAGTTATAGGCTGAGCCCCCAGGCTTGGGGTTTGTTCCCATAAAACTTAAACTCACAAAAGATAGGTCAAGTTTACTTAAAATTTAGGGCTAAGAGTCACCCCCAAGAGAGCCTCTTTTGTTGCTCAGATGTGGCCTCTCTCTCCAGCCAATATGATGAGCAGTCTCACCACCCTCCCCCTCTCTGCGTGGGACATGACTCCCAGGGGTGTGGACCTTCCTGGCAACGTGGGACAAAGATCCTGGAATGAGCTGAGACTCAGCATCAAAGGACTGGGAAAAACCCTAGAATGAGCTGAGAATTAACATCAAGAGACTGAGAGAACCTTCTCGACCAAAAGGGGGAAGAGTAAAATGAGACAAAGTGTCAATGGCTGAGAGATTTCAAACAGAGTCGAGAGGTTATCCTGGAGGTTATTCTTACGCATTAAGTAGATATCACCTTGTTGTTCAAGATGTAGTGGAGAGGCTGGAGGGTATTGCCTGAAAATGTAGTGCTGTGTTCCAGTAGCCATGTTTCTTGGTGATGATTGAACAATGATACAGCTGTCACAATGAGACTCTGTGAATGTGAAAACCTTATGTCTGATGCTCCCTTTAGCTACTATATCAACAGAAGAGTAGAACATATGGAATAAAAATAAATAATAGGGGGAACAAATGTTAAAATAAATTCAGTTTGAAATAGTGGTAAATGAAAGCAAGGGGTAAGGGATATGGTATGTATAGTCTTTTTTTTTCTCTATTATCATTTTATTTCTTTTTCTGTTGTCTTTTTATTTCTTTTTCTAAATCAATGCAAATGTACTAAGAAATGATGAATATGCAACTATGTGATGTTATTAAGAATTACTGATTGTACATGTAAAATGGAATGATTTCTAATTGTTTTGTTAATTCTTTTTTTAATTAATAATTTTAAAAAACCATAAAAAGAAAAAAAAAAGAATTCCTGATTATATATGTGGAATGGAATATCTAAATGTTTTGTTTGTTAATTTTTTTAATTAATAAAAAAAGTTAAAAAAAAAACAAAAGTACAAGTTCAAGAGAGGTTCGAAAGCTGATCTGAACAGGCACAAGAGAAAATCAAGAATATATAGAACTCAATTTATACATCCTCTCTGAGAAGCAGAAAAATAAAGAAACCTTGTTGAAAAGAGCGTAAGAGACCAATGTTGCATAAGAGGTTGAGAGATAAAAGGGATAGAAAGAATATTTGCAAAAATAATGACCAGAAACTTCTGAAATCTGATGAAAGACACTAATCTACAATCTAAGAGGTTCAGTAAACTCCAAAGAGGATAAATTCAAAGAGATCTATAGCAAGACATAATATAATAGACAATTTGAAAAACAAAGACAAAGAGAAAATTCTGAAAGCATCAAGAGAGAAGTGACTCATCATGTACAAAAGACCTCAATAAAATTAACAAATGGTTTCTCATCAGAAACCAGGAAGACCTAAGGCAGTGGGATAACATATCAAGAAAGAAAGCTCTTGACCAACTACTCTATATTCAGTGAAACTATCTTTCAAAAATAAATATCAAATTACTATAATTTTTATTGGAATGCTGCTTTTTGTTTCTTAAATGATTTAAAATACAAATGCATTTAAAATCATCATAGACCTATGTCTGTGGGCACACAACATATAAAGATATAATTGCTGAAAAGAACACATAAAGGGCAGGATAGAGGGGTATATGAGTAAAGATTGTGTGTGCTATTGAAGTTAACTTAGTATCAAATCAAACTACACTGCTACAGATTGAGGATACTAAATGTAAATTTCACAGTAAACACAAAAATACATCTAAAAAACATACAGAAAAGGAAATGAGAACAGAATTAGACTGTCTCACTACAAAAGATCAACTAAATACAAAAGAAGGCAGCAACAAAGGAAAGGATGAACAAAACAGCCATGCCTTTAAAAATGGCAAATAGCTGAAGTACATCCTGACTTTGAATGTAAATAGATTAAATTATTCAATCCAAAGGTACAAAAGGGTAGAATGAATAAAAAAGCATGATCTGACTGTATGCTATATAATACACTCACCTTAGATTCAAAGACACAAATAACTCGATAGTGAAAAGATGGAAAAAAAAAATTCCATCAAATTGTAAGCAAAGAGAGGGCTACACTAAGATCAGATAAAATAAACTTTAAGGAAAACACTGTTAAAAGGAACAAAGAAAGGCACTATATATTGATACAAGAGTCAATTCAACAATAAAATGTAACAATTATAATGTTAATATTTATATGTTTATAATATATGCACATAATGCATTTAGCAAACATAGACATAATGAAAGGCAAAATAAGACTACTCTACAACAATATTTGGAGACTTTGATACAGCACGTTCAATAATGGATAGAACATATAGACAGGAGATCACAAGGAAACAGAAAATCTGAAAAATACTATAAACAAACTAGGCCTAATAAGACATGAAAATGTCACCCAAACTGGCAGAATATACATTCTTCACAAGTGTACATGGATCATTCTCCAAGACAGACCATATGGGACGCCACAAAGAAAATCTCAATAAACGTAAAAAACTGAACTCATACAAAGCATCTTCTCCAACCACAATGGAGTGAAGCTAGAAATCAATAGAAGGAAAACTGAAAAGTCATAACTGTATGGAAATTAAATGACACACTTTTTTAATGTTTTTATTAATTTTTTTAAAAATATAACAACAAAAACATTCTTAACATATGATCATTCTGTTCTACATATATAATCAGTAATTCACAATATCATCACATACCTGCATATTCATCATCATGATCATTTCTTGAAACATTTGCATCAATTCAGAAAAAGAAATAAAAAGACACACAAAAAAATTTATACACACCATACCTCTTACCCCTTCCTTTCACTTATCACTAGCATTTCAATCTACTAAATTTATTTTAACATTTGTTCCCCCTATTATTTATTTTTAGTCCATATATTTTACTCGTCTGCTGATAAGGTAGATAAAAGGAGCATCAGACACAAGGTTTTCACAATCACACAGTAACACTGTGAAAGCTATATCATTATACAATCATCTTCAAGAAACATGGCTACTGGAACACTAGATCTCTACATTTTCAGGCAATTCCCTTCAGCCTCTCCATCTTGACTAACAAGGTGATATCTATTTAATGTGTTAAGATTAACCTCCAGGATAACCTCCTGACTCTGTTTGTAATCTCTCAGCCATTGACACTTTATTTTGTCTCATTTCACTCTTCCCCCTTTTGGTCAAGAAGGTTTTCTCAATCCCTTGATGCTGAGTCTCAGCTCATTCTAGGATTTCTGTTCCACATTGCCAGGAAGGTCCACACATCACGTAGACAGGGGGAGGGCTGTGAGTTTGCTGGTTGTGTTGTCTGGAGAGAGAGGCCACATCTTAGCAACAAAAGAGGTTCTCTTTGGAGTGACTCTTAGGCCTAATTTTAAGTAGGCCTGACCTATCCTTTGTGGGGTTAAGTTTCATATGAACAAACCCCAAAACTGGGGGCTCAGCTTATTGCTTTGGTTTTCCCCACTGCTTGTGAGAATATCAAGAATTCTCCACTTGGGGAAGGTGAATTTTCCCCCTTTCTCACCATTTCAAGGGGACTTGGCAAATACTTTTTTACTCACTGTTCAAATCACTCTGGGATTTATTGGGACATCACTCTGGACAAACATACAAAATCTATGTCCTACTCAAGGTTCCATGTATTATGGTGTTCAATTAAGCTGTCTACATAAGTTATATTAGGAAATGCACTAGTCAAAATACAAATTTTGTCCCAAATAAACATTTTTTGCTTTAGTCTCACACATAAGTTAAAATTTTAAAATATTAATTACCATCTATTTTCAACACCCTGCAGTAACGACATTCCTTTGTTCTTCCTCATGCAAAAACATTTTTAAATTTGTACATCCAGTTACTATCATTATACACTCTAGGCATTCCTAGATTATACCATCTCAGTCTTTATCATCTATCTTTCTTTCTGATTTCATCTGTGTCCCCAGCTCTCCTCCCTCTATCATCCTCACATTCAGCTTCATTCAGTGTTCTAATATAATTTTATTACAGTTAGGTAGTACTGTACTATCCTAAATGACACACTCTTAAACAACCAAAGAGCAAAAGAAGAAACTACAAAGGAAATTTTAGACATGAATGAAAATTAAAATACAACATACCAAAACTTATGGGATATAGCAAAGGTAATTAACAGGGAAATTTATAGCTGTAAATGCCTATGTTAAAAGAAAAAAGACCTCAAATTAATACCCTAACATCACCTTTTGAGAAGTTAGAAAAAGAGCAAATGAAACTCAAACTTAGCAAAAGGAAATAAACAATAATGATTAGAGCAGAGATAAATAAATAAATACAAAGTATCAACAAAACAAAAAGTTGGTTTTTCATAAAGATCAAAAAAATTGCCAAACCATTACCTAGACTGACAAAGAAAGAGAAGACAAATGAACATCAGAAATGAAAGTAGGCACATTACTACCAATTTTACAGAAATAAAAATTATAAAAGAATATATAAAACAAATGTACACCGGCAAAGAAGATAACCTATAACCAACAAAAAAAATTATTAGAAACATTATTAGATATTACCTAACTCAAGAAGAAATAGAAAATCTCTAGAGACCAATAATAAGCACAGAGACTGAATTAATCAGTAATTAAAAACTGTGCAACAAAGAAAAGCCAAAGTACAGACGGCATTGATGGTGAATTCAACCAAACATCAAAAAAATTAACACAAAACTTTCTCTTCCTAACTCATTCTCTGAAGCCAGGATTACTTCATTACCAAAGTGAGATAAAGACATCACAAGAAAAGAAAATCATAGACCAATCTACATCTTATATACATAGTTGCAAAACCCTAAAATAATACTACCAAATGAATCCAACAGCACATTAATAAAATTATACACTAGCAACAGGTGAGATTTGCCCTCACTACAAGGTAGTGCAACATAAGAAAATCAATAATTGTAACACACCACAATAGAACAAAGAGAAAAACAACACGATTATCTCAATTGACGCAAGGGCATTTGACAAAATCTAACACTTTTTCATGATAAAAACACTCAGAAAAATAAGAAGGAAACTTTCATCAGTATGATCATGACACTCACAAGAATGGCTATTATTTGTAAGAAAAGAAAGTAAGTACAACCAAGGATGCAAGAACTCTTATACATTGTTGGTGGAAATGTAGAAGACTGCAGCTGCTGTAGAAAACAAGTTTGACAATTCCTCAAACAGTTAAACACAGAATTACCATATCACCTGGAAATTCCACTGCTAGATATACTCAAAAGAACTGAAGGGAGGGAGTCAAACAGATCCTTGACACTGATGTGCATAGCAGCTTTATTAACAAAGCCAAAGATGGAAACAACCCAAGTTTCCATCAATGAATGAATAAACAAAATGTGATATATCCATACAATGGAATATTATTCAGCCATTAAAAAGAATGCTTTTTAGGGCTAGGTTAAGGTCAGGGTTAGGAATGAATCTCAAAAACATTATTCTAAATAAAAGAAGTCAGACACAAAAGACCATATATTGTAAGTCCATTCATATAAAATATCCAGAATAGCTAAGTATAAATCCACAGAGACAGAAAGCAGATTGGTTGCCAGAGACTGTGAGGAAGGGGAACTGGGGGCTGACTACTTAATGAGTACCAGGTTTCCTTTAGGAGCAATAAAGGTGTTCTGAAATTAAATAATAGTGATCATTATAGAACACTGTGACTGTATAGTAAATGTCTTTGTAATGTACATTTTTTAATAGTCAAAATGGTAAGTTTTATTTTATATATAGTTTACCACAAGTTAAAAATGCTGTAAATAAAGTCAAAAAGAAAAACAACAAACTGGAAAAAATATTTGCAACTTTGGACATAAAGAGGCTAATTTCCTTAATTTATGAAGAGGGCTAACAAGAAAAAGTCCAACAATCTAATTTTTTAAAGGATTTAATAATATGAACAAATAGTTCACAGAAAAAAATCTTTCTAATGTATTTTTAAAAATGCTCAAATATCTTGAACACTGGCATTCTCCATTTCCCCCTTCAGTTTTCTCACTACTGGCATTCCTACTCCTGTCTGTTTCACAAGGCAAGAGGAGGAAAAGGATTATCAGAACTCAGTTTTAGGGCAATGCGACGATGGCTCAGTGGCAGAATTCTTGCCTGCCATGCCAGAGACCCAGGTTTGATTCCCGGTGCCTGCCCATGCAAGAAAAATCTCAGTTTTATACAGTTTTAACTTGCTTTCCTGGTGCTGGGAAGTGCTTGACACATATAATTGGCAGAATAATAGCCCAAAATACATAAATTATTTTCTCTATATTCAAACTAATCACTAACAGTACAGTTGGCCTGGTCCCAACAATAAACCAATGTCTTAAAACTAAAAAAAAGATGGGGAGACGGGAGGGGTGGGAGAACTGCTCTAGATTTAAAGACTCTAAAGACAGATTCAAGTGTAATGAATGGTCTTTGAACAGAATCTCATTTGAAGAAACTAGCCATAAAAACACTGAGGAAAACTGGGAAAATCTGCATATAGATTGGGTACTAAATATCTTAAGGAATTATTGTTAATTCTATTATGTGTATTGATACATTGTCACTATGTGAAAAAGTCCTTATTTTTTATATATGTATACTGAATTATTTAGAAGGAAATGTCATAAAGACTAATTTATTTTAAAACATTTCAGAGGAAATAAGGCAAACAAGGCAAAATAATAACTGTTAGATGTAAATTGATATAGGAACTCATTATACTATTCTCTACTTTTGTTTGAATGTTTGACATTTTTCATAATAAAATGCAAAAATATAAATAAATCACTGACCTATTAACTAATTTCTCTCCAATTATGTCTACCTCATTATGCAAATTATTATTTCAGAAATGACATTTGTGAAGAATTTATAATATAGGGAATTAACAATATTCATTACTTTAAGACACCCTTTAAGGAATTTTTATACTGTTATGTTTCAGAAAACAGGCTCCTCCATTATTTTCTAATGATACATTTCATTTAGTATACTACTGTATAAAATCATTTAACTATTAGTACCCTTTAAATATCTATTCTGTTGTGGTTCTGCTGCTTCTCTTCCCCTAACCCCCAACAAATCCAGATTTATAATTTTATCACTAAAATGGTACAACCTCAAAAAAGCCCTATAAAATAGCATTTGGACAAGCAAGAAGGGCTACATTTATCCTGTGGTAAAATAAGAGAGGAACCAAGGAGAACTAGTTTCTTTTTAGACTTTTTAGTCTAGTATGCTCTGTTCCATTAACTAATCACCATATTTTCCTTTTTTTTAAATTTTGAGTGAATGTGTTCAACATAAAAACTAACCTTAACTATTTTGAATTCCCTTTTCATAAAATTCATGTTGAAAATTATTTTATCTGAAAAGTACCAGTTTACATTTAAATGTCAATCAAAGGTAGGCTCCTAAAGTGTAATTTCTTTTTCTGGGGCGTGGGCAGGCATGGGGAATCGAACCCAGGTCTCCAGCACCACAGGCGAGAACTCTGCCACTGTGCCACCATTGCCCGCCCCTAAAGTATAATTTATACCTTAAGAACATTTTTTTAAAAAGAACTACAACTCTAACCTTACCAAGTAAGTCAATGGAAAAATATGAATAATATTTCCAAACCTATTTTGAGGAACACTCCTAATAAACAAATTATAAGTCTCTTAAATCTTTATGAAACATTCTATTTATTTAATGTAACTCCTTACAAATAAATTTTTCACATCCCACAAATTTTTTATATTTAATTACAAAATTGAAGTCTAGCTTGTCAAGTTTTTCTCTAATAGTCCTTTAACAATTTGCACCTTTGGATATTAAACTAAAAAGTCAAACACAGCTCCTGCAAATGAACCTTCACTAACCAAAAAAAGAAATTAGAAAAAATAAATGCTATCCAACACCACTATCATAACAAGAACATATAGCTAGGAGGATGGGTATATGTTGAAGTTCTCTGTATGGGGTTTGTATTATTTTTGCAACTGTTCTGTAACTTTAACATTATTTCAAAAGTAAAAGGTTTTTTTTTTAAAGAGCATACAAAATTAACACACTAATAGTTAATGCTATTTCAAACACAGTGGCAAGAAAGGAAAAATGTTTCAGTCTTCATGTAGATTTCATTAGATACTCTCTACCTTCTTCTGGAGGTTGAAAGTTTAAAACCATGAGTGTTCTAGCCAGCTGTCTGTAGGGCTGTTTCACTAATAAAATCCTTGTCCTGGATCAAAGGATTGCTAAAATGTTAGGTATGTAGACTAACATAATCACACTAATATGATACTAGAAACAACTGACACATCTACAAGCAATTGCACTACCTCCACATGCTTTTACTACTTAAAAGTACAGCACAAATCAACTTGGAATTGAATAGGGTGCTAGAGTTTGGTTTGGTTTTCAGTTTCAGGCACCTTGCTTATGGAACATCATTTGCTTGAGATTGCTTCCCCTGACAGCTGTTTACCTTCTTTTCCATTGGTGTTTACTCTAGTCCGTTTTAACTCAGCTACTTCCTAGATTCTGCCCTCAATTTAGAAGGAATTTCAATTGGCCCCTGTACAGTAATCTAGATAACATTCAGATGTGCACTTAAGTTTTTTGGCTTTTCTTTTTCATTGACTTTTTTTAAATTCCTCTTCAAAATTTACAAAAAGTACATATGTCTTATGTCACAAAAGTATAAAAAATGCATAGAAGGATAATCACTAAGTTTAAAATAATGGTAACATCTGTGGATGGGAGAAGCAAAAGATGCAATCGAGGATGGATACACAAAGAACTCCAACTGTAATGGTACTGTTTTATTTTTTATATTGAGTGGTGAGAACAGAGGTTCATTCTACTATTTCTTATATGTTTCTATTTGAGTGGTGAGAACAGAGGTTCATTCTACTATTTCTTATATGTTTCTATATGTTATAAGTATTTCATAATATATATACAGAGAGAAAGATATGCCACAAAAGACAAAGAAAACCTTACATTCCTTAATCTCCCCTCACCCACAAATGAGTGGATCTAAAAATGAGATCATACTAGATAGAGCATTCTGCAAATTACTTTTTCACTTAATACCATCATAGCCTCACTAGGTCAAAAGAATCAAAAAAGGTAAATCTGTTTCAATAACTGCAAAATATTCCATAATATGAATCTCCCACAATTTATTCATTCAAGCACTCCTACTGATGAATATATTGGCTGTTTCCAGTTATTTGTCCCAACAGCACCCTTGCTCATGTGTCCTTAATTATTTGCAGTTTTTATTTCTGTAGGATGGATTTTTTTAAGTAAAACTATTGAGTTCCAGTATTTGGTTAAGTGATATTTTTATTTTTTATTTCCCTAAATATTGCCAGACTACTTTTCCACGAGGTTGAGGTAATTCATACTCTCACCAACAATGTATGAGTGAGCTGTGGGCACTTTTAACAGATTTCTTTTAACCACACAAGCATTGACAACAGATTAGACGTCATTCTGTACTCTTCCTCACATAATAAACATATCATGTTTAACATAAATATGTTTTCCTCAAGAGACGTGAACATTGAAAATCTAGCTCTTTGCTTACTCAGAAAGTAATCGACCTAACAATTTTTTGGCTGCAAATTGATGTAATTCCACAAGAATACCTGTACACACATAACTGAGATGCTTGAAGAACGAATGTTACTTAAAGTATTTGCCAAATGGTACTCATTTGCGGTGTACATAAAGGGCGCAGAAATTTTTTAATTTGGTCCATAATGAATTCCTTACAAGTGGTCAGGTTCATCAAAACAAGTAAGTATGGATGCAAAAGGCAGAGAAGGAAATAAACAAGAAAAGGCCCAAGAAGTTAGATTATTCCTGAGAGTGCTCTGGGGAGATGCAGTCTTTCATTTGGGGGAGGCATAATATCAATAAAACTCATTAAGAAAAGGAAAAACTAAAGGAGAAAGACTAGGAAAAACGATGGGAGAAGGACCTAGAATACTTGCTAGGAGCTAGTTTCCACAACCACCTAGCCTTATCAGTTGCGGTAAAGCGATCGGGAAGAGAGAATTGGTGCAGGAACAAACAAATCCGCCCATAAAGGAGACTGTAGTTATTTTTGTGTATTCGGAAGAGGGAAAAATGGAATCCAGATCGGCTCCCCCGCCCCCCACCTTAGGCCAGCCATGCGATCCCGCAGTATGAAGCCGCCACTTCTCTAGCCGATCTGAGGCTCAGCACTCACCACACCATAAAAACTGGCAAGTTTCTCAGCTTTCGTTAGTAGATCCATCCTTCTGGCAGGCTTACCAACCTCGCTACTCATGCAGTCGGCGGACATTGTGCAAACGCCGCCATCTTAAGTCTTACCCTAACCCTAACGTTATAGGTCGATAAAAAAACGGGATAGGCGTCACAGCAAATTACATCCGCCGTGCTCTTCCCAAATGGCTCCGCCGGCAACGGGATGCCGCCGCACTGCGTCCCCGTCTCCAGCGTTTTGGGCCGGTTGCATTTCCTCTCGCAGCCTTCTCCCATTGCTTTGTTTTCGTTTCTGTTTTTTGGTTTTTTTTGGTCCATCTCCTTTAAAATTTCCTCCTCCTCCACCTCTTCTTTCCCTTCATTTCTTTTTTTCTTTTTCGCCCCAAATTTTGTTTTACGTTTGCCCCCAATTCTTTTCTCCTTCCCGTTTCTAAATAACTGTCATCAACTTTAACCTCACACGAGTACAGCACTTTGTAATAGACAAAGCTGTTTTTCACTTATCTCGCTAAGTTATCACAACATTATAAGATAAGCCAAGAACTTATTTTCCCTATTTTGTGGGTGAAACTAAGGCCCACAGAGGTGAAACAATTTCCTAAAATTTACAACAGCTAATAAGTGTTAGTGCGTAGTAGAATGTAATTCTTTTCACTCCGGTAAGCCCCGTGTTCCTATAGATCACTGTCACCCCTTGAAAAGCTGGGAAAACTGAAGCCAAAGATGCGAAAGGTTTGACCTAAAGTCATACGATGAGTCAGTCAATGGCAAAACTGGATTCAAATCAAGCGGCTTACCTATTAATTCTGTTAACAGATGGGTCAATATAAAGGTGTTAGATATTATTGTCTAATTTCATGCTTAGCAATTTATCATCTTAATTTTACAGGTGAAGAAACAGTATAATTAACTGTCTCAAGGTCACAAAGTGGTATATTATGGAAAAAGGATTGAAACTCAGACAGTCTGACTCCAGAGCCTAGCACTTAACCAGCTACTGACCTGGCATAGGCAGTGGTTGTTTTTATGTGAAACAAATTAGAGCAAAATAAAATTAACAAAAGAGCTTCAAGTGAAGAATTACCATGTACCTATCTCTGCATCCAGCTGTGAAACTGTTGGTGTTCTTAAAGTCTCTGAGGAATTTCTGCTAGCAACTCCGTGGTTGTTTCAAAGTAGAGGAGAAAAATATATGTAGCTAGAGAAGTAAATATTTGATAAAAAACATTTTTCTTGCTTTTACCTTCCCAAAAGTTGAGGGCAGAAAGATATATGAGGAAAAATGCAAGTTGTATAGGTAGAATGTATGGAATAGGTAGTTATGCAAGTTTGGCACCCAGAGTGAGATATGCACTTCTGTTTAGCAATTGTTGCAGCAATGTCATTTGCATAGTCATTGATGTTTTCCTCAGGTGAATGAATGACAGTAATAGAACTTCACAGAGAACCGGTTCTGAGAGTAAAAGTTAAAAGAGGTTACAGAGAAAGCACAAAAGTGCCATAAAGGGTGGAGGTGGGGTGGGGTGGAATTCCTCAGAGATCAGGAAGGACACAGAAACATTTGACAAAAAGACTGAAACAAACTTCAGCTTTGAAATGCTATCATAAATTGAATCTCCATTCTTCTAGAGTAAGTGTTGGTTAATAACTGTAAACCTAATAGGGTGCCTGCTCTCTCTTCAGCTACTAAGTCTGATCTAATAGTCTTTTCACCTTGAAAGAAGAACAACCCCATTTTCCAAGGCCACACAGTAAATTAGCATTGAACCAGATTTCAAATCTGGTTTTCTTGATTCTCAATGCAGTATTCTTTTCCACTATTTCTAAATCCAGTCTGTGACTGTAGGTAAATCCTTTAAGGTCTTTGGGCCTGAGTTTCCTCAAGTGTAAAAACAGGGATTAAATTATCTGTAAGAGCACTTCCAGCTACAATAATCTGATTTTTTATTATTCCATTACGTCTATGATTTTTTATTCCATTCTACCATACCTTCGGATAGTTTCTGTCTACAGATGCTTTAGGCATTACTCTTCAGGTTTCAATGCCAGCGCATTTTTAGGAAATTGGAGTCCATAAAATCCCACTTCCTTTGCATCTAATCCATCCCAGCATGATCTGGGATGACCTTTTCTCCCCCACATTTGTATCCTTTTTAAAGTCCTGATTTTTAAAAGGAGAGGGTGGACTCCATAAGGGGTTTTTCCTTAGGCTTAGGTGTAGAATGGTCAGAACTTGAAAGGATATATCTGCTTTAACGCGTTTAAATGATATTTAAGATTGGAAAGCAGTATCTTCCTCTTTTCTGGCTCCTCTTCCCCCAAGGCAGGAGAAATAGCTAATTGGAGAGTGACCAAGAGAATAAGAACTCTAAAGAGATTCAAAACCCTTGAGGGAACAGAAACCAAATGCATGAGGACAATGTCCTAAATTAGATGGTATATTGACTTGGAAATTGAGTTCTGGGAGTAGCTATCCTCTTTCTCTTCTTATTCAAAATAAGTTAAATTAGATTGTAGCCACATTAAATCCAGTATAAATCGTATGACAGTGTAGCCTCTGTTTCCTCCTCTACAAAATACAGGCTTTGGAGATGACATCATTGAGTCCTTCTGGTTCTAAAATGTTTTAAATCTACCATATTTTATGATATTTTCTGTTTATATGGTATGAGATACTTTTAAAAAAATATTTCTATCAGAGAGTTCCATCTCCTATCAGATAGTTCCATCTCCCTACTCCATTTTAGTGACAGACTCTTCCAAAATGAAAAATTTAAAGTGACCATAGCCTAATCACCCCTAAAGAGAAAAATGGAAAGATCAAAGATGATGGTGGAGTTATGCAATGAAAATAGGATTTAACAAATGAGTATGAATGCTGAATCATTAAATTGATATCTCTTAGTCTCCAGTATTTTAGAGGACCTAGAAATAAAAACCTAAAATTGTGAAATTATAGCCCATGTCAAACTCTGAAATATGTTCTACAACTAATTGTGGTGCTGTGCTTTGAAATTTTTAGCTTTTTTGTATATATGTTAATTTTCACATGGAAAAAAAGTCAATTTGATGAAAAAAATATTTAAGCCTCACCTCCTATATTCTGGAGCAGATAGAAGGGAAAAAAATCTGAGAGGATCATATGGTAGTCCATGATAAATTCTGGGATCTGTCCTGTAACTACTTGTTGAGGAGTGCTTTGAAACTATTGCTTTCTTATTTCTCTTTGTATATATGTTATACTATACAATAAAAAAAGTTAAAGAAAAAAATATTTCTGCTACTATTTTCTCACTTGGGATGTATAAAACCCTTCTGGTATAGTAAAAAAAAAAATTGCTATATTGCATTCTTAATTATTTCCAATGAGGGATGCATGTTGCAAGTTTCCTTTGACAAAATGGCTAGATAGGCAAGGTTATCTCCCAGAAGCTCCTTCTTTTCTCTTTTGCTTTCCTTATCTCCACGTTTTCATGCTCTTAATCACCCTTTCGCAGTCTTCTAGACCCAATGTCTAACATTTCTTCTTTCAGGAAGTAAATACTTATTGAGAATTAATTCAATAGGAGCCCCCTCCCGGGAGCCTTTGCCTTTAAAAAGAGGAAGTAGGGAGATGAATCCCAAGATTGAAATTTTAGGTACTTTGGCATCTAGTTAAGGGAGATGGGTTGGGCTGAGAAATCCTCTCCATCTTTCAACTCACAGCCACCTTAAGCTTATGCACAAAATTGGCTCTGTTTCTAATTCACTGATTTGTAGATATAGGAAAGCCCAGAGAATACATTTCTCTTTATTTGACCTCTTGTGTTTACAATAGGATAAATTAGTGTAGCAGTAAGGGTTAATTTAAGAGTTTGGTGTGATTTAAAAGGGCTGAGTTTGGCTTTGCCTTCAATCACCTTTTCCCATCAGGTGGCATATGTCTCTTGGTTATACCACAAAATGAATGTATTTATTTATTTTATATTAGCTGGAATGCTAATTGTCCCCTTTTTGTCCCAGCAGTTTTATTGAGATATATTCACATATCATACAATCTATGCAAAATGTGAAATCAGTGGTTCATGGTATCATTACATGGTTGTGCATTCCTCATCACACTCAATTACAAAATGTATTTACACAATGTCTACAGATAAACAACATTTTTCTGCAGTGATTTAATGTAATGTAGAAAGGTAGGAAAATCAGTGAAACCTATTGCACTTTTGTTCTAATGAACCTCAGGACTTTATCTTTCTGGAAAAAAATGAACATTTGGATTTTGAAGAAATACATATAAATATATATAAGCAAATAATCAGCAGAAAACATTACCAAAGCAATCAATTTGTGAAGAAGCTCCCTGCTTAGCTTAGGAAAAAATAAAAAAGAAACCTGATATGCTGCTTTTATCTGAAGGTGTTTCAGATTGAAAGGTGCAAGACCTAGAGACATAAGGGCAGAAAATACAAATCCTGTGTGCAAACTTCCCTTTCCCTGTCTTCACCTACTTATGCTTGCTTTGATCTACTTCCCTGGATTCTAACCCAAGAAAAATGCCTCCAGAAAACCCCATTTGGTTTGCAACGTATAATATTTGGCCTTCAAAGTTAATTCTCTTAGCTTCCTGGACTACTGATCCAGTCAATAACTATTCCATTTTCTATGGGAAGTCACTTTTCTGCCTTCATAAGAAAATGTTTCACAAGAAATTTCTCTCTTGCAAGAATATAAAATCTAAATAGGTAAAAGAACAGGTGAAATTTCAACATCATCCACCCATATTTAGCAGGCACTTACCTGCAAAGGACTCTCAATTGGAGAATAGAAATGGGCTTAGGCAATGACTGCCTGACAATAGTTTCCATTATCTGGGCATTCATAATCTAAGACAAATAAATGAAAAAAGGATCTTAAAATGTCATACAAAAGAGATAGATGCATGGAGAGTTAGACTGGAATGCATCATGCATTCATTTGAAACATGAGTTGGGAAAAAATACAATTAAATGTGGCAAGTGGGAGAACAGATATAACAGAATTTACTCATTCATTAAGAACTTATATGTAGAGAATAGATTTCAGCAGAGGAATAGTGGAGAGCACAAATATGAATGCAGCTACTTAGTATTGGTCTTCAAAGAGATTGCATCCAAGTTGGGGAAAATAAGAAAAGATTTAAAAGAACTATAAACAGTATCTTTGTATCAGGCACTGTACTAGGTACAAGTGGGAATAGAGGTGAGGGTTGGATGTTGGGAGAGAATATGGGTGAATCTACCATGAATCTTAGATTCAGGGAATTTACAGACTAGCAGGGAGAAATAAAACATGAAGGTTGAGCAATATATTTCTTCATCAAGGGACTTAAGGAGATGAAAAAGTCTTTAATATATCTCAATGCCCCAGAATAATTTACTAAAGTCATACTACTTGCAAGGCACTGTACAAAGTGCTGTCAGGAAAGGGAAGAACCAAAAAAAGGAATCTATAGATGTGATGCAGGCTAATGAGATCAATATATTAAAATGAAGAATCTATGTTGAGAAATCTATACTCATACCACTTATGCAGTGTGTCAGGTTGACCTCTTCTGAAATTTAGTTTTAAGATGTAATGCCCATAAATTTAGTGGCTGGAACGAAACCCACTTGGTAATCGTGTATAATTCTTTTAATATGCTATTGGATTCAACTTGCAAGTATTTTGTTGAGGATTTTTGCATTTGCATTCATTAGAGATTGGTTTGAGGTTTTCCTTCCTTATAATATCTTTTATCTAGCCTTGGTACTAGAATAATGTTGACTTCATAGAATGAGGTTAAGTAGAGTGGTAGTTTGGAGCTGTTATGCATCCCAGAAAAGAAACATATTCTTTTAATACATTCTTGTAGGTGCAGACATATTGTGGACAGGACATTTTGATTAGGTTGTTTCAACTGAGATGTGATCCACCCAAATAAAGGTAGATCTAAATCCTTTACTGGAATACTTTATGAGACGATAAAGGACAGAGAGAACAGAGAGAGAAAACCGCCCAGGAGGCCACTGGAAGCAGAAGTTGAAAGCAATGGAACCCGGGAGCAAAGAATGAGCAGACACCAACCTTGTGCCTATTCATATTACACATGAAACCCAGATGCCATCAGCCTTCCTTCAGCAAAGGTATCATCCTGTTGGTGCCTTAATTGGGACATTTTTATGGCCTTACAACTGTAAATTTGTAAACTTATAAGTTCCCATGGTAAAAGCAAACCCATTTCTGGTGTATTGCATTCTAACAGCATTAGCAAACCAAGACAGATTTTGGGACCAGGAATAGGGTGCTGCAATTTACAAATACCAAAAATGCTGGAATAGTTTTATAAATGGATAAGGGGATGATTCTGGAAGAATTGTGAGATGCTTGATAAGAAAGAACAAGATTGCTTTGAAGAGACTTTTGATAGAAATATGGACACTAAAGGTACTTCCAATGAGGCCTTAGAAATGCTGAATGTGTCATTGTAAACTGGAGGAAAGGTGACCCTTCTTTTAAAGTGGCAGAGAATTTGGCAAAGTTGAGTACTGGTGTGGATGGAAAGAAGAATTTGAAAGGAATGAGCTGGGATACATAGCTAAAGAGATTTCCAAATTATATGTGGAAAATGTGGCCTGGCTTCTCCTTGCAGCTTATAATAAAATGTAAGAGAAAAGGGATAAACTGAGAACTGAACTCTTGGGTTCAAAGAAACCAGAAACTGTTAGTTTACAGCTTTTGGAAAATGAGTCCCCAGATATAGGCCCCCACATGAAGATTTAATCAAACATGGAAACAGCCATTTCAGTGCAAGTCAGGATTGGAAATCAAGTAATCCAGGAAGGATTTGTGGAAAGTCCTATTGTCTGATGATTGGGACCACTTGTGCTACATGCAAAAGTGACCATTTTTGGGGCAATATCTGTATGAACAGAACCACTGCATTGGGGGGAAAAATTGAAGGAAAAATGACTTCAAAGGCAGAACCATGGAAGCTAAGGTCTTTCTTCCTTTGTAATGTAAACATTTAGGGCTATAAAATTCCCTCTCAGCAATCAGAAAGAAAGATAGACGACAAAAATTGGCATGTTATAATCTAGGAATGCCGAGAGTGTATAATGATAGTGACTAAATGTACAAATTTAAAAAATGTTTTTGCATGAGGAAGAACAAAGGAATGTCATTACTGCAGGGTGCTGAAAATAGATGGTAATTAATACTTTAAAATTGCAATTTATGTGTGAGACTAAAGCAAAAAATGTTTATTTGGCACAAAATTTATATTTTGACTAATGTATTTCCTAATATAACTTACGTAGATAGTTGGTTGAACAACATAAGTACACGGAATCTTGGGTAGGACATAAGATTTTGTTGGTTTGTCCAGAGTGATGCCCTGATGAATCCCAGAGTGATTTGATCAGGGAGTGGAAAAGTATTTGCAAAGTCCCCTTTGGGGAATGGAGAGAATGGGGGAAAATTCAACCTCCCCAAGTTGAATCCTTGATATTGTCCACAAGCAGTGTGGACAACCAAAGCTATGGTCTGAGCCCCCAGTCGTGGGGTTTGTTCACATGAAGCTTAACCCCACAAAGGATAGGTCAAGCCTACTTAAAATTAGCTTACTTAAAATTAAGAGTCACCCCCAAAAGAACCTCTTTTGTTGCTCAGATGTGGCCTCTGTCTCCAGCCAATAAAACAAGCAAACTCACCACCTTCCCCCGTCTACGTGGGACATGACTCCCAGGCATGTGGACGTTCTTGGCAATGTGGGACAGATATCCTAGAATGAGCTGAGACTCAGCATCAAGGGACTGAGAAAACCTTCTTGATCAAAAGGGGGAAGCGTGAAATGAGACAAAGTGTCAATGGCTGAGAGATTCCAAACAGAGTTGAAAGGTTATCCTGAAGGTTATTCTTATGCGTTAAGTAGATATCACCTTGTTACCCAAGATGTAATGGAAGGGCTGGAGGGAACTGCCTGAAAATGTAGAGCTGTGTTCCAGCAGCCATGTTCCTTGATGATGATTGTATAATGATATAGCTTTCACAATGTGACTGTGTGATTGTGAAAACCTTGTGTCTGATGCTCCTTTTATCTACCTTGTCAACAGATGAGTAGAACATATGGAATAAAAATAAATAATAGGGGGAACAAATGTTAAAATAAATTTAGTTTGAAATGCTAGTGATCAGTGAAAGGGAGGGGTAAGGGGTATGTTACGTAAAATTTTTTTTCTGTTTTCGTTTTATTTTTCTGTTGTCTTTTTATTTCTTTTTCTGAATTACTGCAAATGTTCTAAGAAATGATCATGATGATGAATATGCAACTATGTGATGATATTGTGAATTATTGATTATATGTGTAGAATGGAATGAGCATATATTAAGAATGTTTGTGTTTCTTTCTTGTAATTTTTTTTAATTAATAAAAAAATTTATAAAAATTCCTTCTCAGCACTGCCTTTGCTGCATCCAATACATTTTGATACATTATGTTCTTGTTTTCAGTCATCTGAAGAAATTTACTGATTTCTCTAGCAATTTATTTTTTGACCCACTGATTGTTTAAAAGAACATTGTACTTTCAAGTTCTCCATTTGTTATTATGATTCCAGCTTCAAGCCATTATGATCTGAGGAAGCGTTTTGTATAATTTCATCTTAATAATTTTATTAAGACCTGAAAAATGGGATGGTGACATATGGATTGATAATGATGTCAGGGGTGACGTTGAAACCCTAGGTCATGCTGAGTCTTCTCTAGATAACCCTGTAATAGTCTGCCCTGAGGACATAGCTGCCCCACCTCTAGCCTGCCTTGAGGAGTTGGCCACCCAACCTCCACCTGAAGGGATTAGTCCTAGAGTGATTAATCCTGTTTCACCAGATGAAACTGCTAATGAAGGTGCTGAAGCAAATGGCTTAGAAGATATTTCTAATTCTTTTCATGACCCACCACCACCACCCCTCATTTCTTCCAGACCTATATCTAGACTAAAGTCCCAACAGGCCCCTAAAGGCAGGTACAAAGTGTCACACATGTGGAGAAACATTATACTCCAAAAGAACTATAGGAGTGCTCCAAATTATATAGACAGAAATCAGGGGAATATGTGTGGCAGTGGATTTTAAGGGTGTGGCAGGAATATAAAGCTGGATCAAGCTGAATTTATTGATATTGGCCCACTAAGCCCATTGCATTCAATGTTATAGCTCAAGGGGTTAGAAAGGGTTTAGCAGTTTGTTTGGATGGTTGATTGAAACATGGATCAAAACGTAGCTGACATTACCTTAGGTTGAAATGCCAGAACTGCCCTGGTATAATATAGATGAGGGGAATCCAGAGGCTTAGAGAGATTGGACTGTTAGAGTGGATTTATCATGCAAAGCCTGCTCTTACCCCAGTAATGTCCAGAGGATGCACCTATTACCAGAACAGTGAGAAATAAATTTGTGAGACTAGCGCCATCATCCCTGAACAGGTCTGTAGTTGCACTTCCCTGCAGGTCAGATATTACTGTAGCATCTGTTGTCACTGAGCTGGAATCCTTAAACACAATGGGGATGATGGGATCCCAAGTTGGTAGAAGCCAGGTGGAAGCACTTAATCACCAAAGACAGGGTAGACATGGCTATTATAATAGACAACAAACTCAAAGCAGGAGTCAAAATTATATGACTCACTGAGGTTTGTGGCATTGGCTAGTAAATCATGAGGTATCTAGAAATACAAAAGAAGGGCCATCTACTAAATTCTTGTTCGAGCTATATAAACAGAAGAGTTCTAGGTCAAGAGTACAAAAGTCTAACCTGAATTACAAAAACCCAGAGTCACTGCCCCTTAATCAATTTTCAGATTTGAGACAGTTTACAGACCCAGAGCCCCTTGAATAAAGGGGGGGCCAGGTCCCTTTCGGGGAGAACCCTGTTACATGGTGTGGTAGTTAGATTCAGTTGTCAACTTGGCCACGTGAAGGCATCAAGTTTTGTTGCTGCAGAAATGAGCCAATGGTATGTGAACCTCATCTGTTGCTGATTACATCTGCAGTCGGCTAGGAGGCATGCCTGCTGCAGTAAATGATGTTTGACTTAATTGGCTGGTGCTTAAATGAGAGAGCATAATGTAGCACAGCCCAAGCAGCTTGGCATACCTCATGTCAGCACTCACAGCTCAGCCCAGGCCTTCTGAGATGCAGAAAGGAATCACCCCTGGGAAAGTTGTTGGAACCCAGAGGCCTGGAGAGAAGGCCAGCAGAGATTACCCTGAGCCTTCCCACGTAAGAAAGAACCTCAGATGGAAGTTAGCTGCCGTTCCTCTGAAGAACTAATGATAAATCCCCTTTTATTAAAAGTCAATCTGTCTCTGGTGTGTTGCATTCTGGCAGCTAGCGAACTGGAATACACAGCCACAAATTTATAATGTTAATCATCCTCCAAGCCTTCCTCGAGGAGACCAATGGCCTTTTACGAAGGTAACTGTGCACTGGGGAAAAGGAAATAATCAGATATTTTGGGGATTATTAGACACTGGTTCAGAAGTGACAGTAATTCCAGGGGACAACATCACTCTGGTCCACCAGCCAGGGTGGGGGCTTATGGAGGCAAGGTGCTCAATGGAGTTTTAGCTCTGGTCCATCTCACAGTGGGTCCAGTGGGCCCCCAGACCAATTCTGCAGTATTTCCCCAGTTCCAGAATGTATAATTGGAATAGACATACTGAGCAACTGCCAGAATCCCCACATTGGCTCTCTAAGTCGTGCAGTGAGGGCTATTAAGGTGGGAAAGGCCAAGTGGAAGCCACTAGAATTGCCCCTACCAAACAAAATAGTAAATCAGAAGCGATACCAGATTCCTGGAGGGATTGCAAAGATTACTGCCACTCTTAAGGACTTTAAGGATGCAGGGGTGGTCATTTCCACCACATCCCCATTCAACTCTCCTATTTGGCCTGTGCAGAAAATAGATGTGTCTTAGAGGATGACAGTGGATTATTGCAAGCTCAACGAGGTAGAAACTCCAATTGCAGCTGCTGTTCCAGGTGTGGTATTATTGCTTGCGCAAATCAATACATCCCCTGGTACCTGATATGCAGCTATTGATCTGGCAAATGCTTTTTTCTCAGTAGCTGTTAGTAAGGACCACCAGAAACAGTTTTCTTTCAGCTTTCAAGGTCAGCAATATACTTTCACTGTCCTACCTCAGCAGTATATCAACTCTCCAGCCCTATGTCATAATCTTGTCTGCAAGGACCTTGATCGCTTCTCCTCCCCACAAGACATCACACTGGTCCATTATATTGATGATATCATGTTGATTGGACCTAGTGAGCAAGAAGTAGCAACTACTCTAGACTTACTGGTAAGACATTTGCATGTTAGAGGATGGGAGATAAATCCAAAAAAAATACAGGGGTCTTCCACCTCAGTGAAATTTCTAGGTTTCAAGTGGTGTGGGGCATGTTGAAGCATCCCTTCTAAGGTAAAGGAAAAGTTGCTGCATCGGGCCCCTCCTACGACCAAAAAAGAGACACAATGCCTAGGATTTTGGCAACAACATATTCCTCATTTAGGTGTGCTACTCTGGCCCATTTATCAAGTAACCAGAAAAGCTGCTAATTTTGAGTGGGGACCTGAACAAGAGGAAGCTCTGCAATAGGTCCAGGCTGCTGTACAAGCTTCTCTGCCACTTGGGCCATATGATCCCGCAGAGCCAATGGTGCTGGAAGTGTCAGTGGCAAATAGAGATGCTGTTTGCAACCTTTAGTAGGCCCCTATAGGAGAATCTCAATGCAGACCCTTAGGATTTTGGAGCAAAGCCTTAGCATCTACTGCAGATAACTACTCTCCTTTTGAGAAACAGCTTTGGGATTGCTACTAGGCCTTAGTAGAGACTGAATGCTTAACCATGGGCCACCAAGTTACCATGAGACCTGAGTTGCCTATCATGAGCTGGGTATTGTCTGACCCACCAAGCCATAAAGTTGGGTGTGCACAGCAGCACTCTATTGTAAAATGAAAATGGTATATTTGAGATAGGGCCATAGCAGGTCCTGAAGGCACAAGTAAGTCACATGAAGAAGTGGCCCAAATGCTCATGGTCTCCACTCCTGCCACATTACCTTCTCTTTCCCAGACCAGAGCTATAGCCTCTTGGGGAGTTCCTTACAGTGAATTGACTGTGGAAGAGAAAACTCAGGCCTGGTTTGCAGATGATTCAGCACAATATGCAGGTACCACCCGAATGTGGACAACTGCAGCACTACAACCCCTCTCAGGGGTTTCCTTAAAGGACAGTGGTGAGGGGAAATCCTCCCAGTAGGCAGAACTTCAAGCAGTGCACCTGGTTTTTCACTTTGCTTGGAAGGAGAACTGGCCAGAGGTGCATTTGTATACTGACTCATGGGCTGTTGCTAATGGTTTGGTTGGATGGTCAGGGACTTGGAAAGACCATAATTGGAAAATTGGTGACAAAGAGGTCTGGGGAAGAAGTATGTGGGTAGATATTTCTGAGTGGGCTAAAAACATGAACACATTTGTGTCCCATGTGAATGCACACCAGAGGATGACTTCAGCAGAGGAAGGTTTTAATAACCAAGTAGATAAGATGACCTGTTCTGTGGATACCAGTCAGCCTCTTTCCCCAGCAACTCCTATTATTGCCCAATGGGCTCATGAAGAAAGTAGTCATGGTGGTAGGAATGGAGGCTATGCATGGGCTCAGCAACATGGACTTCCACTCACCAAGACTGACTTGGGTACAACCACTGCTGAGTGCCCAGTCTGCCAGCAGCAGAGACCCACACTCAGCCCCTGATATGACACCATTCCCCAAAGTGACCAGCCAGCTACATGGTGGCAGGTTGATTACATTTGGACCAATCCCATCATGGAAGGGGCAGCAATTTGTTCTAACTGAAATAGACACATACTCTGGATATGGGTTTGCTTTCTCTGCACACAATGCTTCTGCCAAAACTACCATCTGTGGGATTACAGAATGCTTTGTCTGTCATCATGGTATTCCACATAGCATTGCTTCTGATCAAGGAACAAACTTCACAGCAAATGAAGTGCGGGAATGGGCACATGCTCATGGAATTCTCTGGTCTTACCATGTTCCCATCATCCAGAAGCAGCTCGATTGATAGAATGGTGGAATGACCGTTTGAAAACTCAATTACCGTGCCAACTAGGTGGCAATACCTGGAAGGGCTGGAGTAATGTTCTCCAGGAAGCTGTATATGCTCTGAATCAGTGTCCCCTGATTGATGCTGTTTCTCCCATAGCCAGAATCCATGGAACCAAGGGGTGGAAATGGGAGTGGTACCCCTCACTATTACCCTTAGTGATCCACTAGGAAAATTTTTGCTTCCTATCTCTGTGGCCCTGAGCCCTGCTGGTCTACAGGTTTTAGTTCCAAAAGGGGGAGTGCTTCCACCAGGAGAAACAACAATTATTCCATTGAACTGGAATCTAAGACTGCCACCTAGTCACTTTGGGTTACTCATGCCCCTGGATCAACAAGCCAAGAAGGGGATTACATTATTGTCTGGGGTGACTGACCCTGACTATCAGGGGGATATAGGACTGCAACTACACGCTGGGGGTGAAGAAGAGTTTTCTTGGAATATAGGAGATCCCCTAGGATGTCTTTTAGCACTACCATGCCCTGTGATTTAAATCAATGGAAAACTGCAACAACCCAATCCAGGAAGGACTACCAATGGCTCTGAAACTTCAGGAATGAAGGTTTGGGTCACTCCATCAGGCAAAGAACCATGGCCAGCTGAAGTGCTTGCTGAGGGTAAAGGGAACATGGACTGGGTAGTGGAAGAAGGTAGCGATAAATATGAATTATAACCACATGATTGAGTTATGGATATGAGGACTGTAATGCTGTTTTGTTCCTGTTATACTATTTAAGTTGTAAGATATCAAGTTTAAGAATGAATATTACCCAAGGACTTGCACCCTATTCTGGAGAGATTTAAGGTGTTTCCAGTTATATGCAGGACAATTCAGTATTGTTAGGTGAAAGAAAAAATGTGTGCTTTATTGTTTTTTATTTAGAAATTAAGTATGATTTAAGGTGATATGTATAGCTGCCAAGTTGACAAGGGGTGGACTGTCATGGTCAGGTTCATGTGTCAGCTTGGCCAAGGGGTGGTGCCTGTTTGTCTGGTTGGGCAAGTGCTCGCCTGGCTGTTGCAATGAGGACATTTCATAGAAGTAAATCATGATCACATCAGCTGTATCCAAAGCTGATTCCATTTGTAATCAGCCAAGGGGAGTGTCTTCTGCAATGAGTGATGCTTAATCTAATCACTGGAAGCCTTTTAAGGAGTATTCAGAAGAGATAGGCTCTCTTCCTGCTTTGGCTGGTGAGCTTCTCCTGTAAAGTTCATCCAGATCCTCCATTGGAATTGTTGGCTTCACAGCCTGCCATGTGGATTTTGGACTCTGCATTCACACTGTCACTTGAGACACTTTTATAAATTTTATATTTGTGAGTATTCCCTGTTGATTCTATTTCTCTAGAGAACCCTAACTAATACAAGACCTGTTTTGTGTCCCACCATATGGTCTATCCTGAAGAATGATCCATAAGAACATGAGAAGAATGTATATCCTTCTGTTTTTGGATGAAATGTTCTATAAATGTCTGTTAGGTCTATATTTAGAAAATCCTGAAAAAAAATGACAACAAAGCTTCATGAACCAATAAGCAAGCTCAGGAAAGTGGCAGGATACAAAATCAATGGTTTTCTATACACTAGTAATGAGCTATCCAAGTAGGTAATCAAGAAAAAAAACAAACTCTAATAACAACTAAAAGAATCAAATATCTAGGAATAATCTTATCCAAGGATGTAAAGGACATGGCACACAGAAATCTACAAAGCATTTCTAAAGACATCAAAGAAGACCTTAATAAATGGAAAGACATTCCATGTTCATGGACTGGAAGTTAAATGTCTTTAGAATGTCCATTAAAAACAAACTGAGGCATAGATTCAATGCAACACCAATAAAATTCCAAAAGCCTACTTTGCAGACAAAGAAAAGCTAATTATCAATTTTATTTGGAAGGATAAGGGACCTCAAATAGCCACAAACATCTTGAAAAAGAACAATGAAGAAGAGGTCTCACATTTCCTGACTTTAAAGTATATTATAAAGCCACAATGTTCAAGACAGCATAACTGGTGTAAAGGTAGCTATATTGATCAAAGGAATTGAATTGAGAATTCAGAAATAGGCCCTAAGATCTGTAGTCAGTTGATATTTGACATGGCTTCTAAGTCCACTCAACTGGGAAAGAATACACTTTTCAATAAATGATGTTGGGAGAATGGGAAATCCATAACCAAAAGAATGAAAGAGGACCCCTATCTCACACCATTTTTGAAAAATAACTCAAAATGGATCAAAGACCTAAATATAAGAGGCAGTACAATAAACTCCTAGAAGAAAATGTAGTGAAACACGTTCAATATCCAGTGATAGGCAGTAGTTTCTAAGATCTTACACCAAAGCACAAGTACTGAAAGAAAAAAACAGATAAATGAGGACTCCTCAAAATCTAATACTTCAGTGCTTCAAAGGACTGTCAAAAGGGTGAAAAGGCAGCTAATGCAATGGGAGAAAATATTCGGACACCACATTTCTAATAAAGCTTTGATATGCAGAATATATAAATAAATCCTAGAACTCAACAATAGAAATACAAACAACCCAATTAAAAAATGGGCAAAAGACATTTTTCCAATGAGGAAATGCAGATGGCTAAAAAGCACATGAAAAGATCTTCAGTTTCACTAGGTATTATGGAAATGCAAATCAAAACCACAATGAAATATCATCTCAAACCTACTAGAAAGGCCCCTATCATATGAACAGACAACTGCAAGTGCTGAAGGGAATGTGGGGAAATTGGAACACTTGTTCACTGCTGGTGGGAATGTCAAATTGTACGGCTGCTGAGAAGGGCAGTTTGGCACCTCCTCAGGAAGCTAAGTATAGATTTACCTTATGACCCAGCAATCAGACTACTTGGGATATACCGAAAGATCTGACAGCAGGGATGCAAACAGACATTTGTACACCAATGATCATAGTGACATTGTTCACAATTGCCAAATGATGGAAACAAAACAAATGTTCATCAACCAATGAATGAATAACAAAATATGGTCTATGCACAGTGGAATATTATTGAGTAGTAAGAAGGAATGAAGTCCTGAAGCACGTGACAACATGGATGAACCATGTGGACATTATGTTAAGTGAAATAAGTCAGACACACAAGAAGAATGTTATTTGATCTCACTGATATGAACTAATTATAATATGTAAATTTGTAGACATAAAATATAGAATAAAGGTTACTAGGATATGAAATGAGGCTAGAGAAGGTGAGCCATTGCTTAATATGTGCCTAATATTGAACCAGGTTGAACTTAAATGTTTGGAAGTGGATCGAGGTGGTATTAGCAAGTTAGTGTGAGAATAATTAACAGTACTGAATAGTGTGTAAATGTGGTGGAAAGGGAAGTTTAGAGTCATGTATGTTACCAGAAGGAACGTTGGAGGCTAAAACATAGGAATGTAAAACACAGTGAATTTTGTGGTGAACAATGTCTGTGTTTAACTATACAAATATTAAAAAGTTCATTCATGAACTAGAACAAATGTACAACACTATTAGAAGGAGTTAATAATAGAGAGGTATATGGGGGGAAATATACCTATTGCAAGCTATGGACTATAGTGAACAGTAATATTTTAATATTCTTTCATCAACAGTAACAAATACACCACACCAATACTATGGGTCAATAATAGGGAGGGATAAGGAGTACAGGAGGATTTGGGTTTTTAATTTTTATTTCTTTTCTGGAGAAATGAAAATGTTCAAAAATCAATTGTGGTGATCAATGAGCAACTTTGAGATGACACTGTGAACCATCGATTGTATAATTTGGATGGTCTGCATGTTGTGTGAATATATCTCAATAAAATTGCATTCGAAAAAAAAAGGAAACAAAAAAAATTCAGTGATTGTTAGTATGTTTAATGAATTCTGTGACCATCAACACAAGTTAATTCCAGGACATTTTCATGATCCCAAAAAGAAACCCTATACACTAATAGTCAACTCTCCATTTTCTCTTCCCTCAAGCCCCTGACAAACACTAAGCTTTGTTCTATCTCTTTAGATATGCATATTCTAAACTTTTCATATAAAGTGAATCACAACATGTGGCCTTTCATGTCTGGTTTCTTTCATTTATAATGTTTTCAATATTTGTCCATGTTGTAGCATGTATTTGTACTTCATTACTTTTTACGGATGAATAATATTATGTATTGGTTTGCTAAAGCTGCTGGAATGGCTATATACTAGAAATGGAAAGGCTTTTAAAAAAGCAATGTATTGAGTCACATGTTTATAGTTGTAAGGCCATAGAAATATCCAAACTAAGGCATTCAGAGAAAGATACCTTGACTCAGGAAAAGCTGATGGGTCCAGAACAACTCTGTCAGCTGGGAAGGCATGTGGCTGGCATCTTCTGGGCTCTCTGACTTCTAGTTTCAAACAGCTTCCCCTGGGCTTTTACTTTCTGCATCTCCAAATGTCTGGGTCTCTTGTTGGCTCTGAAGCAACTGTTTTCCAAGCATCTGCATCTGAGGTTACTCCAAAATGTTTCCCCTTTTGATGGACTGTAGTAAACTAATCAAGACCCACCTTAAATGGGTGGAGTCACTTCTCCATCTAATCTAAAAGTCACACTCACAACTGGGTGTGTCACTTCTCTGTGGAAGCAATCTAACCAAAAGTCACACCCGCAATTGAGTGGGTCAATCTCCATGGAAGCAATCTAATCAAAGGTTTCCACCCTAAACAATAGGTCTGGCTCCACAAGATTGGATCAGGATTAAAACATGGCTTTTCTGGGGTACATAATAGTTTCAAGCCAGCACTTATTACATATATGGCTTTACCACAGTTTGTTTAATCATTCTTCAGATGATGTATGTTTCAGTTGTCTCCACTTTAAACTATTATGAATAATGCTGCTATGAGCATTTGTGTACAAGTGTTTATGTGGACAGCATTTTCAATTCTATTGGGCATATGCCTAGGAGTGGAACTGCTATGTCATATGGTAACTCTATGTTTAGCTCTTTTAGGAATTGCCCAACTGTTCTTCAAGGTGCTGAACTGCTTAACATTCCCACCAGAAGTGTATAAAGATTCCAATTTCTCCTAATCCTTGTCAACACTTATTATTGTCCAGCATTTTGATTATACCCATCTTAGTGAATATGAAGTAGTATCTCACTGGGGTTTTTGTTTGCATTTCCCTGCTATCTAATGAAGTAGAACATCTTTTCATGTGCTCATTAGCCATTTGTATGTCTTTCGTTGAGAAATGTCTATTCACATCCTGTGCCCATTTTTCAATTGGTCTTTCTATTGATGCACTGTAAGAGTTTTATATATTTTCTGTATAGTTCTGATTACAGATAAATGATTTGTAAATACTTTTTGGGTTCTATGGTTTTTTTTCACTTTCTTAATGGTGTCCTCTGAAGCATAAAATTCTTAATATTGATTAAGTATAACTTGTCTATTTTTCTTTTGTTTCTTGTACTTCTCATGTCATATCTAAGAATCCACTGACAAATGCAAAGTCATGAAGCCTTTTTTTTTAAATTGATAGACCAAACAACATACAAGCATGAACATTCTTAACATATGAACATTCCATACTTGGTGTGCAATCAATGGCCTACAATATGATCACATAGTTGTATATTCATCACCATGATCACTTCTTAGAACAGTTGTATCTCTCCAGAAAAAGAAAAAAAAAGAGAAAAGAAGAAACTCATACATACGATACCCCTTACTCCTCCCTCTCATTGACCACTAGTATTTCTCTCCCACAATTTATTTTAACATTTGTTCCCCCATTATTCATTTATTTTTAATCCATAGTTTTTTACTCATTTTTCCATATTGTAGATGAAAGGAGCATCAGAACAGGGTTTTCACCATCACACAGTCACTTTGCAAAAGCTATATCATTATACAATCATCTTAAAGAAACATGGCTACTGGAACACAACTCTACAGTTCCAGATACTTCCCTCTAGCCTCTCTAATTCACCTTAACCTGAAAAGGAGATACCTATACAATGCATACGAATAACCTCCAGGATAAACTCTCAACTCTGTTTGAAATCTCTCAGCCACTGACACTTCATTTTGTCTCATTTCTCTCTTCTCCCTTTTGGTCAGGAAGGTTTTCTCAATCCCTTGGTGCTGAGTACCAGCTCATTTTAGGATTTCTGACCCACATTGCCGGTGAGGTTTACACCCCTGGGAGTCATGGCTCTAGTAGAGACCGGGAGGGCAGTGAGTTTGCTTGCCATGTTGGCTGAGAGTTAGGCCACATCTGAGCAACAAAAGAGGTTCTCTGGGGGTGACCCTTAGGCCTAATTTTAAGTAAGCTTAGCCTATCCTTTGTGGGGGTAAGTTTCATATGAACAACCCCCAAGATTAAGGGCTCAGCCAATTGATTTTGTTGTCCTCACTGCTTGCGAGAATATCAGTCCTTCTCCAAATGGGGAAGTTGAATTTTCCCCCTTTCTCACCATTCCCCCAAGCGGACTATGCAAATACTTTTCTATTCACTGTCCAAATCACTCTGGGATTTATCGGGGCATCACTTTGGACAAACCTACAAAATCTTATGCTCTATTCAAGGTTCCATGTACTTATGGTGTTCAATAAACTGTTCATATAAGTTATATTAGGAAATGCACTAGTCAAAATAAAATTTTGTACCAAATAAAAAATTTTTTTGCTTTATCTCACATAAGTTAAAGTTTATAATATGAAGTGCCATCTATTTTCAACATCCTGCATTATTGACATTCCTTTGTTCTTCCTCATGCAAAAACATTTTTTAATTTATATATTTAGTCAGTGTCATTGTACACTCTAGGCATTCCTAGATTATGCCACATCAGTCTTTATCCTCTATCTTTCCTCATGAAGCCTTTTTCTCTATGCTTCCATATATGAATTTTATAGTTTCAGCATTTACATTTAGATCTACATTCTATCTTGGATTATTTTCTCAAACTTTGTTCCTTATATCCAGATTGTTTGGCTCTTTTGATCCCTTGTATTTCCTTATGAATTTTAAATTCAGCTTGTCAATTTCCACAAAAAATCTGGCTGGAATTTTGACAGGGATTTTGTTGAATATTTAGATCAATTTGGGGAGTACCTCAATCTTTATAATTGTTTCCAATGCATGAACATGGGATAAAACTTTCATAACTTAAGATGTTATTAAATTTCCTTCAAAAATATTTTGTAGTTTTCTGTGTACAAGTTTTGCACTGCTTCTGTTAAATTTGTTCCTAAATATTTTTCTTTTTTTCTTATTTTTAATGTAATTTTAAATATGATTATTTTCTTAACTTTGTTTTCAGATTCTTCATTATACATGATAGAAATAAATTGATTGTTGTATATTGGTCGTATATTGTTGATAATATACAACAATGTTGTATATTGTTGTAAAACTTCATTCAACTTATTTATTGTTTCTAGTTCTAGCAGAGTTTTGTGGATTCCTTAGGATCCTTCATCCACAGATCATTTCATCTGGAAATAAAGATAGTTTAACTTTTCCCTTCCAATCTGGATGCCATTTATTTATTTCTTGTGCTTATTTACTTTAACTGGAAATTCCAATACAGTGTTAAATAGCAGCTGTGAAAGCAGGCATTTTTGTCTTATTCCTGACTTTAAGGGGAGGTTTCACTCTTTCACTGTAAAGTATAATGTTTACTGTGGATTTTTCATGTAGGTACTTCATCATATTGAGGAATGCACCTTCTATTCCTATTTCTCAGAGTGTTTCTTTTTTTTTATCATGAAAGGGTGTTGGATTTTGTCAAATGCCTTTTCTGCATCAATTGAGATGATCATGTGTTTTTTTTCTCTTCAGTTTCTTACTGTAGTATATTACATTAATTGATTTTCTCATGTTGAACCCACCTTGCATTCATGGGACAAATCCCACATGGATATGGTGTACAATCTTTTAAATATGCTGTTGGGTTTTATTAGCTATTATTTTGTTGAAGATTTTTAAATCTATATTCATAAGAGAAATTAATTTTCTTGTCTTGTGTTATTTTTATCTGGCTTTGGCAAGAGAGTAATGCTCATCTCATAGAATGAGTTAAGAAGAGTTCCTTCCTCTTCCATGTTTTGGAAGGATTTGAGTAGTGGTGATAATTCTTCTTTCTGAAAACATCCTGTCTTACTCCTGTTCTTGGTGAGAAAGATTTTTCACAGATACTTGTTTTAGTTTTCTAAAAGCTCCAGAATGCAATATAACATAAATGGAATGGTTTTTAAAAAGGGGAATTTATTAAGATGCAAGTTTACAGTTCTAAGGCTGTGAAAAAGTCCAAATTAAGGCAAGTCTGTAAAAATGTTAAAATTAATGCATCCAAGGAAAGATGCCTTTGCTCAAGAAGGCCGATGATGTTCAGGGTTTCTTGCTCACCTGGAAAGACACGTGGCAATGTCTGCTAGCTTTCTCTCCTGGGTTCTTCAATGGCTTCTCCAAGGGTATTTGCTTTATGCATCTTCAAAGGTCTCTGGCTGGTTCTGCTGTTTCTGGGAATTTCATTTTCCAAAATGTCTCCCACTTAAAGGGTTCCTAAGCAACCCCACTTTACATATCTCCATGAAAACCATCTAATCAAAAGTTACCACCCACAATTGGGTGTGTCACATCTCCATGGAAACAATCAGAAAAATCCCACCCAGCAATATTGAATGAAGATTAAAGGACATGGCTTTCTAGGGTACATAATAGCTTCAAACTGGCACAGTGCTGTATTAGCTTCCTATTGTTGTAATAAATTGCCACCAACTTTGTTTTTAAAACAAAACAAACTTATTCTTTTACATTTCTGAAGGTCAGAGATCCAAAATCAGCTTCACCTGGCTAAACTCAAGATGTTGGCAGACCTGTGTTTCTTTTGGAGCCTCTAGGGGAAAATCCACTTCCTTGCATTTTCTTGCTTGTAGAGACTGACTGCCTGCATTCATTGCTCATGGCCCCTTCCTCTTTCTTCAAAGCCAGAGGTGGAGGAAACTTTACTCTTCACTTTTGCTTCCAAACTTACATATACTCCCTTACTTTGATTCCCTGCCTCTTTCTTATAAGGATCCTTTTGATGACATTGGGCCCGTCCAAATAATCCAGGATAAACTCCCCAACCAATACCTTTAATTTAATCACATTTCAAAGTCCTGTTTATCATATAAGGTAAAGGTTCACTGGTTACAGACATAGGATATGGACAGTTTTAAGGTGCCATTACTTAGCCTACCAAAGGCACCCTTTATCAAGGTGAGGAAATTTCATTCTCTTCCTAGTTTGTTCAGTGTTTTTATCATGAAAAAGTGCTGAATTTTGTCAATTCTTTCTAGACATCAATTGAGATGATCAAATAATTTCTTAGAATTTATTCTATTAATTGACTTTCATATACTGAAATGTCTGAGCATTCCTGGGATAAATCCCAATTTGTCATGATTTATAATCCTTTATATATGTTGCTAGATTCAATTTGATAGTATTTTGTTTAAGATTTTTTGCATATATATGCATAAGAGATATTGGTCTATATTATTCATTTCTTGTGGTATATTTGTATGACTTTGTATCAGTATAGTTCTTTTTCTCATAGGATGAATTGAGAATTGTTCCATCCTATTGTAATTTTTGGAAGAGTTTGTAAAGGATTGGTGTTTGTATTCTTTAAATTTTTGGTAGAATTGACAATGCAGCTAACTGGGCCTGGAATTTTCTTTGTGAGCTTTACTTTGATAAATAATTCTATCTCTTTCCTTGTTAGAATTATTTTCATATGTTCTATTTCTTCTCGAGAGAGTAGTTGGTAGTCTGGGTTAATCTAGGAAATTGTCCAATTCATCAAGTTTATCTAATTTGTTGGTATACATTTGTTCATTGTATTCCTTTCTAATCTTTTTAGTGTGGTAAGGTTGGTAGCAATGTCACCTCTTTCATTCCAGACTTTGTTAATTTGAGTCTTTTCTACTTCATTTCTTGCTATGTATTCTCAGTTTTCTTGATCTTCCCAACAACCAACCTTGCTTTTATTCATCCCCTATTTTGTTATTCTAGTCATTGTTTCATATATTTCCACTCTAATTCTTATTATTGGTTATTTACTTTGCTCTTTGTGTTCTAGTTCATAAGGTGGAAAGTTAGGTTTTGATTTTAAATCTTCCTTTTTATTATACTTATTTCCAGCTATAAATTTCCCTCTATGCACTGCTTTAGGTACATTCCACAAATATCAAATGTGTTATGTTTTCATTTGCATTAATCTCAACATTGGTAAAGAGAGTGATTTTAAGTGTGAAAGGTTTGGACTGAAGCAGTGTAGGAAGAGGAGTCACATGATCTGATTTATGTTTTAAAGATATTCAACTGTCACTTTTTATGCTTTCTTCTGTAGAGGAAAGTCCAGTTTATCTGCCAAGGGTTCCTCTTGGGAAGGAATACCATCTCATATTTTGCATTAAGAAATTGGAAAACCTTCCTATTGGTCCTGGTGTAATGCCTCCCATGTCCAGGATAGATCCTGTACCCACTGAAACTGTAGAGCTCCACCTTCGGGCTGCCAATGATAGGTGACTGGTAAGATGGCAAAGAGAAGAACTGATTGCAAGCACTTTAAAAAAGCATTATAGTAAAACAATTAATTAATAAGGAAATTTGGTCATTGCTGTGGTATATAATTTCTTTAAAATAATTAAAAGCATGACTAGCAGGACTATATTGTTGTTTAATATTATGCAGGTCAGTGACTAACAGATAAGAAAATCTTTTTAAAATTTCTATAATATTTTCTAAACATTTCTTAGGCAACATGTAATATACAAAATTAACTTAACCTTTTTTTTTTAGCACTTCTCTTTTACTAGGTAAAAGAACAAATCATTTGCAACTGTTAGGAATTAAAAGATATCTTTTACGGTTTGACTTCGAGAAAGAAAAATGTTAACAGTTGTCAGGTTTGAAAGAATTTTTTGTTCCTTATTTAACGAAAGTTAAGGAAAAGATTCAGCTCTCTTAAAAATGAGAAAAATTGATTTTCTTAAACAACTAAGGGCATGATAAAGTTCACATAAAGTACAAAATGCTATTCTGATAAAACACAGACTTTCTGTATTTTTACACTGATTAGTCACAAAAAACTTTTTATAACCTTTTATTAAAAACACACTAGTAATCTAAGAAAACTTTGTTTCTTTAATTGAAAGAAAACCAAATTTTATTTTGTATCAATATATTATTTGAAACTAGGGCTTTAAAATGCTATAGAGGGTTCGGGGCCAAGATGGCAGCTTAGTAAGGTACGCGCGTCTTAGTTTCTCCTCCAGAGCAACTACTAGGTGACCAGAAACAGTGCAGAACACCTCCAGGGGCCACGGCAGGGACCAGACACACAGTGTACCCCAGTCTGGACTAGCTGGACCGGCTGCGAGACTCCGCTGCAGTGAGCTCCCCGAGTGATGCGCACTTCCCTGGGCCGCAGTGGCTGGTGACCGGCGCCCCTCCCTCCCTCCTTCCCAGACTGGCTGAGAGTCTTGGAGAGGCAAGTTTCCCAAGCTGCGGTGGCCGGCAGCCGGCACCCCTCTCTTGCAGGCGGCTTCCCAGACCGGCTATGAGTTTCGGATCAGCGAGTTTCCCAAGCCGTGGCAGCCAGTGACCGGCGCCCCTCCCCCACAGGTGGCTTCCCGGTCCGGCAGCGAGGCTCGGGTCAGTGAGTTCCCCAAGCCGTGGCGGCCGGCGACCGGTGCCCCTCCCAAACAGGGAGCTTCCCGGTCCGGCAGCGAGTCTTGGATCAGTGAGTTTCCCAAGCCGCGGTGGCCGGTGACTGGCGCCCCTCCCCCACAGGTGGCTGCCCGGAGAGAGAGGAGGGAATTTCTGACAGTGGCAGGGACTGGGTCCAACCAAACACCAATACTGGCATTAATAAAGGAGCCACAACATCTTTTGCTGGTGGGACCTGCAGACAGACAAGCGCCACATACTGGGCAGGATAAAAAAAACAGAGTGCAGAGACTTCACAGGAAAATCTTTCAACCTGCTGGGTCTCACGCTCAGGGAAATCTGATTAAATGTCCAGACGCCAGCAAAAAACAACAAATCACATCAGGAAAATTGAAGATATGGCTCAGTCAAAGGAACAAACCAATAGTTCAAATGAGATACAGGAGCTGAGACAACTAATTCTGAATATATGAACAGAAATGGAAAACCACTTCAAAAACCAAATCAATAAATTGAGGGAGGACATGAAGAAGGCAAGGGATGAACAAAAAGAAGAAACGGAAAGTCTGAAAAAACAAATCACAGAACTTATGGGAATGAAAGACACAGTAGAAGAGATGAAAAAAACAATGGAAACCTACAATGGTAGATTTCAAGAGACAGAGGTTAGAATTAGTGAACTGGAGGATGGAACATCTGAATTCCAAAAAGAAACAGAAACTATAGGGAAAAGAATGGAAAAACTTGAGCAGGGGATCAGGGAACTGAATGACAATATGAAGCGCACAAATATACGTGTTATGGGTGTCCCAGAAGGAGAAGAGAAGGGAAAAGGAGGAGAAAAACTAATGGAAGAAATTATCACTGAAAATTTCCCAACTCTTATGAAAGACCTAAATTTGCAGATCCAAGAAGTGCAGCGCACCCCAAAGAGAATAGACCCAAATAGGCGTTCTCCAAGACACTTACTAGTTAGAATGTCAGAGGTCAAAGAGAAAGAGAGGATCTTGAAAGCAGCAAGAGAAAAACAATCTGTCACATACAAGGGAAACCCAATAAGACTATGTGTAGATTTCTCAGCAGAAACCATGGAAGCTAGAAGACAGTGGGATGATATATTTAAATTACTAAAAGAGAAAAACTGCCAACCAAGACTCCTATATCCAGCAAAATTGTCCTTCGAAAATGAAGGAGAAATTAAAACATTTATAGACAAAAAGTCACTGAGAGAATTTGTGACCAAGAGACCAGCTCTGCAAGAAATACTAAAGGGAGCACTAGAGTCAGATACGAAAAGACAGAAGAGAGAGGTATGGAGTAAAGTGTAGAAAGAAGGAAAATCAGATATGATATATATAATACAAAAGCCAAAATGGTAGAGGAAAATATTATCCAAAACAGTAATAATACTAAAAGTTAATGGACTGAATTTCCCAATCAAAAGACATAGAATGGCAGAATGGATTACGACCCAGCAATACCACTGCTAGGTATCTACTCAAGGGACTTAAGGGCAAAGACACAGACGGACATTTGCACACCAGTGTTTATAGCAGCATTATCTACAATTGCAAAGAGATGGAAACAGCCAAAGTGTTCATCAACAGACGAGTGGCTAAACAAACTGTGGCATATACCTACGATGGAATATTATGCAGCTTTAAGACAGACTAAACTTATGAAGCATGTAATAACATGGATGGACCTAGAGAACATTATGCTGAGTGAGTCTAGCCCAAAACTAAAGGACAAATACTGTAAGGTCCCACTGATGTGAACCGACATTCGAGAATCAGCTTGGAATATATCATTGGTAACAGAGACCAGCAGGAGTTAGAAACAGGGTAAGATAATGGGTAATTGGAGCTGAAGGGATACAGACTGTGCAACAGGACTAGATACAAAAACTCAAAAATGGACAGCACAATAATACCTAAGTGTAATGTAACTAGGTTGGAACACTGAATGAAGCTGCACCTGAAATATGGTTTTTTGTTTGTTTGTGTGTTTGTATCTTTTGTTTTTGTTTTTTTTCTTTTTCCTTTATATATATATATATATATATATTAGTAGTAGTAGTATTTTAATTCTCTTCTCTATATTAACATTCTATATCTTTTTCTGCTGTTTTGCTAGTTCTTTTCCTAAATCGATGCAAATGTACTAAGAAATGATGATCATACACCTATGTGATGATACTAAGAATTACTGAGTGCATTTGTAGAATGGAATGATTTCTAAATGTTGTGTTAATTTCTTTTCTTTTTTTTGATTAATAAAAAAATTAAAGAAAAAAAAAAAAAAACCTATGGGACACAGCAAAGGCAGTGCTAAGAGGGAAATTTATTGCCCTAAATGCCTATATCAAAAAAGAAGAACTCAAAAATGGACAGCACAATAATACCTAATTGTAAAGTAATCATGTTAAAACACTGAATGAAGCTGCATCTGAGTTATAGGTTTTTGCTTTGTTTTGTTTTGTTTTTACTATTATTACTTTTATTTTTTTCTCTATATTAACATTCTATATCTTTTTCGGTTGTGTTGCTAGTTCTTCTAAACCGATGCAAATGTACTAAGAAACGATGATCATGCATCTATGTGATGATGTTAAGAATTACTGATTGCATATGTAGAATGGTATGATTTCTAAACGTTGGGCTAATTTCTTTTTTTCCATTAATTAAAAAACAAAAAAGAGAAGGGGTAATTGGAGCTGAAGGGATACAGACTGTGCAACAGGACTGGATATAAAAACACAGAAATGGACAGCACAATACTACCTAATTGTAATGCAATTATGTTAAAACATTGAATGAAGCTGCATGTGAGGTATAGGTTTTTTTTCTCTCTCTATTATCGTTTTAATTCTTATTCTGTTGTCTTTTTATTTCTTTTTCTAAATCGATGCAAATGTACTAAGAAGTGATGAATATGCAACTATGTGATGATATTAAGAATTATTGATTGTACATGTAGAATGGAATGATTTCTAAATGTTTTGTTAATTTTTTAATTAATAAAAGAAAAAAAAAAGAAAGAATACCCCCCAACCCTTTAACATACTGTAAAAAAAAAAAAAAAAAAAAAAGAAGAAGAAAGGGCAAAAATTCAGGAATTGACTGTCCACTTGGAAGAACTGGAGAAAGAACAGCAAACTAACCCCAAATCAAGCAAAAGGAAAGAAATAACAAAGATTAGAGCAGAAATAAATGAAATTGAGAACATGAAAACAATAGAGAAAATCAATAAGACCAGAAGTTGGTTCTATGAGAAAATCAATAAGATTGATGGGCCCTTAGCAAGATTCACAAAAAGAAGAAGAGAGAGGACGCAAATAAATAAGATCAAAAATGGAAGAGGAGACATAACCACTGACCTCACAGAAATAAAGGAGGTAATAACAGGATACTATGAACAACTTTATGCTAATAAATACAACAATGTAGATGAAATGGACAAGTTCCTAGAAAGGCATGAACAGCCAACTTTGAGTCAAGAAGAAATAGATGACCTCAACAAACCAATCACAAGTAAAGAAATTGAATCAGTCATACAAAAGTTTCCCAAAAAGAAAAGTCCAGGACCAGATGACTTGTGAATTCTACCAAACGTTTCAGAAAGAATTAGTACCAACCCTGCTCAAACTCTTCAAAAAAACTGAAGCGGAGGGAAAGCTACCTAATTCATTCCATGAAACCAACATCACCCTCATACCCAAACCAGGCAAAGATATTACAAAAAAAGAAAACTACAGACCAATCTCTCTAATGAATATAGATGCAAAAATCTTCAACAAAATTCTAGCAGATCGAATCCAGCGACATACTAAAAGAATTATACATCATGACCAAGTAGGATTCATCCCAGGTATGCAAGGATGGTTCAACATAAGAAAATCAATTAATGTAATACACCGTATCAATAAATCAAAGCAGAAAAATCATATGGTCATCTCAATTGATGCAGAGAAGGCATTTGACAAGATTCAACATCCTTTCCTGTTGAAAACACTTCAAAGGATAGGAATACAAGGGAACCTCCTTAAAATGATAGAGGGAATATATGAAAAACCCACAGCTAATATAATCCTCAATGGGGAAAAATTGAAAACTTTCCCCCTAAGATCAGGAACAAGACAAGGATGTCCACTATCACCACTGTTATTCAACATCGTGTTGGAGGTCCTAGCCAGAGAAATTAGACAAGAAAAAGAAATACATGGCATCAAAATTGGAAAGGAAGAAGTAAAACTATCACTGTTTGCAGATGATATGATATTATATGTCAAAAACCCTGAAAAATCCACAGCAAAACGACTAGAGCTAATAAATGAGTACAGCAAAGTAGCAGGTTACAAGATTAACATTAAAAAATCTGTAGTGTTTCTATACACTAGCAATGAACAAGCTGAGGGGGGAATCAAGAAACGAATTCATTTACAATTGCAACTAAAAGAATAAAATACTTAGGAATAAATTTAACTAAAGAGACATAAGACCTATACAAAGAAAACTACAAAAAACTGTTAAAAGAAATCACAGAAGACCTAAATAGATGGAAGGGCATACCGTGTTCATGGATTGGAAGACTAAATAGAGTTAAGATGTCAATTCTACCTAAATTGATTTACAGATTCAACATAATACCAATCAAAATCCCAACAACTTATTTTTCAGAAATAGAAAAACCAATAAGCAAATTTATCTAGAAGGGCAGGGTGCCCCAAATTGCTAGAAGTATCTTGAGGAAAAAAACCGAAGCTGGAGGTCTCACACTGCCGGACTTTAAGGCATATTATGAAGCCACAGTGCTCAAAACAGCATGGTACTGGCATAAAGATAGATATATCGACCAATGGAATTGAATAGAGTGCTCAGATATAGACCCTCTGATCTATGGACATTTGATCTTTGATAAGGCAGTCAAGCCAACTCACCTGGGACAGAACAGTCTCTTCAATAAATGGTGCCTAGAGAACTGGATATCCATATGCAAAAGAATGAAAGAGGACCCGTATCTCACACCCTATACAAAAGTTAACTCACAATGGATCAAAGATCTAAACATTAGGTCTAAGACCATAAATCAGTTAGAGGAAAATGTAGGGAGATATCTTATGAATCTTACAATTGGAGGCGGTTTTATGGACCTTACATCTAAAGCAAGAGCACTGAAGAAAGAAAGAAAGAAAGAAAGAAATGGGAGCTCCTCAAAATTAAACACTTCTGTGCATCAAAGAACTTCATCAAGAAAGTAGAAAGACAGCCTACACAATGGGAGACAATATTTGGAAACCACATATCAGATAAAGGTCTAGTATCCAGAATTTATAAAGAGATTGTTCAACTCAACAACAAAAAGACAGCCAATCCAATTACAAAATGGGAAAAAGACTTGAACAGACACTTCTCAGAAGAGGAAATACAAATGGTCAAAAGGCACATGAAGAGATGCTCAATGTCCCTGGCCATTAGAAAAATGCAAATCAAAACCACAATGAGATATCATCTCACACCCACCAGAATGGCCTTTATCACCAAAACAGAAAATGACAAGTGCTGGAGACGATGTGGAGAAAGAGGCACACTTATTCATTGTTGGTGGGAATGTCAAATGGTGCAACCGCTGTGGAAGGCAGTTTTGCGGTTCCTCAAAAAGCTGAATGTAGAATTGCCATACGACCCAGCAATACCATTGCTAGGTATCTACTCAGAGGACTTAAGGGCAAAGACACAAATGGACATTTGCACACCAATGTTTATAGCAGCATTATTTACAGTTGCAAAGAGATGGAAACAGCCAAAATGTCCATCAACAGATGAGTGGCTAAGCAAACTGTGGTATATACATACGATGGAATATTATGCAGCTTTAAGACAGAATAAACTTATGAAGCATGTAATAACATGGATGGATCTAGAGAACATTATGCTGAGTGAGACTAGCCAAAAACTAAAGGACAAATTCTGTATGGTCCCACTGATGTGAACCGACATTAGAGAATAAACTTGGAATATGTCGTTGGTAACAGAGACCAGCAGGAGTTAGAAACAGGGTAAGATAATGGGTAATTGGAGCTGAAGGGATACAGACTGTGCAACAAGACTGGATACAAAAACTCAGAAATGGACAGCACAATACTACCTAATTGTAATGTAATTATGTTAAAACACTGAATGAAGCTGCATCTGAGGTATAGTTTTTTTTTCTTTTTTTCTTTTTTTAATTTTTTTCTCTTTATTATTGTTTTATTTCTTTTTCTGTTGTCTTTCTATTTCTTTTTCTAAATCGATGCAAATGTACTAAGAAACGATGAATATGCATCTATGCGATGATATTAAGAATTACTGATTGTATATGTAGAATGGAATGATTTCTAAATGTTGTGTTAGTTAATTTTTTTAATTAATAAAAAAATTCTATAGATAGGCTCATTATATTTTACCCAACTTTGACTAAAATAAATAAATATTCTTTCTGTGAACCTTCTGCAACATTCTATATTTTTTCTGTTTTTTTCCTACATCTTCTTCTTTCTTATACTGTATCAACCATTCATTTAGGACAAAATTACTCTCTTTTCCCTTCAATAAAACTCATCATGTACACCTTAAGTTATCAAAATGAGTCCAGAAACTGTTTTTAAGTAAACACCTTACAACATACAAATACCATCACAATTAAACCAGATAGAATAATGCTAAATACTTAAAACATTTTAGTTCATGCTTTTTTGAAACAATTATATACAATCTTTACAAGAATTTATGGCTTATATATGGATATATATTAAACAGACCACTAAAATAAAATAATGATTTAATTTTATGTGAATTTTGAAGTCCATGATGGCATTTTGTCTTTACAATTTTGCAAACTCCTTTAGTAACATGTTAGCTTTATGTGTATGCTTACTACTCTAGGGTACTGAATGAAAGTAAAGCCAGGAACAAGCTTCACAATCTTATATTACAGCTATTAAATCAGAGTATTTGAGAGGGATTCCTCATGCTTTTCCCCTCCTCTATGCTCATTCCTTTTATGTAATTATAAGGCAGCTTCCTCAGAAGTTGTAGGACTTATTAGACAGACACAGACTAAAGCGTTGGATTCTTAATTAAACAGGAGGAGAAATTTTTCCCAATTTAATTAATTCCTTGGCAGAATAGTACTTTAGAATTACAGTTTCACTTACTGGCCAAACAGAGCTGTTAAAGTTTGTTTGACAATTTCTAATTTTGCTAACTCTTTAATATTGTTGGCTATTGCTTGATGTTCTCTCAGAGATTTTAGGTTTTTTGATCCCAATTCTTTTTAGCTAATATAGCTTTAACTTTTGACCGGGATTTTTGACCTCTTAATTTTAAGAACTAACAGACTAGCACCTCTATATCATTATCTCTTTTATCTAACTATTCCCATAAGCCTGTCATTAGAGGACAGGTGGAAATCTGCATATCTCTTTCTAGCTGTAACTTGTCCTTTAATCTTTCATTTTTGTAATATATACTCTCTTCCCTCCAGCATTTTGTGAGCATCCCCATACCCATGGTCAGGTTCATAGCAGTTAAGCAACTTGGTGACTCCTTCTTTCATTAAAGAAGCAGGCTGTCCTGGGATTACTTCTGTGGGTTCCCTACCCATGGTTCATGGTTTGGGTCCAGAGAACAAAAGAAAACTGAGCAACTGTAACTTTGTCCCATCCTCAGTTTCAGTTACCTTATGTTTGATTTTGAGGGGTGTAGAAATTGGGGCTGGGTTAAATGGGCTAGTTTTAAGGGGTTTGGTGGGGACTGCACAAGAGGATGGGTTTAGTGAAGGGAAGAGAAAGGAAAGAAAGTTTTTAGCAGCACTGCAAGAGAGAGAGTGAACAAGCTATCATTGTAGGAAGGAGAAAACTAAAGCAGCCAGTTCATCAAGAGGGAGAAAGCTAAAGCAGCCAGTGGAAGTACAGTTTTTTGTTTATATTTTACATGGGCAGGCACCAAAACTGAATCCAGGTCTCTGGCATGGCAGGTAAGAACTCTGCTACTGAGCCACTGTTGCTGGCTCAAAGCACAATTCCTTTTAAAGTAAGCACACTTACTTTCAGTTTGCTGAACTTGATCATTGGTTTGATTTCTTTAAAAGTTCTTCATTGTTTCCTTTCAATAGTTTTGAGGAACCATTTGTTAAAAGCATTCCATTTAGCAAACATATTTTTGAACTTTTTAATTGTATAATATAACATATATAGAAAGCAAAAGAAGAAAAAAGCAATAGTTTTCAGAGCACTCTTCAACAAGTAGTTACAGGACAGATCCCAGAGTTTATCATGGGCTACCATATGTTCCTCTCAGATTTTTCCTTCTAGCTGCTCCAGAATATAGGAGGCTAGAAAGCATAACAATTTTTTTATCACCACAATCAGCTTTTATTTCTTTTTTTTTGTGAAAAATAGCATACATACCAAAAAAGCAATAAATTTCAAAGCACAGCACCGCAATTAGTTGTAGAATGTATTTGAGTTTGGCATGGGTGATGTTCTAGTTTGCTAGCTGCCAGAATGCAATATACCAGAAACAGAATGGCTTTTAAAAGGGGGAATTTAATAAGTTGCTAGTCTACAGTTATAAGGCTGAGGAAATGTCCCAATTAAAACAAGTCTATAGAAATGTCCAATCAAAGGCATCCGGGGAAAGATACCTTGGTTCAAGAAGGCCGATGAAGTTCAGGGTTTCTCTCTCATCTGGAAAGGCACATGGCGAACACAGTCACAGTTTCTCTCTTGGCTGGAAAGGCACATGGCAAGCAAAGCATCATCTGCTGCTTTCTCTCCTGGCTTCCTGTTTCATGAAGTTCCTGGGAGGCAATTTCCTTCTTCATCTCCAAAGGCTGCTGGCTGGTGGACTCTGCTTCTCGTGGCTATGTCATTCTACTCTCTCTGAATCTCTCATTCTCCAAAATATTTCCTCTTTTATAGGACTCCAATAAACCAATAAAGACCCACCCAGATGGGTGGAGACATGTCATCCCTTAATCTAGTTTAACAACCACTCTTGACTAAATCACATCATCCAGGGAGATGATCTCATTACAGTTTCAAACATACAGTGTTGAATAGAGATTATTCTACCTTTATGAAATGGGATTTATATTAAAACATGACTTTTCTTAGGGGGCATATGTCCTTTCAAACCAGCACAGGTGACAATTCCACAATTTTAGTATTTTACTTCTAACTGCTCTAAGATACTAGAGACTAAAAGAGCTATCAATTTAATGATTCAGCAATCACATTCATTTATTAAATCCTTTCTTCTCTGTATAAGTCCACCATCACCTTTAATCTGTTTATGCCTCTCTTTAGGGGTGTTTGGGCTATGGCCATTCTAACTTTTTCATGTTGGAAGGGGCTAGTCAATAATATGTGGTAAGGAGATGGAACTAGCTGATGTTCTGGAGAGGCTGTGCCTTCTAGGTTTCAGAACTTATCTGGTCCAGGAACCCATCTGGAGGCTGTAGGTTTCTGGAAAGTTACTGTAGTGCATGGAACACTTGTGGAATCTTATACATTGCCCTAGGCATTCTGTAGGATTGGCTGGAATGGTCCTGGTTGGGGCTTGGCAGGTTTTTTCTTTATTTATTTATTTATTAATTAAAAAAATTTAACAACAAACAAACAAAAACATTAACATATGATCATTCCATTCTACATATATAATCAGTAATTCACAATATCATCACATAGTTGCATATTCATCATTTCTTAGAACATTTGCATCAATTCAGAAAAAGAAAAAAAAAGGCAACAGAAAAAAAAAGATTATACATACCATATCCTTTACCCCTCCCTTTCATTGATCACTAGCATTTCAAACTGCATTTATTTTAACATTTGTTCCCCCTATTATTTATTTTTATTCCATATGTTCTACTTATCTGTTGACACAGTAGATAAAAGGAGAATCAGACACAAGGTTTTCACAATCACACAGTCACATTGTGAAAGCTATATCATTACACAATCATCATCAGGAAACATGGCTACTGGAACACAGCTCTACATTTTCAGGTGGTTCCCTCCAGCCTCTCCATTACATCTTGAATAATAAGATGATATCTACTTGATGCATAAGAATAACCTCCAGGATAACCTCTCGACTCTGTTTGGAATCTCTCAGCCATTGACACTTTGTCTCATTTTACTCTTCCCCCTTTTGGTGGAGAAGGTTTTCTCAATTCCTTGATGCTGAGTCTCAGCTCATTCTAGGACTTCTGTCCCATGTTGCCAGGAAGGTCCACACCCTCCCCAGGGGATGTTTTGCACACTGATACTTGCTAGCCACTTGGGTTCTGCTTTGAATCTATGTGGTCTTGTGTCCTCCACATGAATATGCATGAGGTTCCAACACACTGCTCTGAGTGCCTCTGTGGTCTGCAACCATGGCAGGACATGCCTGGACACAAGTTTTGCTCCTGGGTGACTCTTAAACCTCACAGGACTAAGTGAGAGATAGTGGTGTGAACTAGCAGATCTGGGCCACAGGTCTTTTACCTTCATTGTTGGTGGGTCTTTTTCTTTTATACAGAATTTGTGGAGTATTTATTCAGTCCCTATCATCCTTCAGAATTCCAAGCAGTGGAATTTGCCATATTATTAGTTTTTTATGTGAGGAAACTTTTCCAAGGACGCCTTACTTCATTATCCTTTAAATATGCCATCCCACCTCCTCTGATCTCCATCGATTCAATGATTAATCAACTGTTAATCTTATTGATGATTCCGTGTATGAGGAGTCATTTCTTCTTTGCTCATTTAAAGATTTTCTTTGATTTTTTTGTTTTGACAGTTTGATTATCATTTGTATTGGTGTTAATTTCTTTGATTTATACTTCTTGGATTTTGTTTAGTTTCATGAATGAGTAGATTAGTGTCTTTCATCAAATATGAGAAGTTTTCAGCCATTATTTCTTCAAATAATGTTCTGTTAGGCTCTGTTCATATTTTGTCATTCTCTTCCTCTCTGTTTTTTTATTCCTGTCTATTGATATTCTCTATTTCATGAAACACAGTATTCCTGGTTTCTTTAGTTCTTTGTCTGTGGTTTCCCTTAACTCTTTCAACATTTTATTACAGTTAATTTAAAGTCCTTTTATTGTACCTCCAGTACCTTGACTTCTGCAGGCACAGTTTTGTAGATTACTTTTTTCACATAAATGGGACATACTTGTTTCTTTACATGTCTCTTGATTTTTCAGAAGAAAACTAGGAATTTTGAATATTATAATGTGGCTCAAGTCTCCCCCTCCTTGAATTTGTTGTTGATGCTTATTGTGGGTGTACTTTTTTGTATTTGCAGTTTGGCTTTGATTTGGTTCACTCCTAAATCCTCAGCTAGACTGCTCATCATTCTTCATCTTCCTTAACTTTCTTCTTATGTGGAGCATAAAAATCAGCCAGAGGTGAAAATTTTTATTATCTCCAGGTCTTTCCTGAGCATGCATCCTTGACGGGAATGTTCCTGGCCCTCTGTATTCCCTGGTAAATGCAGAGTTTTATGAAAATCCTTATTTCCTCATTTATCTCTTTCTTGATCATCCTCTTTCTTCCTATGCTCTTTAGTCTATTTTATGCTTGTCCCATCTCTTGTCTCTTGTTCTAGGCAGCTGTGGGTGATGTACGTCTTAAATGGTTTTCACAAACACCACTTGGGAAGCCATTTCAGGCTTCATACTTTTATGAGGGGGTCCAGAAGAAGAAAAGCCCCTGAACTGAGACCTCAAGTAGCCACCTGAGATATCAAATTGCCCTTCCACCATTCTTTGAGAACAAGACTCATATCATCCTGTCTGACACCAGTGTGCTGCACCAGGGATGTGGGAGTCCATCCTCATTGCCACTGTTAATCTGTGGGATGGATTATGGCAAAGGTAAGCAAAAACACCACAATGCTGTCTTATGGATATTTAGCAGCCATTTTCTTCATTAAGCACTTCCCTTGCTGTAGGTTTCTGATTAGTTTCATGGGTTCCTAAAAAGTTGTTTCTGGTAGTTTTCCCAGTTTAAATGTTGCTTCAGCAGAGGGATGTCCCTATGAAATCCCTACTCCACCATTCGTGGTGACATCATCCTCCAACATTTGCTTATTTTTTATTTTTAACTTGTTTATTGTATAGTATAACATGTATACAAAGTAAAGAAATAAAAAAGCAATAGTTTTCAAAGCACTCTTCAACAAGTAGTTATAGGACAGGTCCCAGAGTATGTCATGGACTACCATAAAATCCTCTCATATTTTTTCTTCTAGGTGCTCCAGAATATAGGGGGCTAGAGGGCTTAAATTTTTTTTATCATCACAATAGATGTTTTTCCCTTCTTTTTTTTCCTTCCTGAAAAATAACGTATATACAAAAAAGCTATAAATTTCAAAGCTCAGCACCACAATTAGTTGTAGAACTTCTTTCAGAGTTTGACATGGGTTATAATTTCAAAATTTTAGGTTTTTACTTGTAGCTGTTCTATGATATTGGAGACTAAAAGAGATATCAATTTAATGATTCAGCAGTCATATTCATTTGTTAAATCCATTCTTCTCTGTATAATACCACCATCACCTTTGATCTTTCCATCCCTCTATTTAGGGGTGTTTGGGCAATGGCAATTCTAAATTTTTCATATTGGAAGGGTCTGTCACTAATGTGGTGTAAGGAAATGGAACTATCTGATGTTCTGTAAAGGCTGGATCATCTAAATTTTAGAACTTATCTGGACCAAAGGACCCATCTGGAGGTTGTAGGTTTCTGGAAAGCTACTCTAGTACCTGGACCTCTTGTGGAATCTTATATATTGCCCTAGGTGTTCTTTAGAAATGACTGAAATGGGCCCGGTTGGGGGTTGGAAGGCTATGATAGGTACCAAGACCTACCCGAAGCTTGTGTAAGAGCAATTTCCAGAGTAGCCTTATGACTTTATTTGAACTTTCTCTGCCACTGATACTTTATTAATTACAATTCTTTCACCCCTTTTGGTCAAGATGGAATTGTTGACCCCATGGTTCCAGGTCTGGATTCACCCCTGGGAGTCATCTTCCACGTTGCCAGGGAGATTTTATCCCCTGGATATCATGCCCCAAGTAAGGGGGAGGGCAATGTTTCACTTGCAGAGCTGGGCCTAGTGACAGTGAGGCCACATTTGAACAACAAAAGAGGTCTTCCAGAAGTAACTCTTAGGCATGCATATAGGTAGTCTAAGCTTCTCTGCTACCTATATAAGCTTCATAAAAGTAAGCCTCATGATGGAGATCATGGCCTATTGATTTGGGTGTCCCTAAAGTTTGACACAGCATCAGGGGATTCCCTGATGGTAAGGTTTAATAGTTCCATATTCTTTCTCCCCTCCCTCATGGGACTTTGCCAATGCTTTTTTAAAAAACATTTTTATTGTAATATATAGCATATATACAAAGCAAAGAAAGAAAAGAGCAATAATTTTTTTCATCACATAGTTGTATATTCATCATCATGATCATTTCTTAGAACATTTGCATCAATTCAGAAAAAGAAATAAAAATAAAACAGAAAAAATTAATACATAGCATATCCCTTAGCCCTCCCTTTTATTGATCACTAGCATTTCAATCTAATAAACTTATTTTAATGTTTGTTCTGCTTGTTATTTATTTTTAATCCTATGTTTTGTATTTTTTAATTTTTTAAAAAATATAACAAGAAACAAATGCAACATTCCTTACTTTTTTCTTTTCTTTTTTTAGTAATGATTATCTTTATTAATTTTTTTAAATACCAAAAAACACCAAACAAATGCAAACATTCATAACTTTTGATCATTCTGTTCTACATATATAATCAGCAATTCACAATATCATCACATAGTTGCATATTCATCATCATGATCAATTCTTGGAACATTTGCATCTATTCAGACAAAGAAATAAAAGAAAACAGAAAAAAATTCATACATACCATACCCCCCACCCCTTTCCTTCACCAATCACCAGCACTTCACTCTAAATTTGTTTTAACATTTGTTCTCCCTATTGTTTATTTTTATTCCATATGTTCTACTCATCTGTTGGTAAGGTAAATAAAAGGAGCATCAGACACAAGGTTTTCACAATCACACAGTCACATTGTGAAAGCTATATCATTATACAATCATCTTCAAGAAACATAGCTACTGGAACACAGCTCTACATTTTCAGGCAGTTCCCTCCAGCCTCTCCATTACATCTTGACTAACAAGGTGATATCTACTTTTTTTTTCAACTTCCTTTATTCTCATCTTAAGTGTATTGGTATGTTAAATTTACAAGTACAGCATTATGTTAAAATACCGAATAAGCTTAGAAAGAAAGGATCATTTCCTGGGACAAAACACAATGCAAAACATCTAGGATCACTCAAAGGAGGAACTTTTGAAATTCAGAAATCATAGTGACTTCCTCTTAAAAGGATGAAGTAGGGAAGAGTGTAGAGCAGTCATCTGGAGCCTGAGGAAGTGAGCTGAAGTTTCCGCCATTCAGATAAGACTAGGAAGTAAGTTCTGGGCTCAATTGAGATTTCTGCCTATTTTGGCAGCAGACTATTATTGTATGGCATGCTATAGAGACTGGAATCTGCCTCTCTTCTTTTGTTCATCTCCATTTCTTAGAAAAATTTGCAAACTATTCAGTCACAATACAATTGCAAGTTGGCCAAGAAAAAAAATTTGATATTTTGAGATTTCTGCCAGTATTGCTTCTGGAGCAGTTATACCCTTGGTGGCTGGCTAATGTGGTGGCACTTGTTAGGTACAGAATCGTTAAGGAATTCACATGGGACAGTGAGTCAAAGCTTAACAGATTTATGGAAGAGAGAGAAAGCAGGGAGGAAGTGGGGAGAAGTACTCAGGTGGAGCCAGTGAAACCTGCCAGGGAAAGGAAAGAAAAATGACTCCCACTCTTTGTTCTGGGAGCTGTGTTTTTTGTTTTTTGTTTTTTAATTTTTTATTAATTAAAAAAATTACAAGAAAGAAACACAAACATTCCCAACACATACACTCAGCAATTCACAATATCATCACATAGTTGCATATTCATCATCATGATCATTTCCCAGAACATTTGCATCAATTCAGAAAAAGAAATAAAAAGGCAACAGAAAAATAAAACAAAAACAGAAAAAAAAATTTTACGTAACATAGCCCTTACCCCTCCCTTTCATTGATCACTAGCATTTCAAACTAAATTTATTTTAACATTTGTTCCCCCTATTATTTATTTTTATTCCATATGTTCTACTCATCTGTTGACAAGGTAGATAAAAGGAACATCAGACACAAGGTTTTCACAATCACACAGTCACATTGTGAAAGCTATATCATTATACAATCATCATCAAAAAACATGGCTACTGGAACACAGTTCTACATTTTCAGGCTGTTCCCTCCAGCCTCTCCATTACATCTTGGGTAACAAGGTGATATCTACTTAATGCCTAAGAATAACCTCCAGGGTAACCTCTCAACTCTGTTTGGAATCTCTCAGTCATTGACACTTTGTCTCATTTCACTCTTCCCCCTTTTGGTCGAGAAGGTTTTCTCAATCCCTTGATGCTGGGTCTCAGCTCATTCTAGAGTTTTTCTCAATCCCTTGATGCTGAATCTCAGCTCATTCTCAGATTTCTGTCCCATGTTGCCAGGAAGATCCACACCCCTGGGAGTCATGTCCCATGTAGACAGGGGAATGGTGGTAAGTTTGCTTGCTATGTTGGCTGGAGAAAGAGGCCACATCTGAGCAACAAAAGAGGTTCTCGTGGGGGTGACTCTAAGGCCTAATTTTAAGTAGGCTTACCCTACCCCCTGTGGGGTTAAGTTTCATATGAACAAACCCCAAGACTGGGGGCTCAGCCTATAGCTTTGGTTGCCCACACTGCTTGTGAGAATATCAAGAATTCAACTTAGGGAAGTTGAGTTTTCCCTTGTTCTCACCATTCCCCGAAGGGGACTTTGCAAATACTTTTCCACTCCTTGATCAAATCACTCTGGGATTCATCAGGGCAAGGTGATATCTATTTAATGCATAAGAATAACCTCCAGGATAACCTCTCAACTCTGATTGGAATCTCTCAGCCATTGACACTTTATTTTGTCTCATTTTGCTCTTCTCCCTTTTAGTCGAGAAGGTTTTCTCAATCCCTTGATGCTGAGTCTCAGCTCATTCTTGGATTTCTGTCCCACATTGCCAGGAAGGTCCACACCCCTGGGAGTCATGTCTCATGTAGACAGGGGGAGGGTGGTGAGTTTGGTTCTTGTGTTGGCTGGAGAGAGAGGCCACATCTGAGCAACAGATTCTCTTGGGAGTGACTCTTAGGCCTAATTTTAAGTAAGCTTAACCTGTCCTTTGTGGGGTTCAGTTTCATATGAAAAAACCCCAAGATTTGGTTTGCCAATCTTTTTTGATTATCTGCTTAATATACTCTAGGATGTATCCAGGCATTGCAATAATCTATACAGGATTAAAAGACCTCTTTCTTATTCTGTGTTCCCTGTGTTACAATTTTTCAAATGAGCTATACAGATAGGTTGAATTAATTTATGCATTACAGAAAATTTCAGTTCCAGATCAAATAAACTTTTCTTCCATTGGTCTCAAAGAGTATGTGTGGCTCTAAAATACAGACACTGTTTTTCTTACCCTTATATTTTGAATTACTTTAACTCCAACCTCTTTGTCTTCATTCTTAACTCTAAATATCAGGTTATATATATAAAACACCTTCTCAAAATCCAGATATAACAATCACAAGTCCAGACTTAATGTGTTGCTCTAAAAGCTTATAATCTAGGTCATTTTCTTATGAGTGATTTCTAAAGGTGACCATACCATTCTTGTTCTTTTGTTTCTGGCTTATTTTGTCTCAACAAATATCCCACATGTTCATTCACATCATTGCATGCTTCAAGACTTTGTTCTTTTTTGTAACAGCACAACCTTTTTTTATAAGTATACACCGTCGTTTGCCAATCTACTTCTCCATCAGTGCATTCTTCAACCACCTGCATTCATCTGGCATCATGTATAAGGCCCAAAGTCCACAGTCCATCAACATTCTCAATTTTAGATAACTTCATTGAACCCAAGAGAAAGAAAACCAATAAACACACCCTCACCGAATAGGAAATCTAAACCTCCTCTTAACTTTTGTGCCTCTCCCCCCCCTCCCCATTATTTACCTGTACTGTTGCTGTGGTAGTGCTGATGGTTTCCTTTTGAACCGAGCTCATAGCATGCAATAGCAGTTTCCCCCTTGTACTCTGGACTTAAACCCTCTTTGTACAAGAATAATTTCTTTCAAGTAATTCCTGTGAGAACTAATTCATATTTCTAGTATTAATCAGTGGGACCTGTAGGTCTATACAAACCCCTTAAATCTTGTTCATCTTCAATATGGTAATATTACTTATAGATGCACTAGAGAATCTCCTTCATTCATATGTATTCCTTTACTTTGGAGTTCAACCTCATTAGTGAACAGTTCACCTATTCTCTAGCTTCTATGTATCTCTAAGTCCCCTATATTCTATATTATAAGCCTCTGATTATACCTTTATGCTGGTATAATACCACTGGAATCATACAGTATGTATCCTTTTGCATCTAGCTAATTTCACTCAGCATTATGTCCTCAAGTCTCGTCCATCTTATCATGTGCTTCAGGACGTCATTTTATCTTACTGCTGCATAATATTCCATTGTATGTATATACCACATTCTATTGATCCTCTCATCTGTTGATGGGCATTTGGTTCAAGTCACTTTTGTTGATTGTGAATAATGCTGCTATGAACATCAGTGTGCAAATGTCTGTTTGTGTCATTGCTTTCAGCTCTTCTGGGTATATACCAAGTAGTGCTATTGTTGGGTCATAAGGCAACTCAATATTTAATTTCCTAAGGAACCATCACACAGTCTTCCACCGTGGATGCAGCATTATACATTACCACCAGCAGTGCTTAAGTGCCCCAGTTTCTACACATCTTTTCCAAAATTTATACATTCCTGTTTGTTTAATAGCAGCCATTTTTGTAGGTGTGAGGTGGTATCTCATTGCAGTCTTGATCTGCATTTCCCTTACAGCCAATGAAAATGAGCATCTTTTCATGTGCTTTTGAGCCATCTATATTTGCTCTTCAGAAAAATGCCTAGTCAGATCTTTAGCCTATTTTATAATTGGATTGTTTGTTCTTTTGTTACTGAGTTGTATGATTTCTTTGTATATATAGGAAATCAAACGTTTGTCTGATATGTGATTTCCAAATATTTTATCCCATTGATATGGCTGCCTCTTCACCTTTTTGAAAAGTCTTTTGAAGTGTATAAGCATTTGATTTTGAGGAGTTCCCATTTATCTATTTTTTTCTTTTGTTGCTTGTGCTTTGCATGGAAAGTTTAGGAAGCTACTTCATATTACCAGGTCTTGAAGATGTTTCCCTCCATTTTCTTCTAGAAGCTTTATGGTGCTAGTTCTTATATTTAGATGTTTTATCCACTTTGAGTTCATTTTTGTGTACAGTGTAAGATAGGGGTCCTTGTTCATTCTGTTGGCTATTGATATCGAATTCTTCTGTGCCCAATTATTGAAAACACTATTTTGTCCCAGTTCAGAGGATTTGGGGCCTTGTCAAAATCAGTTGAGCATAGGTTTGGTGAACTATTTCTGCACTGTTGATTTTATTCCATTGGTCAATGCTTCTGCCTTTGGGCCAGTACCGTGCTATTTTGACCACTGTGGCTTTATAATAGGTGTTAAAGTCAGGGAGTATTAATCCTCCCAATTCGTTCTTCTTTTAAGATGCTTTTAGTTATTCAGGGTCTCTTTCCCTTCCAGATGAATTTGGTAGTTAGTTTTTCCAAATCTTCCAAGTAGGTTGTTGGAATTTTGATTGGTACTGGGTTGAATCTGTAGATCAATTTGTGGAAACTTGACATCTTAACTATATTTAGCCTTCCTATCCTTCAGCAGGGAATGTGTTTCCACATATTTAAATCTCCTTTGATTTCTTTTTTAGCAATGTTTCATAGTTTTCTGTGTACAAGTCCTTTACATCCCTAGTTAAGTTCATTCCTAGGTACTTGATTCTTTTAGTTGCTATTTTGAATGGAATTTTCCCCTTAACTGTCTCCTCAGCTAGCTCATTACTTGTGTATAGAAATGTTATTGATTTTTTAAACCTTTTCAATTTTTATTAATAACATACCATATGAAAATTCTTCTTTTTTATCACATAGTTGTATATTCCCCATGATGATCATTTCTTAGAACCTTTGCATCAATTAAAAAAAACAAATAAAAATGACTAAAAAAAATTCATACATACCATGCACCTTACCCTCCCTTTCATTGATCACTAGCATTTCAATCTACTAAATTTATTTTAACATTGATTCCCCTTGTTATTTATTTATTTTAATCCATATGTTTTATTCATCTGTCCATAAAGTAGATAAAAGAATCATCAGACACAAGATTTTCACAATCACTCAGTCACATTGCAAAAGCTGTATCATTTTGCAATCATCTTCAAGAAACACGGCTACTGGAACACAGATCTACATTTTCAGGCAGTTCCCTCCAGCCTCTCTGTTATGCTTTAACTAAAAAGGTGATATCTATTTAATGCATAAGAATAACCTCCAGGATAACCTCTCAACTTTGTTTGGAATCTCTCAGCCATTGACACCTTATTTTATCTCATTTCTCTCTTTCCGTTTTCAGTCAAGAAGATTTTCTCAATCCCTTGGTGCTGAGCCCCAGCTCGTTCTAGTATTTCTGTCTCACATTGCTAGGAAGGTCCACATCCCTGGGAATCATGTGCCCCATAGGCAGGGGGAGGGCAGTGAGTTTCCTTGTCATGTTGGCTGAGAGAGAGAGGCCTTATCTTGTCCCGACCCGCGGGACAGTCAATGGGGTCCGCCACCTGCTGAGGGAAGAATGGCTATGGGACAGAGAGATGCAAGAAGGACAGCAAGACAGGATTCTGATCAAGCTGCAAATTTTATTAAGCAAGCCGGGTGTATATATACCGACTTGGGGAGGGAAGTAGGGTATGTGGAGCATTATGATAGGAGGGAGTTCGCGCCGGCGGGAAGGGTTGGTTAGATGATTGGTGGCGCTTATTGTCAGGGGAAAAAGGGGCAGAACAGACTCTTGGCGGGAACCTATTTCCGTGAAGAACCTTGTTGTAATATGTAGGTGCTATTGCATCAGCCGGGGTGGCCATGTTGGCTTAATCGCCATCTTAGGTTAGCCTCTGGTCTCCAACAATATCTGAGCAACAAAAGAGGTTCTCTTGGGGGTGAATCTTAGGCCTAATTTTTAAAAAATTTATTTATTAATTAAAAAAATTAAGAACAAACAAAAACATTAACATATAATTCTGTTCTACACATATATTCAGTAATTCTCAATATCATCACATAGTTGCATATTCATCATTTCTTAGAACATTTGCATCAATTCAGAAAAAGAAATAAAAAGACAACAGAAAAAGAAATAAAACAATAACAGAAAAAAAAGATTATACATACCATACCCCTTACCCCTCACTTTCATTTATCACTAGCATTACAAACTAAATTTATTTTAACATTTGTTCCCCCTATTATTTATTTTTATTCCATATGTTCTATCATTTCTTGACAAGGCAGATAAAAGGAGCATCAGAGACAAGGTTTTCACAGTCACACAGTCACATTGTGACAGCTATATCATTATTCAATCATCCTTGAGAAACATGGCTACTGGAGCACAGTTCTACATTTTCAGGCAGTTCCCTCCAGTCTCTCCATTACATCTTGAATAACAAGATGATATCTACTTAATGCATAAGAATAACCTCCAGGACAACCTCTCGACTCTGTTTGGAATCTCTCAGCCATTGACACTTTGTCTCATTTCCCTCTTCTCCCTTTTGGTCGAGAAGGTTTCCTCAATCCGTTGATGCTAAGTCTCAGCTCATTCTAGGTTTTTTCTCAATCCCTTGATGCTGAGTCTCAGCTCATTCTAGGATTTCAGCCCCAGGTTGCCAGGAAGGTCTACACCCCTGGGAGTCATGTCCCACATAGACAGGGGGACGGTGTTGAGTTTGCTTGTTGTGTTGGCTGGAGAGAGAGGCCACATCTGAGCAACAAAAGAGATTCTCTTAGGGGTGACTCTTAGGCCTAATTTTAAGTAGGCTTGACCTAGCCTTTGTGGGGGTTAAGTTTCATATGAACAAACCCCAAGACTGAGGCTCAGTCTTAGGCCTAATTTTAAGTATGCTTAGCCTATCCTTTGTTAGGTTAAGTTTCATATGAACAAACCCCAAGATTGGCAGCTCAGCCTATAGCTTTGGTTGTCCCCACTGCTTGTGAGAATATCAAAAATTCTCCACTTAGACAAGTTGAATTTCCCCCCTTTCTCACCATTCCCCCAAGGGGCCTTTGCAAATAGTTTTTTATTCACTGTTCAAATCCTTTTGGGATTTATTGAGGCATCACTCTGGATAAACCTACAAAGTCTCATGTCCTACTCAAGGTTCCATGTACTATGGTGTTTGATTAAGCTGTGTACATAAGTTATATTAGGAAATGCACTAGTCAAAATATATATTTTATACCAAATAAATTTTTTTGCTTTAGTCTCACACAAAACTGAAAATTTTAAAGTATTAATTACCATCTACTTTCAACATCCTGCACTATTGACATTCCTTTGTTCTTCCTCATGCAAAAAATGTGTACATTTAGTCACTATCGTTATGTACTCTAGACATTCCTAGATTATACCATCTCAGTCTTTATCGTCTATCTTTCCTTCTCATTTCATTTGTGCACCCAGGCCTCCTCTCTCTATCATTCTCACAATCAGCTTCATTCAGTGTTATAACATTATTGTATTACAGTTAGGTATTATTGTGCTATCTATTTCTGAATTTTTACAATCAGTCCCATTGCACAATCTGTATCCTTTCAATTTCAATTACCCAATATCTACCCCATTAGAAATGTTATTGATGTTTGCACATACATTTTATATCCTGCCATCTTGCTGAATTTGTTGATTAGCTCAAGTAACTTTGCTATAGAATTCTCAGGATCTTCCAAGTATAGTATCATAACATCTGCGAGTAATGAGAGTTTTACTTCTTCCTTTCCAATTTGGATGCCTTTTATTTCTTTGTCCTGCCTGATTGTTTTTGTTAGAACATCTGCACAATGTTGAATAATAGTGGTGACAGTGGGCATCCTTGTCGTGTTCCTGATCTTAGGGTAAAAGCTTTCAGTCTCTCTCCATTGAGTACATGCTGGCTGTTGGTTCTTCATATATTCCCTTTGTCATATTGAGGTACGTACCTTTGATTCCTGTCTTTTGGAGTGTTTTTATCAGAAAAAGATACTGAATTTTGTCAAATGCTTTTTCAGCATCAATCGAGATGGTAATGTGATTTTCCCCTTTGGATTTGTTAATGTGCTCTATTACATTAATTGATTTTCTTGCGTTGAACCAATCTTGTGTACTGGTATAAATCCCACTTGGTTATGATATATAATTCTATTAATGTGCTGTTAGATTCAATTTGCTAATATTTTATTGAGAATTTTTGCATCTGTGTTCATTAGAGAGATTGGCTGGTAGTTTTCCTTTTTTATATAATCTTTACTAGACTTTTTCCTTTTTTTTGTATATTCATCATCATAATCTTTCTTAGAACATTTGTATCAATTCAGGAAAAAATAAAAAAACAGAAAAAAATTCATACATACCATACCTCTTGCCACTCCTTTTCATTGATCACTAACATTTCAATGTATTAAATTTATTTTAACATTTGTTCCCCTTATTATTTATTTATTTTTAATCCATATGCTTTACTTGTCTGTTGATAAGATAGACAAAAGGAGCATCAGACACAAGGTTTTCACAATCACACAGTCACACTGTGAAAGCTATATCATTATACAATCATCTTCAAGCAATATGGCTATGGGAACACAGCTCTACATTTTCCAGCAGTTCCTTCTAGCCTCTCCATTATACCTTAACTAAAAGCGTGGTATCTATTTAATGTGTAAGAATACCCTCCAGGATAGCCTCTTGATTCTGTTTGGAATCTCTCAGCCATAGACACTTTATTTTGTCTCATTTTGCTCTTCCCCTTTTTGGTCAAGAAGGCTTTCTCAATTCTTTGATCCTGAGTCTCAGCTCATTCTAGGATTTCCACGTTGCCAGAAAGGTCTGCACCCCTTGGAGTCATGTCGCATGTAAGGAGGGGGAGGGCAGTGAGTTTGCTTGTTGTGTTGGCTGAGAGGAAGAGGCCACATCTGAGCAACAAAAGAGGTTCTCTTGGGGGTGACTCTTAGGCCTAATTTTAAGTAGGCTTAGCCTATCCTTTGTGGGGTTAAGTTTCATATGAACAAACGCCAAGATTGGGGGCTCAGCCTACTGCTTTGGTTGTCCCCACTGCTTGTGAGAATATCAAGAATTCTCCATTTGGGGAAGTTGAATTCTCCACCTTTCTTACCACTCCCCCAAGGGAACTTTGTAAACACTTTTTATTTACTGTCCAAGTCACTCTTGGATTTATCATGGAATCACTCTGAACAAACTGCAAAATCTCATGCCCTACTCAAGTGTCCACATACTATGGTGTTCAATTAAGTTGTCCACATAAGTTGTATTAGGAAATGTGCTAGTCAAAATAATAATTTTGAACCAAATAAACATTTTTCCTTTAGTCTCACATATAAGTTAATGTTTTAAAATATTTATTACTATCAATTTTCAATGCCCTGCAGTATTGACATTTCTTTGTTCTTCCTCATGCAAAAACATTTTTAAATTTGAGCATTTAGTCACTATCATTATGTACTCTAGGCATTCCTGGATTATACCATTTCAGTCTTTATCGTCTATCTTTCCTTCTGATTTCATTTGTGCCCCCAGGCCTCCTCCCTCTATCTTTCTTACATTCAGCTTCATTCAGTGTTCTAACATTATTGTATTACAGTTAGGTAGTGTGGTGCTATCCATTTCTGAATTTTTACAATCAGTCCTGTTGCACAATCTGTGATACTTCTTTTTTGAAAGCCAAGAAATAAATACACATCCAAAAACATAGAGTGCAATAAAAGCTGCACATCCTGTGGGTAACCAGATCTTCAGTTGGCAACCAGGCTGTGATTCATAAATATCGAAATGTTTTCCTCTAAATATTTCTACATCATGAGGAGGAGGTTCAAAACTGGTAGTTTACAGAAGTAATAGCTGGCATGAGAACTGTGCAAATTGTACAGAAAAAAAGAGACACTATTACTGGATAACTGCAATTGACAGAATTCCAAATTCTTAGTGGACACCGTGTTGGTTTTGTTTTCCATTGTCTTAGTGAACTCACAGAGCATTTGACTCCCTTTCAGCAACTGCATTTTAAATTGCTGGACAATTTCAGGGGATTTGCATATAATTTGTACACCTCCATTGTGAAATTTAAACATCTCATACTTGGTAGAATCATTGATTTCTCCTTTCTAAACTTCAGCTTCGAAACAACAGAGAAAGTCATACCCGATGTTTACATTCATGTTTGCCAGAAACAGATACAATCTTTTCCTTCAGGGTTGAAAGCAATAGTCAATTCATGCTCTCAGTTGTTTTCTACTTGCTGGAAAGGAAGTGGGTTTTGCAGGTGTTGATGAGGTGTCAGAAGCCATCCATTGTAGATTATAACTATCCAAGTGAGTGATGCAGTTGGTTTTAAACTAACCTAAATCATGCCTGTGTATCATAGCAGTCCATGAAGCCAAGATTTCTCTACCTCCATACCTAGGCTACCCCCTCCACCCCACCCCTATAGTGTTGCACAATCTGTATCTTTTAATTGGTAAGTTTAGTCCACTGACTTTCAAAGTTATTACTGAAAAGGCATTTCTTGATTCTACCATCTTATCTTTTTATTTTATTTGTCAGATCTATGTATTCTTTTCTTTCTTTCTCTTTGGATTCTTTAAATTATCCTTACTGGTAGTCTTCAATTTTGTGCCCCCCACCAGACCTCCCTCTCCTGTTTTTTTTTCTTTAACTGGCAGAACTCCTTTTAGTATTTCTTGTAGGGCTTGTCTCTTGTTAACAAATTCTTTCAGGACTTCTTTGTCTCTGAAAATTTTAATCTCTCCCCAATTTTGAAGGACAATTTGGCTGGGTACAGAATTCTTGGATGTTCTCTTTCAGGATCTTGAATATATCATAATGCTTCTTTCTTGCCTCCAGGGTGCTAATTGAGTAGTCTGAACTCAGTCTTGTTTGGTTTCCCTTGTGTGTAGTATATTATGTTTCTCTCACTGCTTTCAGGATTTTCTGCTTCTCATGAACATTTGACAGACTGATTATTATGTGCTTTGGGGAAGGCCTATTTGGATTTATTGTGTTTGGAGTTCTTTGGGCTTCTTTGACTTGTACATTTTTGTCCTTAATGAGGGTTGGGAAATTTCCCCCCATTATATTCTCAATTACTCTTCCTAGCCCTTTATTCCTCTCTTCTTCTTCTGGGACGTCAATGATTCTTATATTTGTGCACTTTGTTTTGGCTGTTATTTCCCTGAGATTCAATTCAAGTTTTCCTTCTTTTCTGCCATTTGACGTTTTGAGACTTCAGTTATCCCATCATCTATATCACTTATTGTTTTTTCTGTCTCTTCAAATCTGGTGTTTTGTGCCTCTAGTATGTTTTTTGTTGGTCAATAGATTCTTTAATCTCTGTGATATCCACTATTTTTCTTTTTATTCATTAAAATTCCTCTTTATGCTCTTCTACTGTCTTCTTAATCTCCTTTGTGTCTTTTGCTGTCCCACTTATCTTATTAAATAAAGCTGTATGAACACCTTTGATTAGTTGTTCCAACATCTGTGCTTCCTCTGGTGTTTTCATTTGGTCATTAGGCTGCATTGTGATATGTGTAGTGATATTCTGCTGTCTTTGTGGCATATAAATATCTTGATTGATTTACTTTTGGAGTTGATTTCTTTCAGTAGTCTTGTGTTTGAGGGATATTTGTACAGCAGGGAGCAGGGTATGGGGCGGGGCACTTGGTGTGGTGATTTGCTTCAGGTCAGGTATAGGCGCAGGTTGGGGATCTTAAACTGATGTTTGTGAACGTGGGTTCCCAGTGCCCAGGGAGGATGTAGCTGTGTGGGTGCACCTATCTGAGGGGCATAATCCTGGTGTGCACTGGCCTAAGGCCTGGGGCCCTTTGTGTGGTTGTGTAGAGCTGTGGCAGCAGGTTGGCATTATGTCTTTGTGGATGGGGGGCAGATATGACCCCCCCGAGCAGGTCAGCACTTTCTTAGAGCTGGGAAGTGTGGCTGAAGGCCATGCTCATGCTTGGTCCTAGGACTGCAGCAAAGTGCAGTTCCCAGAGTTGAATCATGTGATTGGGGGCCCATGTGCATACGCAGGTTTAGGAGTACCATAAACTGATATGCAGAGCTTGGGCTGGGGTGGGGTGAGGCTGTGTGGCACTCTGGGCAGGGGTCAGGGGTAACCTGGGTGTGGAGATTAGTGCCCGCAGGCTTTATGTGCTGGCAACAGCCTGTAGGGAACAGGGAGGGTGAGGTCGTGCTCGGGAAGGGGGTAGGAGTGGTGGGTTGGGGTGTATTTGGCTTGGGGGTGTGGGGCAAGTATGAGCACTGGGGGCTGGTGGGGTAGAGGCAATTGGAGCATGGGATATGGGAGCAGGTGATGGGGTTCAGTTGCATGGGTTGTGGGGTGAGTTGCCAGTCATGGGGCTGTGCTATTGAGGGTAGTGTTCCCAAGGTATGTGGCCAGGCTTACTTCCTAGTACCTGACTCCTGTTTGTGCACTCATGTGGGCTCCAAACCTCTGCACCAGGCTCCAGCTTTCTGCCTCTCAGTTCCTTGCCCTTTGTAACCAGGGCTGACCCATGTGGTGCAGAAGGCTCTCCCAAGTCAGCTGCACTCCTGAATCACTGCCTCAGCCACCCTCCTGTCCCTTCTCTAAATTTTTCTTGGAGCAGGGCTAATCTCAAGATAACCTATTCAGCCATATTCCCGGAAGTTCCCAACATTTGGTTTTGTGTTTCAAAATTTTCAGTCACGAAGCAAAGATGAAAGAACAGTCCGGTGAAAACTCATCCATTGGTTCTAACATTGGCATTCTATTATACACGTTTTATCATAAAACCATCTATCCATCCCTATATTTAACCATTAATTTGTTGTATTCCTGGATGCTGGGATGGATTCCATTGTGTCTCCCAAACAAGACATACTCAAGCCTTAATTCCCAGTCCTCTGATTGTGAACATATTTGCAAATAGGATCTTTAAAGATGTCATTAGTTAAAATGAGGTTGAAATGTATTAGAGTGGTCCCTTAATCCAGTATGGTGTTCTTATAAGCAGAGGAAATTTGGACACCATTAGTAAGATAGGAGAGAGAGAGATATGGTCTTGTGTTAGAGGCAGATATTGAGCTTTGCAACAAGCCCCCAGGTAACATCATGGATTACTACCTACCACCAAAACCCTACAGACTTCAACAGAAGCATGACCATGTCAATACCTTGAAATTTAAACTCTAGAATTGTGAGACAATAAATTTCTTGTTTTTAGAGCTGTTTGTCTGTGGTGTTTTGTTACCACAGGCTTGACAAAGCAATACAGATGCATTTCAAAGAAAACTGCAAACATAATAATCCCCCAAGATACTTCCACGTGTCCATCATTTATAGAGTTCAATATTTCTTTACAATTTTTTATTTTTATGTAAAATATATATGCAATGTGTTTCATCTTGTTAATACTGCCAGAATGCAATATGCCAGACATGGGTTGACTTTTAAAAAGGAGATCTTTTAAGTTATCTTCAGCCCTAAAAATGTCCAAACTAAGGCAACCAGAGAGAGGCAATTTGACTCAAGAAAGGCCAATGTCTGTCACATGGGAAAACATGTGGTTGGTGTCTGCTGGTCCTTGTTCCTGGTTCTGTTGCTTCCAGCTTCTGATTCAAGTGGCTTCTTCTTTAAGCATCTGTGGACTTTCATTTAGTCTGTCCAGGGCAAAACTCTGGGTTTTGGTTTGCTTAGCATCTCATGGGAAAGCACATGATGGCATCTTCTGGGCTCTGCATCCCCAAAAGTCTCAGTTTCTGCTCTCTCTGCTGGCACATCAAGCATCTCCAAATATCAGCATCTATGTCACTTCTGCCTCCCATCTAGCTTGTAACAGTTCTGTCAGTACCTGGCATCTTCAGCGGCTTTTACATTCCCAAATATCTTCATTTCAGTCAGCTCTGAAACAACTCCAAAATGTTTCCCCTTTTAAAGCTAGTTAACTAATCAAGAATAGCAAGAATACATCTGCATTTAATCAAAAGTTCACACCCAAAGTTTGAGGTGTCACATTTCCATGAAAATCTAAGAGGTCCCACCCTAAAAAAATGAATCAATATTAAGAAAACATGGCTTTTATGGGGTGCATAACACTTTCAAAACAGCACACAATGAAATGTACAATTATTAATTCCACATCACTACATTTCCACATGGTCCTTCTTTAAAAATATTAAAACTTTTCCTAAAATTTTAATATCCCCTTGAGTAGCACCCTGGATAGTTGGTATGTGTGGGATTTTGGATAGAAGAATAGGCCAGACATTCTGAAGAAGTAAATGGGACCTTGAACTTCTTTCATGGTAAGAAGTCCCTTGCAGTACATGCGGTTTAATTTCTCATCTGTTGAATTTCTCTGTAGCATCCTCATTAAATGATCTTCAGCTTCCATACCTTCAAGTATGGCCATCTTCACCAGGTCTGGAGGTAACATATTCCATCTATGGGCAGTTCACATTATTGCAAAGTCCTTATTTACAGAGAGTGTGCTGGTTAGAAAGTATATGTGTCCCCTAGAAGAGCCATGTTTTACTTCTAATCCCATTTTGCAAAAGTAACCATTTCCTCTAGTCCCTAGTCACCATTATATGTCTAAAACTGTTATCAGACTTTCTCCCTGGAGATGTGAGGTAATTGAGAGGGGTTGTTAAGCTGAATAAGGTGATGACATGACTCCACCCATTCAGGTGGGTCTTGGTTAGCTTCTGAAGTAGTATAAAAGAGGAAACATTTTGAAGATTGGAGAATCAGAGAGAACAGAGCATGCTGCAGGGCCATGAAGCAGAGAGTCCACCAGCCAGTGAACTTTGGGGATGAAGAAAGAAAATGCCTACTGGGGAGCTTCATGAAAAAGGAAGTCAGGGCAGAGAGCTAGCAATTAGAACTGATCTTGGTACCAGAGTGGGGTGCGGCTGCGGTTTGCAAATACCGAATGTGTTGGAATGGCTTTTTAAATGGATAGAGGAAGATTCTGAAGGAATGGTGAGAAGCTTGAGAAGGCCAAGGATGTTTTGAAGAGACTGTTGGTAGAAATGAAGACTCTGAAGATACCTCTGATGATGCCTCAGACAGATGTGAGGCACGTGTTATTGCAAACTGGAAGGAAGGTGATTCTTGTTTGAAAGTAGCAGATGCTCTGGCAAAACTGACTAGTGGCTTTGGCAGGAAAGCAGATTTGAAAAGCCATGAACTTGGATATTTAGAAAAGGAGATTTCCAAATTAATGTCGAATATGCAGCCTGGTTTCTCCTCACAGTTTATAGTGAAATGTGACAGGAGGTAGATAAGCTGAAAACTGAACTCTTGAGTACAAAGAAATCAGAAATTGATGTCCTGGAAACTTCTAGGCCTTCAGATGTGGAAACCCCAGAGAATGGTGCTCCATGTGAGGATTTGACCAGATGTGGAACCAGTCAGCCATCTCAGAGAAAGCCAGGATTGTACGTGGAGTTATCCAGGAAGGATTTGTGGAAACTCCTTAGGTCTGATGGGCATGATCCAAATCTACTGCCTAGAAAGCCAACGAGAGTGCTGTGGGACCTGTATAAACAGAGCCGCTGCCAGTCTGGACTGGGAGTTTCAGAGAAGGGACACACTGGAGGAAAAATAACTTCTGAGGCAAAACCATGGAGGCTGAGGTCTGAAGTTAAGAAGCCTGGGGCCAGGAGAGCAGACCCACCCAAGCCCATGGACAGGGTGAATTTGCCCCAGGGTCAGAAGTTGGGCCTTCCACCTCATTGCAGTGGAAGAGTAATGTTGCTTCAGGCCTTGGAGAGAGTGAAGCAAATTCCTTGGGGATTAGGGAAAGCCTGGCTGCCACCACAAGGAGCGGTTGAGCATGTGCCCTGGAGATGGCAGAGAGCGCGGGTGTGGACCCAATGTTGGGAGAGGGTGGAGACCAAAAAAAGGTGGTCTGCCCAATGGCCCCCAAGGTTGCATTCAAAGAGAGACAGGCCTCAGCGTAGGCCCTTGGAAAGGGTGGGGTTGCCACTCTCATAAGCCCCGAGGATAAATGACTCTCAGACTTTGAAATCTAATGGTCCTTCCTTCCTATGGAAATGTGGTTATGTATCCAATGAATGTTCCACCTTTGTGTGTTAGCAGCAAATAACTTGTTATGACTTTTCAAAGGTCAAGAGCAAATGGAGAAAATATTACCTTAGCACTGTCTATGCTTTTAATTAACTATGATGAGAATTTCTGCTGATTTTAATCTTGTATTTGAAATGTTACTGGAATGGTTTAAGGTTCTCTGATATTATTATGAAATTAATGTATTTTGTATATGGGGAAAACATGTCTTTTTTAGGATCCAGAGGGGGGAATGTGCGCATTTTGAAAGGATGTGTGTCCCCTAGAAAAGCCATGTTTTAATCCTAATCCCATTTTGTAAAGGTAGCCATTCTTCTAATCCCTATTCAACATCGCATGTGTGAAACTGTGGTTATATCATCTCCCTGGAAATGTGATGTAATCGAGAGTGGTTGGTAACCTGGATAAGGTGACTGGCATGTCTCCCCCCATTCCTGGGGGTCTTGGTTAGTTTCTGAAGTCAAAAACCAGGGGAAATCTTTTGGAGATTGGGTATTTAGAGAGAGCAGAGAATGCTGCAGCAGCATGAAGCAGAGAGTCCACCACCCAGCGACCTTTGGAGATGAAGAAGGAAAATGCCTCCCCGGGAGTTCAATGATACAGAAAGCCAGGAGAGAAAGCTAGAATGTAGAACATATTTTGGTATCGGAGAATGCGGTGCTGCAGTTTGCAAATACCGAACACGGTGGAATGGTTTTGAAAATGGATAGAGGGAAGATTCTGAAAGAGTTGTGAGAAGCATGACAAGGAAGGCCCAGGATGTTTTGAAGAGACTGTTGGTAGAAATGTAAACTCTGAAGATACCTATGACGAGGACTTACACAAAAATGAGGCACATGTTATTGCAAACTGGCAGGAAGGTGATCCTTCTTTTAAAGAGGCAGATACTGTGGCAAAACTGACTAGTGGCTTTGGCTGGAAGGCAGATTTGAAAAATCATGAACTTGGATATTCAGTAAAGGAGATCTCCATATTAAATATCGAACGTGCAGCCTGGTTTCTCCTCGCAGCTTATACTGAAATGTGACAGGAGAGAGATAAGCTGAAAACTGAACTCTTTTTTTTTTAATTTATTTATTAATTAAAAAATAGAGAAACAAAATGAAATAACATACATAATCAATAATTCACAATATCATCACTTAGCTGCATATTCATCATTTCTTAGAACATTTGCATTAATTCAGAAAAGGAAATAAAAAGACAATAGAAAAAGAAATAAAACGAACACAGGAAAGAAAAAAAAAGATTATACCTACCATACCCCTTACCCCTCGCTTTCATTGATCACTAGCATTTCAAACTAAATTTATTTTAGCATTTGTTCCCCCATTATTTATTTTTATTCCATATGTTCTACTCCTTTGTTGACAAGGTAGATAAAAGGAGCATTAGACACAAGGTTTTCACAATCACACAGTCACATTGTGACAGCTGTATCATTATTCAATCATCCTCAAGAAACATGGCTACTGGAACACAGCTCTACATTTTCAGGCAGTTCCCTCCAGCCTCTCCATTACATCTTGACTAACAAGACGATATCTACTTGATGCATAAGAATAACCTCCAGGATAACCTCTCAACTCTGTTTGGAATCTCTCAGCCATTGACACTTTGTCTCATTTCCCTCTTCCCCCTTTTGGTCGAGAAGGTTTTCTCAATCCCTTGATGCTAAGTCTCAGCTCATTCTAGAGTTTTTCTCAATCCCTTGATGCTGAGTCTCTGCTCATTCCAAGATCTCTGTCCCACGTTGCCAGGAAGTTCCACACCCCTGGGAGTCATGTCCCACGTAGAGAGGGGTAGGGTGGTGAGACTGCTCGTTGTGTTTGCTGGAGAGAGAGGCCACATCTGAGCAACAAAAGAGGCTCTTTTGGGGGTAACTCTTAGGCCTAAATTTTAAGTAGACTCGACCTATCCTTTGCAGGGTTAAGTTTCATATGAACAAACCCTAAGACTGGGGGCTCAGCCTATATCTTTGGTTGTCCACACTGCTTGTGAGAATATCAAGAATTCAACTTGGGGAAGTTGAATTTCTCCCCATTCTCACCATTCCCAGAAGGGGACTTTGCAAATACTTTTCCACTTACTGATCGAATCACTCTGGGATTCATCGGGGCATCTCTCTGGACAAACCAGCAAAATCTCATGTCCTACCTGAGATTCCAAGTACTTATGACATTCAATCAAACTATCTACATAAGTTATATTAGGATATGCACTAGTCAAAATATAAATTTTGTAACAAGTAAACATTTTTTGCTTTAGTCTCAAACAGAAGGTGACATTTTAAAATATTAATTACCATCTATTGAAAACTGAACTCTTGAGTACAAAGAAACCAGAATTTGATGTCCTGGAAACTTCTGGGCCTGCAGAAATGGAGACCCCAGAGAATAGGCTCCATGGGCGGATTTGAACAGATGTGGAACCAGTCAGCCATCTCAGAGAAAGCCAGGATTGGACGTGGATTTATCCAGGGAGGATTTGTGGAAACTCCTTAGGCCTGATGGGCATGATCTGAGGCTACTGCTTAGAAAGCCAATGAGAGTGCTGTGGGACCTGTATAAAAAGAACCACTGCCTGTCTGGACTCGGGATTCAGCAAAGGGACACATTGGAGGTAAAATAACTTCAGAGGCAAAACCATGGGGGCTGAGATCTGAAGTCAAGAGACCTTGGACCAGGAGAGGAGACCCACTCAAACCCGTGGACAGGGCGAATTTGCCCCATGGTCAGAAGGTGGGCCTTCCACCTTGTTGCAGTGAAAGAGCCATGTTGCTTCAGGCCTTGGACAGAGTGAAGTACATTCGTTGGGGTTTGGGGAGAGCCTGGCTGCCACCACATGGAGGGATTGATCGTGTGCCCCGGAGATGCCAGGGAACCTGGCTGCAGCCTCAATGTTTAGAGAGGGCAGAGCCCCCAAAAACCTGATCTCCCCAATGACCCACAAGGTTACATTTGAAGACAGGCAGGCCTCTGTGTAGGGCCTTGGAAATGGTGGGGCTGCCACTCTCAGAAGCCCTGAGGATAAATGACTCTCAGTCTTTGAACTCTAATGGACTTTGCCCTGAAATTTTTGAAAAGTGCTTGAGTCCAGTGACCCCTGTGGTCCTTCCTCCCTAAGGAAATGTGGTTATGTATCCTATGAATGTTCCTCCTTTGTACGTTGGCAGCAAGGAACTTGCTACGAGTTTTGAAAGGTCTAGAGCAAATGGAGGAAATTTTACCTTAGCATTGTCCATGCATTTAACTAATTGTGATGAGAGTTTGTCCTGATTAATCTTGTATTAATCTTGTATTTTGAAATCTTACTGGAATGGTTTAAGGTTCTCAGATATTGTTATGAATAATGTATTTTGTATATGGGGAAAACATGTCCATGTACGTTCTAGAGGGTGGAATGTGTGGATTTTGAAAGGATGTGTGTACCCTAGAAAAGCCATGTTTTTTTTTGTACTTTTTATTTTTAAAATTTTTATTTATACAACAAGGTATAAGCACATACATTCTTAACATACAAACATTCCATACATGGTGTCAAATCAGTGGCTCACAGTATCATCACATAGTTTGATATTCATCACCATGATCAGTTTATAGAAATCACTCCAGAAAGAGGAATAAAAAGAAAAAAGAAAAAAACTCATAGTTACCATGCCCCTTACCCCTTCCTCTCACTGACCAGTAGTATTTCCACCTATCCAATATATATATTTTAACATCTGTTCCCCCTATTATTTATTTTTAAATCCATGTTTTACTCATATGTCCATATTGTAGATAAAAGGAGCATCAGACAAATTGTACTTTTTAAATGGATTAATAGTATGGTATGTAAATTATATCTTAATAAAACCATTACAAAAAGAAAAGCACAGCTAAAACCTAGAGCTTTCCAATATCCATTTGGGTCCTGGTTTGAGGCAGGAAAAGTAGCAGTTCAAAGGTTTGGGGTAGTCAAAACAGCTTTGGAGTGAATACATATCATGCCTTCTTCCCATGCTTGGGAAACTCTCCATCACAAATCTAGATGGACAAGAGTCTACCTCACACCATGCGCACTTTCCCCCTTTTCAGCCATATGACCAAGTACTGGCTAATCAGATGCTTCTGCCTGCAACTTTTCAATCCAGAGCAAAGGAGAAGAGCAAGTGGGAAACATTCTGTTCACAGTGGTCACATCATTACATCAACGCTCTGGTTCTTGGCTAGGCTTTTTTTTTCTTTATAATTTTTTATTAATTAAAAAGAAATTATAAGAAAGAAATGCAAATATCCTTAATATATGCTCATTCCGTTCTACATATATATCCAGTAATTCACAATATCATCACATAATTGCATATTCACCATCACGATCATTTCTTAGAACATTTGCATAAATTCAGAAAGAGAAAAAAAAACAAAAACAGAAAAAGAAAAAAATATTTTGCATACCATACCCCTTACCCCTCCCTTTCATTGATCACTAGCATTTCAAACTGAATTTATTTTAATATTTGTTCCCCATATTATTTATTTTTATTCCATATGTTCTACTCATCTGTTGACAAGGTAGATAAAAGGAGCATCAGACACAAGGTTTTCACAATCACACAGTCACATTGTGACAGCTGTATCATTATTCAATCATCCTCAAGAAACATGGCTACTGGAACACAGCTCTACATTTTCAGGCAATTCCCTCCAGCCTCTCCATTACATCTTGGATAACAAGGTAATATCTACTTAATGCATAAGAATAACTTCCAGGGTAACCTCTCGACTCTGTTTGGAATCTCAGCCATTTTTGTCGCATTTCACTCTTCCCCTTTTTGGTCGAGAAGGTTTTCTCAATCCCTTGATGCTGGGTCTCAGCTCATTCTACATTTTTTCTCAATCCTTTGATACTGAGTCTCAGCCCAATCCAAGATCTCTGCCCCACGTTGCCAGAAAGGTCCAAACCCCTGGGAGCCATGCCCCACGTAGACAGGGGGAGAGTAGTGAGACTGCTCATTGTGTTTGCTGGAGACAGGCCACATCTGAGCAACAAAAGAGGTTCTCCTGAAAGTGTCTCTTAGGCCTAATTTTAAGCAGGCTTGACCTGTCCTTTATGGGGTTAAGTTTCATGTGAACAAACCCCAAGACTGGGGCCTCAACCTATAGCTTTGGTTGTCCACACTGCTTGTGAGAACATCAATAATTCAACTTGGGGAGGTTGAATTTTCCCCTGTTCTCACCATTCCCAGAAGGGGACTTTGCAAATACTTTTCCACTCACTGATCAAATCACTATGGGATTCATTGGGGCATCACTCTGGACAAACCAATATAATCTAATGTCCTACCCAAGGTTCCATGTACTTATGTTGTTCAACCAACTATCTACATAAGTTATATTAGGAGATGCACTAGTCAAAATATAAATTTTGCACCAAATAAACATTTTTTGCTTTAGTATCACACATAAGTTGAAATTTTAAGATATTAATTATAATCTATTTTCAGCACCCTGCAGTAATGACATTCCTTTGTTCTTCCTCATGCAAAAACATTTTAAAATTTGTACATTTAATCATTATCATTATACACTCTAGGCATTCCTAGATTATACCATCTTGATCTTTAACATCTATCTTTCTTTCTGATTTCATTTATGTCCCCAGACTTCTGCCCTCTATCATTCTCACATTAAGCTTCATTCAGTGTATTAACATCATTGTATTACAGTTAGGTAGTGTTGTGCTGTCCATTTCTGAGTTTTTATATTAAGTCCTGTTGCACAATCTGTATCCCTTCAGCTCCAGTTACCCAATATCTTACTTACCCTATTTCTATCTCCTGATGCTCTCTGTTACCAACAAAATATTCCATGTTTATTCACTAATGTCAGTTCATATCAGTGAGACCATACAGTATTTGTCATTTTGTTTTTGGCTAATCACACTCAGCATAATGTCCTTAAGGTCCATCCATGTTGTTACATACTTCATAACCTTATTCTGTCTTACAGCTGCATAATTTTCCATTGTATGTATATGCCACAGTTTGTTTAGCCACCCAGCCATTGATGGACATTTTGGCTGTTTCCATCTCTTGGTAATGGTAAATAATGCTGCTATAAACATTGGTGTGCAAATGTCCGTTTGTGTCCTTGCTCTCATGTCCTTTGAGTAGAGACAGCATATAGATGGGTCCTGTTTTTTAATCCATTCTGCCAGTCTATGTCTTTTGATTGGGGAGTTTAATCCATTAATAGTTAGTGTTATTACTGCACAGGTAGTACTTTCTTCTACTACTTTGCCTTCTGGATTTTATATGTCATATCTAACTTTCCTTCATTTTAACTTTATTCATAGTCTTCCTTTCTACACTCTTCTCCACTCCTCTCTCTTCTGCCTTTTTGTATCTGTCTCTAGTGCTCCCTTTAGTATTTCTTGCAGAGCTGGTCTCTTGGTCACATATTCTGTCAGTGATTTTTTGTCTGAAAATGTTTTATAATTTCTCCGTCATTTTTGAAGAACAATTTTGCTGGATATAGAATTTTTGGTTGGCAGTTTTCTCTTTTAATAATTTAAATATATCATCCCACTGTCTTCTCGCCTTCGTGGTTTCTGCTGAGAGATATATGCATAGTCTTATTGTGCTTCCCTTGAACATGATGGTTCGCTTTTCTCTTGCTGCTTTCAAGATACTCTCTTTCTCTTTGACCTCTGACATTCTGATTAGTAAATGTCTTCGAGTATGTCTATTTGGATCTATTCTCTTTGGGGTAAGCCGTGCTTCTTGGATCTGTAATTTTAAGTCTTTCATAAGAGTTGGGAAATTTTCAGAGATAATTTCCTCCAGTAGTTTTTCTCCTCCTTTTCCATTCTCTTCTCCTTCTGGGACACCCACAACACATATATTTGTGCACTTCATATTGTCTTTCAGTTCCCTGAGTCCCTGCTCATATTTTTCCATTTTTCCCCTATATTTTCTTTTCCTTGCCGGATTTCAGATGTTCCATCCTCCAGTTCAGAAATCCTAAGTTCTGTCTCTTGAAATCTACCATTGTAGGTTTCCATTGTTTTTTTCATCTCTTCTACCGTTACTTTCATTCCCATAAGTTCTGTGATTTGTTTTTCAGACTTTCAATTTCTTCTTTTTGTTCATTCCTTGCCTTCTTTATATCCTCCCTGAATTCATTGATTTGGTTTTTGATGTGGTTTTCCATATCTGTTCGTATATTCTGAATTAAATGTTTCAGCTCCTGTAGCTCATTTGAATTGTTGGTTTGTTCCTTTGACTGGGCCATATCTTCAATTTTCCTAGTGTGATTTATTATTTTTTGCTCACATCTAGGCATTTATTTACCTTAGTTTATTCTGGAGATTGCTTTCACTTCTTTTACCTAGGGTTTTCTTGCTGGATGAATTTGTTGTCTATCTGTTCTTTGACATTCAGTTCAGCTTTATCTGGACCTTAGCTTAACTTTTGTTTAACAGAAGAGAATTTTTCAGTTCTTGTTTTCTTGTTTCTTGCCCTGCTTGTATGGTGTCTTCCCCACCCGCACTCTTAGGAGGGTCTACTTAGGTATTATAGACCACGGCCAGATTTCCCCAAACCAAACTGGCCTCCTGTTAGGAGGGCAGGTTGAAAGACTTTCCTGTGAAGTTTCTGGACTCTGTTTTTCTTATCCTGCCCAGTATGTGGTGCTTGTCTGCCTGCAGGTCCCACCAGCGTAAGATGATGCGGTACCTTTAACTTTGGCTGGGGGCATGGTGGAGACAGAAGAGAGGTTGTAGGCTAGTTTTAATGGCTTCAAATTACTGCACCCCAGTGTCTGACTTCCTTGGGAGAGGGATTCCACCTGAGTTGGGCTTCACCCCTCCTCTGGGGAAGGCACAGGCTCCAGACAAGCCCTCAAGTGAGTTTTTTTCTGCCTATGTCTGGGACAGTTGCAGCCTGAGGAGCCCTGCCACTGTATCCAAAGGCAGTCAAGCCTTTTTAGAAACATAGCCACAAAAACCTCTGTTTCCTTCTTTTTTTTTTCCTTTTTCCTCAGCCCTGCCCCCTTGGCACTGGGGCAAAAATGAGCGACCTCCATTTTGACCATGTTCACCTGAACTGGGGGCCTATTTTTAGTAGTCAGAATTTGTTAATTCATTTCACAATTGGCCTTTGGTTGGGCTCAGCCCCTGCTGCTAGTAAAGTCTCTTTCCTTTCCCCTCTGAGAAGCTGCCTGTGGGGGAGGAGCACCAGCCAATGTGGCTTGGGGAACTCATGGTTCTGGGGGGCTTGCAGCCGGTCCAGCTGGTCCAGATTGGGGTATGCTGTGTGTCTGGTCATTGACATGGCCCCAGGAGCTGTTCTGTACTGTGTCTGTACTGTGTCTTGTTATTTAGTAGTTGTTCTGGAGGACTAACTAAAACTCGCGCATTATTAAACTGCCATCTTGGCCCGGACATAGCTAGGCTTTTGACTGCTCAAACTTTAACTCTTCCCTCTACCCCCCAAGCACACCTTGCCTTTGGAGCATATCTCTAGTTTTGTGGTTCTCTGAGCCCAGTAAATTCAATCCTTTTTCTACTGTTACCATCCAGAATCCATTTTTTGGTTTTAAAGATTGATACTGTCACTGGGGACCATGTAGAACAGAATACATCACAAGAGGACAAACTATCCTAGTAGCTACAACTCTAAGCTCTCAATCACTGGTAGGAAATCATTTTTTTAAATATGTTTTTTTTCTCAGGTTGGGGTGGTGGTGCATAGTCTAGGAAACGAACCAAGGTCTTGTGCATGGAAGGCAAGTATTCTACACTGAACCACCCATGCACCCCTGGTAGAAAAGCATTTTACCCTTAATCTAACTTTATGTTACAACTTCTATTCTGTCATCGGACACCTTTCCCCCATCCCTGAAACATCAAGCTATAGATTTTCTAGCTTTTGCCTTGGGCCCAAGACCTGTTGGAAGGGCCACTGTTAACCATAGTTCTAATTCCAAATATTATATATTTCATTTTTACAAGTGTTACTTTTTTCAAACCAGTTTCATCGTTTTTTATATTCTTTTTTTTTTTTTTTTTGGTACATGGTCTGGGAATAGAACCCAGGGCTCCCACATGGAAGGCAAGAATTCTACCACTGCCATCCATGCACCCCATTTTTTATATCTTTAATATTTATATTATTAGTCAATTTTTTTCATTAAACATATGTTTTACTAATCCCAACATCCCAGTCTTTGTGGTATAACTATGTTGACTATTGTTCCTAATGAGTCTTGTTCATGGTGGTTTCTTTCCTTGTGTGCTTTGTTTTTATTGTAACTCATATTCTTGAAATTTGGTCTAAAGGAATTCCATCAGGACTGGGTTTAAAATATAAACCTCAAGAGAGAATTACATTTGCTTTTGCCAGGTGCCTAGAGGCACTACCAACGTGAGACTACTTTAAACTAAATTATCAGCTTGAGGATTTTCCAGACCACATGGTAGTATGAATTCTAGTCCCAAACAGTATGAAGTGTATCTCTGGTTACATATTACTGGGGAAGCTTTCTGTTGCCACCTCTTACTTCACCTTGTTTCCATTATCAAAGTTAAATGGGTGAGTTTTCTTCTGTGGGACTGGTTCACATTTTGAATCATGGTATCATCTTTTGAGGCCCAGACTGAAGTAGGAATGGTCTCTGATTTGACTTCCCAGTTAGTAGGAGCCTTAAGCTTTGTTGCCTACTCCACTTATGACCCACTAAAACAGTATTTCCAGGTCACCTACAAAAGAATAAAAAGATAACAAGGGTGGGCCATAGTGGCTCAGCAGGCAGACTTCTCGCCTGCCATGTCAGAGACTCGGGTTTGTTTCCCAGTGTATGCCCATGCCAAAAAAAAAAAAAAAGATGATTAACAAGAATCAATTTATGAAGGAGGTCCTGCATAAAACCCCATCCATTGGAGCCATCAACACACTCTGTGACTCTTACTGGGTCAAGGTAACTCACTGGCCCCTTTTCTTATATACTTGAGTCAGTGGATTAAGGCAAGAGTGAGAGTGTGAGAAGGATATGCAGATAATGATAAAACAGATGCAAGCAGAAGCAGTGGGACATGGAATGAGGTCAAGCTGTTTTTCTTGCCCAGACCTAGAGGCAGTCCAAGAGCCCTCTAATTTTTGAGCCAATCCAGTTCAAGAGTAGCTGTGATCTTTGCCCTTGAATGGAAAAGAACCAGTAGACCAGGCCAAGTCCAAGGCCCAAAGATGCATGTCTCACTGGGACAATGGCAGATATGAGGACAGCTCCTTGTTACTCTTTGCCCAAAGGAAGATGTCTCTTGTCCTTGCTTGCATTTCAGCACCTCAAGAAACTCTCCAGCTTCTTGCTGAGTTTCAGCTCCTTGAATTTCTCGGCTAAGGCCAACTGGCACTGCTCAGATTTCTTCAAGAAGTATGGCCAATGGCCCTGCAGGGCCTGAGCCCACCGTTTCTACTTCAAGGCCAGGCACAGCTCCTATTGCTGCTTTTGTTCCTGCTGTGCCATTTCCTGCTGTTCCATGAGCTGAAGCAGCTGCTGTAGTTTCTTCCCCCCCCAATTGGTGCTTCTTCAACTGCTTTTTCACAATCTCTTTCTCTTGGGCTCTGATGTCATTCAGGAATTGATAAGTTTTATCAAACACTTCAGGATTATATTCCCTTGACAGATCATCAAAGCTGGGGTCTCGGGTCACCTTCTTGCTGATGGGAACAGCTTGATGCAAATATGGCACCCGGACCTTGGCTGACATTTCCAGAGGCCTGTGCTTTTCTGCAACACATGCATTTTGGGCAGGTAGTCTAGAATTTTGCTTCCTAGTACTGTTTTGAGCTACCAAATTTTTGTATATCTTATTCCCCACTTGGCTCTGCAATTCTAACAGCTCTTCAAATGACATGTTGAACGTGTCTGCCATATGGGGGACTTGGGTTGGATTCCCGGTCCATGCACCTTTTGCAGACCAGAGTCGAGGCCCCTGCCATCCTCCTGGCCATCCGCAACCCGGCAGGCACATTGTGCCGCAGCCCCAGTTCAGGAATTCTCTTTCATCATCCAGTCATGCGGGGCTCAGAAAATGAATTGAAAAGCCATGTTTTAATCCTAATCCCATTTTGCAAAGGCAGCTGTTTCTTTTTATCCCTACTCAGCATTGTATGTGTGAAACTGTAGTTAGATCATCTTCCTGGAGATGTGATGCAATCGAGAGTGATTGGGAAACTAGATTAGGTGACCACATGTCTCCACCCATTCTGGCGGGTCTTGGTTATTTTCTGAAGTTGAAAACAAGAAGAAATATTTTGGATATTGGAGATTCGGAGAGAGCAGAGAATGGTGCAGCAGCTCAAAGCAGAGAGTCCACCGGCCAGTGACCTTTGGAGATGAAGAAGAAAAATGCCTCCCAGGGACCTTCATGAAACAGAAAGTCAGGAGAGAAAGCTAGCAAGTAGGACAGATTTTGATACCAGAGAGTGGGGTGCTACTGCGGTTTGCTAATACCGAACATGTTAGAATGGTTTTGTCAATGGATAAAGGGAAGATTCTTAAAGAGTTATGAGAAGCTTGAGAAGACCAAGGATGTTTGGAAGAGACTGTTGACAGAAATGTAGACTGAAGATACGTCTGACGAGGCCTTAAACAGAAATGAGGCGTGTGTTATTGCAAACTGGAAGGAAGGCGATCATTGTTTTAAAGTGACAGATACTCTGGAAAAACTGACTAGTGGCTTTGGCTGGAAGGCAGATTTGAAAAGTCATGAACTCGGATATTTAGCAGATGAGATCTCCAAATTATATGTCAAATGTGCAGCCTGGCTTACACTCACAGCTTATAGTGAAATGTGACAGGAGAGAGATAAGCTGAAAACTGAACCCTTGTGTACAAAGAAACCAGAGATTGATGTCCTGGAAACTTCTGGGCCTCCAGAAATGGAGACCCAGAGAATAGTGCTCCACTGGAGGATTTGAACAGATGTGGAACCAGTCAGCCATCTCAGAGAAAGCCAGGATTGGATGTGGATTTATCCAGGAAGGATTTGTGGAAACTCCTTAGGTCTGATGGGCATGATCCAAATCTACTGCCTAGAAAACCAATGAGAGTGCTGTGGGACCTGTATAAACAGAGCCGCTGCCAGTCTGGACTAGGGGGTTCAGCGAAGGGACACATTGGATGTAAAATAACTTCGGAGGCAAAACCACGGAGGTGGAGATCTGAAGTCAAGAGGCCTCGGGCCAGGACAGCAGACCCACCCAAGCACATGGAGAGGGTGAATATGCCCCACAGTCAGAAGGTGGGCCTTCCACCTCTTTGTAGTGGAACAGTCATGTTGCTTCAGGCCTTGGAGGGAGTGAAGCATATTCCTTGGGGATTGGGGAGAGCCTGGTTGCCACCACATGGAGGGTTCAATGTAATTCGGAATGACAGAGAGCCTGGACGCAGCCCCAATGTTGGGAGATGGTAGAGCCCAGAAAATGGTGGTCTGCCCAATGGCCCCCAAGGTTGCATTTGAAGAGAGGCAGTCCTCTGCATACGTCCTTGGAAAGGGTGGGGTTGCCACTCTAAAAACCCTGAGGATAAATGACTCTCACACTTTGAAATTTAATGGACTTTGCCTTGAAGGTTTTGTAAAGTGTTTGGTTCCAGTGACCCCTGTGGTCCTTCCTCCCTATGGAAATGTGGTTATGTATCTTATGAATGTTCCTCCTTTGTATTTTGGCAGCAAATAACTTATTATCAGTTTGCAAAGGTCCGGAGCAAATGGAGAAATTTTTACCTTAGCACTGTCCATGCTTTTAACTAACTGTGATGAGACATTGTCCTGATTATAAGCTTGTATTAATCTTGTATTTGAATTGTTACTGGAATGGTTTAAGGTGCTCTGATATTGTTATGAATTTAATGTATTTTGTATATGGGGAAAACATGTTCTTCTTGGGGTGGAGGGTGGAATGTACAATTTTGAAAGGATGTGTGTCCCTAGAAAAGCCAAGTTTTGCAAAGGCAGCGGTTTCTTCTAATCCCTACTAAGCATTGTATGCTTGAGACTGTAGTTTGATCATCTCCCTAGAGATGTCATGATATCGAGAGTGGTTGTTAAGCTGGATTAGGTGACGACATGTCTCCCCCCATTCCATGAGCTCTTTGTTAATTTCTGAAGTCAAAAACAAGAAGAAACATTTTGGAGATTGGAGACTCTGAGAGAGCAGAAAATGCTGCAGCACGAAGCAGAGATTCCAACAGACAGCGACCTTTGGAGATGAAGAAGGAAAATGGCTCCTGGGGAGCTTCATGAAACAGGAAACCAGAAGAAAAAACTAACAAGTAGAAGAGATTTTGGTACCGGAGAGTGCAGTGATGCTGCGATTTGCAAATACCAAACATGTCGGAATGGTTTTGTAAATGCATAAAGTGAAGATATCAAAAGAGTTCTGAGAAGCTTGAGAAGACCAAGGATGTTTGGAGGAGACTGTTGGTAGAATGTAGACTCTAAATATATCTCTGCTGATGCATTAGCAAGAAATGAGCATGTGTTAATGCAAACTGGAAGGAAGGTGATACTTGTTTTAAAGCGGAAGATACTCTGGCAAAACTGACAAGTGGCTTTGGCTGGAAAGCAGATTTGAAAAGTCATGATCTTGGATATTTAGCAGAGGAGATCTCCAAGTGAAATGTCGAATGCGTAGCCTGGTTTCTCCTCGCAGCTCATAGTGAAATGTGACAGGAGAGAGATAAGCTGAAAACAGAACTTTTGAGTACTAAGAAACCAGAAGTTGATGTCCTGGAAACTTCTAGGCCTCCAGACACAGAGGCCCAAGAGAATAGGCTCCGGGTGAGGATTTGACCAGATGTGGAACCAGTCAGCCATGTCAGAGAAAGCCAGGATTGTACGTGGAGTTATCCAGGAAGGATTTGTGGAAACTCCTTAGGTCTGATGGGCATGATCCAAATCTACTGCCTAGAAACCCAACGAGAGTGCTGTGGGACCTGTGCGAACAGAGCTGCTGCCAGTCTGCACTGCGGGTTCAGCGAAGGGACGCATTGGAAGAAAAATAACTTCCGAGGCAAAACCATGGAGGCTGAGGTCTGAAGTCAAGAGGCCTCGGGCCAGGCGAGCAGACACACCCAAGCCCATGGACAGGGTGAATTTGCCCCAAGGTCAGGAGGTGGGCCTGGTGGCAGTGGAAGAGTCATGTTACTTCAGGCCTTGGACAGAGTGAAGCACGTTCTTTGGGGTTTGGGGAGAGCCTGGCTGCCACCACATGGAGGGCTGAGCATGTGCCCCGGACATAGCAGAGAGCCTGGGTGCGGCCGCAATGTTGGGAGATGGTGGAGCCCAGAAAATGGTGGTGTGCCCAATGGCCCCCAAGTTTGCATTTGAAGAGAGGCAGGCCTCTGCATACGCCCTTGGAAAGGGTGGGGCTGCCACTCTCAGAAGCCCGGAGGATAAATGTCTCTCAGACTTTGAAATCTAATGGACTTTGCCCTGAAGGTTTGGAAAAGTGCCTGGGTCTGGTGACCCTTGTGGTCCTTCCTCCCTATGGAAATGTGGTTATGTATCCTATGAATGTTCCTCCTTTGTATGTTGGCAGCAAATAACTTGTTATGTGTTTCCAAAGGTCAGACCAAATGGAGAAAATTTTACCTTAGCATCATTCGTGCTTTCAACTAAGTGTGATGCGATTTTGTCCTGATTTCAATCTTGTATTAATCCTGTATTTTAAATGTTACTGGAATGGTTTAAGGTTCTCTGATGTTCTTTTGAAATCAATGTATTTTGTATGTGGGTAAAACATGTCCTTCTTTTGGTCCAGTGAGTGGAATGTGCGGGTTTTGAAAGGGTGTGTGTCTCCGAGAAAACCCAAGTTTATTCCTAATCCCATTTGGGAAAGGCAGCAGTTTATTCTAACCCCTATTCAGCATGTTATGTTTGAAACTGTAGTTAGATTGTCTGCCTGGAGATGTGATGTAATTCAGAGTGGCTGTTAGGCGGGATTAGATGATGACAGGTCTCCACCCATTCCGGGCAGTCTTGGTTAGTTTCTGAAGTCGAAAGCCAGAGGAAACCTTTTGGAGAATTGTGGAGGGCCAAGGGCAATTAATCAGGCCCAAGCAGGAACAATCAATCAGGCCCAAGTAGGGAGAGTCCCCACACCATTGGGGCGGAATGTCCCCGAGAGTTAAACAATAACCAATGCTAAGAAACTGTGGGACCGGGATATGTTTTGGCAACAGCTAACGGCATTCTTCTGCTTCTATGAACCGCTTGCTTGCTAGCAACTGCAAAAAGAAACCCACAGCATGATTTTAGCCTTTATAAGCACACCTTGAAAACCTCTGGGTGCTGCTCTCTGAATCCTCTTTCTTGGAGGTTTCTGAGGCAGTCTCCGGCCGGCTAATAAAGACTCCAAATTGGCTTGCAGTTTTGAATTGTGTGGTCTCTCTTTCAGTGTGCCTCACAACATTTGGAGGTCCCAGCGAGATCGTCCCTAATGGGACATCTGGTGACCACAGGTCCTGGGGACCACCCCCGGAACTGAGGTCGACCTAGGGGAAGGCCTCAGAGAGACGTTCCTTCACCCCAGGCAAGGACCAGGAACAGGCCGGTTCTACAAGACCCTCAGAAATTATGCAAAATCTGGTGGAGTCATCTGTTTCTGGGAACCTCATGGGTGAGTACAGGTCTGTTACTGGATCCAGGTCAGGGACCTCTGGAAGGCTGGACGGAACATTACTTTCAAGGTCAGGTCCCGGAGCAAAATGTTGCCCGGGGCTTCTGATTTGGAATCAGTTAAGGATAAGGCTTTTGTGTGTCTTGGTTTAGTTTTTCCCTTCTCTCATCTGTTGGTCTCATTGCATTCTGTGTTGCTCGGTTGCATTCTGTGTCGTTCTTGTCATAATTGCCATGGATCAGTCAAGCTTATCTGTCTATACTCCCCTTCAATGTTTTTTGAAAAATTTCCAGGAAATTCAGCGGAAGGCTGGAGACTACGGAGCTCCTGTCAATTCCTTCAACTTAAAAAAAAAAAATTCTGCTCACGGGAGTGGGCAACTTTTGGTTCTGGGTGGCCTCTGGAGGAAACCACAGCTCTATCTATGGCTTATAAAATCCAAAGGACAACTTTTGGTAATCCAGGCCACCCTGACCAAATCCCCTATATACTAACTTAGATTAAAATTTTAACAAAAACCCAAGTGCTTACAGTCTTGCCTGAAGTCCCAAAAAGAAAGCCCCCCACCCCAGAGCCAAATCGGTCTTCAATAAAAACCTCTCAAAAAAAGGGACTAATGGGATCCCAATATTAACAGGACCATCAGAGGATCTGCTCTTGATGGACCCTCCCCCATACCCAACAGCCCTCTGCCCCCTCTACGGCCAGAGGGGAGAAACAGCCATGAGGCAGCAACCAGCCCCTCTAATAGCCGGGAGGTGGCCTTCAGTCCCCCCCATACCTGAAGTGGCTCTACTTACCACCCTTCTTCTGGTGCACAATCACAGGATTCTTCTGGAGTTCCAATTTTACCCTTGAGGCAGGTTGGCTCTGCCCCGGGGGACGAGCGCCCACCTTTCATGGTATATATATATCCCCTTTTCCTCTAGCAATCTATATAATTGAAAAAAACAGAATCCCTCTTTCTCTGAAAAGCCCCAAGGGCTCATCTCCCTCTTGGAGACTGTCTTTTTTACCCACCAGCCCACCTGGGATGACTGCCAACAGCTCCTCCAGGCCCTCTTCACCTCTGAGGAAAGAGATCGAGTCAGGAGAGAGGCGAGGAAGTTAATTCTTGGACCTGATGGACAATCTACTACCGAATCAACCCGATTAGAGGCTGTGTTCCCCTCCACCTGTTCCGGATGGGACCCCCACACTGATAGAGGTAAGGAGGCTCTCAATCAGTATTGCCAGACTCTGCTCCAGGGAATACAAGCGGCGGCCAAAAAGCCGACCAGTTATCTCAGGTAAGCGAAACCATACAAAAGCCGGACAAATCTCCGGCCGCTTTCTTTGAGTGCCTCCCGAAGGCATACCGCTTGTACACCCCTATAGATCCAGAGGCGCCCGAAAATAGGTGAGCCATAAATATAGCATTTGTCACCCAGTCAGCCGCAGATATAAAAAAAATTACAGAAATTAAAAGGACTTAAGGGTAAAGTGCTGTCTGAACTGATAAAAATTGCCCAAAAGACTTTTAATAACAGAGATGACCCCAGGACCACGCAATCCAAAAAATAGCCAAAATTTTAGTATCCTCAATGGCTGAACAGGAAAAACAAAAAGGAAGATGGGAAACCATCGAAAAAAGAAAGGGAAAAGGTTAAGCCTAGGTGCAAACCAACATGCCTACTGCAAACAAAATGGACATTGGAAAAATGAATGCCCTAAAAGAGAACTTAAAGGAAGGAAACCGGCTCCTGTTCTGGTTGAAGAGGCAAATTGACGGGGCCAGGGCTCCATTCCGTTGAGCCCCCGAGAGCCCAAGGTCACCCCCCTTCTCCCGGTCCAAAAACCTGGGACCGACGATGTCTGGTCAGTGCAGGATCTCCGAGAGGTAAACAAAAAAATTGAAACTATTTACCCCACTGTGCCTAATCCATATACGCTCTTGAGCCTGTTACCTCCCAGCCAGCAAGTCTACACTGTTCTAGACTTAAAGGATGCCTTCTTTTCGCTTCCCTTGGCTGCGGTAAGTCAACCCATCTTTGCTTTTAAATAAGCTGACCCCGAGTGGGGGTTCTCTGGACAACTAACCTGAACTCGGTTGCCACAAAGTTTCAAAAATTCTCCCACCCTGTTCGATAAAGGCTTAAGCCAGAATCTAGCTCATTTTAAACAAAGACATCCAAAAATAACCCTCCTACAATATGTAAATAACCTCTTACTGGCAGCTAATAATCTGTCAAACTGCAAAGAAGCAACCAAAAACTTGTTACTGAAACTAGCCCAGTTGGGCTATTGGGTCTCAGCCAAAAAGGCCCAACTCTGCACCAGTTCAGCGACATACTTAGGGTATAAATTAAAAGGGGGGGGGAAAAACTCTGTCCTCTAATAGGATTGAAGCTATCCTAAAAATACCCCAACCAAAAACAAAAAGGCAGATATGGAAGTTTTGGGGAGCAGTTAAATATTGCCGGCTCTGGATTCCCGGGTTTGCAGAAATAGCCAAATCCCTGTACATCAGCGCAGGGGGAAAGGAGGAAGCCCTTACATGGACTGAAACTGAGTACAAAGCTTTCAAAATGCTAAAACAAGTGCTTGTGAGCACTCCCGCCTTAACCTTGTCAGACCTGTCCAAACTTTTTCAACTCCACATTGCTGAAACCCGAGAAATAGCAAAAGGAGTCCTCACTCAGACACTAGGACCATGAAAAAGGCTGGTTGCTACCTGTCTAAAAGACTAGACTATGTGGTGGCCAGGTGGCCAAGCTGCCTCCAAGCCATTGCTGCCACTGCCATTTTAGTGAAAGAAGCATCTGAATTAACTCTGGAACAGGGCTAACACACAGTGGCCCCAGATTCAGTAGAAACATTGCTAAGGAGCCCACCTAAGAAATAGCTCTCAGACGTCCAGATAACCCACTATCAGGTACTGCTGCTGGTCCCCCCAAGAATCCGCTTCTTAAAAATGGCGGCTCTTAACCCTTCCACCTTGCTTCCAGATGATGACCCGTCCGAGCCTATCCATGAGTGTCACAAAATTTTGAAATCTCTCACGAACCTGAGGGCTGACCTCACCGACAACCCCTGGCCAGATCCTGATGAAGAATTATATACAGATGGAAGCAGTTCTGTCTCGGAGGGTATCAGGTATGTGGGGCCAGCGGTGGTGACTGTGGACTAGGTCATCTGGGCTCAGGCTCTAGGACATGGGACTTTAGCCCAGAAGGCTGAACTAATAGCTCTGACCCAAACCCTAAGGTGGGGAAAAGGAAAGGTTGTCAACATCTACATGGACAGCAGGTACGCCTTTGCAACTGCGCATGTCCGTGGGGCACTGTATCAGGAATGGGGCCTTTTAACATCAGGAGGAAAGAAAATTTAAAAAATGTACCAGAAATACTCGCCTTGCTAGAGGCTATCTGGTTGCCAAAAAGGGCAGCTGTTATACATTGCAAAGGACATCAGACTGTTAAAACTCAAATTGCCAGAGGAAACGCCCTAGCTGACAAAACGGCAAAAGAGGTTGCCCAAAAACCAGTAGGGACATTGCAAATACTTCTTGCTCTGCCAGGGCGTATATTGCTGAGCCCTCCAAATTATACCGGGGAAGAAATTAAACTGGGAAAAACTCTGGGCACTAGAACAGATCCGGATGGTTGGAAAATTCTCCCAGATGGGAGAATCCTAGTGCCACAGCAGCTGGGGAAAAATTTAGTTACCCTGGTTCACCAAAATACACACCTGGGCAGTACAAAACTAACTGAACTTTTATAGAGAAATTATTACATCCCCCGATTGCAGCAATAAGCCTGGCAGGTGTCGTCCGGATGCCACAACTGTGCCCAGGTAAATTCCGGCCAAGGGAAAGAAATACCTCCAGGAACCAGGCTGAGGGGACAAGCCCCAGGAGGGCAGTGGGAAACAGACTTCACGGAAATATTACCTGGTCCATATGAATACAAATACCTGTTAGTCTTCATTGACACTTTTCCAGATGGACTGAGGCATTTCCTACCAGAATCGAGACAGCACAGATAATAATAAAAAAACTAGTTTCTGAAATTGTCCCCTGATTTGGCCTCCCAACTGCAATGGGGTCCGACAATGGGCCAGTGTTCATTGCCCAGATTACTCAATTATTAGCAAAAGTATTAAATATCAAATGGAGGTTACATTGTATTTATAAACCACAGCGTTCAGGACAGGTTAAGCAACTAAATAAAACAATCAAAGAAACTTTGAGTAAACTAAAGCTCAAGACTGGCAAAAACTGGGTGAGTCTCCTTCCATTTGACCTCCTAAGGACGAAATGTACTCCCTGTGTTAAGGGATTACCCTATATAAAATCAAGTTTAAACAACCCCCTCCACTAATCCTTAACTTGGGGGGACAAATAGCTGAATTAAATAACCATTCTCTTCTAAAATCATTACAGGCCCTGCAATCTACCACCCAGAAAACTTAGGAACTGGTGAAGGCAGCCCATCTGGGACCAACAAATTCTGCCCCTAAAAAAGATCTATTTCTGGTGCAGCCTGGAGACCTGGTCTGGATAAAGAAGCTTCAGCCAGCCACCTTGGAGACCTGGTGGACGGGACCCCTGCCAGTAATATGAAAATGCATTTTCCGGTCCCCATGGCTGACCATGCTCTTGTCCTCTGTAGCAGGGCCCCTAATTCTCATATTATTAAGTTTAATGTTTGGACCCTGTCTAACCTCATATGTGCAAAAAAAACTACAAACCGTTAAATTATTAGTCCTTAAAACTCAATATCAACAAATTTATAAACAAATAAAGAAACAATGATTTAATTCTCTCATAAAACCAGTGGGGTATGTGGAGGGCCAAGAGCATTAATCAGACCCAAGCAGGAACAATCAATCAGGCCCAAGTACGGAGAGTCCCCACAACAGTGGGGCGGAATGTCCCTGAGAGTTAAACAATAACCAATGCTAAGAAACTGTGGGAACGGGATATGTTTTGGCAACAGCTAGAGGCATTCTTCTGCTTCTATGAACCGCTTGTTTGCTAGCAACTGCAAAAAAAAAAAAAAAAAAACCTCAGCATGATTTTAGCCTTTATAAGCACACCTTGAAAACTTCTGGGTGCTGCTCTCTGAATCCTCTTTCTTGGAGGTTTCGGAGGCAGTCGCCGGCTGGCTAATAAAGACTCCAAATTGGCTTGCAGTTTTGAATTGTGTGGTCTCTCTTTCGGTGCGCCCCACAGCAGATTGGGGATTGAGGTTTGGGGAGAACCTGGCTGCCACCACATGGAGGGTTGACCGTGTGCCCCGGACATGGTAGAGAGCACGGGTGCGGCCCCAATGTTGGAAGACGGTGGAGCCCAGAAAATGGTGGTGTGCCCAATGGCCCCCAAGGTTGCATTTGAAGAGAGGCAGGCCTCTGCATACGCCCTTGGAAAGGGTGGGGCTGCCACTCTCAGAAGCCCCGAGGATAAATGTCTCTCAGCCTTTGAAATGTAATGGACTTTGCCCTGAAGGTTTGGAAAAGTGAATGCTCTGGAAGCACTAAGCAGAAGTCCACGAGCCAGCGACCTTTGGAGATGAAGAAGGAAAATGCCTCCAGACACAGAGGCCCAAGAGAATAGGCTCCAGGTGAGGATTTGACCAGATGTGGAACCAGTCAGCCATCTCAGAGAAAGCCAGGATTGGACATGGATTTATCCAGGAAGATTTTGTGGAAACTCCTTAGGTCTGATGGGCGTGATCTGAGGCTACTGCCTAGAAACCCAACGAGAGTGCTGTGGGACCTGCGCGAACAGAGCTGCTGCCAGGCTGTACTGCGGGTTCAGTGAAGGACACATTGGAAGAAAAATAACTTCCGAGGCAAAACCATGGAGGCTGAGGTCTGAAGTCAAGAGGCCTCGGGCCAGGCGAGCAGACACACCCAAGCCCATGGACAGGGTGAATTTGCCCCAAGGTCAAGAGGTGGGCCTTCCACCTGGTGGCAGTGGAAGAGTCATGTTGCTTCAGGCCTTGGACAGAGTGAAGCACGTTCTTTGGGGTTTGGGGAGAGCCTGGCTGCCACCACATGGTGGGTTGATCATGTGCCCCGGACATAGCAGAGAGCCTGGGTGCGGCCGCAATGGTGGGAGACGGTGGAGCCCAGAAAATGGTGGTGTGCCCAATGGCCCCCAAGGTTGCATTTGAAGAGAGGCAGGTCTCTGCATACACCCTTGGAAAGGGTGGGGCTGCCACTCTCAGAAGCCCGGAGGATAAATGTCTCTCAGCCTTTGAAATGTAATGGACTTTGCCCTGAAGGTTTGGAAAAGTGAATGCTCCGGCAGCACTAAGCAGAAGTCCACGAGCCAGCGACCTTTGGAGATGAAGAAGGAAAATGCCTCCTGGTGACCTTCATGAAACAGAAAGCCAGGAGAGAATGCTAGCAAGTAGAAGAGATTTTGGTACCGGACAGTGGGGTGGTGCTGCGATTTGCAAATACCAAACATGTCGGAACAGTTTTGTAAATGCATAAAGGGAAGATTCTGAAAGAGTTGTGAGAAGCTTGCGATGGCCAAGGATGCTTTAAGGAGACTGTTAGTAGATGTGTAGACTCTGAAGCTACCTCTCACGTGGCCTTAAACAGAAATGCGGCACGTGTTATTGCAAACTGGAAGGCAGGCGATCCTTGTTTTAAAGCAGCAGATCCTCTGGCAAAACTGACAAGTGGCTTTGGCTGGAAAGCAGATTTGAAAAGTCATGATCTTGGATATTTAGCAGAGGAGATCTCCAAGTGAAATGTCGAATGCGTAGCCTGGTTTCTCCTCGCAGCTCATAGTGAAATGTGACAGGAGAGAGATAAGCTGAAAACAGAACTTTTGAGTACTAAGAAACCAGAAGTTGATGTCCTGGAAACTTCTAGGCCTCCAGACACAGAGGCCCAAGAGAATAGGCTCCAGGTGAGGATTTGACCAGATGTGGAACCAGTCAGCCATGTCAGAGAAAGCCAGGATTGGACATGGATTTATCCAGGAAGATTTTGTGGAAGCTCCTTAGGTCTGATGGGCGTGATTCGAGGCTTCTGCCTAGAAACCCAACGAGAGTGCTGTGGGACCTGTATAAACAGAGCCGCTGCCAGTCTGCACTGCGGGTTCAGCGAAGGGACGCATTGGAAGAAAAATAACTTCCGAGGCAAAACCATGGAGGCTGAGGTCTGAAGTCAAGAGGCCTCAGGCCAGGCGAGCAGACACACCCAAGCCCATGGACAGGGTGAATTTGCCCCAAGGTCAGGAGGTGGGCCTGGTGGCAGTGGAAGAGTCATGTTACTTCAGGCCTTGGACAGAGTGAAGCACGTTCTTTGGGGTTTGGGGAGAGCCTGGCTGCCACCACATGGAGGGCTGAGCATGTGCCCCGGACATAGCAGAGAGCCTGGGTGCAGCCGCAATGGTGGGAGACGGTGGAGCCCAGAAAATGGTGGTGTGCCCAATGGCCCCCAAGGTTGTATTTGAAGAGAGGCAGGCCTCTGCATACGCCCTTGGAAAGGGTGGGGCTGCCACTCTCAGAAGCCCGGAGGATAAATGTCTCTCAGACTTTGAAATCTAATGGACTTTGCCCTGAAGGTTTGGAAAAGTGCCTGGGTCTGGGGACCCTTGTGGTCCTTCCTCCCTATGGAAATGTGGTTATGTATCCTATGAATGTTCCTCCTTTGTATGTTGGCAGCAAATAACTTGTTATGTGTTTCCAAAGGTCAGACCAAATGGAGAAAATTTTATCTTAGCATCATTCGTGCTTTCAACTAAGTGTGATGCGATTTTGTCCTGATTTCAATCTTGTATTAATCCTGTATTTTAAATGTTACTGGAATGGTTTAAGGTTCTCTGGTGTTCTTTTGAAATCAATGTATTTTGTATGTGGGTAAAACATGTCCTTCTTTTGGTCCAGTGAGTGGAATGTGCGGGTTTTGAAAAGGTGTGTGTCTCCGAGAAAACCCAAGTTTATTCCTAATCCCGTTTGGGAAAGGCAGCAGTTTATTCTAATCCCTATTCAGCATGTTATGTTTGAAACTGTAGTTAGATTATCTGCCTGGAGATGTGATGTAATTGAGAGTGGTTGTTAAGCGGGATTAGGTGACGACAGGTCTCCACCCATTCCGGGCAGTCTTGGTTAGTTTCTGAAGTCGAAAGCCAGAGGAAATCTTTTCGAGATTGGAGATTGAGGTTTAGGGTGAGCCTGGCTGCCCCCAAATGGAGGGTTGAGCGTGTGCCTTAGACATGCAGAGAGTCCCGGGGGGCCCCAATTTTGGGAGAGAGTGAATCCCAGAAAATGGTGGTCTGCCCAATGGCCCCCAAGGTTGCATTCAAAGAGAGGCAGTCTTCTGTGCAGGCCCTTGGAGTGGGTGGGGCTGCAGCTCTCAGAAGCCCCGAGGGTGAGTGCCTCTCAGATTTGAAATGCAATGGACTTTGCCGTGAAGATTTTGAAAAGTGCTTGGGTCTGGTGACTCCTGTGATCCTTCCCCCCATGGAAATGTGGTTATGTATTCTGTGAATGTTCCTCCATTGTATATTGGCAGCAAATAACTTGTTATGAGTTTTCAAAGGTCCAGAGCAAATGGTGAAATTTTACCTTAGCACTGTCCATGCTTTTAAACGTGATGAGTGTTTGTCCTGATTTTATTGTTGTCTTAACCTTGTGTTTGAAATGTTACTGGAATGATTTACTGTTCTCTGATATTGGTATGAATTTAATGTATTTTGCATATGGGGAAAACATGTGCTTTTTAGTGTCCAGAAGGTGGAATGTGCAGTTTTGAAAGGATGTGTGTCCCCTAGAAAAGCCATGTTTTAATTCTAATTCCATTTTGTAAAAGCACCGTTTTTTTCTAATCTGTACTCAGCATTGTACACTTGAGACTGTAGTTTGTTCGTCTGCCTGGAGATGTGATGTAATCGAGAGAGGTTGTTAAACTGGATTACCTGACGACATGTCACCACCCATTCTGGTGGTCTTGGTTCATTTCTGAAGTCGCATAAAAGAGGAAACCTTTTGGTGATTGGGTATTCAGAGAGAACATAGAATGCTGCAGCAGCATGAAGCAGATAGTTAGCGACCTTTGGAGATGTAGAAGGAAAATGCTCCTGGGGAGCTTCATGAAACAGTAAACCTCGAGGAGGTGGCCTCAGATGATGACATGTCTGCCATGTGTCCTTCCAGATGAAAGAGGGTCCCTGACCATGTTCAGCATGTGCTTTTCCAAATGAGTGACTGTGAGTGTGTTTGTCATGTTCCTTCTCGCTTGAGAGAGAAACCCTGAACTTCATCGGCCTTATTGAACCAGGTTTCTCTCCTTGGATGCCTTTGATTGGACATTTGTATGGACTTGTTGTAATTGGGACATTTTCTCGGCCTTAGAACTATAAACTAGCAACCTATTAAATTCCCCCTTTTAAAAACCATTCTGGTTCTGGTATATTGCATTCCAACAGGTAGCAAACTAGAACATAGATATACACATAACAATGTTGATGATTTCTCTCTTTTTAGAAAATGTTTATTAATGAAAGTGATCAACATACAAACATGAACATTCTTAACATATGAACATTTCATATGTGCAATCAATGGTTCACAATATCATCACATACTTTTATATTCAGCACCATGATAATTTCTCAGAAGATTTACATCACTCCACAAAAAGAAATAAAAAGAAAAAAGAAAAAACTCATATATACCATACCGTTATCCCTCCCTCTCATTGACCATTCGTATTTCCCTCTACCCAACTGATTTTAACATTTGTTTCCTCTATTATTTATTTATATTTAATCCATAGTTTTTACTCATGTGTCCATACCATAGATAAAAGGAGTATCAGATACAAGGTTTTCACAATCACACAGTCACTTTGTGAAAGCTATATCATTATACAATCATCTTCAAGAAACAAGGCTACTGGAACACAGCTCTTCAGTTTCAGGCACTTCCCTCCAGCCTCTCCATTACATCTTAAACTAAAAAGATGGTATCTATATAATGTATAAGAATAACCTCTATGCCAACTGCTCAACTCTAATTGAAATCTTTCAACCACTGATGCTTTATTTTGTCTCATTTCTATCTTCCCCCTTTAATGATGTCTTTTTATCCCATTGCGTCATGCCCTTTTAATTTGTAAAAAGCTCTTCCTCAGCTTTTCTCTTCTGTTCTTCAGATAATATGTCCAGGTTCTTTTAAGTGCTTCTGACTAGTGATGATTTGGAAGACACCCATCAGCTTGCTAATTTACTCTGAATACCATTAAATGGTTTAATAAACGCTTTAAATGGCACTGTCCTGAAGCCAAGCACAAACTTCCACGGAATGGGCTGTTGAAAGTAGAGTGCAGTAACTATTTTCTTTCCCTCTTTCTTCTGGTTTTGCACCTTGAATAAGATGTTGCTGTGTTTAACTCACATTCTAGTCATGTTTGAAACTTTTGTCGGTTTGGCACGTGTTTGCTTATTTCCTACTGCCATCTGGTGGCTAACGTTGACAGTACAGCTTATTTATTGTATTCTGGCAGGGAAGCAGAAATACATTTGAGCTGATGAGCCTATCTAGAACTAGAACAATATGAATCTTTTTTTCAAAGAAGAGCTGAATCATTCCTATTCCCTCATAGAGTTCCTGTTGTGTGCCATGAATTTCGGAACCCAAGTAGAGGATGCTATGCACAGCAAGTGCATAGCTACAGAAAATATGCCAGCCACATCTCCGTTTGGGTTTAACTCTGGTTAGGCAATTGACTGTGAGCAAATCACTTTTCCTTCTCAGTTCTCAGTTTCCGGAGTTTGGGACATAGCAGTTTATAATTTGTCTCTTCATTTCTCTTTTTTTTAAAGTTTTCTTTTCATTGTGGCTTTTAATTTCAAAGACTCAAATTTATCAATCTTTTATAGTCAACACTCTTTGAATCTTGACTAAGACAATTTTTCCTAATCCAAGGTCTAAAACGTATAGAAAATTTCCATAATTGTAGAAAATTTTATTGGATAGAACTGTACGAGAAGCTTGGTAATCCAGTCATTCTGATGGCTGCTTTATAAGTGCCTCTGTAGTAGTTTCAGAACAGGGATCTATTAGAGGCCTAGTGACTCTAATATTTGGTAGTCTGTACTAAAGACATAATAAACTGAAACAGGTTAAATTTTTAGTGAGATCAGATTCCTAGTGAACCTAACGGTTCATGGCCTATACAAAACCAGTTTAAGGTTGGTCCATGTGACCTGATAGGTGGCAGTTGGCGTGCTTTTTAGTTCTTCTGGATCAGTCCAGGATGAGGTCCCAGGTGGTACTGAAGTACTATTTACTATTTACACTCCAATTTTCTAAAGATTGAGTGTTGTCAAAGTGGTTGTAGTTACTGCTCTTTACTGTAGTTATGGCTGTCATTTTCCAAATATATCATGATCATTACAGTGATTTTAAACTCCATGCAAATTCCGCAGTTCTCACTAGAGAGATTTTGCATGCAAGGCCATCTTGTCAGTAGAGTTATTTCACTAAAATACAACCAAAGTGATTTGAGGCTAAGGTCCTCTATTCTGGAATCCTCATGTTGTTACCAGCTTTTAGGCCTAAAGCAAATAAGCCGATATTCTTTTATTTTAATTTTTCAGCAACTTTACAGCAAATGATTCCTTTTTCTCTTATATATTTTACTAGAAATCTGTCAAAGCTTAAATTAAGTTGAAGTCTTACTTTAAAGATATTCAGAATTATATTTCTTAGACATTAATTGTATTTCCTTCCCCAAATATGGTGAGCCTAACAAGTGTGGGATTTTGCCCCTAAATTGTTTTCTGGAAGGCTCTTTGTTGATAATTATTTTCCAGATTAGAATTTTATTGTTAGTTTTTCTTTGTGTCAAGCATTGTTTTCTCAAGAGTACCACTTCGTCAATGCAAAAATCCCTCATTTGGAATGACCCATTAGCATTACTTTATCATGTGAACCAAGGGAATTTAGAAGATGGTGGGTATCCCTTAAGGTAGAACTTTTGCATATTTTATTTATCTGGGGGACCCGAGGGCATGCTTATGTAACAGGAATTGTTTGATAGTTATGCTTTCCTATTCAGCCATTGGGAGGACAATGGGGCCTTTAACGTTCTAGGAGTTGTTGTGTAAATACTTAGCTTCCATTGTCTCCCTTGGGTTTTCTGTTGTTTCTTTGATAACCAATTTAGGGACGTTTATGTGATTAGTGCCTTTCACTGATATCTTCACATTTCTGTGACTGCTTTAGCTTTTATCTAAGCTTTTGCCCTATCACTTACTGCCAGTGGATGAACTTCCTTTCTGTGCCGTTATGATTGGTCCAATGTCAGGGTATTCAGATTCATGTAAAGTGTAGGCAAATACTAAAGGTTGCAGATTCACAGATAAAAAATTACAGAGGCCACAAACCGTCTTCCTCTTTGATTATGTAGGGGTCAAATGGCCATTATGTGAAATGTCTTCCTTTCTTTCCTCTCACTTGTTCGACAATTGATTCACAAATATTTCCATTCTCCTATGGTCAGGGATCATATAAGGCCAAGTGTTGCAGCAGATAATACACTCACTCTGAATCCTAGTGTGACTTTATACACCCATTTTTACGGACACCTGTTTAGTAACCTATAAGACGGAGGGATAGTCCTTTACTGTCAAGGGAAAGTGCCTTGAAGGTGGTTTTAACCTCATTGTATGGCCCCTTCCTAGCTTCTTTGATTTAAAGGTTTGGTGTGGGAGTTACATATTCTAGCTAAATGAGGTATTTGTACACTTTACCAACAAATCAAAGCTGTCCTTCACACTTCTTCCAATCTTGAAAGCAGCAAAAATTTTTAGTTCAGGCAGGATTTTGGCATTGTTATCCAATTTGATTTATTCAAAGACCCATTTCATAGATGAGGAACTCGAAAATCCATTGGAGTGGTGACTTCCAGACTAGAAATGCAGCTTATTTCCAGACAAGTGTTCTTCCTAGTGTGGCACTGTTATGTTGAAACCTCCTCGTGTAACTGGGTGAATTTTGAGCTGACTAAACCACGCAGATGTCTGCCTTTCAATCTTTTAGGCCACTCCTCTTCTGCTCCCTCCGCCCCTAGCCCCCCCTCAATTCATAAGGCACTGCAATTCGCAGCCGCGGCCATATTTCTTCTTCTCCTGGGGATGCATAGTTGCTAATTGTAGCTCTATCTGTCCTGTGGTTCTTTCTGGAACATTTTGCAGCCCCCCTAACCCCTCAGGGCATATTTCTCTTAAAATCACGAAAATTCCATAAAATGGTTTTTACAATGCTGAACTTTCTTCTAGTATTTTCTTGACACCTCCCTTCTGTTCCCTCCCATTTTTTCGGCCACTTGAGATACTTTTATGCAATTTTCCATTTTTTAGGAAGTATTCTTCGGATAGATTTTTGTTTGACGCCTCTGTTTCTGTGATTTAGTCCCCTGCCCCCTTTATCTATATTTTGCCCATCGGGGCTGCGGATACCTGGTTATATTATTTTTTCCTTCGCCCAACGGGGCCATGGATACCTGCTTTAAATCTTTTTTATTCGCCCATCGGGGCTGCGGATACCTGCTTTTAATTTTTTTTTGCTTAGCCCATCGGGGCCGCGGATACCTGCTATTCCCCCATACCCCCCTAAATCCTGTGGCCCATCGGGGCAATGGATCCCTATTTTTTTTTCTTTTTAAAATAAACTTTTTGGTCCATCGGGGCTGTGGATATCTGCTCTTATTATTATTATTTTTGCCCATCGGGGCCTCGGATACCTGCTTTAATTTTTTTTTTTCTGGCCCATCGGGGCCGCGGATACCTGCTTTGAATTTTTTTTCATCACCCATCGGGGTTTTGGATGGAAAAGTGATGGGTTTTGTGGTTTGTTACTATATTTGGAATATCTACAAGTTTTTGCAGCTGATCATTTGGTGTTGTGTGAGTGGATCTACGGCTTTAGCTGGGGGTCGACTTTACAGTTAGCTAAAGGGGTGATCAGAGGTTGGGGAGATAAAATGGCCACCATTGTAGATTTGCTGCGTGGCAGGGGTGAGGACTAGTTGTTTGTGCTAAGTGTAAAATTAGGGTGGCAAAATGGATTGGAGACGTGGTGGCATGTGTGTTGTATGAACTAAATGTTTTGAGTGTGTGAATTTAGAGCTTGTTAAAATCTTTGCATGAATTGTGATATGGAGAGGCAGAAAAGCAGGATAGTTGTGTGTCAGTAGAAAGGCTAGTTGAAACTAGGAAGAGAGAATTTATGCGCATACTTCAAAATGGCGATTTTGAGTTAGCAGCATTGCTCAGCATGGCTGCCCTTGCTTTGTTAGATTGTCTAAAATGGCGGATCCAGTTCTGTCGTAGCGTTCCAAGTGGCGGGAAGGCCACATTATGGTGGGTGAGTCTTTGTTCTAGGGCCTAGCATGGCGGCCCAGGGATCCAGCATTTTGTGAAAGATGGCGGCTGAGGCTCTTGCCGCAATGTAAAATATGGCGGACCTGTCTTTGTCTTTGCCGTGTGCACTTCCTGGCGTGTTTTGCCGCAGGGGTAATGTGTCACGTGGTCATTATGGCCGTCTGTCACGTGGACGTCTTGGCGGGTTTTGACTGGTACAATCTCGGCGGGCTTTGCACAAGGTACCCCTGCCGCATTGTTAAAGATGGCGGGCGGGCGTGGCCGCTGCGTGGTAAAAGCGGGAGAAAAGATGGGTTGGGCAATACTGGATTGTATCTTCAACCGAACCAACCAGAAAGGGGAGCGGGATTGTGCATGGCCAATTAAAATGGAGGGTGAGGATTCGTTGAGTAGGCTGCTGTCTTTATGCAGCCAGTCAGGAGGAAGAAATGGAGGAGCCATTTTAGAAGTCTCTCCACGTGGGTGGTCCCTAAGGTCTTTTTCAAGGACGTTTGCCATTTCTGCCTTCCTCAACTCTTGTGTGCCATATATGGATGTACATGCTGAATCGCACACCATTCCTCTACATCGCTGCCAAGGCGTAAGGCTATCCTTCTTTTTCCTGGTCTCTGTTCTTCCTTGCACTTGGCCTGGACAGTTTTCCAGGCCTGCGTGGGGTGGATATGGCTGTGAGTTGTGGCAAGGACCAGAATGGATCCCAGATGATCGTTGGCCAACAGGTGGCAGAAGAGGAATCCCTGTCTTCCTCAAGAGGAACACCTACCCCGTGGCTCATGCTGGGGTCGGATTTTGATTTATACTTATCTGTTGGATGATTTTTGAAGAGTTATAGCACGGAAAAAGTTAATTAAAAATTTAAGGTATGCCCAGTCCAGGCCTTGCTCTGTCCCTCTCCTTGATGCTGCACTAATTGACTAATGACTATCACATGGAAATCTTGAATTGTTATGATCTCAAGTTTTCTATTCATACTGTTATATATGGGGTATTAATACCCAGAATTTAAATTTTCTGTTGTTCTCTGCCTTCCTCAGCGTCCCTCAACCTAGCCCCAGCCCCAGCCCTTGCCCAGCCCCAGCCCCAGCCCTTGCCCAGCCCCAGCCCCAGCCCTTGCCCAGCCCCAGCCCCAGCCCCAGCCCCAGCCCCAGCCCCAGCCGCAGCCCCAGCCCCAGCCCCAGCCCCAGCCCCAGCCCCAGCCCCAGCCCACCGCACCCACAGAGCCTATCTTCTCCCTAAGGTCCTATCCCCAGTTTGCGTTGCTTCAGCACTCAAAATCAGTGTCCCTTGCTTACCCATTATTGGGATAACCTGTTTACCTCTTTAGCCTCCTGATATCCAATGCCAATTACCTGAGTCCCCATTCTCAGTTAATGTGCACAATCCTATTTGTCCATATTCACATGTTAGAACAAAAATCCCTACATCCTATGTATTAAGAAATGTTAGTTAATTGAAAAGATATATTAAACAATTACTGTTCATAATTCCAGTTACTTATCCTCAAAATACCCTGCCCTTATGGAACAAGAAAGCATTCCTCTGTCATTGATGCAATACACAATCCTAATTTTCTACCCTCTTTACATTGTTACTGACTAGTGCTCAGTGTCCTTTTTTCATGCACAGGATGTTGATCACCTAAAATTCCTTGTCCATAATCCTGCCCATTAGATTAGACTCCAGTACAAATAATTTATATTCAGCAAGGGAAACATAATTCAAGGCATCTGCACTGAAATAGTTAATGTGCCTGGTCCCAATTGCCATAGTGTTGACCACTAAATAAAGACAAATTATCCTTTTTGACTTTCTTCTGGGAAGTCCTGCTGTTCTTGGGCAGTTAAAGTACAAAACAGTAGGTCTTCAGTGGTTTCCCTTTAATCCCATCCCAATCCCTTCTGCATTGCTGCTGACCACATTTTAAAAATTAATGACTTAACCCCATTTTTCCATTGTCTTTTTGATTACCTTAGGGCCTTTGCAACTTCTGCAGTACAGCAAAGGTGTTGATCCTCAAAGTCCCTTCCATTTTTATTGCTTGCCAGTAGTGCAGTTCATCAACCTTACATTGGTATATAAAATCCTAATTGTCCATAGTTCTGTACCCATTAGCCTGGGATATTCCCTACCTCTGTGCCATTGCTTCCAGGGAGTTAAAGCTACCCAAAGTCCTTTCTCCTAAACTGTCGATGTGCATAGTTGCATATATCCATGGTCCTGTGCAATAAAGATTGATTGCCACGCCATCCCACCATCTGTGGGATGTTGCTAAGGTGTGCATATAATTCAAGAACCCAGCTCTTAGACAAATTGCACAGTTGTTGTCCAGAGTCCTGTCCAATTGAAAGGGCCACTGTAGTCATTTGCATACTGTTGGCTGATTACCGAAGTACCCTTGCCTTGCATTGTTGACGTCCATAATTGCATTTGTCTATGATGCTTTGCATTAGTCCCACCCACTCCCCTTGTATTCCGTTATGGGTTGCTTACTAGTCGAGATTTCTGCACAAAGACACTTTATGTACACAATCTTAATCCACTGGAACTGAGCCTTTTATATGAGGATCCCCCCACCTTCTTTACATTAAGAGGTTACTGATTACCTGAGGCCCCTTCTGACATTGCATTTGTCTATTTCTCCTTTTGCTAGTCTGGGATCCTATCTCCTTAATATTCCCTTTGCATTACTGTGGAGGTACTGATCACCTAAACCTTTTCTTTTGGGATTGTTAATGTGCATAATTGCAACTATGGTCCTTTCCATTAAGATAAGGTACCATACTCTCACATCCTATTAGCATAACCACAGTGTGTTGACCACCAAGGTCCTTTCTTGTGAATTGTTAATGTACACAGTTGTGTTTTTCCTGAAAGAGTGCACTAAAGATCTTACCCACTTGTGTTAAACAGTGGATGACCTCTATTCAAGACCTTTGTCCTAGGATAGTTAATGTGAACCATAGAAATTAACGCCTGTGATCTGATTTATAGCAAGGGGTGTTAATGTCCAAAATTACAATGTACAAAATCCCTCCCATTAAACTAATATCCCTGTCCATAACTCTTACTTTTGGAACACTAAATGTGTGTTCCAAATTGTGCATGATTGTACATTAAGTGCAATAATTAAGTGCACATAATTAAAAGGATTAATTTCCAATTGTCCCTTGTCCTTCAATAAGCCAATAACCTCACTTATTATAGTTGGAGATTCTGACTACCTAAAGCCTGTCTCTTGACTGTTAATGTGCAAAACTATACCAAGACTTCACCCCTCCCAATTACTTTGCATAACAGTAAGGGGTGCTGACCAACTATGACTCCTATTTAAATGCGCATAATTGCCGTTGTCTATGCTCCTTTATGTTAGCATAAGATACCATTTTCTCCCTTCATTTGCATTACTGAAGGTCTACTAACTCATTCTCTTGGACTGTTAACGCTTACAGTTGCTCCTGTATTTGGACAGCAAGTAAGAAACCCGCCCATTCTATTTGCATTCCAGCAGGAAGTGGCTACCGTACGAGGTCCTTACAATACTACAACAAAGTGCACAATCTCAATTGTCTGCAACCCTGCCCCTTTAGATCAGAACTCCTGCACCTAAGCAAAATTGCAGGTGCTGACCATTTTTACAACCCTTTACTTGGCATTGTGAATATTTGTAATTACAATTATCCATGGCCCTTCAAGTTAGATTTGGATCCCTAACTCAGACCCTCTCTTCATTCTTGCATGAGGTTTTGACCACTTAAAACCTCGTTGTCAAACTGTTAATGTGCATAATTACAGTTACAATCACACTCCCTTTTTATTACTACAAGGGTGCTGGCCCCTACGGTCCTTCATTTAGCCTACTGTACTGTGCATTAGGTAAGGACCTCCCCTCTCTGCTACTGCCTTTGCCCTTCAGCCGGGGGTACCCACTGCTTTTAAGATCCTTATGGTTGGATAATCGATAGACATGTTTTTAATTGGCCACAGTCACAGCCCTTGGACATTAATGTACTTAATTTTACTTGGTTCATCTTATTACACTGAGGTCCTGCTCTCTCGTATCTCTTTTGCATTACAGCAGGGAGGCTGACCCCAAGGCCCCTTTACTTGGTCTATACTGTGCGTTATTGTGTTTGTCCAGTTCTTACACATTAGACAAAGTGCTCCCCACACCCCCTCAATACTAGTTTCTTTTGCTTTCAGCAGGGAGTGACCCTACCTAAAGATAGTGCATTTGGACAGTCAGTGTGCACAATTTTAAATGACCATAGCTATGTCTCTTGGACATTCATGTGCATAATTGCACATGGTTGATTCCGTTTGAATAGGATCTACCCCTTCAGACCTTTTTTGTAGTACAGCAGGGATGCAGGCCAGTAAGATCTGTCTCTTTTTTTGACCTTTTATTGTGCATTAATTGCATTGGTTCATATTCTTGTGTCCTAGATAAGTACCTCCCCTCTCCTTTACTTGCTTTGCCCTTCAGCCAAGAGTGCCCACTCCTTTAAAGATCCTTATATTTGGACTATCAAGACATGATTTTAATTGGCCGCAGCCATGTTCCTTGAACATTAAAGTACATTATTTTTCTTGGTTCATCCTATTCACCCAACGTCCTACATACAGTAGGGAGGCTAATCCCTAAGGTCACTTTTCTTAGCCTGTTAATGTGCACAGTTGTATTTGTTCCAGCTCCTGTGCACTAACAAGAAAATGTGTGTTGACACCTCCCCTCCCCCACATTCCTTTGCCTTCCAGCTGGGAATGCCTTTACATAAATATATTGCATTTGAACAGTCAAAGTGCACAAATTTAAGTGACAACAGCTATGCCTCTTGGGCATTAATTTGCATAATTCCACATGGTTAATTCCATTGGAATAAAGTCCTACCCCCTCAGACCATTTGGCAGTACAGCAAGTGCGCTGGCCATTAAAACCTCTTGGTGACCTCTCATTGTGTATAATACCATTTACCCATGTTGCTGTGCACTAGATAAAGACCTTCTTACTCTCCCACTCCCGTTGTCTTGCAGTTGAGAGTGCCCTCTGCTTTTAAGATCTTTACTTTTGGACAGACAAGAGGTATGTTTTTAATTGGCCACCACCAAATATATCCCTTGGACACTAAGGTACATAATTTCACCTGGCTTGTCCTATTTTCTTATATCCCTTTTGCATTACAGCAGGGTTGCTGACCCCTAAGGTCCTTTTACTTGGACTGTAGTGCACCTGATTGTATTTGTCTGGGTTTCTTTGCACTAAATAAGGACGCTCCCTATAACCCACCATCTTTCTTTACCTTTAAGCAGGGATTAGCCCTACCTAAAGATAGTGCATTTAGACAGTCATTGTACACAATTGTAATTGATCAATGACTATGTCTGTTGGACATTCATGTGTATAACTGCACATGGTTAATTCCATTTGTATAAGATCCTACCTCCTCAGACCTCTTTTGCAGTACAGCAGAAATGGTGGCCACTGAGACCTCCCTCTTTTCTTGGTCTTTTACTGTGCATTAATTGCATTTGTCATATTCCTGTGCACTAGATAAGGACCTACCCATACCCCCACCCCGTTCACCCTATAGTTGGAAGTGCTCACTGCTTTAATGATCCTTGTATTTGGACCACCAAGAGACATGATTTTAACTGGCCACCACCATGTCCCTTGGATATTAATGTATATAATTTCTCTTGGTTCATCCTACTCATCTGACCTCCTGCAATAGGGAGGGTAACCCCTGCAGCCACTTTTCTTGGCCTGTTAAAGTGCATGGCTGTGTTTGTCCCAGATCCTGTGCACTAACAAGGAAATGTCTGTCGACAACCCCACCTATCGACTTATTCCTTTGCCTTCCAGCTGGAAATGCCCCTACATAAATGTATTGCAATTGGACAGGCAAGGTGCACAAATTTAAGTGACAACAGCTGTGCCTCTTGGACATTAATTTGCATAATTGCACATGATTAATTCCGTAGGAATAAGGTCCTACCCCCTCAGACCATTTGGCAGTACAGCAAGTGCGCTGGCCATTAAAACCTCTTGGTGACCTCTCATTGTGTATAATACCATTTGTCCATGTGGCTGTGCACTAGATAAAGACCTTCTTACTCCCCCACTCTCTTTGTCTTGCAGTCGGGAGTGCCCACTGCTTTTAAGATCCTTATTTTTGGACAGACAAGAGGTATGTTTTTAATTGGCCACCACCATATATATCCCTTGGATACTGAGGTACATAATTTCACTCTGGCTGTCTTATTTCCTCATATCCCTTTTGCATTACAGCAAGGTTGCTGACCCCAAGGTCCTTTTACATGGACTGTAGTGCACCTGATTGTATTTGTCTGGGTTTCTTTGCACTAAATAAGGAAGCTCCTTATAACCCACCATCTTTCTTTACCTTTGAGCAGGAATTAGCCCTACCTAAAGATAGTGCATTTAGACAGTCATTGTCCACAATTGTAATTGATCAATGACTATGTCTATTGGACATTCATGTGTATAACTGCACATGGCTAATTCCATTTGAATAAGATCCTACCCTCTCAGACCTCTTTTGCAGTACAGCAGGAATGGTGGCCACTGAGACCTCTCTCTTTTCTTGATCTTTTACTGTGCATTAATTGCATTTGTCATATTCCTGTGCACTAGATAAGGACCTACCCATACCTCATCCCCTTCACCCTCTATTTGGAAGTGCTCACTGCTTTATTGATCCTTATATTTGGACCACCGAGAGACATGATTTTAACTGGCCATCACCATGTCCCTTGGATGTTAATGTATATAACTTCTCTTGGTTCATCCTATTCATCTGACCTCCTACAATAGGGAGGCTGACCCTAGAGGCCACTTTTCTTGGCCTGTTAAAGTGCATGGCTGTGTTTGTCCCAGATCCTGTGCACTAACAAGGAAATGTCTATCGAAAAGCCGACCTCTCCACTTATTCCCTTGCCTTCTAGCCGGGAATACCCCTACATAAATATATTGCATTTGGACAGTCAAAATGCACAAATTTAAGTGACAACAGCTATGCCTCTAGGGCATTAATTTGCATAATTCCACATGGTTAATTCCATTGGAATAAGGTCCTACCCCCTCAGACCATTTGGCAGTACAGCAAGTGCGCTGGCCATTAAAACCTCTTGGTGACCTCTCATTGTGTATAATACCATTTACCCATGTTGCTGTGCACTAGATAAAGACCTTCTTACTCTCCCACTCCCGTTGTCTTGCAGTTGAGAGTGCCCTCTGCTTTTAAGATCCTTATTTTTGGACAGTCAAGAGACATGTTTTTAATTAGCCATCACCAAATATATCCCTTGGACACTAAGGTACATAATTTCACCTGGCTTGTCCTATTTTCTCATATCCCTTTTGCATTACAGCAGGGTTGCTGACCCCTAAGGTCCTTTTACTTGGACTGTAGTGCACCTGATTGTATTTGTCTGGGTTTCTTTGCACTAAATAAGGAAGCTCCCTATAACCCACAATCTTTCTTTACCTTTAAGCAGGGATTAGCCCTACCTAAAGATAGTGCATTTAGACAGTCATTGTGCACAATTGTAATTGATCAATGACTATGTCTGTTGGACATTCATGTGTATAACTGCACATGGCTAATTCCATTTGAATAAGATCCTACCCCCTCAGACTTCTTTTGCAGTACAGCAGGAATGGTGACCACTGAGACCTCTCTCTTTTCTTGGTCTTTTACTGTGCATTAATTGCATTTGTCATATTCCTGTGCACTAGATAAGGACCTATCCATACCCCCACCCCATTCACCCTATAGTTGGAAGTGCTCACTGCTTTATTGATCCTTATATTTGGACCACCGAGAGACATGATTTTAACTGGCCACCACCATGTCCCTTGGATATTAATGTATATCATTTCTCTTGGTTCATCCTACTCATCTGACCTCCTGCAATAGGGAGGGTAACCCCTGAGGCCACTTTTCTTGGTCTGTTAAAGTGCATGGCTGTGTTTGTCCCAGATCCTGTGCACTAACAGGGAAATGTCCGTCGACAACCCACCTCCCCACTTATTCCTTTGCCTTCCAGCTGGAAATGCCCCTACATAAATATATTGCAATTGGACAGTCAACGTGCACAAATTTAAGTGACAACAACTATGCCTCTTGGACATTAATTTGCATAATTGCACATGGTTAATTCTACTGGAATAAGGTCTTTCCCCCTCAGACCATTTGGCAGTACAGCAAGTGCGCTGGCCATTAAAACCTTGGTGATCTCTCATAGTGTATAATACCATTTGTTCATGTTGCTGCGCACTAGAAAAAGACCTTCTTATTCCCCCATTCCCTTTGTCTTGCATTTGGGAGTACCCACTGCTTTTAAGATCCTTATTTTTTGGACAGTTAAGAAGATATGTTTATAATTGGCCACCACCATGTCCCTTGGACACTAAGGTACATAATTTCACCTGACTTGTCCTATTTCCTCATATCCCTTTTGCATTACAGCAGGGTTGCTTATCCATAAGGCCCCTTTACTTGGGCTGTAGTGCACCTGATTGTATTTGTCTGGGTTTCTTTGCACTAAATAAGGAAGCTCCCTATAACCCACCATCTTTCTTTACCTTTAAGCAGGGATTAGCCCTACCTAAAGATAGTGCATTTAGACAGTCATTGTGCACAATTGTAATTGACCAATGACTATGTCTGTTGGACATTCGTGTGTATAACTGCACATGGCTAATTCTATTTGAATAAGATCCTACCCCCTCAGACCTCTTTTGCAGTAGCCACTGAGACCTCTCTCTTTTCTTGGTCTTTTACTGTGCATTAATTGCATTATCATATTTCTGTGCACTAGATAAGGACCTACCCATACCCCCATCCCCTTCACCCTCTATTTGGAAGTGCTCACTGCTTTGTTGATCCTTATGTTTGGACCACTGAGAGACATGATTTTAACTGGCCATCACCATGTCCCTTGGATATTAATGTATATAATTTCTCTTGGTTCATCCTATTCATCTGACCTCCTACAATAGGTAGGGTAACCCCTGAGGCCACTTTTCTTGGCCTGTTAAAGTGCATGGCTGTGTTTGTCCCAGATCCTGTGCACTAACAAGGAAATGTCCGTCAACAACCCCACCTCCCCACTTATTCCTTTGCCTTCTCGCCGAAAATGCCCTACATAAATATATTGCAATTGGACAGTCAAGGTGCACAAATTTAAGTGACAACAACTGTGCCTCTTGGACATTAATTTGCATAATTGCACATGTTTAATTCCATTGGAATAAGGTCCTACCCCCTCAGACCATTTGGCAGTACAGCAAGGGCGCTGGCTATTAAAACCTCTTCTTGACCTGTCATTGTGTATAATAGCATTTGTCCACGTTGTGCACTAGATAAAGACCTTCTTACTCCCTCACTCCTTTTGTCTTGCAGTTGGGAGTGCTTTTAAGATCCTTATTTTTTGGACAATCAAGAGACATGTTTTTAATTGACCACCACAATATATATCCCTTGGACACTAAGGTACATAATTTCACCTGGCTTGTCCTATTTCCTCATATCCCTTTCGCATTATAGCAGGGTTGCTTATCCCTAAGGCCCTTTTACTTGGACTGTAGTGCACCTGATTGTATTTGTTTGGGTTTCTTTGCACTAGATAAGGAAGCTCCCCATAACCCACCATCTTTTTTTGCCTTTGAGCAGGGATTAGCCCTACATAAAGATAGTGCATTTAGACAGTCATTGTAATTGTAATTGACCAATGACTGTGTTTCTTGGACATTCATGTGTATAACTGCATGTGGTTAATTCCATTTGAATATGATCTTACCCCCTCAGACCACTTTTGAAATAGTACAGCTGGGATGATGCCCCTAAGACCTCTTTTTTTGGCCTGTTTGTTGTGCATAATTATGTCTGTCCATGTTCTTATGCACTACTAAATAAGGACTTCCCCACTCCCCCACTCCTTTTGTCTTACGAAAGGGAGTGCCCATTGCTTTAAAATCTTTATATATGGATAGGCAAAAGGAATACAGTTTTAATTGGCCGCACCATGTCCCTTGAATGTAAATGTACATAATTTCACGTGTTTCAACTGATTAGACTGAGCTCCTACTCCCTCAGCACACTTTTGTAATACAGCCAGGTTGCTGACCCCTAAGGCCCCCTTTACTTGGGAGTGTAGTGCACCTGATTGTATTTGTCTGGGTTCTTATGCACTAAGCAAGGAAAGACCCAACACCTTCCCCATCTTCTTTTGACTTCAAGCTGGGAATGCCCCTCCCCAAAGGTACTGCATTTTGACAGTTAAGGTGCATAGTTGTAATTGACCACAATACACCTTGAACAGTAATATGCATAATTGCACATGGCTAATTTCAGTTGAATAAGATCCTATTCCCTCAGACCAATTTTGCAGTAGTGTAGCAGGAAAGCTGATCACTAAGCTGTCTTTTCTTGGCCTGTTATTGTGCACAATTGCATTTGTCTACATTCCTGTGCACTAGATAAAGACCTCCCTACTCCCCCACTCCCCTTACAGCTGAGAGTGTCTACTACTTTTAAAATCCTTATATGGACAGTCAAGGGACATAGTTTTAATTAATTACAACTGTGTTCCTTGGACTTTAATGTACAAAATTTCACCTAGTTCACCCTGTTAGACTGAGGTCCAACTCCCTCAGGTCTCTTTTGTATTACAGCAGAATTGTTGACTCCTAACACCCCTTCACTTGGGACTGTCGTGCACACATGATTGTATTCGTCCAGGTTCCTATGCACTAAACAAGGAAAGCCCCTATCCCCAACCCATCTTCCTTTGCCTTCAAGCAAGGAATGCCCCTACCTAAAGATGGTGCATTTAGACCATAAAAGTGCACAACTGCAGTTGGACACAACAATATATCTGGACAATAATGTGCATAATTGCATGTGGTTAATTCAATTTGATTATGATCTCACCCTCTCAGACTACTTGCAGTACAGCAGGGATGCTGACCTCTATGGCCTCTTTTCTTGACCTGTTATTATGTGTAATTGCATTTGTCCAGGTTCCTGTGCACTATATAAAGACCTTCCTGCCATCCTCCACTCCCCTTGTCTTACAGCTGGGAGTGCCCACTGCCTTCAAGATCTTTATGTTTGGACAGTCAAGGATATGGTTTAAATTAACCACAGTTGGTTCCTTGGACATTAACGTACATTATTTCACCCAGGTCATCCTATTAGACTGAGGTCCAACTCCCTCAGACTCCTTTGTATTACAGGAGGGTTGCTGACCTCTAAGGAACCTTTACTTGGACTGTAATGCATGTGATTGTGTTTGTTCAGATTCTTGTGTACTACACAAGTACCCCCTTGCCCTTACCTTCCTCCACTTTCCAGCTAGAAGTGCTTCCTGTGTAATACCTTTGCATTTGGACAGTCAAGGTACACCATTGTAATTGACCACACCTATGCCCTGTGTATATTAATGTAAATAATTTCATTTGGATCACTCAATTTGAATAAGATCCTTATCTCTCAGACACCCTTTGGAGCACAGCTGGATGCTGGATGCTAAGATCTCTTGAGCTGTTATTGTGCATAGTTGGATTTGTCCACATTCCTGTGCACTACATAAGGACCTCTACTCTGCCCCATGCCCCTTGCTTTTCAGCCAGGAGTGCCCACAGTTTTTAAGATCTTTTTATTTAGACAGTCAAGGGACAGGGTTTTAACTAACCACGGTTATGCCCTTTGGACACTGATGTGCACAGCTTACTCATCCCATTTGAGTAAGATGCTATCGTTTTCCAATACGTGATTTCCACTGCATAAGATCCTTAAATTTGGACAGTTAATGCACATAATTGTAGTTGTTCACAACACGTCCCTTCTTGGATCTCTGTTCCTCCTTGCATTACTGCAGAGGGTTCTCTCTGTTTTTTTACCCTGAAGGCCCATTATAGTAGATTGTTAATATGCATAGTTGCGGATGACTGTGGTCTTGATCATTGTACTAAACTCATACCCTTTTGCCTTCCCTTTCCAGTTCAGTAGGGTGTCTTGATTAACCAAGGTCCTGTTTTGGACTGATAATGTATACAATTTAATTTGATCCTGTTCTTTGCTCTAGAGAGGACCCCACCTACCTTAATGGCATTTCCAGAAGATGGTTAGTGCCTACTGTTCAAGACCCTTTCACTCAGAATGTTAATGTGCACAGACACAATTTTTTACAAGCATGTCTTATACCAAAACCCTAGTAGCCTCTTTGCTTTATAGTGAGAGGTTCTTCACCTCACACCCCTTCCTTTGGACTTGAACGTACATAATTGGAATTGTCCATCTCTGGTTGGGCTAGAATTCCCTTCCCTTATACCTCCTTTACCCCAGGGGTATGTTACCCATGTATGAACCTTTCTCTTGGAACTATTAATGTGCCTGATTGTATTTATCTGTAGACCTGTGCAGTTGAAAAAGACCCTGTCCTATCAGTACCTTTGGATTGCTGTTGAGGAATGCTAACTATTCATGACCTCAGCTCTTGGACAATTAATGTGCACCAATGACAGTTGTCAAGAATACTGATCATTGCATAGACCCCTTTGGGCTCTGTTTGCATACATCTGGGACACTGACTACCTAAGGTCCTTTTTCTTGAGCCATTAATGTGAATATTTGCAATGATCTATGCCCATTTCTCTTAGGCTAGGATACTGCAGAGCTGCTGCCCTCTCAAGACCTATTCTGAGACTGTTAATGGGCACAGTGGCAATTTTCAATTTCCTCCCTGCCCTTGTGGGCAAGCACTCCCAACCCCATCCAGTTTCCCATAGCATAATAAAGTATAAGCATTGAATTTGGCCATGATATTGTCCAGTGCATTCTTGGCATTCTTCCTGTGCATAAAATGCCAATTATTCATGGTCTGACCCTTTAAACAAGGGCTTCTCTCTCCCCACTCCCTTGGATCCTTTTTAACAATTATTAATGGTAACAATTTCAGGTGTCTGTGTATCTAGCCATTAGATAAGATTGTGTTCTCCCATGGTCCACCTTCCCACCCCCTTCTTGTTTTGCATTGTTGCTGGGGCATGTTAACTGGGCGCAAGGTTCGTTCTTTTGAACTTAAAAGGTTAGCAATCCCAAAGGTCATTGGGTTTACCCACTTTTTATTGTCGTAATGCCACAGTTTTCCTGGTGCAGCCCATTAAACATAGATCTTCCTCTTTCCTTCTTTTCATTGCTTCAGAGCAATATAACTACCCAAAACCTCTTCTGTATTAATGAACACCATACAAGTTGTCTCATTTTTCAACCCATCAGTCCAAGATCACCCTACCACTTTGCTGTTGTGTTTGTGCAGTGTTGACTACAAAAGCAGGCCTGGACTAAGTGGTTAGACCTTCTACTCTTTTTCCTGCATTGTTAATAGTCCCAATTCCAGTGATTAGTAGTCATTTTCTGGGAGTAGGATCAATCCCTGCTCACTTCTGCTACTGCTTTCCAGTACAAAATACATAAGGCAAGTCAGGATTACTACCTTATTTGGGGTTTTCAGTATACAATATCAATTGAAAATAGTCTCCACAAGAAGGTAAATTAACCGTTTCCTTGCATTCTTCCTTCCAGACCAGATTGCGTGGCTAAGAATCTGTCTTTTTTGTTTATTGTTGTTGTGCAGTGCCAATTGCTAGTCTACAACCAGAAAAATTGGTTTTAAGTTTTTATTTTTTAAAGATATATCTGAATTACAAGGTAGAATATGCTAACGTGGTCACTAAATTTTTGAAGTTGAGAAACCCTTTTATACCATGCATCTGATGACCAGTGTCTCTCATTTTACTGGGGTGGTGGTTCTGTGGATAGACCACTGATTTCTACTATTACAATATTTAATCAAAGAAGTTCTAGAGTGGAACGCTTTAAGACAAGTACCTTCGTTTGTGCTCTGTCACCATTATAAAGCCAGCTTTTGTCTGGACTTTATCACCACTCATTTTTAACAAAACCATTTAAACTTTCTAACTCTTAAATTTCTTCATCTGGAGCACAAGCCCTTATTTCAAGAGGATTGCTATAAGATGATTAAATGAGAGACCATACACTGAGGTGCTTTTGAAAACCATAAGACACCTTAATTTGATTAGTTTATTGCATAATATGCACCCTGTTTAATTTTGCCAATAATTTGAAGTAGACTGAGGTACCACACTAAAGTGAGGACCTACTTTAGAAATGATGAGAACTGTTTCCCTGTTTTACAGTATAAGAAAAATAAGCCAAGATCTAACCATTCTTTTGGATGTAAACTTTAACAGTGAGAACTTCCTGATAAAAATGAATAATATTTCAACCTCTAAGGTATAGGGCATTTTTTGGCAGAGGAGTATTTAATATGGAACTGCTGAAGCAAGTAACTAGTGGTCACAACAGCAGTTCTTTTATAATTTGAAACAAAGATGCTATTCCTCTGAGAAGGATGTCAAAAGATCGGCTCAGCTCAGGGTGCAGTTTGCACTACTAGCTCCTTGGACAACTGTTTAAGAAGAGCCTCTGGCCCTTTATAATACTGTAAGTACTACTTTATGAAAATGGTCTATTTTCTTTCTCTTTGGTGACAACTATACACAAGTCAGGGGCCCAATAAGTCTCCTTGTTCCTGCCTTATTTACGATTTTATATATATATATATATATTTTAAATATATATCTTATATATATATATATATATATATATTTTAAATATATATCTTATATATATATATATATATATGTTGTTAACTAACAGAAGAATTATACAATTAATACTGTGTATCCAGCCCTATGGTAGGTAGTACTGATGTGAGGGGTTGCAGTGATAGAGTTTTATATAATCTTATTCTTGAGATGGTTTTCTTATTGACGACCTAACTTAATAAGTACACTTGAAGTAACTGTGGGAGATATGATAATCAAATGCTGTTTTGTGTGAATTTTAAGTTTTTAAAAAGGAGCCCACGGGGGCTTAGGTTGGTAGGATAAAATTCAAGAAGGAGGTAGCTTACTTTTTTCTTTGGGCCAGGATATGATTAACACTGCAGCCATTTGGGTAGTCCAGTTTATTTTAACGTTATTTGTTTTTATCTCTTTTGGAGGCATTGCTACATATCAAGGCTGGCAAATTGAAGATTGTTAGATCTTATTGTAATTTCGAGCTTTATTGGGAGTATAAATCTAATACTTTGACTCTTTGCCCAATTCAATTGTATTTCTGCCCAATAACAGATGATCATGGCTAATCCAGACAGAGAGGAGATAACCTTTTACTCTGGGATATTAGCCGTTTTGGCAAGAGAGCGCTGGACAAGTATAGTAACTTTTACAAGGAAATCTTGATCTTGCCTACTTTTATGCTGTAGTTTGGGTACCATTGGCCCCTTCACTTTTGTGAACAGGTGCCTTGATAAGCTAAAAGCAACTTAGCTTCCCTGATGTAAGGCAAATGTAATGGTCCAGCTGAAAAAATATTCCTTAACCTAAAACTTGAAACATTTTTATGTACATACATGCACCAGCTATGTAAATGAGCTGGTCTTCATATTTCCATATGAATTTCCATATTTCCCTTTCTCCTTCAAGGCCTAAAGACTTCATTTGTCTGACTGATCGGGGGTAACTTATATAATCGTCCTGAGCCTTCTGGGAAACATGGTCTGTACCATTGTTTCTCAAACTCTAGTTATGTGTCAAGATGAAACACCTTTTAAAGGAACAAAATTTCCTGGAGTCCTGAAGAATATGTAATTTGGGGAACAGTGTTTTCAAGATTTAAGTTATCTTTGTCAAAAACACATTTTATATAATTCTTGTAAAACTTGGGGATCTGTGAGAATATATCCACAAAACTTCAAGGTTCTTATCACCCCAATTTGAGAAATACTGGTCGGTGCCTGTGAAGTCTTACTGCTAGTTATCAAGTTACTATTCAGTATCAACATAAAACTGTAACTATTATTGGATTTTGTTTTAAAGGGATTAATTCAGAGCCAGTTCTGGATTGCCACTCGATGAAGAATGGAAAGATTGTAGGTGGATTGAAGCCTGAATTGGATGGAGCCAGAGGTGAATCTTACAATTTTATTTCAATTCATTGCTTGAAATAATCTCTGCCCTTAAAATCTCTGCCTTAGTAGTTGATTCTTGAAGAATTAAAAGTTGATCCATGGTAAGTACTAAAATATTTCTTATATGCAAATGGGTTCTGGGAAGATTTTTACCAGCTTAGAAGGTAACTGCTGATTCTGAACTGAATTTATGCCTCTTCTGTTACCCAAATCCATATAAGCTTGGGTGGCAAATGATGATATGTATTGTTCAGCAGAGCTAATTTCTCCCCCTTCTCAGGCTGTCTTAACTGGTATGTATATATAGACACATCTATAAATATTTATATATATAACCATACTTATCTGTATTAAGCTAAATGGGTTTCTGTCAATGTCTCCAACTCTATTACATTACCACATGAATCATTCTAGCCTCTTCTTGCTTATTTATTCCCTCCAACTCTAATAGTGAGAAACCTGGCGTGATTTGTAGATTTTTATGTTAAAATTAAGGTAGTTGAGTGTTTAGGAAGAGTTTAGCTGTATCATGATTAAAACTTTCTGAAGCAAGAAATGGTCCTTCCACCCTAAATGTTTCTGCTAGTTTTAAAATTTGTAATTGGCTGGGGAAACGAACTTGATTTTTAAGAACCAGAATATATCCTGATCTCTACATTTTTTCCCTCGTTTTCAGATTAAATTACTCTGAAACAGCCAGGTAAACTATTTCTTGGGTGGACATTTCTTTTTTTTCTTTTTAAGAGATGACTGTCCTCAGGATGGGGTGGAGAAGGGGGGAGGGGAAGGGCATGTTTTGTAGGTGGGATACGGAACATCCTTCAGTGACCACCATCTGGTTCTCCTGAGTACCTGTTTAAGACCCAAGAGTAGCTTCATTCCTTGGCAATATCTAGCCCAGATACAATTTTATTCAATGTTCTTACTTTATTTTATTCAAGCTAATTGGTGTGCTGATTTGAAAAGTATTATTAACATGCTAGCCACATGCACTGTATTTAAATTAGTAATTTCAAATAACATGAAATTTTATTGAGCATAATTTTAATATTATGAAAGATATTATTTAAGACAGTGTTTCTGAAATCTGAGGAACAAATTTGACAGTAGTGAGTTGCCATGCTCAGTTAAATATGGTTAAGAGTGGTTCAGACTTGAATGGTATTGAGAATAGGTCCTTATAATATGGTAATCCCTGATCAGGGGTCTACAAGTTTATGCTCAATTAAGTTTCCCAGGTTTACTTTTGCCATACAGGGTGCTTTCAGATTACAAATCTGGTTTATATCTGCTTCACTGAGCTTGACTCATATTTTCATATGGTTTTTTTTATTCACTTGCCTAATCTTTCTGGGATACTGCCAGTGCTTACCATTAATAGGACACTAGAGAAACCAAACAGACTAGAAACTTGAAACAGGAGATGCCTATATTAACGCTTCATTTTTTTCATTGAAGTTTTCTCAACAATTTTGGTCTCCTACTGGTGCTTTGTCCTACTGAGACCTGTTTTTCCTCTTTCTTAAGGATGATCTGAGCATGTGAGACCTGAGGACTATATGCTGTTTTAAGAGGCTCCAAATTCAACAGATCTTCCCTTTCAAGAATCTGGACAAACTCTAACTAATCTAAGAGGATTGCTTGCAGAATACCTGGAGAAAAAGGTAGTTTGATGAGCTCGTCTTTGTAGAACTCTGTATTTTTACATGTTTTGACTTCCTGTAGTTCTCCTTTTTAATGCAGAATGGAGCTGGGAAGAATAGATGAGTTCTCAGGATAGGCTTTTATAGCCAGAATGTAGAGCTCTACACAGCAGTAAATCCCCACCCCTCATTCCACATGAAGAAAAGGGTAGACCTAGTTAATTCAACCACTAGTTTCTAACATTGGGGTAGCCTTTGCCACTGCACTCCATTCCACTAATATGTTTTTCTTTTGTCTCTTCTCCAGGTCTTCCTCCGAAGAATAGGCTTGTTGCTTTACAGTGTTAGTGACCCATTCCCTTTGACGATCCCTAGGTGGAGATGGGGCACGAGGATCCTCCAGGGGAAAAGCTCACTACCACTGGGCAACAGCCCTAGGGGGGAGGTTCTCTCAAGCTCAATCAGGAAGATGAAGTTACAAGAGTCAATTAGGAAGATGAAGTTACAACACAACCACCACACATTAGAGGGTGGGTAAGTTGTCCCCAAAGCCGTAATAAGTAATCTTAATTTTGACCTTGTTTTCCAAGATAAATTGCAATTAGCTTTCTATTGATGTTGTATTTTTCAATATCCTTTGTTTGGTAAAAACAACTTCCTAACTAACCAGGGAAGTACCTTGATGGGAGAGGAGTAAAAGTGATAACATGAAGGTAGGGCAGCAGGATACATAAGCACAGTCGGTGTTTAGCAAGGAACTATTGAAAATGGTAGAGGCCTACAACTAAATAGTTCTTTCTTTTTTTAGGAGAACTTGGGCACCATCTGCCACATGAGCAACAGTAATCATGAGCAGACCGTCTCACCCTCAAAGTTTGCCTTGAAACCTTGCAGGAGAAGTTTGCAATCGTTTACTTGCTCCACAATACCTTGGGGTGTTCATGGAATAAAACACACATCAAGCTGTTTGAGAAGATAATTAAGAGTTGTATCTTTCTATGCTGTGCTTGTTGATTCATGGAAGTCCCACAACTACCAACGGGAAACTGATTTAAAATGGCACAGTTATTTATCAGGCAGGATCTAAAGAGCCACGACCCTACATATACTAGGTCAGTGATGGGACAAGTTGATAAGAGGGAGAAGGGTTGGGAGATGGAAGTCACCATTCAGGGCAGTAAGTCCTGATTGTACAGGCATTGCTCAGTATTGTCTGGAGTGGGTACCTTAGAAATATCATAAAATGTTTTTCAGGAATCCTCGAAAGGTGATTGCAGTTAGTTGACTAGAAATCTTGTAGATTTGGAAGTAGAGAAAGTTACTAATATCAGAACTTGTTATAAAGCCCATGGGCTAGAAAGCCTAGGTGAGAGTTACCTGGGAATATTTATCTCATTGTACTTTTTTAGGTGCGTTCTCCCAGGGCCATGCTTTATGTGAATTATTTTATTGTGAGAATGTGTACTTCCCAGAGTGACTCATAGAAGTTTTGGAAATGCTCCTCTATAACTGTGTTTTGATAGTCTTCCTCTTGGACAAACAAAAGCCAAAATCCTGTCTCAGAGTCAGGAGACTTAAAATATAAAGCTAATTTGAGGTAGTTCTGTTCTTAGACTGTACTCTTTTTTTTTCATATAGGTGTTTTTTCTTTTTTCCTTGGTCTCAGCTACTAATCATTTAAAAGGATCCTTCTTAGGTGATTGGTATTTTAGTATATGTGCTGCCGAAGCGAGCACTAGCTGATTGGTATTTTAAACAGTATTCTAATCTTAACGAATAGCCTTAAAGAAATAAGGCTTTGATTGGTGGTGTTGTTCCCAGTGATTCATCAAATGATATTGGACATGTTGTTTTTCCTGTTTATTCCCTAGCTTCCTATTCTGCTGAACTAGAGAATGGTATTACTTTTACTTCTAAGGTTCTTAAAGCTTTGACTTTGTAGATTTCTAAGCTCTGTGGAAACAGTTTTCATAACTGCTTAATTTGAATCTTGCTGAACTTTAGCATAGCACTCAATTATTACTTCTTTATGGAATTTACATGGTTTCTCTTCTGCTTTTTATAGTTCTTAATCGTTCCCTCCATATCTGCTAAGTCATCCATACCAAAAGCGGTGCATCTAGAGCTGGGGCTTTTAGCAAGATCAAGAGCTTTGAAGACACCAAAGGAAATCAGCCTTCCTACCTGAAGATCAGCATGTCTGGCACTCCAGCATTTTATAATAGTAGAATGAAGTAAGTTGTTGGTGTTGCAATCCTGTGAGGATCGTTTTAGAAGTAATATCTGTTTTACTATTGGGGATTGGTGTGGAATGGGTAGTAACAGTTGAATGTGAAGCAGAGTCAATGTGAGATGGGAGGATGACTGGTCTCTCACTGTACCACTGAATCAGCTGATTGCCAGTTGTATCACAGAGTACTTTAGAGCCTCTGCTTGTCTGTTTTATACCTTTAATAGATTGGTCCTTTGCCACTCTTAGAGGCCTAAACATGTAGAAGCCAAAAACAGGGTATGCCTATTGCTGAAAGTAGTATGGCTCTCTCTTACCTTCATTTATGAGAAAATCTGCAGTTAAGATTTAGTGTTAAAAGAAATCCAGAATTTGAAACAGCCATTATAATAACAAAAGATATGAAAAGTTGGTTTCTTAAAGTTATGGGGAAAACCGAGAATATAAGTGAAACCACAAAATGAAGGGATTGACTAGATGCTATCTAAAGGCACTCTGTTATAATATTTACTCATTTTTAACATCTTGTTTGGCTTTTAAGGAAATCGTAGAGAAAAAACAATGTGGAGTCAGGCATTCTGTGTTTATACCCATCTGCCACTCATTATTAGCCGTATGACCTTTGACAAATTAGTTTTTAATTAGACTTGTTTCTAATATCTGTTTGTGAGCATGAAAATCTTGTAAGTAAAGCACTTAGTACAGTGTGTGGCATATGGTAAGAAAGGTTATCCAAGAGGTTTAATAAATTTATATGACACAGTACAAACTACCACTAACACCATTTGGTGGCAGGCAGAGTTATGTAAGAAATATATCTTACATAAATTTCAATTATGTTAGTAATTCCTAAGGTAAAAGTTTATAAGTATATGAGCATTTGTGTCATTTGTTATGATTATTGATAATAATTAAGTAGTATTGATGCTAGTAATAGGTTATTGTGATTATTAATGGTACTTTTTGGTTTTCTTCTTTTTGATGCTTTTCATGTCTTTTTTGCCCCTTACTGTATCTTGTCTCTTCTGCTTCACATCCTTCAGTCTGCTGCTGATTATCCCTTTCACTCATAAGTGTGTATTTCTTTGCTTGTCTATTTCTTCTTTGAGTGTCTTTGCTTTTTCTTCTGAATCTAGAGTACTTTTTATCCATTTCCATGATTCTCTTGCTAGTTTGCTCTATATGTGTCTTGTGTCATTTTCTTTTTGTTCCTTAAGAGTTGTCTGTGCCTTGTCTTGGATGTATATCTCTAGTTTTCATTTGTTGCTGCTTCTCTGCTCTCCTAGATCTGGCTTGTCTTTCACTCTTCCTTTTGTGTCTCCTCTCTAAGTCTCATGCCATGTGCTTTTTGCTCTTTTCTTCTTCTGCCTACCTCGTTTTGCCTCTGTGAATTCTGATTGTTTGTTACCTACTTCCTTTCTTGTTGGTTTATCTTTTCACCTTTTTCTGATTCTGACCTTGCTTGTGCTATATCTACTCCTCTTCTCATTTCTCTTTTCTACATTTTCTCTCTGCTTCTATTGGGCAAGTTTCTCCCTTTTTTCCCTCCTCTGTGTGCCTCTTTTCACTTTGTCTTTTTTGCTTGTTTCCATTTAGCATTAATCTCTGCTCTCGTGTTTCTTTCATTCTTTTTACTTTTCTACTCACCTTTGAATATTTCACCTCTTTCATGAGTCTGTGCTTCCCCCTCTTTGATTTCATGTAATCCTCTCTCTTTGGATATTTCTTTGTGTGTGTGTTTCTGTATGTGTGTGTGATAGAGGGGCTTCTTAATCCCTTTCTGATAGGTCAGAGTGTCAACTATCAAAATAAGCATTACAGAGCTGTTCATTATGCCAGACTGCCTGTAAGATGATCCAAGACCCATAGAAGGCCCAGGACTCTAGAGTGATATAAAACCCAAGATTTAGATGGACAGAAAGCAGAATGCATAAATAGATGGGAGGCCCCGTATCCCAAGGTGCAGATATGGATGCCCCAGTCCTGAAACCAACAGAAACCCTGAGAGCCAAGATGTGTATATAGAAGGCTGCTTGAGTTGGATGGAAGACCTGACCAGGGATGGAAGGCTCTAGTCCGAGTTAAACGCAAACCCCAAGACACAGAATGGGAAACTGAAGGCCCAAGAACCCAAGACAGGTGGATGGCCTGAGAACTGAGATGAAAAGCCCAAGGTCTTAGCTTGAAAACTTGGATATGAGGAAAGAAGACCCCAAGATCCAGGACCCTAGGACAGAAGTACCAAGAGAGACATAACTCAGGACTAAAGGTGGGAAGCTGAAGGCCTGTGACCCCAAACCCCGGAAGACTAGAAGACTTAGAACAGAGGAAATCCCAAGATAAGAACCTTAAACCCCAGCTGTTTTCTATTGCTGTACCATACCCCCTTACTCTTAGACATTTGCAGTTTTTCTAGTTCCATTTGAGCCTACTTTTTTGTTTGTTTGTTTGTTTGTTTTTTATGTTTGAGCCTATTTATTTTGAACATGCTTTTTGATGTTGCCATTACCTTAAAATAACCTGAGAGCAACATCAAGATTGGCAATATTATGCCTGGGCCTGTCTTGAGCCAGTTTTGATCTCAGTTTTGAGCCATTGCTTAGGTTTTTAATCTTTTAAACTTCCATTAATCTTCACCATTCCATTTGAGACAAATAATTAGTCTGTATTGAATTTGGCTTTTGTTACTCTTCTCAGGAGCAAGCATCCATATAGATGACATTGAATTTTGGTCTCCCTCTTCCTCAGAAGCCCTAAGCTGAGGAGAAGAAGAAAGTGTCAGGCATTTGGGGAATAAAGTGCCAGGATCTCTAGAGAAAATGTGAACAGATATTCCAGGCCACGAAGACTTAGACAAGAAATACACAGATGTACCAGCCTGCTGAGAAGCACCGTCAACCAACACCTTACTTCTTTGATCCTGGGTGAGCAGGATTCTTGGGGTTTGGGATTTCTAGTGATGGCTTACAGAAAAGGTGATCTGGTCTGGGGCAGAGTGAGGACCCAAAGGGTATAGCCTGAACTCCCTGCTTATAGTAGTGGCCACATAATTTGGACTTTGCCAACTGCATTCTTGGGTTTAATACTAACCTTAATACTAAGGAGAGAGAGACACGTTGGATTGACTTTAGCTAGTTTAACCTTTTTCTGAAAAATTTTCCCCTTTCTACATGGGAAGATGCTTTAAATGATTATGTGTATGAAAACATTTTTCAGACTGTAAAACACAAGAGAAAGGCAAGGTGTTTTCATTATAGTAACGTATTGCCAGCTAGGCACAGCTAATATTTGAAAGTGCACTGTAAACTGTAAAACATTATGTAATATTTGAAAGTGCACTGTAAATTATAAAGCATTATGTAAATTACAACGCGCTTTCTGTAAAGGGTGAAATAGTAAACAGTTTTGTTGGGTCATGTAGTCTCTGTTGCATATTCTTTTTTTTTCTTACAACCCTTTAAAATTGTTACAAGCATTCTTAGTTTATAGGTGAGGAGAATTTGGCCTGATGGGCCGTTTAATCACCACCCCTTGATATGAATACCAGGGACTATGTGCTGAATAATAAGAATTTCCTTCTCTGTGCCTCTTTCTGTGCTGGGCACTATGGATGCAGTGATTATTTATGATCACATCCCAGCAAAGGAAATACATATGTGTATGTGCTTTGTAAACTATAATGCACTGAAAAGCTAGAGTTTCAGTGTTTAAGTGAATGTTGATTATTTATTTTATGTATTTAAGTGTGCTAGGCACACGAATATAAAGATTAAAAGAGGCAAAAATTAAAAAGTACATTGTCATAAGTGTGTAGTATTTCTGCAGATACAAATAATTGAGTGTTGGATGAACAAATAATTTATGTATTCGTGGCCAGCCATGTTTCTGCTGCTATGGTGATTTTGAGTAAAATAAGAATTACAGTGATCCAGGTAACAGAAAAGAGAAGGAAACACATAGAAACTTTTGACTTTAAAACAATAAACACAGTACCATGCCAGATACCATGCTAGGTGGTATCGTTGTCATTATAGATTAAAAATTTCAGAAAGAAAATTATATTGAAGTGCTTTGTAAAGCAAAGCACTATTCAAAAACCAGTGAACTAAAAAATAAAAAACAAACCAGTGGACTACGTATTTATGAATGAATACATGTTAATCACCTCTTAGATCAGCCATCATTTTGGGTACTTGTGGAATCCAAGATGAATACTTACTCCAAATAATAAGAGGAAGATAAATGTCCGATACAATTTAGATGTATGGAATTAGATATTTGCTTAATTAATCAAACATGACTTCCTGGGGATGTCAAATTGAATTACTAGCATTATGTTGCCCCAGGAAGCATAGAAAAAGCTAATGAATGTGAATGTACTTTCTAAACTTAACAGCTCTATTTAAATATAAGATATTACATGCTTTCTGTATCAGTAAAGTTTGCTGTGAGCTAGGGTTGTTTCTACAAATTGTTCTGGGCTCACTGTAGAGAAGGATATGTATACACGAAAGTTTTCTGTAACACATAAAGCACTACCCAGAGATACATAAGGGTAGATGTTTGCCATATGTATAATAATAGTACATACCAGGCACTGGGGATGAAATGAGTTCTCATTGTGTTTGACCCCGTAATGAGAAAGGTATTGTAAATAGTTAATACAAATTGAGGGTTTAAATCCTTGTTTAATGAATTAATCAATATGTATTGCTTACTATATGAACTCACAGACACTGAAGAGATACACAATTGACTTATTTCATTGTGCCCACAGCTGAGAATAAGGTAATACATATGTTGTGAACGATAAAGCACCATATAAATCTAACTAGTGATTTTCTTATTTGGTGCCATGCATTAGGTTTATAAAATTGCACCATTTTACCATATGAAATAGTTAAGAAAAGGGTTTGAGGAAGGATTGATAACTAATTAAACACTGACTATAATACATAAGGGATTAAATGAGTGATGAAGTGCAAGAACTGTGTGATTGTCTATGTGCCAGTTTCCTTGTTAGGTATTGAGGATGCAAAGTCAAACCATCTTTATTGTGTACTGGGTAGCAGAAGATATATGTAACATCGGTTTGTAAGTTGTAAACTGTTACATATATAAATAAGTGATTTCAACTGAATAAGTATGGATTATTTTAATATCTTATCCTCAGACATGGTAACTGGTGCAAAAACTCATTATTACTATTGAACTTGGAATAGAAATCTATGTAAATTTACAGAGCTTAGTGTTTTACACAGGTAAAAAGAATTCAGTCAGTTTAATGAATGAGTAGTGATTAGTATCTATGAGGCTCAGAAGTGTGCTTGCCTAGCATATAAAATGATTTTATGATTATGTGGTGCTCACAGGAAGACATGAAGTAATAGGTTGTGAAATCCAGACTAAAAGTCAGTTGACCACTACTAAGTTTATTCAATGATGAGAACATGGGAAAAAGTGGTTTTGGGTTTCACTGAGTCAGTTAACAATGCATACACTGTTGTGTGCTAAATGCTGAGCTAACTAAAAAGATAAAATTCAGTTCTGAAGGCAACTTGCTCCATGGCCTTACTTAAGAAATGGGGAAAACTTCTTATAAAACAAGGTATTGTGGTTCTACAGTTTCTTAAATGCTGAATGCTGAAATACAAGTGAAGTAGATCCAACCCTGGCCTGGGTTACAGACTGTAGAGGAGTAATAAAAATAAGGGCTCAAGTTGGCTTTTTCATTCATTTGACAAACAGATCAGTCTTTTATATGGTGTGTAGAGTACACCATTCTAGGCCCTAAGAATAAGGAGGTGAAATAGGCCTAGCCTAGAAGGCATTATTAGATCACCTCTCAGCTGAAGAAAGGAAGAATCTTTGATTTGTTTGTTTAGTAAATATTTGAGTATCTGTTCTCCACAAGGAATTAGTTAAGTACGTATGGTCATTGACTTGCCCTGGAGATTGTTTTTAAAAAGGTGGCAAAAAGGCAAGGCTTTTAAATACAAAATGAAGGTATTTTTCTAGATCCAGGGAGGTTGAAAGTCACTTGCTCTTATTAGCCCTAATTGAAGCCACATGATAATACAAGGTCTCAAAGGGCTCAGGGTTTGTCCTTAACTAGTTAACCTAACATTCTGCTTCTATTTCAATTAAATGGTTTACAATGGAAGCATCTGGTTATAGAGGTATTTGCTCATTGACCTGGCTTAGAGTCAGGAAGACACTTGAGCCTTAAAGTGGATTCTTTTATATATTTACCGTATTTGCTAAATATGTACCATATTCACTAAAAATTCATTGATTAAATCTGAATAAGATGCCATTCTTAAGTGCTAAAGAGAATGAAAAGATTTTGAAGTGCCTAGATCAAAGTGCACTTTATTTCACTTAGTTTATGGTGGAAACGAAAACAGATTTAATAAGAAAAAAATTATTGAGCAGCTACAATCTGTAAAACACTGAGCACTTTTTTTCCACTCATACAAACAATAATGAAGATGGTATTAAATGAAGTAGATCTAGTCCAAAAAGCACTTAGTCTGCCTTTGAGATGCAGCTAAAAACAAGAAACGGAGTAATATTCTTCTCAACAAATGAAAGTGTCTTATTAAGGCATTTGCTTTAAGTCCTAGACAGAAAACAAATGAAAGGGGTTTTGACTGAAACATTTCGCCTGGAGCCTAGAATATAAGGAGGAGGTTCATTCATTTTTCTCATTTATTCATTCATTGTACAAGTATTTTGGGTGCCTATTTGTACAAGTATAAGGCTTTTACTAGGTTCTCACTTGGCCCCAGAGACGCGAAAAAATGCATGCCCTCCCAAAGAATTGATAAACCTTTCCTTTTGGCCTGCTTTCCGGTTAGGGTATGATTTAATCTCTAATTAACATTGCATGGTTTAATTCCAAATCCTTATCTCTTACACTTCCTCTGGCCACTACGATAAGCAGGTAGCTGGGTTTTCTATGGAGCTTGCTCTTGAAGTTGCAGAAATCCTCCCTGTTATAGATATTTCATTTTTTTCTAGCTCATCCCTCAGGAAAAATGGCTGTAGCCACTGTTGGAATAGAAGGAGGGATAATGACCAAACCCAGTTTCACTGGGCCCAACTTTGGGGAACAAACACCCCATGATCAAGTCACAACTAATTATGAAATGTATTTACCAGTTTTATCTATTTTAAATTATTTTTTCTTTCCCTGCTTACAGATATGTATTGTCTAAGTAGATCTAGTTCAAGAACAATCCTCATAGAGCACCATGATAAAACTGGAGATGGGAGACGTGATTTGTCTTTTGTAACAGCTATTCATCTTAAACTATAGAAATGTCCTCCTCCTTACCATCAAAACCTGCTCAAGAAAGGACTTGTTTTAGTAGCATAATGTTGATGGATGAAAATAGCTTTTAAAAATGTTACCCTGGTTACCCTGCTGGCTTAAGTTTTAAGAGCAATAAAATGAAAATTGGAAATAATTGGCAAAAAAACCCACAAAACACAAACCTTTAAATCTAGGTCCAACTGGGCTTTGACCTTTTCTATTTTAAATCACTCGCAGAGGGTGGGATAGGAGGAAGAGTGACAGAAAAGGTCAAGCCTGTTTCTAAGGGCAACCAGCCTTTGTTCTGGGTTAGAATTATGAGAATTACTAGCTCTAGATCTAATGTGGAATTGCTTCTTTTCAGTTTAATGCAGTTCCAATAATTCTGGTCATTGCTAAAATGAGAACAAAACATTTTGTCCTCATTCATTTGTAAGTTTCTGAGAATTTTTATTTTTGTCTAAATAGTTATCAACTAAGCCTTGGGTTAGATAGGAAGAGAATGTCTTAATTAAATCCTTGTGACTTCTTCATCATAAAACAATCTTAGAACTGAAATCCAAATTCACTGCAAAAAAGAGGACTTTGTTGTTCATTGTAATTCTTCCACTCAAAACATATAAACTGTAGTTTATATACTAAGCCAACAACGACATCTATAAAAGGAGAAGGAAATAAAATAATGGCATAGGAAAAAACTGGTGGAAGAAGCAAATTTTTAAAAAGGATTTTGGGATGCTGTCTCTAGTTTTTTGCTTTGTACACTTTTAGTTAGGCATCAGATACATCTGAAGTATTAATAATGTCTGGCTTTTAATGTGCGGTATCAGCTGGACTCAGTAACGCCCATTTTTTCAGGTGGGGTTGGGGGGCATATTGGAAAGTGGAAAGAAGAAAATAACTAAAAGCCTTCCTTTCACAGTTTCTGACACCATAAGACTACCACTACTGATAAAACAAGAATTAGAGGACATGCTATCATCTGCTTTTGTCACATAAATGACACTGAACAAATCCATTTTTAAAGAAAATGGCTTCGTCTCTACCCTTCTTACCGCAAAGGGATGCTATGACAAAATGGTGTAAATGGAAGACACACTTTGACTCATCTGATGCAAATAGAGAATCTTGGATGGATCCTGAAAAAGTTGAAGATTGAAAAATGTTGCTCAGCATGTGGGTGACCACCACAAAGTGCTTTCAACTTGCTATTACTTTTATAACTTTATTTTTCTAGTTATCTTAAGGACAGATATTTATGTGTTCCCCAAAAACTAAACCTGAGGTCTTAAACTTGGCCCAAATAAGCTATTTTGCTTCCCCCCCTCCCAAGCTACCCCAATCCCAAGCAAATTTTAATCTAGAGCCATCTAATTGTCACAACTGAGATAAACTGGAGAGCTTGTTCTCTAATGTAAAATAAAATGTTCTGTTTTTAGAACTTTGTATTTTGCTGTGATTATTTCTAATTCACTATCCCTTCCAAACTATGCTAATTACCTTAATTTTTTTCCTTTTTACAATTAAAAAAATTATTTACAAATAAAAAAATTAAAGTACAATTAATTTTCTTCTACTGTCTTAATCACTCAGCTTGAATAAATAATTTGAGGTCTCACTTTATAGTTGCTTTACTCAGGGATACTGAGAAACATACCCAATAAAAAATGTGAAAAGCAAAAAACTGAGGAATCAGGGCAGGATTAAAGTTGAGGCATAAACTATTTGCAGGATTGTAAGAAGTAGGAAACATTCAAGAAAGAACAGTTTCTGAGTACTTAAGGAATCTTTGTTCCTAGAATTTTTTTTTTTATAGATTTTTTTTTATTAATTAAAAAAAGAATTAACAAAACAATTAGAAATCATTCCAATCTACATGTACAATCAGTAATTCTTAATAACATCACATAGTTGCATATTCATCATTTCTTAGTACATTTGCATCGATTTAGAAAAAGAAATAAAACAACAGAATAAGAATTAAAACAATAATAGAAAGAAAAAAAAACAAAAACAAAAAACCTATACCTCACATGCAGCTTCATTCAGTGTTTTAACATAATTGCATTACAATTGGGTAGTATTGTGCTGTCCATTTCTGAGTTTTTTTTTTTTTTTTTGATTTTTTTTTATTAATTAAAAAAAGAATTAACAAAACAATTAGAAATCATTCCAATCTACATGTACAATCAGTAATTCTTAATAACATCACATAGTTGCATATTCATCATTTCTTAGTACATTTGCATCGATTTAGAAAAAGAAATAAAAAGACAACAGAATAAGAATTAAAACAATAATAGAAAGAAAAAAAAACAAAAAAAATAAAAACAAAAAACCTATACCTCACATGCAGCTTCATTCAGTGTTTTAACATAATTGCATTACAGTTGGGTAGTATTGTGCTGTCCATTTCTGAGTTTTTATATCCAGTCCCGTTGTACAGTCTGTATCCCTTCATCTCCAATTATCCCTTCTCTTTTTTTTTTTTTTTTAATTAACGGAAAAAAAGAAATTAACCCAACATTTAGAGATCATACCATTCTACACATGCAATCATTAATTCTTAACATCATCACATAGATGCATGATCATCATTTCTTAGTACATTTGCATTGGTTTAGAAGAATTAGCAACATAACCAAAAAAGATATAGAATGTTAATACAGAGAAAAAAATAAAAGTAATAATAGTAAAATCAAAACAAAACAAAAACCTATAGCTCAGATGCAGCTTCATTCAGTGTTTTAACATGATTACTTTACAATTAGGTATTATTGTGCTGTCCATTTTTGAGTTTTTGTATCTAGTCCTGTTGCACAGTCTGTATCCCTTCAGCTTCAATTACCCATTGTCTTACCCTGTTTCTAACTCCTGCTGAACTCTGTTACCAATGACATATTTCAAGTTTATTCTCGAATGTCCGTTCACATCAGTGGGACCATACAGTATTTGTCCTTTAGTTTTTGGCTGGATTCACTCAGCATAATATTCTCTAGGTCCATCCATGTTATTACATGGTTCATAAGTTTATCTTGTCTTAAAGCTGCATAATATTCCATCGTATGTATATACCACAGTTTGTTTAGCCACTCTTCTGTTGATGGAGATTTTGGCTGTTTCCATCTCTTTGCAATTGTAAATAATGCTGCTATAAACATTGGTGTGCAAATGTCCGTTTGTGTCTTTGCCCTTAAGTCCTTTGAGTAGATACCTAGCAATGGTATTGCTGGGTCGTATGGCAATTCTATATTCAGCTTTTTGAGGAACCGCCAAACTGCCTTCCACAGTGGTTGCACCCTTTGACATTCCCACCAACAGTGGATAAGTGTGCCTCTTTCTCCGCATCCTCGTTGTTCCTAGAATTTTGAATGACTAAAATGTTGGATTGGTGAATTCATAGACATATGACCCAGTGCAGTGTTTATAGACAGTTTCTACTGCTCTATTGGCAATTAGCAGGATATCCGGGTTAGTGAAGAAAAGGTTGGACAAGGCAATTTTATAGGAGCAGATGAAATATTTAGAAAATATCAGAGTATTCATTAGTGTTTTCAGCTTTCATATTTTTTATGGCGTAAAGGTTGGTTGTTTACTGTGCACTTCTGGATATATTTTTTTTGCGCCAGGCCAAGCCACACCCACAAATTGTACCTCCTGTCAGTTTGCTGTTAATGCCTTGGCCATGAAATTTTATTTTTTTGGAAAGGGTAATGGTACTAGAACTAGTAGACTTAAGCAATCTTCTACCATTTCTATTTGAAAGTTGCATCATTTAAGGAGGGTCTAAAGTTGAGCCAGTCATCACCTTGAATTGATAGGTAGGAAAACTGGTAACCTCTCAAAAAGGTTAAGCAGGCCACAAACACCAACTGAAAAAACAGCAATATCCAAGGATTACACTAAATGGAATAACAGATAGTTTTATGGTACTTGGGGAATCATGAATGGGTTTCTTACCTTTAAGCTCTCTCAGCTCTATTTCCCTCAGCTTGGAAAAGGTGGTATTTTGAGGGGTTCTTACTTCTAGTAGGTCCTAGGTTTTCCAGTCTTCCTCTTCAGCGTTCCCAGTGATCTTCCCTTCTCCGGTTTCTCTTTTGTGTAAGCTATGGGTCAAAATAACTCCTTTTGCTACAATGAAAGTCCTCATCACTTAAGGCATATGTAAAGGAGATCAAAGGAAGGGGGAAAGACAAAGTATGTAAGAGTAAAATTAGATCAGCTTTGAAGGTAGTTGCTCTTTGAAGGTAACTAGACTTTGCAGGTAGGATGAAAAATCTCTTTGTGGGACATGAGTATGTCAAATGCCAAAGGTAGGATGGGGAAGAATGAAGGGAGGAACTTTGGGTGGGCCCACTTTACAATATAAGAAACATGCCCCTCAGGCCTAAAAAAGATTCCTCTTTTCCCTTATAAGTTTTTTTTTTGTCGTTGTTCATAGTGATTTCTGAAAATATTCCAGGAAGGCAAGCTGCATTAGAATAGAGGAACAGGTGTGGACTCCATCTATGGCAGTAGTTCTCAAGTGGGGCCGTTATCCCTTCCCCTCTGGGAGACATTTGACAATGTATGGAGACATTTTGGGTTGTCACAGCTGGAAGGAGAGGTGCTATTGGCATCTAATGGGCAGAGGCCAGAGAAATTGCTGAAGATCCTATAATGTATAGACTGTCCAAGGATTATCTGGCCTTAAATGTCAATAGTGCTGGGGGTTGAGAAACTTGTCCCTACAGGATATAGTCTTCTGCATCATGTGGTTTGTTGCCCCCTCACAAAATTCCATTGGATTTTGTTTTGATGCACGAAGGTATTACATAATAATTTCCACTAGAATAACATATATAGATAGAATGAGTCATCTGATGCTCAGAAAGAATTGACTTGCTCAATGTCACATTCCAAAAACAGCTATGGTGAACCTAGATCTAAGGTCACTTGCTTTGTAGACTAGAGATAGCTCCTTTTATGAGAAAGGGTGCATTCCGATTGGGAAAGAGTTTGTATTACGAGTAGTTTCCAGATGAGCAGAGCTCTTTCTAATCATAGCTAACATTCAGTGGACTACATCATTCATACCTACAGGGAAATAAAACCTTAGGGAATATAGCCACCTTATACCTGGTTCAATAAATTAGCACTTACGAGTGGGAAATAGAAATTTTAAGTGAATTCCTATTGGGACTGAAAGTGGGAAGACATGGGACAAACATTGCTCTAAAGAGTGGATTAGGAAGCTTGGCATAAGCTAAAGTTTGCCAATTCATTTTTTTTAATTTAATTTTTTTCAATACCAAAAAAACACCAAACAAACACAAACATTCCTATTTTGATCATTCCGTTCTACATATATAATCAGTAATTCACAATATCATCACATAGTTGCATATTCACTTTGATCATTTCTTGGAACATTTGCATCTATTCAGAAAAAGAAATAAAACGAAAACAGAAAAAAAATTTATACATACTATACCCCTTACCCCTCCTGTTCATTGACAACTAGCATTTCAAACTAAATTTATTTTAACATTTGTTCCCCCTATTATTTATTTTTATTTCATATGTTCTACTCGTCTGTTGATAAGGTAGATAAAAGGAGCATCAAACACAAGGTTTTCACAATTACACAGTCACATTGTGAAAGCTATATCATTATACAATCATCTTCAAGAAACATGGCTACTGGAACACAGCTCTACATTTTTAGGCAGTTCTCTCCAGCCTCTCCATTACATCTTGAATAACAAAGTGATATCTACTTAATGCAGAAGAATAACCTCCAGGATAACCTCTTGACTGTTTGGAATCTCTCAACCATTGACACTTTGTCTCATTTCATTCTTCCCCCTTTTGGTCTAGAAGGTTTTCTCCATCCCTTGATGCTGAGTCTCAGCTCATTTTAGGGTTTTTCTCAATCCCTTGATGCTGAGTCTCAGCTCATTCTAGGATTTCTGTCCCACATTGCCAGGAAGGTCCACACCCCTGGGAGTCATGTCCCATGCAGACAGGGGGAAGGTGGTGAGTTTGCTTGTTCTGTTGGCTGGAGAGAGAGGCCACATTTGAGCAACAAAAGAGGCTCTCTTGGCGATGACTCCTAGGCCTAATTTTAAGTAGGCTTGACCTATCCTTTATGGGGTTAAGTTTCATATGAACAAACCCCAAGACTGGGTGCTCAGCCTATAGCTTTGGTTGTCCACACTGCTTGTGTGAATATCAATAATTCAACTTGGGGAGGTTGAATTTTCCCCCGTTCTCACCATTCCTCGAAGGGGACTTTGCAAATACTTTTACACTCACTGATCAAGTTCCTCTGGGATTCATTGGGACATCACTCTGGATAAACCTACAAAATCTCATGTACTACCCAAGGTTCCATGTACTTATGGTGTTCAACCAAGCTATCTACATAAGTTATATTAGGAAATGCTCTAGTCAAAGTATAAATTTTGTATGAAATAAACATTTTTTGCTTCAATCTCACACATAGGTTGAAATTTTAAAATATTAATTACCATCTATTTTCAGCACCCTGCGGTAATGACATTCCTTTGTTCTCCATGCAGAAACATTTTTAAAATTTGTACATTTAGTCACTATCATTATACACTCTAGACATTCCTAGATTATACCATCTCAATCTTTAACATCTATCTTTCTTTCTGATTTCATTTATGCCCCCAGCCCTCCTCCCTCTATCATTCTCACATTCAGCTTCATTCAGTGTTTTAACATAATTTTATTACAGTTAGGTAGTATTGTGCTGTTCATTTCTGAGTTTTTATATCCAGTCCTGTTGCACAATCTGTATCCCTTCAGCTCCAATTACCCACTAACTTACCTTATTTCTATCTCCTGATGATCTCTGTTACCAATGAAATATTCCAAGTTTATTCACTAATGTCATTTCATATCAGTGAGACGATACAGTATTTGTCCTTTTGTTTTTGGCTAATCTCTCTCAGCATAACGTCCTTAAGGTCCATCCATGTTGTTAAATGCTTCATAACTTTATTCTGTCTTACAGCTGCATAATATTCCATCATATGTATATACCAGAGTTTGTTAAGGCACTCATCTGTTGATGGACATATTGGCTGTTTCCATCTCTTTGCAATTGTAAATAATGCTGCTATAAACATTGGTGTGCAAATGTCCGTTTGTGTCCTTGCCCTCATGTCCCTTGAGTAGATACCTAGCAATGGTATTACCGGGCCATATGGCAATTCTATATTTAGCTTTTTGAGGAACCGCCAAACTGACTTCCACAGTGATTTTACCATTTAACATTCCCACCAATAGTGAATAAGTGTGCCTCTTTCTCCACATCCTCTCCAGCACTTGTCTTTTTCTGTTTTATTGATATTGGCCATTCAGGTGGGTGTGAGATGATATCTCATTGTGGTTTTGATTTGCATTTCTCTAATGGCCAGGGAAGTTGAGCATCTCTTCGTGTGCCTTTTGGCCATTTGTATTTCCTCTTCTGAGAAGTGTCTGTTCAAATTTTTTTCCCCTTTTTGTAATTGGATTGGCTGTCTTTTTGTTGTTGAGTTGAACAATGTCTTTATAAATTCTGGATACTAGACCTTTATCTGATATGTTGTTTGCAAATATTGTCTCCCATTGTGTAGGCTGTCTTTTTACTTTCTTGAGGAAGTTCTTTGATGCGCAAAAGTGTTTAATTTTGAGGAGTTCCCATTTCTTTCTTTCTTCAATGTTCTTGCTTTGGGTGTAAGATCTAGAAAACTGCCTTCAAGTATAAAATTTATAAGATATTTCCCTGCATTTTCTTCTAACGGTTTTATGGTCTTAGATGAAATGTTTAGGTATATGATTCATTTTTAGTTAACTTTTGTATAGGGTGTGAGATATGGGTCCTGTTTCCTTCTTTTGCATATGGATATCCAGTTCTCTAGGCACCATTTATTGAAGAGACTGTTCTGTCCCAGGTGAGTTGCCTTGACTCCCTTATCAACGATCAATTGTCCATAGATGAGAGGGTCTATAACTGAACACTCTGTTCCATTCGATTGGTCAATATATCTATCTTTATGCCAGAACAATGCTGTTTTGACCACTGTAGCTTCATAATATGCTTAAAAGTCAGGTAGCATGAGACCTCCAACTTCATTTTTTTTTTTCCTCAGGATACTTTTAGCTATTCGGAGCACCCTGCCCTCCAGTAAATCTGGTTATTGGTTTTTCTATTTCTGAAAAGTAAGTTTTCTGGATTTTAATTGGTATTGCATTGAATCTGCAAATCAATTTAGGTAGAATTGATATCTTAACTATATTTAGTCTTCCAATCCATGAACATGATATGCCCTTCCATCTATTGAGGTCTTCTGTGATTTCTTTTAACAATTTCTTGTAGTTTCCTTTGTATAGGTCTTTTATCTCTTTAGTTAAATTTATTCCTAGATATTTTATTCTTTTGGTTGCAATTGTAAATGGAATTCGTTTCTTGATTTCCCCCTCAGATTGTTCATTACTAGTGTATAGAAACACTACCGATTTTTGAGTGTTGATCTTGTAACCTGCCACTTTGCTGTACTCATTTATTAGTTCTAGTAGTTTGGCTGTGGATTTTTCAGGGTTTTCAACATATAGTATCATATCATCTGCAAACAGTGAGAGTTTTACTTCTTCCTTTCCAATACAATGCCTTGTATTTCTTTTTCTTGTCTAATTGCTCTGGCTAGAACTTCCATCAGAATGTTGAATAACAGTGGTGATAGTGGATATCCTAGTCTTGTTCCTGATCTTAGGGGGAAAGTTTTCAGATGTTAGCTGTGAGTTTTTCATATATACCCTTTATCATTTTGAGGAAGTTCCCTTCTATTCCTATCCTTTGAAGTGTTTTCAACAGGAAATGGTGTTGAATTATGGCAAATGCATCAATTTCTGCATCAATCGAGATGATCATGTGGTTTTTCTGCTTTGATTTGTTGATATGGTGTATTACATTAATTGATTTTCTTAGGTTGAACCATCCTTGCATACCTGGGATGAATCCTACTTGGTCGTGATGTATATTTCTTTTAATGTGTTGCTGGGTTCGATTTGCTAGAATTTTATTGAGGATTTTTGCATCTATATTCATTAGAGAGATTGGTCTGTAGTTTTCTTTTTTTTGTAATATCTTGTCTGGCTTTGGTATGAGGGTGATTTTGGCTTCATAGAACGAGTTAGATAGCTTTCCCTCTTCTTCAAGTTTTTTTGAAGAGTTTGAGCAGGATTTGGTACTAATTCTTTCTGTAATGTTTGGTAGAATTCATATGTGAAGCCATCTGGTCCTGGACTTTTCTTTTTGGGGAGCTTCTTCATGACTGATTTAATTTCTTTACTTGTGATTGGTTTGTTAAGGTCATCTATTTCTTCTCGAGTCTAAGGTGGTTGTCCATGCCTTTCTAGAAAGTTGTCCATTTCATCTTCATTGTCGTGTTTATTAGCATAAAGTTGTTCATAGTATCCTGTCATTACTTCCTTTATTTCTGTGGGGTCAGTGGTTATGTCTTCTCTTCCATTTCTGATCTTATTTATTTGCAACCTCTCTCTTCTTCTTTTTGTCAATATTGCTGAGGGTCCATCAATCTTATTGATTTTCTCATAAAACCATCTTCTGGTTTTGTTGATTTTCTCAATTGTTTTCGTGTTCTCAATTTCACTTATTTCTGCTCTAATCTTCATTATTTCTTTCCTTTTGCTTGCTTTGGGGTTAGTTTGCTGTTCTTTCTCTGCTTCTTCCAAGTGGACAGTTACTTCCTCGATTTTTTGCCCTTTCTTCTTTTTTGATATAGGCATTTAGGGCAATAAATTTCCCTCTTAGCACTGCCTTTGCTGCATCCCATAAGTTTTGATATGTTGTGTTTTCATTTTCCCTTGCCTAGAGATATTTAATGATTTCTCTTGTAATTTCTTCCTTGACCCACCGGTTGTTTGAGAGTGTGTTGTTGAGCCTCCACATATTTGTGAATTTTCTGGCATTCTGCCTATTATTGATTTCCAACTTCATTCTTTCATAGTCTGAGAGAGTGTTTTGTATGATTTCAATCTTTTTAAATTTATTGAGACTTACTTTCTGAAGTCTCTATCCTTGAGAATGATCCATGAGCACTTGAGAAAAAGGTGTATCCTGCTGTTTTGGGGTGTAATGTTCTATAAATATCTGTTAAGTCTAGCTCATTTATTGTATTATTCAAATTCTCTGTTTCTTTATTGATCCTCTGTCTAGATGTTCTGTCCATTGATGAGAGTGGGGAATTGAAGTCTCCAACTATTATGGTAGATGTGTTTATTTCTCTTTTCAGTGTTTGCCTCATGTATTTTGGAGCATTCTGGCTCCGTGTATAAATATTTATGATTGGTAGGTATGTCTTTTTGTTGAATTGTTCCTTTGATTAATACATAGTGTCCTTCTTTGCCTCTTTCAACTGTTTTATATTTGAAGTCTAATTTGTTGGATATTAGTATAACTACTCCTGCTCTTTTCTGATTATTATTTGCATGAAATATCTTTTCCCAACCTTTCACTTTCAACCTATGTTTATCCTTGGGACTAAGATGTGTTCCCTGTAGACAGCATATAGATGGACCCTGTTTTCTAATTCATTCTGCCAGTCTATGTCTGTTGATTGGGGAATTTAATTCATTAACATTTAGTGTTATTACTGTACCAGTAGTACTTTCTTCTACCATTTTGTCTTTTGGATTTTATATATCATATCTAATTTACCTTCTTTTTACCTTTACTCATAGTCTTCCTTTCTACATTCTTCTCCACACCTCTCTCTTCTGTCTTTTCATATCTGTCTCTAGTGCTCCCTTTAGTATTTGTTGCAGATTCGGCCTCTTGGTCACAAATTGTTTTAGTGATTTTTTTGTCAGAAAATGTTTTAATTTCCCCCTCATTTTTGAAGGACAATTTTGCTGGATATTGAATTCTCGATTGGCAGTTTTTCTCTTTTAGTAATTGAAATATATCATCCCACTGTCTTCTTGCATCCATGGTTTCTGCTGAGAAATCTATGTACAGTCTTATTAGGTTTCCCTTTTATGTGATGGATTACTTTTCTCTTGCTGCTTTCAAGATTGTCTCTTTCTCTTTCACATCTGACATTCTGATTAGTAAGTGCCTTGGAGTACATCTATTTGGATCTATTCTCTTTGGGGTATGCTGCACTTCTTGGATCTGTAATTTTAACTCTTTCATAAGAGTTGGGAAATTTTCAGTGATAATTCCCTCCCTTAGTTTTTCTCCTTCTTTTCCCTTCTCTTCTCCTTCTGGGACACCCACCACATGTATATTCATGCGCTTCATGTTGTCATTCAATTCCCTGAGTCCCTCCTTGTATTTTTCCATTCTTTCCCCTATATTTTCTTTTGCTTGTCAGATTTCAGATGTTCCATCCTCCAGTTCACGAATCCTATCTTCTGCCTCCTGAAATCTGACATTGTAGGTTTCCATTGTTTTTTTCCTCTCTTCTACTGTTCCTTTCATTCCCATGAGTTCTGTGATTTGTTCTTTCAGACTTCGATTTCTTCTTTTTGTTCATTCCTTGTCTTCTCTATATCCTCCCTCAAGTCACTGCTTTGATTTTTGATGAAGTTTTTCATGTCTGTTCGAGCATTCTGAATTAATTGTTTCAACTCCTGTATCTCATTTGAATTGTTGGTTTGTTGCTTCGACTGGGCCATATCTTCAATTTTCCTCGTGTGATTTGTTATTTTTTACTAGCGTCCAGGCATTTAATTATCAATAAGTTTATTCTGGAGATTTTTTTTTTCACTTCTTTTACCTAGGATTTTCTTGCTGGATGACTTTGTTGTCTATCTGTTCTTTGACATTCAGTTCAGCTTATTCTGGATGACTAGCTTATTTTTGTTTAACAGGGCAGAATTTTTCTGTTCTTGTTTCTTACCCTGCCTGTATGGTGCCTCCCCCTTCCCCACCCTTAGGAGGATCTGCTTAGGTATGATAGACCCCAGCCAGATTTTTCCAGATGAAATTGGCCTCCTGTCAGTAGGAAAGAGTCACCTGCATCAATTTTCCCTGAGGGTGAGACCCAGCAGGTTGAAAGACTTTCTTTGACATCTCCGGACTCCGTGTTTTTTGTATCCTGCCCAATAGGTGGCGCTTGTCTGCCTGCGGGTCCCACCAGCATAAGATGATGTGGTACCTTTAACTTCAGCAGACTCTCTCTGCTGTGGGCATGGTGGAGACAGAGGAAAGGTTGTAGGTTGGCTTTAATTGCTTCAAGTTACAAGTTGTGAGGTCTGAATTCCTTGAGGGAGGGAATCCACCTGAGCTGGGCCCTACCCCTCTCCTGGGGAAGGCACAGGCTCCAGACAAGCTCTCCAACAAGCTTGTTTCTGCTTATGCCTCAGGTAGTTGCATCCTGAGAAGCCTTACAGCTGTATCCAAAGGCAGTCCAGACTTTGTAGAAACACAGCCACAAAAAAAGGAGAAAAATCCTCAGAGCAGAACCCCCATTCCTCAGGTTTGCCAATCAAGAGCATAAATTGGTATGTTTCTTTGTGTACCTTCGGATCCTATATGCCCCCTCCTTTCCTTCAGAGCCCAGTCCCTTTCAAGTATTATGTACTTTCCGATCCAAAAAACCTCTGTTTCTTTTTTTCTTTTTTCTTCTTCTGCCATCCCTGCCCCCTCAGCGCCAGGGCAAAAATCAGCAACCTCTGCTTTGACCAGGTTCAGCTGAGCTGGTGGCCTATTTTTAATAGTCACAATTTGTGAATTAATTCCGCAATTGAACCTTAGTTGTGCTCAGCCCTGCTGCTGGTAAACTCCCTTTCCTTTCTCCTCTGGGAAGCAGCCTGTGGGGGAGGGGCGCTGGCCACCACGGATCTGGGAACTCACGGTTCTGGGGGGGCTCGCAGCTGGTCCAGACTGGGGTACGCTGTGTGTCTGGTCACTGGTGTGGGCCCAGCAGTTGTTCTGTACTGTTCCTGGCTATTTAGTAGCTGTTCTGGAGGACGAACTAAATCCCACACCTCACTAAGCTGCCATCTTGGCACTCTCTCCCACAGATTCTTTATCTGATAATGAAAAGGAAAAAGAGAAGTATGGGAGCAAAGGGTGACACCACCACTGTATTCTGTGGTTCCAAATGTTGCCTCTTTACTATAAGGTATTAACACTCAATTCTTTAGCAGTCCCTTAAATGAGGCCCGTCAACCCATTTTTGACCTCACCTAGGATGAGAGCAAAGGATTTTCCTCATGATCCCTTGAGGCTGCTTACAAAGACTGAGCATCTGCCAAAGACTCATAGCAAAGGATTTGGCTAAGTGTAACTATTTCATTATATTGATGATGTCATGTTAGCTAGTTACTTTTTTCCAGAACTAATAGAAGCCTTAGGCTTATTGCTATTCCATCTTAAAAGTCAAGGATGTACAATTGATTGCAGTGGACTGTAATGCCTTGGCTTCCCTGTCAAATTATTGGGTATTGTATGATTGGGAAAAGCAAAATGTATTCCTTTTGTAGTAATTGACAAGGTAAAATATTTTGCTATGCTCCATATGCTAAAATAACTAATGGCTTTCTTGGGATTGTTGAGGTATCAGAAACATTTCATTCCTCACTCAACCCAAATGTTAAAACCTGTGTGTGTTTTAATTAAGAAAAGCTATCCTTGGGAATGGAATACCTCCCAGCAGGCTGCTTTAGAAAAAGCCAGATGGGCCATCACACCAGCTCAGGTTTTCTGGGGGGCAGACCCAGAAGTGCTTTGTGAGTTAGATATGTGCAGTACCAATATTGGCTTTGGGTAGGACACGTGGCAAAAGCAACAGGCAAACTGAGTTAAAAGAGTTGAACTGTGGTACAGTCCCTTAGAAAAACAACTGTGTACTGCCTATAATGCCTTACTGCAAGTTGAGGAACTAACTCAGAAATGTCCTGTGAAATTAAGAACAGCCATCCACATACAGGAGTAGATAGGACACTGCCACTAAGCCTCATTCTAGCAGTGCATAATTGACCACATTAACAAAGTGGAAAGCTTCTCTGCTATAGTTCAGCATTTTCAATAACAGCCCCTTAAGGGCAGAAGTGAGTGATATCCTGAGACTAGTTTCCTATTCCTATGTGGAGGAACAGAACTTGTCTCTCCCTGCTGATTTTCCTGAGGTGGCTGTCTCTGTGCCCGCTGTTGATTGATGTGGCAGTATACCTATGTCTGCCTGGTATATTGATGGATCAGCACACAGGCAGCCTGCCACCTGGATGGCAGTAGCTGGGCAACCTAGTACAGACACCAAATGGTGGGAAACATGCAAAGCAGCCAATAGGCTTAAATAAGGGCTGTATTGTCATTGTTCATGAACCAGGAGATGCATTCATTATTTGTGCTGACAGTTGGTCAGTGTACCAGAGTTGGTAGTGTGGATGGCTACATGGAAGTAAGAGCAATGGACTGTTGCCAGCCACCCCTTACAGGGAAAAGGAACGTGGGAAGATATCTGTACTACCTGTCACAAGTGAAAGGTAAAATGTTTTATGTCTCTGCCCATAACACCGATGACCTGGCAATACTGGAGCAGATGCTGTAGGAAAAATTCATAGACTAAAGCCAACATTGCATGAAGCTGTTGAATGGTTATATAGAGAGGACACCAGTGGTACCAGACTATGTGGAGACTAGTACAGCAATTCCAGCTGCACATTAGCAGACACCTGAAAGACATTGTGTACACTTACCCTTCCTGTTCACTGCGATGCCCAAGGATGCTTTCTCATCAACTTGGTCATATGGGCCATAAGCAGATTCCAGTCACCAGGTGGCAGGTAAATTATATTTGGCCCCCACCTTTATCTGAAGGTGCAAAACATGACTTTAGAGTTGTAGACTTGGCTACTGGACTGTCGCTGGCCTTCCCAATAGCGAAAGCTAACCAAAGAACTACAATATATAGCTTAGAAAATCTCAGTACATGCTTCAGTGTCCCTATACCTGTGGACAATGATGGGGGATCCCCTTTACCAGACAGCTAACCTAAGCCTGAGATACTGAACATGTCCTATAGACATTTCATTTGCCTTACAACCCCACAGCAGTGGGGCTGCTTTTAAAAGAACAGTTAAAAGATGATAATCAATCTCTGCAGCAGTGGACATGTTGGTTTTATTTGGCCCTCAGCCTCATATCACAGCCCCTAAGCAGCTGCTCCTGACCCTACTGAACTAGGAACAGTGGGGCCCATGCAGGCACTGTGAATTCAGGTAAAAGGACCAGCAACACTACAGCCACAATGAGGTAATGAAAACAACTTGCATTCGCCTGTGCCACAAGCACTAGAAATAGGGGAAAATGTGGTCAATTCGCCATGGTCCTGGCCAATGCAGCCATGCTGTTTGGGAATCCTAAGCCCATGGGGTATAGGGGTCACCCAAAATTTAAGTATTAGATCACATTTTATATGTGAAATGCCAAAAGTTGTATATGTAACCAGTACAGGACCCTCCATACTCCAAGGCACAGTGTAATGACTCTGTGAACACTTATTATGCCAAGGTTAACATTCTGGAATGTTCTGATTACAGAACATACCCTGCAATTGCAGGGGGAAAATTTGTGGAACCTAAAACCCTCTCATAGCACCCCTTCTCTAGGAACTCTTCTGTCTACTAGTGGAAATTTAGTTTGTATTCTATTAGAACAATAAGATTTGCCTCTCATAGCTTGCCATAAAGATTTATCTTTCCACCCTCAGTGTCATAGTGTGCTGGTTTGAAAGGATGTATGGATCCTATAAAAGCCATGTTTTAATCAAAATCCCATTTCATAAAGGCAGAATAATCCCCATTTAATACTGTATGTTTGAAACTGTAATTAGATCATCTCCTTGGATGATGTGATTTAATCGAGTGGTAGCTAAACTGGATTAAGTGATGACATGTCTCCACCCATTTGGGTGGGTCTTGATAAGTTTCTGGAGTCCTATAAAAGAGGAAACATTATGGATAATGAAGGAGATTCAGAGAGGATAGAGAAGAACGACATAGCCACGAAAAGCAGAGAGCCCACAAGGCAGCGACCTTTGTAGATGAAGAAGGAAAATGCCTCCCAGGGAGCTTCATGAAACAGGAAGCCAGGAGAAGAAACTAGCAGATGATGCCGTGTTCGCCATGAGCCCTTCCAGATGAGAGAGGAACCCTGACTGTGTTCACCATGTGCCCTTCCACTTGAGAGAGAAACCCTGAACTTCATCGGCCTTCTTGAACCAAGATATCTTTCCCTGGATGCCTTTGATTGGACATTTCTATAGACTCATTTTAATTGGGACATTATCTCAGCCTTAGATCTGTAAACTAACAACTTATTAAATTCCCCTTTTTAAAAGCCATTCCATTTCTTGTATATTGCCTTCTGGCAGCTAGCAAACTAGAACACATAGCAAATACCTTTCTGCAATAGGTCTCTGCCATTGTCAGGTGCCACTGGCCTGCCTTGAACTGTGACCTTTGTGAATTGGACTGCTTGGAATACCCTGCTGGCCCAGCAGAACTTCAGCACATCAGAAAATCTGGAAAAGAATATTCTCATTTAGGACTGAAATAATGGGTTTTATCAATTATCAGTAGAATCATTCAATTCCCTTTCTTGGCTATGGTGGCTTTACCTTGTGGCATTATCTTTGTGTGGGACACTCCTTACATTCTATTGTCTCCTATACTGTTAATGAATGCAATGACTGTCCTATGGTCAATGTAGACCACTGTGTGTGTGGTGGATTGTAAAGACCCAGGGCCTGGGCCCTGCCCTCTCCTCATTTTGAGAGCATCTCACTGCACACAGCCTCCCGCATGATGGGGACAGATGTTAAGTATCAAAGAATGTAAAACTCTCTTCCCCTAATCACTGTTGGTAACCAACTCATGAGATTCTGCTGAACCAAATCTGCTGAAACCCTGCTGTAACAAAATCTCATGGGACTATGTTATGCTTCATGAGTTGCCCTCTTGGCACAACCCTCCCCTTTTGGTTTTGGGTGGAGTTCAGACTTCCATTTCCCAACCAGCCACCACTGGTAAGAATTATTCTTCTGTCCCTAAGTCATTAATTAAAACCCATGTCTAATCATCTGTCTGGCATGTTCTTTGGTCTTGGGGTTGCGTCATTGGAACACCATCCCATTTTCAACACATTGCAATGGTGACATTCATTTGTTCTTTCTCATATAAAAGCATTCTTATATTTGTACATTTAATCACCATTACTGTTCACTCTAGGTTTTGATTCCTTCTGGTATCATACATGCCTCTAGCCATCCTCTTTCAACCATACTCACACTAAACTTTATAGTTTACAATATTGTACTAACATCACACAGTATTGTGCTTTCCATTTGAGAATCTTTACAATCAATCTTGTTGAACATTCTGTACTCCTTCAGCATCAAGCGACTAATCGCTACTCCCTTTCTATTACCTGATAACTTGTGTTCTCTACTTTAATTCTCAGAGTTTTCTCATTATAGTTAGTTCATATTAGTGAAGTCATATAGTATTTGTCCATTTATTTCTGGCTTAATTTGCTGAACATAATGTCCCCAAGGTTTATCTACATTATTGCATGCATCATGATTTTATTACATCTTACAGCTACATAATAGTTCATTATATGCGTATGTCACGTTTTGTTTATCCACTCATCTGTTGATGGACATTTGGGCTGTTTTCATCTATTGCCAATCATGAATAATGTCACTATAAACATGGGTGTGCAAATGTCTGTTCGTTTTCCTGCTTTCAGTTCTTCTGAGGATATACCTACTAATGGGATGGCGGGATCATAAGGAATTCTATTCTTAGCTTCCGAGGAACCACCAGACTGCCTTCCAGAGCAGTTGCACCATTATACATTTCCACTGTCAGTGAACAAGTGTAACTATTTCTCCATATTCTGTCCAACACTTGTTTTCTGTTTTTTTTTTTTCTTTTTAGTAATGGCTTTTCTAGTGGGTGTGAGATGATTTCTCATTGTGGTTTTGATTTGCATTTCCCTAATAGTCAGTGAAGTTGAGCATCTTTTCCTATGCCTTTGAGCCATTTGTATTTCCTCTTTGGAAAAGTGTCTATCCATTTCTTTTGTCTGTTTCTCAATTGTTTTATTTTTGTTGTTGTTGTTGAGTCGTAGGCTCTCTTTATATATTATGAATATTAAATCCTATTCAACCTGTGCTTTCCAAATATTTTCTCCCACTGCAAAAGCAGCCTTTTTACATTCCTGAAAAAAACCTTGAAACACAAAAGTATTCAATTTGAAGAGATCACATTTATTTATCTCTTCTTTCATTCTCCATGCTTTGGGTGTAATGTCTAGGAAAACACCTCCTCCTACAACAATATTTTTAAAGATATGTCCCCAAATTTTATTCTAAAAATTTTATGGTTTTAGCTCCAATGTTCAGGTCTTTGATTCATTTTAAGTTAATTTTTGTATGAAGTGTGAGACAGGGGCCCTATTTCATTGTTTTGGATATGGATATCCAGTTCTCCAAACACCGTTTGTTGAAGAAGCTGCTCTTTCTTTTGGTGTGTTTGTTGAGGTCTTCTATATCTTCTCAAGGTCAATATTGGTTGTTCATGCTTTTCTAGGAAGTTTTCCATTTTGTCTAAGTTGTATAGTTTGTTAGCATATAGTTGCTCATAGTATCTTCTCAATATCTCCTTTATTTCTGTGGGGTGAGTAATTATGTTCCCCTTCCCATTTCTGATTTTATTTATTTGCATCCTCTCTCTTATTTCTTTGTCAGTCTAGCTAAGGGTCTATCAACTTTATTGATTTTCTCAAAGAACCAAATTATCGTTCTGTTGATTCTCTTTATTGCTTTCATATCCTCAATTTCATTTATTACTGCACTAATCTTTGTTAATTATTTCCTTCTATCTGCCTTGGATCAGTTTGTTGTTTGTTCTCTAGTTCCTCCAGGTGAGCAGCTAAGTCCTCAATTTTTGCTCTTTATTCTCTTTAAATATTTGTGCTTATGGTAATAAATTTCCCTCTCAGCACTGCCTTTGCTGCATCCCTAAGTTTCGATATGTTGTGTTCTCATTGTCATTTGCTTAGAGGTACTTACTGATTATTATTTTAATTTCTTCCTTGACCCACTGGTTGTTTAAGAGTGTGTTGTTTATCCTCCATATATTTGTGAGTTTTCCAGCCTTCCATCTTTTATTGAATTCCAACGTCATTCCATTATGATCCAAGAAAGAGTTCTGTATAATTTCAATCTTCTTAAATTTATTAAGAGCCTCCTTGTGACCCAACAAATGGTCTATCCTGGAGAATGAACCATGAGTACTTGAGAAAAAAGTATATCCTGCTGTTTTGTGGTGCAATGAACTTTAGATGTCTGTTAAGTCTTGTTCATTTATCATATTATTCAAGATCCCAGTTTCCTATCTGATCCCTGCCTAAAGGTTCTATTCATTGATGAGAGTTGTATATTGAAGCCTTCAACTATTATTCTAGAGGTGTTCAATTCTTCCTTCAGTATTGTCAGTGATTGCCTCAAGTATTTTGGTACACTCAGGCTTGGTGCATGTATATTTATTATTGTTATTTCTTCTGGATGAATTGTCTGTTTTATGAATACATACTGTTCTTCTTTGTCTATTTTAATTGTTTTACATTGGAAGTCTAATTTGTCTAACATTAATATAGCGACTCCTGCTCATCTCTGTTGTTTGGTGAAATAGCTTTTTCAACCTTTCACTTTAAACCTATTTTTGTCCTTGGGACTAAAATTAGTCTCTTGCAGAGAGCATATTAATAGATCCTGCTTTTTAATCATTCTGCCAGTCTATGTCTTTTGACTGAGGAGTTTAGTTCATTGACATTTTATCCTTTTTTTTTAAAAAAAATTTTCATTGTAAACAACAAACAAAAATACATTATTTTTAAAAAAATTTTTTATTAATTAAAAAAATTACAAGAAAAAAACACAAACATTCCCAACACATACACTCAGCAATTCACAATATCATCACATAGTTGCATATTCATCATCATGATCATTTCCCAGAATATTTGCATCAATTCAGAAAAAGAAATAAAAAGACAACAGAAAAATAAAACAAAAACAGAAAAAATTTTTACATACCATACCCCTTACCCCTCCCTTTCATTGATCACTAGCATTTCAAACTAAATTTATTTTAACATGTGTTCCCCCTGTTATTTATTTTTTTTCCATACGTTCTATTCATCTGTTGACAAGGTAGATAAAAGGAGCATCAGACACAAGGTTTTCACAATCACACAGTCACATTGTGAAAGCTATATCATTATACAGTCATCATCAAGAAACATGGCTGCTGGAACATTTTCAGGCAGTTCCCTCCAGCCTCTCCATTACATCTTGGTTAACAAGGTGATATCTACTTAATGCGTAAGAATAACCTCCAGGATAACCTCTCGACTCTGTTTGGAATCTCTCAGCCATTGTTACTTTGTCTCATTTCACTCTTCCCCCTTTTCGTCGAGAAGGCTTTCTCAATCCCTTGATGCTGGGTCTCAGCTCATTCTGGGATTTCTGTCCCATGTTGCGAGGAAGATCCACACCCCTGGGAGACATGTCCCACATAGACAGGGGGAGGGTGGTGAGTTTGCTTGCTGTGTTGGCTGGACCAAGAGGCCACATCTGAGCAACAAAAGAGGTTCTCTTGGGGGTGACTCTAAGGCCTAATTTTAAGTAGGCTTGACCTATCCCCTGTGGGGTTAAGTTTAATATGAACAAACCCCAAGACTGGGGGCTCAGCCTATAGCTTTGGTTGCCCACACTGCTTGTGAGAATATCAAGAATTCAACTTGGGGAGGTTGAATTTTCCCCCATTCTCACCATTCCCTGAAGGGGACTTTGCAGATACTTTTCCATTCACTGATCAAATCACTCTGGGATTCATCAGGGCATCACCTGGACAAACCAACAAAATCTCATGTCCTATACAAAGTTCCATGTACTTAAGGTGTTCAACCAACTATCAACATAAGTTATATTAGGAGATGCACTAGTCAAAGTACAAATTTGTACCAAATAAACATTTTTTGCTTTAGTCTCACACATAAGTTTAAATTTTAAAATATTAATTGCCATCTATTTTAGCACACTGCAGTAATGACATTCTTTTGTTCTTCCTAATGCAAAACCATTTTTTAAATTTGTACATTTAGTCACTATCATTATACACTCTAGGCATTCCTAGATTATACCATCTGAGTCTTTATTGTCTATTTTCCTTTGATTTCATTTATGCCCCAGCCCTCCTCCCTTTATCATTCTCATATACAGCTTCATTCAGCATTTTAGCATAATTGTATTACAGTTAGGTAGTATTGTGCTGTCGATTTCTGAGTTTTTATATTCGGTTCTGTTTCACAATCTGTATTTCTTAAGCTCCAATTACCCAATGTCTTACCCTATGTCTATCTCCTGATGGTCTCTGTTACCAATGAAATATTCCAAGTTTATTCACTAATGTCAGTTCATATCAGTGAGACCATACAGTATTTGTCCTTTTGTTTCTGGCTAATCACACTTAGCATAATGTCCTTAAGGTCCATTCATGTTATTACATACTTCATAACTTTATTCTGTCTTACAGCTGCATGCTATTCCATCTTATGTAAGTGCCACAGTTTGTTTAGCCAACCGTCTGTTGATGGACATTTTGGCTGCTTCCATCTCTTGGTAATTCTAAATAATGCTGCTATAAACTTTGGTGTGTAAATGTCCATTTGTGTCCTTGCCCTCGTGTCCTTTGAGTAGAGACAGCATATAGATGGGTTCTGTTTTTTAATCCATTCTGCCAGACTATGTCTTTTAATTGGAGCGTTTAATCCATTAACATTCAGTGTTATTACTGCATGGGTAGTACTTTCTTCTACTATTTTGCCTTCTGGATTTTATATGTCATATCTAATTTTCCTTCTTTTTACCTTTACTCATAGTCTTCCTTTCTACACTCTTCTCCACACCTCTCTCTTCTGTCTTCGTATCTGTCTCTAGTGCTCCCTTTAGTATTTCTTGCAGAGCTGGTCTCTTGGTCACAAATTCTCCCAGCGATTTTTTGTCAGAAAATGTTTTAATTTCTCCCTCATTTTTGAAGGACAATTTTGCTGGATATAGAATTCTTGGTTGGCAGTTTTTCTCTTTTAATAATTTAAATATATCATCCTACTGTCTTCTTGCCTCCATGGTTTCTGCTGCGAAATCTATGCATAGTCTTATTGGGCTTCCCTTGTATGTGATGGATTGCTTTTCTCTTGTTGCTTTCAAGATTCTCTCTTTCTCTTTGACCTCTGAGATTCTGATTAGTAAATGTCTTGGAGTATGTCTATTTGGGTCTATTCTCTTTGGGGCACACTGCACTTCTTGGATCTGTAATTTTAAGTCTTTCATAAGAGTTGGGAAATTTTCAGTGATAATTTCCTCCATTAGTTTTTCTCCTCCTTTTCCCTTCCCTTCTCTTTCTGGGATACCCTCAACATGTATATTCATGCGCTTCATATTGTCTTTCAATTCCCTGAGTCTCTGCTCATATTTTTCCATTTTTTCCCCTATATCTTCTTTTTCTTGCCAGATTTCAGATGTTCCATCCTCCAGTTCACTAATCCTATGTTCTGTCTCTCCAAATCTACCATTGTAGGTTTCCATTGCTTTTTCATCTCTTCTGCCTTGCCTTTTATTCCCATAAGTTCTGTGATTTGTTTTTTCAGACTTTCAATTTCTTTTTTTTGTTCATACTTTGCCTTCTTTATATCCTCCCTCAATTAATTGATTTGATTTTTGATGAGGTTTTCCATGTCTGTTCATATATTCTGAATTAATTGTTTCAGCTCCTGTAGCTCATTTGAATTGTTGGTTAGTTCCTTTGACTGGGCCATATCTTCAATTTTCCCAGTGTGATTTGTTATTTTTTGCTGGCGTCTTGGCATTTAATTACCTTAATTAGTTTATACTGGAGAGTACTTTCACTTCTTTTACTTAGGGTTTTTTTGCCGGATGAATTTGTTGTCTATCTGTTCTTTGACATTCAGTTCAGCTTTTTCTGAACCTCTAGCTTAGGTTTTGCTTAACAGAGGAGAATTTTTCAGTTCTTGTTTTCTTGTTTCTTGCCCTGCTTATATGGTGCCTTTCCCCCCCACCCTGAGGAGGCTCTACATAGGTATTATAGACCCCATCCAGATTTTTTGCAGACCAAACTGGCCTCCTATCAGGAGGAAAGAGTCACCTGCATCGGTTTTCCCTGAGGGTGAAACCCAGCAGGTTGAAAGACTTTCCTCTGAAATCTATGAAATCTGTTTTTCTTATCCTGCCCTGTATGTGGTGCTTGTCTGTCTGCAGGTCCCACCAGCATAAGGTGATGCAGCACCTTTAACTTTGGAAGCCTCTCCCTGCTGGGGGCATGATGGAGACCAAGGAGAGGTTGTAGGCTGGTTTTAATGGTTTCATATTACCAAGCCCTGGTGTCTGAATTCCTTGAGGGAGGGATTCCTCCAGCGTTAGGCTTCACTCTACTCCTAGGGAAGGCACAGGCTCCAGACAAGCCCCCAAACAAGCTCACGTCTGCCTATGCCTGGGGCAGTTGCAGCCTGAGAAGTCCCACTGCTTTATCCAAAGGCAGTCAAGCCTTTGTAGAAACACAGCCACAAAAACCTCTGTTTCTCTCTTTTTTTTTCTCCCTTTTTCCACCAGCCCTGTCCCCTTGGCGCTGGGGCAAAAATGAGCAACCTCCGCTTTGACCAGGCTCACCTAAGCTGGGGGCCTATTTTTAGTAGTCAGAATTTGTTAATTAATTCCACAATTGGCATTTAATTGTGCTCAGTCCCTGCTGCTGGTAAAGTTCCTTTCCTTTCCCCTCTGGGAAGCAGCCTGTGGGGGAGGGGCGCCAGCTGCCACAGCTTGGGCAACTCACGGTTCTGCAGGGGGGCTCGCAGCTGGTCCAGCTGGTCCAGACTGGGATATGCTGTGTGTCTGGTCATTGATGTGGCCCCAGGAGCTGTTCTGTACTGTTTCTGGTTATTTAGTAGTTGTTTTGGAGGACGAACTAAAATGTGCACATTGTTAAGCTGCCATCTTGACCTGGAAGTCCAATACAAACATTCTTGACATACAAACATTCTTGATATGGTTAAATCAATGGCTCACAATATCATCACATCGTTGTGTACTCATCAGCATGATCTTTTTTTTTTTTTTAACATTTGTATCTCTCCAGCAAAAGAAAGAAAAAAGAATAACACTCATACGTACCATACCCCTTATCCCTCCCTCTCATTGACCACTAGTATTTCAGTCTACTCAATTTATTTTAAACTTTGTTCCCTGTATTTTTCTTTATTTCTTATCCACATTTTTTACTCATCTGTCCATACCATAGATAAAAGGAGCATCAGACACAAGGTTTTCACAATCAACAGTTACATTGTGAAAGCTGTATCATTATACAGTCATCTTCAAGAAACATGGCTACTGGAACACAGCTCTACAGTTTCAGGTACTTCCCTTTAGCCACTCAAATATATCATAAACTAAAAAGGGGATATCTATGCATAAGAATAACCTCCAGGATAACCTCTCGAGTCTGATTGAAATCTCTCAGTCACTGACTCTTTATTTTGTCTCATTTCTCTCTTCCCCCTTTTGATTGAGAAGGTTTTCTTAATCCCTTGATGCCAAGCCCCAGCTCATTCTAGGATTTCTGTCCCATGTTGCCAGGGATTTTTACTCCCCTGGAAGTCATGTCTCATGTAGAGTGGGGAGAGCAGTGAGTTTGTCCTAGGCCTAATATTAAGTGGGCTTAGCCTATCCTTTGCAGGGATAAGTTTCATAGGGGCAAACCCCAAGATTGAGGGCTCGGCCTATTGATTTTGCTGTCCCCACTGCTTGCGAGCATATCAGGAATTCTTCAAATTCTTCAAAGTTTTCCCCCTTTCTCCCCATTCCTCCCAAGGAAACTTTGCAAATACTTTTTTATTCACTGTTTAAATCACTCTGGGGTTTATCAAAGCATCACACTAAACTGGACAAACCAACAAAATCTCATGCCCTATTCAAGGTTCCATGTACTTATAGTGTTCAGTTAAACTGTTCATATAAGTTAAAGTAGGAAATGTACTAATGAAAATATAAATTTAGCATGAAATAAGCATTTCTTGTTTTCTCTCACACAGAAATTGAAGTTTCAAAATATGAATGACCATCTATTTTCAGCACCCTGCAATATTGACATCACTTTGTTCTTCCTCATGCAAAAACATTTTTTATATGCTCTTTAATCAGCTAATGATTAATAAGTTGAGGTGAAATGAAAATTCACTGTTTGCCAGCTCTTACTAAAAAGTCATTTTTCTCTACGTGAACTTGAGAAGCAGGAAGCTCTCAGATGTTTGCTAGTTCTTTGATAAAGTCAAATTAGCTTGCTTCAAATTTTGTAAGATCAATATTATAAGATCTAATATTCTACTGCATGCCTAAAGTGAGTAGACTATGCTTTTGGTTAGGTGAGCTTTAAGCAACTCCAGTCATAGAATATCTCATATGGGTGATACCCTAAGAGGTGCATGAACGCTGTGGTCAGATTGTCTAAATTCGGCTTGGCAGTTTGCAAGCTGTGTAGCTTTAGGTCATTTCCTTCACTGTTGTCTCGGTTTCTTTATCTGTAACATGAAGGAAACAATAGCACCTACCTTCTGGAGTTGTTATGAAGATTAAATGTGTTCTGACCATTAAAGCTAGAGAGGAGTGTGTGGCAAAATGTAAGTACCCTAACAGTAGATGTTAGACAAATGCAATGTGCTCTGCATGTTAAACACAGCAGCCAGTCGTCAGTCACTATTGATTGTCTGCTGAATGCCGTTTTTTGAATAACTGTATTTCTAAAACCTCAGCAAGTATCAGTGAATTGGATAATATGCATCAGACCTGTTGGAGCCTGAACAATTCCTTGATTTGGGGAATATCTGGATAATGCTTCTATGGCAAAGAACACACAAACGCTGACTGGGGAGGTGTCCTAGCATTACTTAAACAAAAAACTGGGACATAAATATCACACTAACAGATGTCTCTTTTCCCAAAAATTTGCCAAGATTGGATTAAATTGCTGTCATGTTTTCCCAAAGAGGGTGCTGGGGAATGACTAAGAGGTTAAAGGACATGTTGAAAGATAATAAAGGATTTTATGTTCAAATATGTCTGAGAATTACTAACTTAAAAAAGTTAGTTGTAATCTTTATGGTAGGTCTACTCAGAGTCTTTCATATGTCAATGTACTTTGTGAATCTCCAAACTCATTTAACCATGAAATAGTTTTTAAAAGAGGAATTGTTACGGATTCATGTCAAGTACAATTAGAGACACTGTAAAATAAATCAAACAACACTAAAGAGCCTTTAAGCAAATACTATTATTTGTTGGTGTATGTATAAATTTGTCCTTTAACTTTTGCAAGTAATTTACTTTTTTTATTAATTAAAGAAAAAAAAAGAAATTAACATAACATTTAGAAATCATTCCATTCTACATATGTAATCAGTAATTCTGAACATCATCACATAGATGCATGATCATCATTTCTTAGTACATTTGCATTGATTTGGGAAAAGAACTAGCAAAACAACAGAAAAGGATATAGAATGTTAATATAGAGAAAAAATAAAAATAATAATAGTAAAAAAAAAAGGAAAAAGAAAAAAAAAGACAAACAATCAAACAGACAGACAAAAAAAAACACCTATAGCTCAGATGCAGCTTCATTCAATGTTTTAACATGATTACTTTACAATTAGGTATTATTGTGCTGTCCATTTTTGAGTTTTTGTATCTAGTCCTGTTACACAGTCTGTATCCCTTCACCTCCAATTGCCCATTATCTTACCCTGTTTCTAACTCCTGCTGGACTCTGTTACCAATGACATATTCCAAGTTTATTCTCGAATGTCGGTTCACATCAGTGGGACCATACAGTATTTGTCCTTTAGTTTTTGGCTAGACTCACTCAGCATAATGTTCTCTAGGTCCATCCATGTTATTACATGCTTCATAAGTTTATTCTGTCTTAAAGCTGCATAATATTCCATCGTATGTATATACCACAGTTTGTTTAGCCACTCGTCTGTTGATGGACATTTGGCTGTTTCCATCTCTTTGCAATTGTAAATAACGCTGCTATAAACATTGGTGTGCAAATGTCCGTCTGTGTCTTTGCCCTTAAGTCCTTTGAGTAGATACCCAGCAATGGTATTGTTGGGTCGTATGGCAATTCTATATTCAGCTTTTTGAGGAACCTCCAAACTGCCTTCCACAGTGGTTGCACCATTTGACATTCCCACCAACAGTGGATAAGTGTGCCTCTTTCTCCGCATCCTCTCCAGCACTTGTCATTTTCTGTTTTGTTGATAATGGCCATTCTGGTGGGTGTGAGATGATATCTCATTGTGGTTTTGATTTGCATTTCTCTAATGGCCAGGGACATTGAGCATCTCTTCATGTGCCTTTTGGCCATTTGTATTTCCTCCTCTGAGAGGTGTCTATTCAAGTCTTTTTCCCATTTTGTAATTGGGTTGGCTGTCTTTTTGTTGTTGAGTTGAACAATGTCTTTATAAACTCTGGATACTAGACCTTTATCTGATATGTCATTTCCAAATATTGTCTCCCATTGTGTAGGCTGTCTTTCTACTTTCTTGATGAAGTTCTTTGATGCACAAAAGTGTTTAATTTTGAGGAGCTCCCATTTATTTGTTTCCTTCTTCAGTGCTCTTGCTTTAGGTTTAAGGTCCATAAAACCGCCTCCAATTGTAAGTTTCATAAGATATCTCCCTACATTTTCCTCTAACTGTTTTATGGTCTTAGACCTAATGTTTAGATCTTTGATCCATTTTGAGTTAACTTTTGTATAGGGTGTGAGATACGGGTCTTCTGTCATTCTTTTACATATGGATATCCCGTTCTCTAGGCACCATTTATTGAAGAGACTGTTCTGTCCCAGGTGAGTTGGCTTGACTGCCTTATCAAAGATCAAATGTCCATAGATCAGAGGGTCTATATCTGAGCACTCTATTCGATTCCATTGGTCGATATATCTATCTTTATGCCAATACCATGCTGTTTTGACCACTGTGGCTTCATAATATGCCTTAAAGTCCAGCAGCGTGAGACCTCCAGCTTCGTTTTTTTTCCTCAAGATGTTTTTAGCAATTCGGGGCACCCTGCCCTTCCAGATAAATTTGCTTATTGGTTTTTCTATTTCTGAAAAATAAGTTGTTGGGATTTTGATTGGTATTGCATTGAATCTGTAAATCAATTTAGGTAGGATTGACATCTTAACTATATTTAGTCTTCCAATCCATGAACACGGTATGCCCTTCCATCTATTTAGGTCTTCTGTGATTTCTTTTAACAGTTTTTTATAGTTTTCTTTATATAGGTTTTTTGTCTCTTTAGTTAAATTTATTCCTAGATATTTTATTCTAAAAAACATTTTTTAATTTGTACATTTATCAACTATCATTGTACATTCTAGGCATTCCCAGATTATACCATCTCAGTCTTTATTATCTATATTTCTTCCTGGTTTCATATGAGCCCACAGCCTTTCTTCCGCTGTCATTTCCACATTCAGCTTCATCAGTGTACTTACATTATTTTGCTACAATCAAGTAGTATTGTGCTATCTATTTCTGAATTTTTACAATCACCCCTGTTGAACAATATGTATCCCTTTCACTCCAATTATTCAATCTCTACCCTATTTATATCTCCTGATAACTTGTGTTCTTAACTGAAATTTTCCAAGTTCATTCATTAGTGTTAGTTCATATCAGTAAGACTATACAGTATTTGTCTTTTTGTTTCTGGCTGATTTTACCCAGAACAATATCCTCAAGTTCCATCCATGTTGTTATATGCTTCATGACTTTATTCTGTATTATAGCTGTGTAATATTCCACACCCAAGGTCTTACACCCAGATCTTACACCCAAAGGTACAATGACTGAGGAATGGAAGTGGGAACTATGATGTATACATACAGTGGACTACTGAGCAGTCACAAGAAGGAATGACATTGTGAGGCATGCAACTAGATGAATGAACCTTAAGAGCTGTGTATTGAATGAAATTTCAGGAACAAAAAGGCAAATATTATCATACCTCAATCATGTGGACTAACTATAATATAAAAATTTGGTGAACTAAAATTGAGAATGTGGTATATCACATAGGGACATATTGTTAAGGGTCCACAATTTAGGACCCTTAACAATACGCCCCTATGTGATATCCCACATTCTTACAATTTAAGGCTCTTATGGCAGTCATATATATTCATGAGGTGTAATTGTTAATTCTAAATTCTCAAATACTGAACTCTTTGTATATAACATCGTCTTTCTAGGAATTCTGGGTATTTATGTGACACCTCAAAATTAGGGCTCCAAATCTATGAAAGTCAGCAGTACCCCATACAGGAGCTATTTAAAAAGTTGAAAAAGTGAGCAGACACTGAGTAGAGATATGAATGAAGCTGGTCTGGATAGGACTAAGGTATATCAGAAGATTGGGTAAAGGATTGTATTAGTTAGGGTTCTCTAGAGAAGCAGAATCAACAGGGAACACTCACAAATATAAAATTTATAAAAGTGTCTCACGTGACCATGGGAATGCAGATCCAAAATCCGCAGGACAGGCAGTGAAGCCGATGACTCCAATGGAGGGTCTGGACGAACTCCACAGGAGAGGCTCACCAGCCGAAGCAGGAATAGAGTCTGTCTCTTCTGAATCCTCCTTAAAAGGCTTCCCGTGATTAGATTAAGCATCACTCATTGCAGAAGACACTCTGCTTTGGCTGATTACAAATGGAATCAGCTGTGGATGCAGCTGACGTGATCATGAGCTAATTCTATGAAATGTCATAATGCAACGGACAGGCCAGCTCTTGCCCAACCAGACAAACGGGTACCACAACTTGGCCAAGTTGACACATGAACCTGACCATGATAAGGGTGAGATCATTCATATTTTAAAACTTCAACTTTTGTGTGAGACTAAAGGGAGAGATGTTTATTTGGTGCAAAATTTATATTTTGGGTACTGCATTTCTTAATTTAACTTGTATGGTCAGTTAAATGAACACCATAAGTACATGGAATCTTGAATAGGGCATGAGATTTTGTTGGTTTGTCCAGGTTAGTGTGATGCCCTGATAATTCACAGAATGATTTGGACAGTGAATAAAGAAGTATTTGAAAAGTCTCCTTGGGAGAATGGGGAGAAAGGGGATAAGATTCAATTTCTCCATTTGGAGAATTTATGATATTTTTGCAAGCAGTGGGGACAATCAAATCTATTGACTGACCCCTCGATCTTGGGTTCTCCCCTATGAAATTTATCCCTGCAGAGGATAGGCTAAGTCTACTTAAAGTTAGGTCTAAAAGTCACCCGCAGTGAACGTTTTTTGCTGCTCAGATGTTCCCTCTAAGTCAACATGGCAAGTGAACTCACTATGTGACATGACTCCCAGGGGTGTAAATCTCCCTAGCAACGTCAGACAGAAATTCCAGATGAGCCAGGACCCAGCATCAAGGGATTGAGATAAGCTTTCTGACTGAAAGGGGGAAGAGAAAAACGAGACAAAATAAAGCATGAGTGTCTGAGAGATTTCAAACAGAGTCGAGAGGGTATCATGGAGGTTATTCTTCTGCATTATACAGATAATCCCTTTTTAGTTTAAGGTGTATTAAAGAGACTAGAGGGCAGTGCCTGAAACTATAGAGCTGTGCTCCAGTAGCCATGTTTCTTTAAAATGATTGTATAATGATAGAGCTTTCGCAAAGTGACTGTGTGATTGTGAAAACCTTATTCTGATGCTCCTTTTATCTATGGTATGGACAGATGAATAAAAAATACGGATTAAAAAGAAATAAATAATAAGGGGAACAAATGTTAAAATAAATTGGGTTGAGGGAAATACTAGTGGGCAATGAGAAGAAGGGGTAAGGGATATGGTATGTATGAGTTTTTTCTTTTATCTTTTTATTTCTTTTTCTGTAATGATGCATATATTCTGAGAAATGATCATGGTGATGAATATACAACTATGTGGTGATATTGTGAGCCATTGATTGCACACCAAATATGGAATGTTCATATGTTAAGAATGTTCATGTTGTATGTTGACTGGTTTTATTAATAAAATTTAAAAAATCTCATCAAAAATCAAGACAATGAATTGAGGGATGATATAAGAAAGGCACTGAGTGAACAAAAAGAAGAAATTAAGAGTTTGTAAATACAAATGACAGAACTCATGGAAATGAAAGGCACAGTAGAAGAAATGGAAAAAAATGGAAATCTTCAATGATAGATTTGAAGAGGCAGAAGAAAGAATTAGTGAACTAGAGGACTGGACATATGAAATCTGACACACAAAAGAAAATATAGGGAAAATAATGGAGAAATATGAGCAGGGTCTCAGGGAATTGAATGACAACATGAAGCACATGAATATAATGTGGGTGTCTCAAAAGGAGAGGAGAAGGGAAAAGGAGGAGAAAGAGTACTGGAGGAAATAATCACTGAAAATTTTGCACCTCTCATGAAAGACATAAAATTACAGATCCAAGAAGTGCAGCATACCCACACAGAATAGATCCAAATAGAAATACTCCAAGACACTTACTAATCAGACTGTTGGATGGCAAAGAGAAAGAGGGAATTTTGAAAGCAGCAAGAGAAAAGCAATCCATCAGATACAAGGGAAGCCCAATAAGACTATGTGTGGATTTCTCAGCATAAACCATGGAGGTGAGAAGGCAGTGCTATGATATACCTAAGATTCTAAAAGAAAAACCGCCAACCAAGAATTCTATAACTAGGAAAATTGTCATTCAAAAATAAAGGTAAGATAAAAGGGAAAGGATGCAAATAAACAAAATCAGAAGTGAGAAAGGGTGCTTTACCACAGACCTTGAAGAAATGAAAGAAATCATAAGAGGATACTATGAACAACTATATGCCAACAAACTAGACAACTTAGATGAAATGGACAAATTCCTGGAGACACACAAACAAGCTACACTGACTCAGGAAGAAATAGAAGATCTCAACAAACCAATCACAAGTAAAGAGATTCAATCAGTCATCAAAAATCTTCCTGCAAAGAAAAGCCCAGGGCCAGATGGCTTCACAGAAGAATTTTATCAAACATTCCATAAAAACTAATGACAATCCTGCTCAAGCTTCTCCAAAAAATTGAGGAAAAAAGAACTCTACCTAACTCATTTTATGAAGCCAATATCATTTTAATAACAAAATGGGTAAAGATGCAACGAGAAAGGAAAACTACAGGCCAATCTCCCTAATGAATATGGATGCAAAAATTCTCAACAAAATATTAACAAATAGAACCCAACAGCACATTAAAAGACTTACACACCATGACCACATGGGGTTTTATACCAGGAATGCAAGGATGGTTCAACACAAGTAAATCAATTAAAGCACATTAACAAATCGAAAGGGAAATATCACATGGTCATCTCTATTGATGCTGAAAAAGCATTTGACAAAATTCAGCATCCTTTTCTGACACTCCAAAACATAGGAATTAAAGGTAATTACCTCAATATGATAAACGGAATATATGAAAACCGAGAGCCAGTATCATACTCAATGGAGAGAGAAAGCTTTTTCTCTAAGCTCAGGTAGAGCTTAGATGCCCACTGTCACCACTATTATTCAACATTGTGCTAGAAGTTCTAGCTAGGATGCCCACTGTCACCACTATTATTCAACATTGTGCTAGAAGTTCTAGCTAGGCTGCCCACTGTCACCACTATTATTCAACATTGTGCTAGAAGTTCTAGCTAGAGCAATCAGGCAGGAGAAAGAAATAAAAGGCATCCGAATTAGAAAGGAAGAAGTAAAACTCTCATTATTTGCAGATGATATGATACTATACTTGGGAGATCCTGAGAAATATGCAGCAAAGTTACTTGAGGTAATAAACAAATTCAGCAAGGTGGTGGGATATAAAATTAATGTGCAAAAATCAGCATCGTTTCTATACACAAGTAATGAGCTAGCTGAGGAGTCTGTTAAGGAAAAAATTCCATTCAAAATAGCAACAAAAAGAATCATATACTTAGAAATGAACTTAACTAAGGATGTAAAGGACTTGTACACAGAAAACTACATAACATTGTTAAAAGAAACCAAAGGAGATCTAAATAAGTGGAAAGACACTCCATGCTCATGGATAGGAAGGCTAAATACAGTTAAAATGTTAATTCTCCCCATATTGATCTACAGATTCAACACAGTACCAATCAAAATTCCAACAACGTATTTTAAAGATATGAAAAAGCTAACTACCAAATTCATCTGGAAGAGAAAGTGACCCTGAATAGCTAAAAGCATCCCCAAAAAGAACGAAGTGGGAGGACTAACACTCCCTGACTTTCAAACCTGTCACAAAGCCACAGTGGTCAAAACAGCGTGGTACTGGATGGGCCATGGTGGCTCAGCAGGCAGAGTTCTCATCTGCCATGCCGGAGACCTGGGTTTGATTCCTGGTACCTGCCTATGCAAAAAGAGAGAAAAAAAACAACAGCATGGTACTGGCACAAAGACAGAAGCATTGACCAATGGAATTAAATCAAGAGTGCAGAAAGAGACCACCAAATCTATGGTCAACCGATTTTTGATAGGACTCACAAATCCTCTAAAGTGGGACAAAATGGCCTTTTCAGTAATTGCACATGGAAGAACTGGATATCAATAGCCAAGAGAATGAAAGAGGGTCCCTATCTTACACCCTACACAAAGATGAACTCGAAGTGGATCAAACGCCAAAATATAAGAACTAGCACATAAAACTTCTAGAAGAAAATGTAGGGAAATATCTTCAAAATCTAATAATAGGATGTAGCTTCCTAAAGCTTACATCCAAAGCACAAGCAACAAAACATAAATGGAAACTCCTCAAAATCAAATGCTTCTGCACCTCGAAAGACTTTGTCAAGAAGGTGAAGAGGCAGCCAACTCAATGGGAGAAAATATTTGGAAAACACATTGGACAAAGGTTTGATTTCCTATACATAGAAAGAAATCATACAACTCAACAGCAAAAGACCAAACAATCCAATTATAAAATGGGATAAAGATATGAATAGACATTTTTCTGAAGAACAAATACAGATGGCTCAAAAGCACATGGAGAGATGCTCATTTTCATTGTCTATTAGGGAAATGTAGATCAAGACAACAATGTGATACTACCTCACACAGCCATAGGAATGGCTGCTATTAAATAGGAAGTTATAAATGTTAGAGAGGATGTGGAGAAACTTGGACACTTATGAACTGCTGGTGGGAATGCAGAATGGTGCAGCCATTATGCAAGATTGTTTGCCGGTTCCTTAGGAAACTAAATATCGAGTTGCCCTATGACCCAAGAATAGCACTACTTGGTATACACCCAGAAGAGCTGAAAGCAATGACACAAACAGACATTTGCGTGCCAATATGCACAGCAGCATTGTTCACAATTAACAAAAAGTGGAAACAAACCAAATGTCCATCAACAGATGAGTTTATCAACAAAATGTGGTATATAGATATGATGGAATATTATGCAGCAGTAAGGCAAAATTAAGTCCTGAAGCACATGACAAGATGATGAGCCTAGAGGACATAATTCTGAGCAAAATTAGCCAGACACAAAAGGATAGATACTGTATGATTCCACTTTTATGATCACCATACACGTATAATCAGAGGCTTATAATGCAGAATATAGGGGACTTAGAGATTCATAGAAACTAGAGATGGGTGAAGCGTTAGTTAATGAGGGTGAAATCCAATGTAAGGGAATAGATAGGAGTGAAGGTAATTCTCTTGTGGGTCTAAAAGTAATATTACAATATTGAAGAAGAACAAGATTGAAAGGGGTTGTATAGACCTACGTGTCCCACTGATTCACACTAGAAATATGAATGAGATGTCATCAGAATTACTTCAAAGATATGATTCTTGTATAAAGAGTGTTTAAGTACAGGTAACAGAGGGAAAACTGCTATTGCATACTATGAGCTACGTTCAAAAGGAAACCATCAGCACTACCAAAGCAACAGTAGAGGCAAATAATGGGGGGAGGAACAAGTGTTAAGAGGAGGTTTAGATTTCCTATTTTGGTGAGCGTGTGTTTATTGGTCTTCTTTCTCTTGGAAGCAATGAAATTATCTAAAATTGAGAATGTTGATGGACTGTGGACTTTGGGCCTTCTACATGATGCACAATGAATGCAGGTGGCTGAAGGATGCACTGATGGAGAAGTAGATTGGTGAACGATGGTGTATACTTATGAACGAAGGTTGTGCTGCTACAAAAAGGAACATCATGAGGCATGCAATGGTGTGAATGAACATGTGGGACATTTGGTGAGACAAAATAAGCCAGGAACATATAAATGAAATCAGAAAGAAAGACAGATGTTAAAGATTGAGATGGTATAATCTAGGAATGCCTAGAGTGTATAATAATAGTGACTAACTTTATAAATTTTAAAAATGCTTTTGCATGAGGAAGAACAAAGGAATGTCATTATTGCAGGGTGCTGAAAATAGATGGTAATTAATATTTTAAAATGTCACCTTATGTGTGAGACTAAAGCAAATAATGTTTATGTGGTACAAAATTTATATTTTGACTAGTGCATTTCCTAATATAACTTATGTAGATAGTTTGATTAAACACCGTAAGTACTCAGAATCTCAGGTAGGACATGAGATTTTGTTGGTTTGTACAGAGTGATGCCCCGATGTATCCCAGAGTGATTCGATCAGTGAGTGGAAAAGTATTTGCAAAGCCCCCTTCGGGGAATGGTGAGAACTAGGAGAAATTCAACTTCCCAAAGTTCCCAAAGAAATTCAACTTCCCAAAGTTGAATTCTTGATATTCTCACAGGCAGTGTGGACAAACAAAGCTATAGGCTGAGGCCCCAGTCTTGGGGTTTGTTCATATGAAACTTAACCCCGCGAAGGATAGACCAAGTCTACTTAAAATTTAGGCCTAAGAGTCACCCTCAAGAGAGCCTCTTTTGTTGCTCAAATGTGGCCTCTCTCTCCAGCAAACACAATCACTCCCAGGGGTGTGGACCTTCCTGGAAACATGGGACAGAGATCTTGGAATGAGCGGAGACTCAGCATCAAGGGGTTGAGAAAAACCCTACAATGAGCTGAGACTCAGCATCAAGGGATTGAGAAAACCTTCACAACCAAAAGGGGGAAGAGTGAAATAAGACAAAGTGTCAATGGCTGAGAGATTCCAAACAGAGTCGAGAGGTTATCCTGGAGGTTATTCTTACGCATTAAGTAGATATCATCTTGTTATTCAAGATGTAATGGAGAGGCTGGAGGGAACTGCCTGAAAATGTAGAGCTGTGTCCCAGTAGCCATGTTTCTTGAGGATGATTGAATAATGATATAGCTTTCACAATGTGACTGTGTGATTTTGAAAACCTTGTGTTTGATGCTCCTTTTATCTACCTTGTCAACAAATGAGTAGAACATATGGAATAAAAATAAATAATAGGGGGAACAAATGCTAAAATAAATTTAGTTTGAAATGCTAGTGATCAATGAAAGGGAGAGGTCAGGGGTATGGTAGGTATAATCTTTTTTTTTCTTTTCTGTTTTCGTTTTATTTCTTTTTCTATTGTCTTTTTATTTCTTTTTCTGAATTGATGCAAATATTCTAAGAAGTGATGAATATGCAACTAAGTGATGATATTATGAATTACTGATTATATGTGTTAGTGTTTCATTTGGTTTGTTAAATTTTTTTAAATTAATAAATAAATTAAAACAAAAAGCCAGGAATAAAAGAACAACAATGGTATGGTCAGCTTTAGAAACGCTTATAAGAAAACAGGCGCATAGATTGTAAGCGTTTAGAGCAGACATATTAAGTCCAGAGTGGTGATTAATATTTCTGCATTTTGAGAGACTGTTATATATATATAACCTGATATATAGAGATGAAGACGTAGCTGAACAGGTTGGCGTTAAACTAATTCAGAACATGGGGTAAGGAAGACAGTGTCCATATTTTATAACCATGCGTACTCTTTGAGACCAATGGAAGAAAGGTCTATTTGATCTGGAACTGAAATTTTCTGTAGTGCATAATCTGATTCAACCTATCTGTATGGCTCACTTGAATAACTGAACACACGAAGCCCAGAATGAAAAAGAGGTCCTTTAATCCTGTATAGATTATCGTAATGCCTGGAAACATGCTAGATATATTAAGCAGATAATCAAAAAGTATTGGCAAAGTCCCCAGAAGTAGGGGAGAATGAATATGTAACTATTAAACATTACCATCAAGGAACCCCTTGATACTGTGTCAAACTTTAGGGACACCCAAATCAATAGGCCATACCCTCGATCATGAGGCTTACTCTTGTGAAGCTTATGTAGGTAGCGGAGAAGCTTAGACTACCTACAGGCATGCCTAAGAGTTACTTCTGGAGGACCTCTTTTGTTGCTCAGATGCAGCCTCAGTGTCTCTAAGCCCATTTTTGCAAGTGAAATTGTTGACCTCCCCCCCCTAAATGGGACATGAGATCCAGGGGTAGAAGTCTCCCTGGTGACATGGGATATAACTCCTAGGGATGAATCCACACTTGGCACCATGGGATCAACAATTCCATCCTGACCAAAATGGGGAAAAGAAGTATAATTAATAAAGTATCAGTGGCAGAGAGAGTTCAAATAGAGTCTAGAGTCTACTCTGGAGGTTGCACTTATGCAAGCTTCAGGTAGAGCTTGCTACCTATCATAACTTGCCAACCCACAACCTGGACCATTACAGCCAATCCTAAAGAACATCTAAGGCAATATATAAGATTCCACAAGTGTTCCATGCACTAGGGTAGCTCTTCAGAAACCTACAACCTCCAGATGGGTTCCTGATCCAGATAAGTCCTGAATCCTAGCCCAGCCTCTTCTGAACATCAGATAGTTCCATCTCCCTACCCCATGTTAGTGACACCCTTCCAATATAAAAAATTTAGAATTGCCATAACCCAAACAACCCTAAAGAGAAGTATGGAAAGATCAAAGGTGATGGGGGAGTTATACATAGAAGATAGGACTTAACAAATGAATATGAATGCTGAATCATTAAATTGATATAACTTTTAGTCTCCAGTATTTTAGAGCAGCTAGAAGTAAAAACCTAAAATTGTGAAATTGTACCCCATGTCAACATCTGAAATATGATCTATAACTAATTGTGGTGCTGTGCTTTAAAATTCATACCTTTTTTGTATATATGAAATTTTTCAGAAAAAAGAAGGAAAAAAGTTAAGGGTGATGATAAAAATATTTAAGCCCTCTAGCCTCCTATATTCTGGAGCAGCTAGAAGGATAAATATGAGAGGATCATAAGGTAGCCCATGACAAACTCTGAGATCTGTCGTATAACTACTTGTTGAAAAGTGCTTTGAAAACTACTACTTTTTAAAATTTCTTTGCTTTGTATATATGTTATACTATACATTTAAAAAGTTAAAAGAAAATGAGGGGGATCCCCCCTACCTGGGACATGACATCTAGCGGTGAAAGTTTCCCTGATGATGTGGGAGATGACTCCCAGGGATAAATCCAGATGTGGCACAATGGGATCAACAACTCTATCATGACCAAAAGGGGGAAAAGAAGTGTATCTAATAAAATATCTGTGGCAGAGAGAGTTCAAATAGAGTCGAGAGGCTACTCTGGAGGTTGGTCATATGCAAGCTTCAGTTAGACCTTGCTATCTATCATAACCTGCCGAACCCCAATCAGGACCATTCCAGCCAACCCCAAAGAACACCTAGGGCAATATATAAGATTCCACAAGTGTTCCATGCACTAGAGTAACTTTTCAGAAACCTACAACCTCCAGATGGGTCACTCGTCCAGATAAGTCCTGAAACCTAGGGGACCCAGCCTCTCCAGAAACATCAGATAGTTCCATCTCCCTACCCCATATTATTGACAGACCCTTCCAATATGAAAAAGTTAGAATGGCCATAGCCAAAACACCCCTAAAGAGATGGATGGAAAGATCAAAGATGATAATGGAGGCATATAGAGAAAATAGGATTTAACAAATGAATACGAAAGCTGAATCATTAAATTGGTATCTCATTTAGTCTCCAGTATCATAGAGCAGCTAGAATTAAAAACCTAAAATTGTGGAATTGTAAGCAATGTCAAACTCTGAAATATATTCCAGAAGTTATTGTGGTGCTGTGCTTTGAAATTTATTGCATTTTTGTATATATGCTATTTTTTCACAAAAAATAAAGAAAAAAGTTTATTGTGATGATAAAAAAATATTTAAGTCTTCTAGCCTCCTGTATGCTGAAGAAGCTAAAAGGAGAACAATCTGAGAAGATCATATGGAAGTCCATGACAAACTCTTGGATCTGTCCTGTAACTACTTACTGAAGAGAGCTTTGAAAACTATTGTTTTTTTTTATTTCTTTGCTTTGTATATATGCTATAGTATACAATAAAAAGTTAAATAAAATAAAATAGACCATAAAAACATTTTTAAAGTATAAAAAAATGAGGGGGGATTAAAACATTTTCAGACAAAAAAAATCACTGAGAGAATTTGTGACCAAAAGACTGGTTCAGCAAGAAATACTAAAGGGAGCACTACAGGCAGATAGGAAAAGGCAGGAGAAAGCAGTGTGGAGAAGAGTGTAGAAATAAAGGCTATCAGTAAATGCAAAAAGACAAAGAGAAACTAAATATGACTTAGAAAATCCAAAAGGAAAAATGGTAGAAAAATTACTGCCTTTACAGTAATAACACTAAATATTAATGGATTAACTACCCAATATAAAAATCATAGACTGGCAGAATGGATGAAAAAACAAAACAAAACAAAACAGGATCCATCTATATGCTGCCTACAGGAGACTCGTTTTAGACCTAAGGACAAAAAGAGGCTGAAAAATAAAGAAAACCTTTAATTTTTTTGTGATGATAAAAAAATATTTAAGTGTTCTAGCCTCCTGTATGCTGAAATTTTATCATCACCTAAAAAATTAAAGGTTGGGAAAAGATGTTTCACACAAACAGCAATCAGAAAAGAGCATGACTAGCTATACAAATATCCAACATATTAGTCTGTTCATGTCTTTTGCCCATTTTTAATAGTTTTTTTTTTTTGGACTTTTTGTTGTTGAGTTTAAGAATCTCTTTATATAGTCTGGATACTAAAACACATAAAGATATGTGGTTAGTAAATATTGTCACCCATTGCATAGGCTGCTTTTTAACTTTCTTGACAAAGTTTTGATGCACAAAAGTGTTTAATTTTGAGGAGTTCACATTTATCTATTTCTTTCTTCAATGCTCATGCTTTGGGTGTAAGATCTAAGTAACAGTCTCTCTTTACAAGTTTTATAAAACATTTCCCTACATTTTCTTCTAAAAGTTTTATGGTCTTTGTTCTAATGTTTAGCTCTTTCATCCATTTTGAGTTAATATTTGTATAAGGTGTGAGATATGGGTCCTCTTTATTTCTTTTGCATATGGATATCCAGTTTTCAAAACACCATTTAATGAGGAGTCTGCTGTGCCCTAGGTGAGTTGGCTTGACTGTCTTATCAAAGATCAATTGTCCATGGATGAGAGAGTCTGTATCTGAACATTCTATTTAATTTCATTTGTCAGTATATCTATCTTTATGCCAGTATCATGCTGTTTTGAACACTGTAGCTTTATAATATGCTTTAAAGTCAGGTAGTGTGAAACCTCCCACTTCATTTTTATTTCTTGAGATATTTTTCAGCTATTCAAGGCATACTGCCTTCCAAATAAATATGGTTATTTGTTTTTCTAGCCTGCAAAATATGTTTTTTTGGATTTTAATTGTTATTGCATGGAATTTATAAATCAATTTAGGTAGAATTGATATATTAACTATATTTAGCGTTCTAGTCCATGATCACAGCATCCTTTCCCATTTATTTAGGTCTTACCTGATTTCTTTTGACACTTTCTTTTTGTTTTCTGTGTATAGGTTTTTTATATTCTTACTTAAATTTATTCCTAAATATTTTATCCTTTTGGTTGCAAATTGAAATGGAATTTTTTTCTTGATTTTCTCCCCAGATTGCTCATTACTAGTGTCTAGAAATACTACTGATTTTTTGGTTTTGATCTTGTACCTTGTCACTTTGCTGTACTCATTAATTAACTCTAGTAGCTTTACTGTGGATTTTTTTGGATTTTCAACATATAGTATCATATCATCTGCAAACAGCCAGAGTTCTACTTCTTCCTTTCCAATTTGGATGCCTTTTATTTCTTTTTCTTTTCTAATTGATCTGGCTAGAATTCCAATGCAATGTTGAATAACAATGGTGACAGTGAATATCTTGTCTTGTTCCTGATCCTAGAGGGAAAGTTTTCAGACTTTCCCCATTGATTATGATGTTAGCTGTGGGATTTTCATATATTCCCTCTATCATGGTGAGGAAGTTCCCTTCTATTCCTATCCTTTGAAGTGTTTTCAACAAGAAAGGATGTTGAATTTTGTCAAATGTCTTTTCTGCATCAATCGAGATGATCATGTGGTTTTCTGTTTTGATTTATTGATACATGTATTACATTAATTGATTTTCTTATGTTGAACCATCCTTGCATACCTGGAATAAATTCCAACTGGTCGTGGTGTATAATTCTTTTAATGTGTTCCTGGATTCCATTTGCAAGAATTTTGTTGCGAATTTTTTCGTCTGTATGCATCAGAGAGATTAATCTGTAATTTTCTTTTCTTGTAGTATCTTTCTCTGGCTTTGGTATGAAAGTGATGTTGGCTTCATAGAACGAGTTAGGTAGTTTTCTCTTCTCTTCAATTTTTTTGAAAAGTTTGAGCAGAATTGTACTAATTTTTTTTGAATGTTTGGTAGAATTCACATGTGAAGCCATCTGGTTCTGGACTTTTTTTTTTTTTTAAGAGTTTTTTTGATAACTGATTCAATCTCTTCTCTTGTGAATGGTTTGTTGAGGTTCTCTATTTCTTCTTAAGTCAATGCTGGTTATTCATATCTTTCTAGGAAGTTTTCATTTCGTCTACATTGTGTAATTTATTAGCACATAGTTTCTCATAGTATCTTCTCATTACCTCTTTTATTTCTGAAGCATCAGTGGTTATGTCTCCTCTTCCCTTTATGATTTTATTTATTTGCATCCTCTTTCTTTTTCCTTTTGTCAATCTAGCTTAGGGTCCATCATTGTATTGATTTTCTCAAAGAACCAACTTCTGGTTTTGTTGATTTTATCACTTGTTTCCATGTTCTCAACTTCATTTATTTCTGTTCTAATCTTTGTATTTTTCTTTCCTTTTGTTTTCTTTGGCATTAGTTTACTGTTCTTTCTGTAGTTTTTCCAAGTGAGTAGTTAATTCCTCAATTGTTGCTCTTTCTTCTTTTATGATATAGGCATTTAAGGCAATAAATTTCCCTTTTAGCATTGCATTTGCTGTATCCCATAACTTTTGATATGCTGTGTTTTCATTTTCATATGTTCCCTCTAATAGTAAATGCCGATCTTTCTTGCTATTTCTTCCTTGACCAACTGCTTGTTTAAGAGTGTGTTGTTTAGTCTGCATATATTTGTGAATTTTCTGGCCCTCTGCCTGTTATTGATTTCCAACTTCATTCCATTATGATCTGAGAAAGTGTTTTGTATGATTTCAATATTTTTAAATTTATGAGACCTGTTTTTTGACCCAGAATATGGTCTATCCTTGAGGATGATCCTTGAGCACTTGAGAAAAAGGTGTACCATGCTGTTCTGGGGTGCAATGTTCTGTAAATGTGTGTTGTCTATTTCATTCATTGTATTATACAAATTCTTGTTTCTTTATTGATCATCTGTCTAGATATTGTATCCATTGGTGAGAATGGGGAATTGAAGTCTCCAAGTATTATGGTAAAGTTGTCTATTTCTCCTTTCAGTGTTTTCAGTATTTGCTTTATGTATTTTGGAGCACTGTGGCTCAGTGCATAAATATTTATGATTGTTATGTCTTCCTGTTGCATTGTTCCTTTCATTAATAAATAGTGTTGTTCTTTGTCTCTTTTAATTGTTCTAAATTTGAAGTCTATTTTGTTGGATATTAGTTTAGCTATTCTTGTGCTTTTCTGATGGTCGTTTGCATGAAATATCTTTTTCCAACCTTTCACTTTCAACCTGTTTTTGTCCTTAGGTCTAAAACACATCTCCTGTAGACAGCATATAGATGGTTGATTTTTTTTTTTCACATGGGCAGGCACCGGGAATCAGACCCGGGTCCTCTGGCATGGCAGGCAAGCATTGTTGCCTGCTGAGACACTGTGGCCCACCCTAGATGGGTGCTTTTTAAATCCATTCTTCCAGTCTATGTCTTTTGATTGGGGAGTTTAATCCATTAACCTTTCGTGTTATTACTGTAAAGGCAGTACTTTCTTCTACCATTTTGTCTTTTGGATTTTATATGACATATCTAAATACTTTTTTCTCTTTTTACCTTTACTGATATTCTTCATTTCTACATTCTTCTCCAGAGCTCTCTCCTGCCTTTTCCTATCTGCCTGTAATGCTACATTTAGTTTTTCTTGCAGAGCCAGTCTCTTGGTCACAATTTCTCTCAATGATTATTTTTCTGACAATGTTTTTTAAAAACGTTTTTTATTGTATAATATAACATATATACAAAGCAAAGAAAGGAAAAAGCAATAGTTTTCAAAGCACTCCTCAACAAGTAGTTACAGGACAGATCCCAGTTTGTCATGGGCTAACATACCCTCATCTCAGATTTTTTCACTGTAGCTGCTCCAAAATGTAGGAGGCTAGAAGGGGTAATTTTTTTTTATCATCACAGTTGACTTTTTTGTGACAAATAACATATATACAAAAAAGCAGAAAATTTCTAAGTACCGCAATTAGTTATAGAACAGATTTCAGTGTTTGATATGGGTTACAATCTTTCTTCTAGTTGCTCTAAGATACTGGAGACTAAAAGAAATATCAATTTAATGACTCAGCAATCATATTCATTTGTTAAACCCTACCTTCTCTGTATAATTCCACCATCACATTTGATCTTTCTATCCCACTTTTTAGGGAATATTTGGACTATGTCCATTCTAACTTTTTCATGATGGAAGGAGTTGTCAATAATATGGTGTAGTAGATGGAACTAGCTGATGTTCTGGAGTGGTTGGGCCCTCTAGGTTTCAAGACTTATCTGGTACAGGGACCCATATGGAGGTTGTATGTTTCTGGAACTTTTGTTGAATCTTATATATTGCCCTAGGTGCTCTTTAGGATTGGCTGGGGTAATTTTTGTTGGGGTTTGGCAAGTTATGATGAATTGCAATGTCTAAGTGAAGCTTGTACAAAAGTGACCCCAGAGTAGCCTCTCGACTTTATTTGAATTCTCTCAGCCACTGATATTTTATCCTTTTGGTCAGGATGGAATTATTGTTCCCACAGTGCCAGGGTAGGACTCATTCCTGGGAGTCATCTCCCAGGCCACCAGGGAGACTTTCACCCCTGGATGTCATGTCCCATGTAGGGGGTTTGTGAGAATGTTTTAGTTTCCTCATAATTTTGGAAGGTCAATTATGCTGAATATAGAATTCTTGGTTGGCAATTTTTCTCTTTTAGAATCTTAAATATATTATATCACTGCCTTCTCACCTCCATGGTTTCTGCTGAGAAATACATACATAGTCTTATTGGGTTTGTCTTGTATGGAATGGATTACTTTTCTCTTGCTGCTTTCAACATTTTCTCATTCTCTTTGATATTTGACAGTCTGATTAGTAAGTGTCTTGGAGTATGCCTATTTGGTTATATTCTGTTTGGGTATGCTGCACTTCTTGGATCTGCAATTTTACATCTTTCATAAGAGATAGGAAATTTTCAGTGATAATATCTTCCATTAGCCTTTTTCTTCCATTTCCCTTCTCATCTCCCTTTGGGACACCCACTATACATATATTCATGCACTGCATGTTGTTATTCAGTTCCCTGAGACCTTGCTCATATTTTCCCATTATTTTCCCTATATATTCTTTTGTGTGTCAGATTTCAGATGTCTAGTCCTCCAGTTCATTAATCCTTTCTTCTGCCTCTTCAAACCTATTGTTGTAGATTTCCATTGTTTTTTTAATCTTTTCTACTATGCCTTTCATTCCCATAAGTTCTGTAATTTGTTTTTTCAAACTTTCAATTTCTTCCTTTTGTTCACTCAATGCCTTCTTTATATCTTCCCTCAACTCATTGATTTTATTTTTGATGAGATTTTCCATGTCTGTTTGAACATCCTGAATTAGCTGTTTCAACTCCCGTATCTCATTTGAATTGTTGGTTTCTTCCTTTGACTGGACCATATCTCCAATTTTCCTAGTATGACTTGTTATGCTTTTGCCTCTGTCTAGGCATTTGATTTCATTAATTTGTTTATTCTTGAGGTTGTTTTCACTCTTGCACCTAGGATTTTCTTTCTGGATGGCTTTGCTCTCCATTTGTTCTTTGACATTTAGTTCAGTTTATTCTAGACCTTTACCATAGGTTCTGTTTGACTGATCAGAATTTTTCAGTTCTTTTTTTCTGTTTCTTGCCCTGCCTATATGGAGTGGTTTTTTTTTTTTTTTAAGGACAGTCTACTCAGATATTATAGACTCCAGTTAGGTTTTTCCAGACTGGACTGACCTCCCCTCAGGAGGAAAGAGTCATCTGCATCAGTTTACCCTGAAGGTGAGACCCTGCAGGTTGAAAAACTTTCCTAAGATGCCTCTAGACTCTGTGTTTTTCTTATCTTGCCCAGTATGTGGTTCTTGTCTGCTTATGGTTTCCCAACAATGTAAAGTGATGCACTGCCTTTAACTTCAGTAGACCCTTCCTGCTGGGAGCATGGCTGAGACAGAGGTGAGGTTGTAGGTTGGCATTAATTGCTTCAGTTTTCCAGTCCCTGGGGCCTGAATTCCTTGAGGGAGGGATTCCACTTAATCTGGGCCCCACCTTTCTCTTGGGGAAGGTACAGCTTTTAGGGATTAACTCCTTTCACCCACCTAGTTACTTTATCTCAGATGACCTGAATTCCGCCCTTGCCTGGGGCAGCTGGAGCCTGAGAAGCCTCACAGTTGTATCTAATGAGCTGTTAAGTAGTAGAAACAAAACAAAACAAAACAAAATCCTTTTCAGAGCAGGACTCCAGGTCCTTTGGTTTGTTAATCAAGAGCTTAAGTTGATACATTGCTCTATGTAACTCCAGGCTCTCTGTGTCCCCATTTTTAAGGGTCCAGCCCTTTTCAAGTATTTCATGCTGTCTGACTCAAAAAGGCCTCTGTTTTTTTTTCCATCAGCCCTTCCTCCTTTCTGCTGGGGCAAAAACTTCTAATGCCTTTAGCTCTTATTCTAGGTTTATTTGAGCTGGGGGTCTATTTTCAGTAGTCAGAATTTGTTAATTAATTCCAGAATTGGAACTTGGTTGACCTAAGCCCTTGCTGCTAAGAAATTCTGTTTCCTTTCCCCTCAGGGAACCAGGCTACCATGCCCATGTGGTAGGGGTGCTGGCCTCCATGGCTTAGGGGACTTAAAGTTCTGGGTAGGATCTCAGTCAGTCTAACTTGTACAGACTTGTGTGTGATGTGTGTCTTGTCACTGATGTGGCCCCAGCAGTTGTTCCTGGCTATTTACCAGCTGCTCTGGAGGATGAAATAAATTCCACACCTCACTAAGCCCCGATCTTGTGCCCCAAAGTTGTCTAATTTTGAGGAGTGACAGTTTACCTATTTATTTTTTCATTGCTCATGCTTTGGGTGTAAGGTCTAGGAAAACCACCTCCAATCACAAGATTTACATGATGTTTCTCTACATATTCTTCTAAAGGTTTTATGGTCTTAGTTCTAATATTTAGGTCTTAGATCCATTTTGAGTTCATTTTTGTTTATAATGTAAGATATGGGTCCTCTTTCTTTCTCTGAACATATTGATATCCAGTTCTCCAAATACCATTTATTGAAAAGTCTGCTCTGTCACAGGTGGGTTGGCTTGTCTGCATTGTCAAGGATAAGCTGACCATAGATGAGAGGGTCTATTTCTGAAGACTCAACTGGATTCCATTGGTTAGTATACTTAGCTGTACACCAGTACCATGCTTTTTTAAAATTAATTTTTAATTTAAAAAATATATATAACAAGCAAATGCAAACATTCTTAACTTATGATCATTTCGTTCTGCATATATAATCAGTAATTCACAATATCATCACATAGTTGCATATTCATCATGATGATCATTTCTTAGAATATTTGCACCAATTCAGAAAAAGAAATAAAAAGACAACAGAAAATAATTCATATTCATGACCCCTGGGAGTCATGTCCCACATAGACAGGGGGAGAGCAGTGAGTTTGCTTGTTGTGTTGACTGGAGAGAGAGCCCATATCTGAGCAACAAAAGAGGTTCTCTTGGGGGTGACTCTTAGGCCTAATTTTAAGTAGGCTTGACCTATCCTTTGTGGGGTTAAGTTTCATATGAGCAAACCCCAAGATTTGGGGGCACAGCCTATTGCTTTGGTTGTCCCCACTGCTTCTGAGGATATCAAAAATTCAACTTGGGGAAGTTGAATTTTCCCCTTTCTCACCATTCCCTGAAGGGAACTTTGCAAATACTTTTTTATTCACACTTCAAACCACTCTGGGATTTATTGGGGCATCACTCTGGACAAACCAACAAAGTCTCATGCCCTACTCAAGGTTCCATATACTTTTGGTGTTCAATTAAACTGTCTACATAAGTTATATTAGGAAATTCACTAGTCAAAATATAAATTTTAGTATCATGCTTTTTTGACCACTGTAGCTTTGTGTTATGCTTTAAAGTCAGATAGTGTGAGACCTCCCACTTCCTTTTTCTTTCTCAAGATATTTTTAGCTATTCGTGGTAACCTGTCCTTCCAAGTAAATTTGTTTTTTGTTTTTTCTATTTCTGCAAAGTAAGTTGTTGGGATTTTAATTGGTATTTCATTGAATCTATAAATCAGTTTGGATTAGATTAGCATATTAATTATATTTAGTCTTCCAGTCCATGAACACCATTTGCCCTTCCATTTATTTATGTGTTTCATGATTTCTTTGAGCAATTTCATGAAGTTATCTGTATAGATTTTTGGTGTCCTTAGTTAAATTTATTCCTAAATATTTTATTCTTTTGGTTGCTATTGTAAATGGAGTTTTCCCCCTTGATTTCCTCCTCCAATCGCTCATTACTACGTATAGAAACTACTGATATCAGGATGTAGTTCTTGTACGCTGCCACTTTGCTGTACCCATTTATTAGCTGTAATAGCTTTGCTGTGGATATTTTGGGATTTTCAACATATATTATCATGTCATTTGCCAACAGTGAGAGTTTTACTTCTTCCTTTCCAATTTGGATCAATTTTTTTCTTTTTCTTGTCTATTACTTAGGCTAGAACTTCCAGTACAATGTTGAATAACAATGGTGAAAGTGGGCATTCTTCTCTTGTTCCTGATCTTCGGGGGAATGCTTTCAATATTTCCCCCGTTGAGCATGATGGTAGCTGTGGGTTTTTCATATATTCCTTTTATCATATTGAGGAAGTTCCCCTCTATTCCTATCTTTTAAAGTATATTCATCAAGAAAGGATGTTGAATTTTGCAAATGCATTTTCTGCATCAAATTGTCATGTGGTTTTTCCTATTTGACTTGTTGATGTGGTGTATTGCATTATTTGATTTTTATTATTTTGAAACAGTCTTGCATGCTTGAATTAAATCTCACTCGATCATTGTGCTGGTTTGAAAGAATTTATGTGCCCTAGAAAAGTCATATTTTAATCCTAATCAATCTTCTGGAAGCAACGGTTTCTTCTAATCCCTCTTCAGTACTTCAGGCTGAAAACTTGATTAGATTATTTCTTCAGAGATGGGACCCAATAAGTTGTGGGTACTAAACTTGATTAGATGGAGATGTGTCTCAACCCATTTTACCTGGGTCTTGATTAGTTTACTGGAATCCTATAAAAGAGGAGACATTTTGGAGAAAGTTTCTTTTGAGAATGAGGAGAGAGCTGCAGAACCATGACCAAATGTTGAGAGAACCACAAAGTCCACCAGCTAGTGATCTTTGGAGATGAAGAAGGAGAGAGACCCTGGGGGAGCTTCATGAAGCAAGAGGCCTGGAGAGGAAGCTAGTAGACATCACTGGGTTTGCCACATGCTTCCCCAGTTGAGAGAGAAATGCTGAATGTCATGGGCCTTCTGGAACCAAGGTATCTTTCCCTGGATGGCTTTGCTTGGACATTTTTATAAATTTACTTTAATTGGGACATTTTCTTGGCCTTAGAACTGTAAACTAGCAATTTACTAAATTCCCCTTTTAAAAGCCATTCTGGTTGTGGTATATTACATTCTGACAGCTAGCAAACTAGAACAGATTTTGGCACCAGAGGAGTGGGGGTGCTGCTGCGGTTTGCAAATACCAAACATGTTGGAATCATTTTTTAAGTTGATAAGAGGAAGATTTTGGAGAACTTGTGAGGCACTACATAGAGAAGGCCTAGAATGCTTTGAAGAGACTGTGGGTAGAAATGTGGACTCTGAAGACCCTTCTGATAAGGAGTTAGACAGAAATGAAGCACATGTTATTTTAGACCTGAAGGAGGGCGAGCCTTGTTTTAAAATGGCAGATAATCTGGCAAAATTGACTAGTGGCTCTGTCTGGAAGGCAGATTTTAAAAGCCATGAACTTGAATATTTAGCAGACCTCCAAATTAAATGTAGAAAATGCAGCCTGGTTTCTCCTCATAGCTTATAATTAAATGAGACAAGAAAGAGATAAGCTGAGAGCTGAACTCTTGGGTACAAAGAAACCAGAAATTGATGTTCTGGAAAATTCTGGAACCAATGAGGGGAGACCCCAGAGAGTGGTGCCCCATGTGAGGATTTGGCCAAATGCAGAACCAGTCAGCCATTTCAGAGAAAACAAGGATTGGACATGGAGTTATTCTGGAAAGATTTGTGGAAACTCCTTCTGTCTGAAGGGCATGATCTGAGGCTACTGCATAGGAAGCTAATGAGAGTGTTGCAAGATCTGTATAAAGAGAACCACTGCCAGCCAGGTCTGAGAGGGACAGAGAAGGGACACATTGGAGGAAAAATAACTTCAGAGGCAGAACCATGGAGGCTGAGGCCTGAAGCCAAGAAGCCTTGGGCCAGGAGAGTGGACCCACCCAAACATGTGGAGAGGGTCCAGAGCGAGAGGAGAACTTTGCTTTAGGAAAGACCATGCCTGTAAGTGACATTGTAATGATTTTAACCTTGTATTGTATTTGTATTGTTACTGAAATGGTTTAAGGAGTTCTTATATTGTGATGGAATTAATGTATTCTCTTTACGGGAAAACATGTCTTTATTAGGTTCCAGAGGGTGGAAGTGCTGGTTTGAAAGGATTATGTACTCTAGAAAAGCCATGTTTAATCCTAATCAATCTTGTAAGAGCAATGGTTTCTTCTAATCCCTATTCGGGTTGGAAGCTTGATTAGGTTATCTCCACGGAGATGTCGCTCAATCAATTGTGGGTATTAAACTTGATTAGATGTAGATGTGTCTCCACATGGGTCTTGATTAGTTTCCTGGAATCCTATAAAAGAGGAGACATTTTGGAGAGAGTTCCTTTTGAGAATGAGGAGAGATCCACAGAACCATGACAGAATGATGATAGAACCAGAAAGTCCACCAGCCAGTGACCTTTGGAGGTGAAGAAGGAGAGTGCTCCTGGTGGAGCTTCACGAAGCAAGAGGCCTGGAGAGGAAGCTAGTAGACATCACTGGGTTTGCCACATGCTTCCCCAGTTGAGAGAGAAATGCTGAATGTCATGGGCCTTCTGGAACCAAGGTATCTCTCCCTGAATACCTTAGCTTGGGCATTTTTATAGACTTGTTTTAATTGGGACATTTTCTTGGCCTTAGAACTGTAAACTAGCAATTTATTGAATTCCCCTTTTAAAAAGCCATTCTGTTTTTGGTATATTGCACTCCAGCAGCTGGAAATCTAGAACAATCATGATGTATAATTATTTTAATGTGCTGCTGGATTCAATTTGCAAGTATTTTGTTGAGGATTTTTGCATCTATATTCATTAAAGAGGTTGGTCTCTAATTTGCTTTTCTTGTAGTATATTTTTCTGGCTTTGGTTTCAGGATGCTGAATGAGTTATGTAGCTTTCTCTCTTCAATTTTTTTTTAAAAATTTGAGCAAGATAGGTACTAATTCTTACTTGAATGCTTGGAAGAAGTCACATATGAACCCATCGTGTCCTGGACTTTTCTTTTTTAGGAACTTCTTGATTACTGATTTAATCACTTTACATGTGATTGGTTTGTTGAGGTCATCTATTTCTTCTCAAGTTAATGTTGGTGGTTCATGCTTTCCAAGAAAGTTGTCAATTTCATCTACTTTGTCTTGCTTATTACCATATAGTTGCTCATAGTAACTTCTTATTATCTCCTTTACTTCTGTGGGGTAAGTTGTTATGTCCCCTACCCATTTCTGATTTTATTTATTTATACCTTCTCTCTCTCTCTTTTGTCAGCCTAGCTAAGGGTCCATGGACTTTATTGATTTTCATTTTATTGATTTCCAAATCTGTTTATGTCGATTTTCTCTGTTATTTTCATGTTCTCAATTTCATTTATTTATGCTCTGATTTTCATTTTTTTCCTTTTGTTTGCTTTGGTGTCAGTTTTCTGTTTTTCTCTAGCTCTTCCAGGTGAACAGCAATTCTGTGATTTCTGCTGTTTTTTCTTTTTTAATATGGTTATTTAGGGCAATACATTTTCTTCTTAGCACAGTCTTTGCTGCATCCCAAAAGTTTTGATATATGATAGCTTCATTTGCTTCAAGATATTTACTTATTTCTCTTGTAATTTCTTCCTTGAGTCACTTGTTGCTTAAGAGTGTGTTGTTTAGTCTCCATATATTTGTGAGCTTTCCAGCACTCTGACTGTTTTTGATTTCCAACTTTATTCCATTATGATCTGAGAAAGTGTCTTGTATAATTTCAATCTTTTTAAATTTATTGAGACCTGATTTGTGGCCCAGCATATGGTCTATCCTAGAGAATTATCCATGAGTACTTGAGAAAAAAGTTTATCCTGATGTTTTGGGCTGTAATGTTGTGTAAATATCTGTTAAGTTTAGTTTATTCATTGTTATATTCAAAATCTCTGTTTCCTTATTGATCCTCAGTTTAGATGTTCTATCCATTGATGAAAGCATTGAATTGAAGACTCTAGCTATTATTGTAGAATTGTCTACTGCTTTCACTGTCCTCAGTGTTTGCCTCAAGCATTTTGGGGCCCTCTGGTTTGGTGTACAATATTTATGATTGTTATTCCTTCTTTATGAATTGCTCCTTTTTATAATTGTCTCTTTTAATTGTTTTACAGTTGAAATCTAATTTGTTGGATATTAGTATAGCTACCTCTGCTCTTTTCTGCTTGTTGTTTGCATGAAATATCTTTTTCCAACTTTTCATTTTCAATCTGCTTTTGTTCTTGGGTCTAATGTAAGTCATTCGTACACAGCATACAAATGTGTCCTGATTTTTAATATATTTTTATTGTGCACAACAAACAAACATACATTCTTGACATACAAACGTTCTATACATGGTGTACAATCAATGACTCACAATATTATCACATGGTTATGTATTCATCACCATGATAATGTTTTTGAACATTTGTATCACTCCAGCAAAATAAATAAAAAAGAAAAAAGAAAAAAAATCATACATGCCATACCCCTTACTCCTCCGTCTCATTGACCACTAGTATTTCAATCTACTCAATTTATTTTAACCTTCGTTCACCCTATTATTTGTTTTTTACCCATACTTTTTACTCATCTGTCCATACCATAGATAAAAGGAGCATCAGACACATGTTTTTTACAATTCTACTAGAGAATTGAAATCCACCAGCTCTACAAGAAATCTAAAGGGAGCACTCAGAAAGATAGGAAAAGACAGGAAAGTGAGGTCAGGAAAAGAGTGTAGAAATGAAGACTATCAGTAAAGGTAAAAAGAGAGAAAAAATAGATATTACATATAAAATCCAAAAGACAAAATGGTAAAAGAAAGCACTGCCTTTACTTTATAACATTAAATATTAATGGATTAAAATCTCAAATCAAAAGACATATACTGGCAGAATGGTTTAATCTATATCTATACACTGTCTACAGGAGATTCATATTATACCTAAGGACAAAAATAGATTTCATGCAAACAACAACTAGAAAATACCACGGGTAGTTATACTAATATATGACAAATTAAACTAAAAATTGTAAAACAATTAAAAGAGAAAAGAAGGACTCTACATATTCATAAAAGGAACAATTCCACAAGAAAACATAACAATCACAAACATTTATGCACCAAGCCAGAGTGTTCCAAAATACATGGGGCAAACACTGATAACACTGAAGGGAGAAGTAGACACCTCTATCAAAATAGTTGGGAACTTCAATTTCCCACTCTCATCACTGGATAGCACATCTAGACAGAGGATCAATAAGGAAACAAAGATTTTGTACAATGCTGTAAATGAACTAGACTGAACAGATATAAAGCAGTAAATATCTCCAGGTAAATGAAAATTAAAATACAGCATGTCAAAACTTATGGGATGTTGCAAAGGTGCCATGAAGAGGGATTTTTTTTTAACCCTAAATGCCTGTATTAAAAAAGAATAAAGAGCCAAAATTGAGGAATAACTGCTCACCCAGAAGAATGAGAAAAGGAGCCAGAGACTAACTACAAGGTAAACAAAAGAAAAGAAATAATGAAGATTAGAGCAGAAATAAATGAAAATGAAAATGTCAAAACAATAGAGAAAATCAAGAAAACCAGAAGTTGTTCTTTTTTTTTCAGAGAAAAATTCTAGTGGGTACTTTTTATCTATTTAGTTATTTGTTTTAAACATAACAACATATAAACACGAACATTCTTACCATATGATCATTCTTGGTATATAATCAATAACTCACAGTATCATCACATAGTTGTATATTCACCATCATGATAATTTATTAGAACATTTGCATCAATTCAGAAAAAGAAATAAAAAGAAAAAAAATTCATACATACCATACCCCTTACCCCCGCCATTCATTGATCACTAGCATTTCAATCTACTAAATTTATTTTAACATTTGTTTCCATTATTTATTTATTTTTAATCCATATGTTTTACTCATCTGTCCATAAGGTGGGTAAAAGGGGCATCAGACACAATGTTTTCACAATCACACAGTCACACTGTGAAAGCTATATCATTGTGCAATCATCTTCAAGAAATTTGGCTACTGAAACACAGCTCTACATTTTCAGGCACTTCCTTCCAGCCTCTCCATTATACCATAACTAAAAAGGTGGTATCAATATAATGCACAAGAATAACCTCCAAGATAAGCTCTTGACTCTGTTTGAAAGCTCTCAGCCATTGACACTTTATTTTGTTTCATTTCTCTCTTCCCGCTTTTGGTCTAGAAGGTTTCCTCATTCCCTTGATGCTGAGTCCCAGCTCATTCTAGAATTTCTGTCCCACATTGCCAGGAAGGTCCACGCCCCTGGGAGTCATGTCCCACATAGAGAGGGGGAGTGCAGTGAGTTTGCTTCTCATGTTGGCTGAGAGAGAGACCATATCTGAGCAACAAAAAAGGTTCTCTTGGAGGTGATTCTTAGGCCTAATTTTAAGTATGCTTAGCCTACCCTTTGTGGGGATAAGTTTCATATGAACAACCCCCAAGATTGGGGGCTCAGCCTATTGCTTTGGTTGTCCCCACTGCTTGTGAGAATATCAGGAATTCTCCACATGGGGAAGTTGAATTTTCCCCTTTTCTTGCCATTCCTCCAAGGGGACTTTGCAAATACTTTTTTATTCACTCTTCAAATCACTCTGGGATTTATCAGGGCATCACTCTGGACAAATCCACAAAATCTCATGTAGTGGGTACTTTTTATTTTGACAAAACTAACTTTACAAATTTCACATTCTCAAATTCCCAAAGTTTCGCTATTTAAAAAAACAAGAGACAAGACATTCTGTTCTCCCAAGTTTTCAAGCATAACAAAAATAGTACCAAATTTTCAAGTTAAATAAGCTACCTGCATTTTTATATGCCATAAAAGTGAACAGAAACGTGTCAAATATTCACTAGTTAGTTCTCCGATAAAACCAATAAATTTGATGGACTTTCAGCTAGGCTTACAAAAAAAGAGAGAGGATGAAAAGAAATAAATTCAGAAATGGAAGATGCACATAACCACTGGCCCCAGTGAAATAAAGGAGGTAATGAGAGGATACTATGAACAAGTATATGTTAAAAATCTAGACAACATAAATGAAATGGACAACTTCATAGAAAGGCATTGACTCAAGAAGAAATAGATTACATCAACAACAAATGACAAGTAAAGGGATTGAATCTGTTATCAACAACCTCCTGAAAAGAAAAGCCTAGGACCAGATAGCTTCACATGTGAATTCTTCCAAACATTCAAGAAAGAAATACTACCATTCCTGCTCAAACTCTTCAAAAAGTTGAGGAGAGAAACCTACCTAACATATTCTAGGACGCCAACATCACCTTAATATCAAAGCCAGACAAATATACTACAAAAAAGAAAGAAAACTACAGATTCTTTAATGACTATAGATGCAAAATCAACAGCAAAATACTTGCAAATCAAATCCAGCAGCACATTAAAAGTATTATACACCATGTCCAAGTGGTATTTCTTCCTGATGTAAAAGGTTGTTTCAACATAAGAAATTAATTAATGCAATTCACCATATCAATAAATCAAAGACGAAAAACCAAATGATCATCTCGATCGATGCAGAAAAGACATTTGACAAAACTCAGCATCCTTTCTTGGTGAACCACTTCAAAGGATAGGAATACAAGGGAACTTCCTGAACATGATAAAGGTAATATATGAAAAACCCGCAGCTAGCATCATCCTCAGTGGGAAAGACTGAAACCTTTCCCTCTAAGATAGGAAAAAGACAAGGATGTCCACTGTCACCATTGTTATTCAACATTGTGCTGGAAGTTCTAGCCAGAGCAATTAGACAAGAAAAAGAAAAATGGAGCATCCAAATTGGAAAGGAAGAAGCAAAACTCTCAATGTTTGCAAAGGACATGATACTATGTCTCAAAAATCATGAAAAATTAAAAAAAAATTGATGCTTGATAAGGCAGTCAAGCCAACTCAACTGGGACAGAGGAACCTCTTCAATAAATGGCGTTTGGAGAATTGGATATCCTTATACAATGGAAGGAAAGAAGACTCATATTTTATACCCTATACAAAAACTAACTCAAAATGGATCAAAGTCTCAAATATTAGGGCTAATTCCATAAAATGCTTAGAAATATATGTAGGGAAATATCTTACAAATATTGTGATAGAAGGTGGTTTCCTTAAACCAAAGTATATGCAATGAAAAAATAAATAGATAAATGGGATCTCCTCAAAATTAAACACTTTTGTGATTCTAAGAAGTTTGTCAGGAAAGTTACATGTCAGCCTACACAATGGTAGACAATATTTTGAAACCACATATTAGATAAGGGTTTAATATGCAGGATATATAAAGAGCATAGATAACTCAACCACAGGAAGATGAGCAACCCAATTAAAAAATGGGCAAAAGTAATTCCAGAAAGATGTTGGTGTAGGATAGGTTGAGTTCACCCCTGCTCCAAGGAACAGCTAGAGAAGTGGCAGAAAAATGACTGGGACAGTGGTTCCAGGGTGCAAGTGACCTAAGAGGGTCTCCTTCACTACATAGTGAGGCTCCGGCTGCAAAAGCTGAAGAATTGAGATGCAGAAAACCGAAGACCATCCTGGTAATACAAACAGCCTAATGTGCCCCTTTCCAAATGGAGGCTCACAGACAGGGAGACTGGGAATAAGAAGTAAGCTGAGCCACCTTCCTTGAACATGCTACACACATCATTCCCACCTTGCACCCCCTGACAATCCCCACACCTCATGCACATAAACCCCACTCCTATCCCTCTACTGAACTCCACCCTTAACCTGACCTCCTCACCCACACATCCCTGCACCATACCCCACCCAGTGCACATGTACATGCCTGTCCTAGCCCAAATCATTTCTCCAAAACAAGCATACACACTTACCCCACTTCTTTACCCATCCACCAGCACTCAGCTCCCCCTACTGCTCCCTCCCTGCCCCTTGCATGCACTCACCTGTGTATCCAGGCTGCAGGCAATCACATGTGTACTTGGGCCACACCCACCTCCAGCCAATGCAGTTACACAACATGCCCCACCACCTGAGCTCTGTGCATACACATATCAGCATCTGGTACCCCAGAACTGCACACATACATGCACACCCCATTGTCCTGCCTGCCCTGGAAACCAAGCATCCATGCCCCACCCCCTGCCCCATCCCTGCAATCGGCTCCCCTTACCCCACACATGCATGCATCCCTGCCTCACCACTGCAGCTCTGTGCAAGTGTTCTGTATGCATCAGGGCCACACCCAACCACAGCTCATGCAGGTGCAACTCCCACTCCACCACCCCTGAGCACTGTGCATACCACGCCAAGGCCCAACTCCCCAGACCCATGCACACCAAGACCCTGCACCCCTGATTAATGCATGTGTGCAGCCACATCCCACCAACCCAGGTACTGATGCATCTTCACAGTGACCTCTCGACCCCTGCACCCTGTCCCTGTTGCCTGCACATATGCACACTCGTGCCCTAACCCCCAGCACAAGCACCCCACTCCCACCTCTGACAGATGATAATCTGAGCATCTGTGCCACACAGCCTCCACCCTATGTGTGGGTACACTCCTGCCCCACAAACCCACAGGTCGGGGCATCACTCTAGACAAACCAACAAGGACATGAGGTTTTGTGTCATGGGTTTGTACAGAGTGATGCCCTGATAAATCCCAGAGTGATTTGAACAGTGAATAAAAAAGTATTTACAATGTCCACTTCAGGGAATGGTGAGAAAAGTGGAAAATTCAATTTCCCCAAGTTGAATTCTTGATATTCTCATAAGCAGTGTGGACAACCAAAGCTATAGGCTGAGCCCCCAGTCTTGGGATTTGTTCATATGAAACTTAACCCCACAAAGGATAGGTCAAGTCTACTAAAAATTAGGCCTAAGAGTCAGCCCCAAGAGAACCTCTTGGTTACTCAGATGTGGCCTCTCTCTCCAGCCAACACAATAAGCAAACTCACCACCCTCCCCCTGTCTACATGGGACCTGACTCCCAGGGGTGTGGACCTTCCTACCAACATGGGACAGATATCCTAGAATGAGATGAGACTCAGCACCAAGGGATTGAGAAAACCTTCTCGACCAAAATGGGGAAGAGTGAAATGAGACAAAATAAAGTATCAATGGCTGAGAGATTCCAAACAGAGTCGAGAGGTGGTCATGGAGGTTGTTCTTACACATTAAATAGATATCACCTTGTTAGTCAAGATGTAATGGAGAGGCTGGAGGGAACTGCCTGAAAATGTCGAGCTGTGTTCCAGTAGCCATGTTTCTTGAAGATGATTGTATAATGATATAGCTTTCACAATGTGACTGTGTGATCATGAAAACCTTGTGTCTGATGCTCCTTTTATCTACCTTCTCAACAGATGAGTAAAACATATGGAGTAAAGCTAAATAATAAGGGGAACAAATGTTAAAACAAATTTGGATTGAAATGCCAATGACAATGAAAAGGTGGGGTAAGGGGTATGGTATGTATGAATTTTTTTCTGTTTTTTTTTTATTTCTTTTTCTGAATAGATGCAAATGTTCCAAGAAATGACCATGATGATGAATATGCAACTATGTGATGATATTTTGAATTGCTTATTATATATGTAGAACAGAATGATCAAAAGTTAAGAATGTTTGCGTTTGTTTGGTGTTTTTTGGTATTTAAAAAAATTTAAAAAATTAGTTAAAAAAAAGAAAGAGTTCAGTTACCATGTGTGCTGGTTTGAAAAGCTGTATGTACCCTAGTAAAGCCATGTTTAAATCCTAATCCCATTTTTAAAGACAGCCATTTCTTCTAATCCCTATTCAGTAGTGTATGTTTGAAACTTTAATTAGATTATCTCCCTGGAGATGTGGCTCAATCAAGAGTGGTTGTTAAACAGAATTGGGTAGAGACATGTCTCCACCCATTCTAGGTAGGTCTTGATTGCTTTAGTGGAATCCTATAAAAGAGGAAGCATTTTGGAGAAAGCTAGAGAACCTGAGAGAGAATAGAACCCCACAGCACCATAAAGCAGAGAGTCCACCAGTCAGCGACCTTAGAGATGAAGAAGAAAAATGCCTCCTGGGGTGCGGGAGAGGAAGCTAGCAGATGATGCTGTGTTCACCATGTGCCCTTGCAGTGAGAGAGAAACTCTGACCGTGTTCACCATGTGCCTTTCCACTTGAGAAGGAAACTCTGAACTTCATCAGCCTTCTTGAGCCAAGGTATCTTTCCCTGGATGCCTTAGATTGGATATTTCTATAGACTTGTTTTAATCGGGACATTTTCTCGATCTTAGAACTGTAAACTTACAACATATTAAATTCCCCTTTTAAAAAGGCATTCCATTTCTGGCATACTGTATTCTAGCAGCTAGCAAACTAGAACACCATCTTATCTCTTTCCTGTCATATTTCACTATAAGGTGCAAGGAGAAACCAGGCTGTACTTTCCACATTTAATTTGGAAATCTCTTCAGATACATATTCTGGATTGTCACTTTTAAAGTCCAACTTCCATCCAATGATAGTACACAATTTTGCAACATTCTTGCTGCTTTAAAACAAGAGTCACCTGCTCTCCAGTTTACAATGGTATATTCCTCATTTTTGTCTAAAGCCTTCTCAGATATAGCTTTAGAATCCATATTTTATGAACAGTCTCTTCAGTGCATTCTAGGCCTTCTCTACATTCTTCCAGAATTCTCCCTTTATCCATTTAAAAAGATGTTTCCACATGTGTGGTATTTGCAAACCACAGCACCCAACTTCTCTGGTACCAAATCTGTTTTAGTTTGTAATCTGCTGGACTGTAATATACTAGAAATGGAACATCTTTTAAAAATGGGACTTTAATAAGTTGCAAGTTTACACTTCTAAGGTCATGAAAATGTCCAAATTAAAGCAAGTCTACAGAAATATCCAAGCTAAGGCATCCAGGGAATACCTTGGTTCAAGAAGGCCAGTGATGTTCCAGGTTTCTCTCTCAGCTGGAAAGGCACATGGCAAAATCTGTTAGCTTTCTCTTCAATGCTTCCCCAGGGGCTCTGTCCATTCTGTTGGCTCTGTCAGTTCTGGTGGCTCTAAAGCTTTTTCCAAAAATAATTCCCTCTTAAAGGGATCCGGTAACCAACCTCACCATTACTGGGTGGAGACACATCTCCATGGAAACCATCTAATAGAAAATTACCACTCACATTTGGGTGTGTTATATCTCCATGGAAACAGTCAAAAAGTGTCCATCCAGCAATATTGAATGAGGGTTAAAGAACTCGGCTTTTCCGGGGTTACAAAACAGATGCAAACTATCATGGGATATAAAAGATATGTACAAAGAAAATTACATAACACTGCTAAAAGAAATAAAAAAAGACCTAAAAAGGTGGAAAGACACTCCATACTCATGGATAGGAAGGTTAAAGGTAGTTAAGATGTTAATTGTATGCAAATTGATCTGCAGATTCTATGCAGTACCAATCAAAATTCCAGCAAACTACTCTGCAGACTTGGAAAGCTAGTTCGCAAATTCAACTGGAAGGGAACAAGACCCCAAATAGCTAAAAGTCCCCCCCCAAAGAAAAGAAGAATAAAGTGAGAGTATTAACACTTCCAGATTTTAAAATTTATTATAAAACCACAGTGGTCAAAACAGCATGGTACTGGCACAAAGATAGAAGTATTGACCCATGTAATTGAATCAAAAGTTTAGAAATAGGCCACCAAATCTATGATCAGCTAATGTTCAACAAGGTCCCAAAATCCACTAAATGGGGACAAAATATTCTTTTCAATAAATGGGCTTGGGTAACTGGCTATCAATAGCCAAAATAATGAAAGAAGAGCGTTACTTTACACCCTGTACAGAAATGAACTCAAAGTGAATCAAACACTTAAAAATATAAGAAGTAGTACTATAAAGCATTTAGAAGAAAATGTATGGAAATATCTTCAAGGCCTAGTAAGTGGAGGTAGCTCCCTAAATTTGACACCCAAAGTGCCAGCAACAAAAGAAAATATCGATAAATGGAAACTCCTCAAAATCAAACGATTTTGCACCTCAAAATACTTTTTAAAAATATACTTTTCCAAAAAGGTGAAAAGGCAGCCAATTCAATGGGAGAAATATTTGGAAATCACACAACAGATAACAGTTTGATATCCTGTATACCTAGCAAAATCATACAACTCAACATAAAAGAATAAAAAGCCCAATTATGAAATGGTCTGAAGATATGAATAGGCATTTTTCTGAAGAGCAAATACAGATAGCTAAGAAGCATATGAAGAGATGCTCATTTTCATTTGCTATAGGGAAAATACAGATCAAGACTTCAATGAGACACCACATCACACCTATAAGAATGACTGCTATTAAACAAACAGGAAACTACAAATGTTGGAGAGGATGTGAAGAAATTGGGACACTTATGCACTGCCGGTGGGAATGTATAATAGTGCAGCCACTATGGAAGACAGTCTGTGGTTTCTCAGAAACCTAAATATTGAGTTAACGTATGCCCTGGTAATACCACTACTCAGTATATACCTGGAAGAGCTAAAAGCAGTGACACAAACAGACATTTTCACACTGATATTCATGACTGTATTATTCACGATCACCAAAAGATGGAAACAATTCAAGTGCCTATCTACAGACAAGTGGATTAACAAAATGTGGAATATACATATGATGAAATATTATGCAGCAGTAAGACAAATGATGTTCTGAAGCACATGACAAGATGGGTAAGGCCTGAGGACATAATGCTGCATGAAATAAGCTAGATACTGTATAGATAGATATTGTATGATTCCACTTTTATGACCATGGTAAAGGTAAAATCAGAGGCTTATAGTACAGAATATAGGGGACCTAGAGATATATGGAAGCTAGAGATGGGTGAACAGTTAGTTACTGAGGTTGAATTTAAATGTAAGGGGATAGATCGAAGTGAAGGCAGCTCACTAGTGGGTCTATAAGTAACTTACCATATTGAAGGTGAACGTGATTGAAAGGGGTTAAGTAGACTCATGTGTCCCACTGATTAACATTACATAGACAAATAAATTCTTGCATGAACTACTGCAAAAGTGTGAATCTTGTATAAAGAGTGGATAATTTGGGGATATAGGGAGAAAACCACGATTGCATATTATGGGCTATTTTTAACAAGAAAACATCAACATACCAGCAATACCAGGGGTAAGTAATGGGAAGGGGCAATATTTAAGTGGATGTTTGGATTTTCTATTTGGTGAGGATGTTTATCTTTATCTCTAAAATTGAGTGTGCTGATGGACTGTTGGCTTGGATATTATATATGATGCCCAATGGGTGGAGGTGGCTGACTGATGTACTGACAGAAGTAGATTAGTGAAGGGTGGTGTATACATATGAAAACATGTGCAGTGACAAAAAGGAATGAAGTTGTGAGGCATGCAATGCTGTGAATGAAGTTGTGGTACATTTGATGAGGAAAAATAAACCAGAAACAAATGAGCAAATATTGTATGGTCTCATTTAGAAAATAATTATAAGAAAACAGGTGGCCAGATTGTAAGCTCTTACAGCAGTCACATTTAGTCCAGAGCAGTAATTGTTATTTTTGCATTTTGAGAGGCTGATTTATACATGTATCAGCTGGTATTTAGAGATAAGAATGAAGCCAATCAGGTCGGGATTAAGATAATTCAGAATACAGGGGTAAGGAAGATATTGTCTGTATAGAACTTCATCAACTCTTTGAGACCAAAGGAAGAAAGGTTTATTTTGTCCAGAACCTAATTTTTTTGTAGCAGCTTATCTAACTCAACCTGTCTGGATATATCACTTAAACAATCTAACACAGGGAGCCCCAGAATAAGAATGAGACCCTTTAATACTGTGTAGCTGAATATAATGCCTGGATACATTTCAGAATATATTAAGCAGATAATCAAAAAGTATTGGCAAAATCTTTTGAGGGGTAGAAGGAAAAATATGGACCTATTAAACTTTACTACAGGGGAAACCTCCAATACTGTGTTAAATATTAGGAATACTCAAACCAATAGGCCAAGTCCTTGATCTTGAGGCTCGCTCTTGTGAAGCATATGTATATGGTGGAGTAGCTTCATCTACCATAGGCATGACTAAGGTTTACTTCTGGAGGACTTTTTTTGTTGCTCAAATGAGGCCTCTCTCTCTCTCTATGCTAAACTCTGCAAGTGAAATCATTACCCTACCCTCTACGTGGTACATGACATTCAGGGTGAAAGACTCCATGGTGGCATGGGAGATGACTCCCAGGGATGAGCCCTGGCCCTGGTACATGAGATGAACAATGCTACCCTGAACAAAAGGGGGGGGTAAAGAAGTGTAGTCAATATGATAGCACTGGCTGAGAGAGTTCAAATAGAATATGAGGCAACTCTAGAGGTCATTCTTATGCACCTTTCAGTTAGAAATTGCTAGCTATCATAGCTTGTGAAATCCCAACCAAAATCATTCCTGCCAATCCTAAAGAACACCTAGGGCATTTTATAAGATTCTACAAAGGTTCCGTGCACTAGGGTAACTTTCCAGAAACTTATAATCTCCAGGACCAAATAAGTCCTGAAATGCAGAGGGGCCAGCCTATCCAGAACATCAACTACTTCCATTCTAATCCATGTTATCAATAGCCCTTTGCAACATGAAAAATTAGAATGGGCATAGCCCAAATACCTCAGAAGAGTGGCAGAATGATCAAAGGCAGTGGTGGTTTATACAGGGAAGGTAGGTTTTAAGAAATAAGTATGGTTCTCACCTGCCATGCTGAAGACCCGGGTTCGATTCCAAGTACCTGCCCATGTAAAGAAAAAAAAAAGAAAGAAAGAAGTATGGTTGCTGAATCATTATTTTTATATTTCATTTAGTCTCCAGTATCTTAGAGCAACTAGAAGTAAAATTCTAAAATAGTGGAATTGTAACTCATACCAAACTCTGAAATTTGTTCTACAACTAATTGCTATGATGTGCTTTGAAATGCATTGCTTTTTTGTATATATGTTATTTTTTACAAAAAAATAAAAAAAATATTGTGATGATAAATGCACAGCTATATGATGATACTGTGATCCACTGATTGTGCACTTTGGATGATTACATGGTATGTAAATATATAATATATATCAATAAAATATAAAGAATAAAAATAAACAATTTTTACATTTTTATATAGTCAAATTTTTTAAAAAAGAATCAAGTATCTAGGAATGAATTCAACTAGAGATGTAAATGACCTGTACGCAGAAAACTACATAACATTGCTAAAAGAAATCAAAGAAGATCTAAATAGATGGAAAGATATTCCCTGCTTATGGAACAGAAGGTTAAATATAATTAAGATGTCAGTTCTATGCAAATTGATCTACAAATTTCAGGCAGTAACAATCAAAATTCCAACAACCTACTTTGAAGGCTTGAAAAAACCAGTTACCAAATTCAGCTGAAAGAGAAAGAGACCCCAAATAGCTGAAAGCTCCCTAATAAAGAAGGATGAAGTGGGAGGATTAACACTTCCTGATTTTGAATCTTATTATAAAACTACAGTAGTCAAAATAGCATGGTATTGGCACAAAGATAGAAGAATTGACCAATGGAATTGAATTGAGAGTGTAGAAATAGACCACTAAACCTATGGCCAACTGATTTTCGACAATGCCCCCTGTGTTAGTTAGATTCAGTTGTCAACTTGGCCAGGTGAGCATACCTAGTCTTGTTGCTGCGGACATAAGCCAATGGTATGTGAACCTCATCTGTTGCTAATTACATCTGCAGTCGGCTAGGAGGCGTGTCTGCTGCAATGAGTGATATTTGACTTAATTGGCTGGTGCTTAAATGAGAGAATGAAATATAGCACAGCCTAAGCAGCTCGGCATTCCTCATCTCAGCACTCACAGCTCAGCCCAGGCCTTTGGAGATGCAGAAAGAAGTCACCCTGGGGAAAGTTTTTGGAACCCAGGGGCCTGGAGAGAAGACCAGCAGAGACCATCCTGTGCCTTCCACGTAAGAAAGAACCTCAGTGGAAAGTTAGCTGCCTTTCCTCTGAAGAACCAACAAACTAAATCCCCTTTTATTAAAAGCCAATCCATCTCTGGTGTGTTGCATTCCGGCAGCTAGCAAACTAGAAGAGTTTGGTACCGGAGAGTGGGGTGCTGCTGCAGTTTGCAAATGCCAGATATATTTGAACGGTGTTTTGGATGGCTAAGGGGAAGATTTTGGAGGAATTGTGAAGAGAATGATGGAGAAGTCCTGGAGGGCTTGAAGAGACTGTTGGTGTAATTGGAACCACTGCCAATCTTGACAAAGGAGGACACAAAAGGGAGAGATTGGAGTTTGCAGAGTGAGAACCATGGAAGCTCGGGTCTAAAGCCAAGAAACCTCGGCCACGAGAGTGGACCCACCCATATACATGGAGAGGGTGAGTTTACCCTGAAGGGCGAGGATGAGTCTCCCCTCTCATTGCAGTGGAAGAGTTGTGCAGCCTCGGGCCTTGGAAAAGGCATAGCACGCTCCTTGGGGGACTGGGAGAACCTGGCTGCCACCATGTGGAGGGGTTGAGCATGTGCCCCAGAAATGGAAGAGAGCCCAGGGGTGGCCCAGATGCCTGGAGAGAGTGGAGCCCAGAGTTGGTCTCTTCAATGTTCCCCGAGATTAATTTGGAAAGAGGCCGGCCACTGCATAGGCCCTTGGAAGGGGTGTGACTGCCACTTTCTATAGCTGAAGGATGAATGACTTTCAGACTTTGAAATCCCATGGCGCTTGCCCTGCAGGTTTTACATCTGTGTTTCTTCCAATTTCTCCCTATGGAAATGAAAATCTGTATCCTGTGACTATCCTCCTTTGCTTATTGGCACCAGACTTGTTTTGAGATTCACAGGTCCACAGCAAGAGAATTTTTTACATCTGTGTAAGGTGATGCTTGAAGTTGCCAAGTTGACAAGGGGTGGACATGTGTTAGTTAGATTCAGTTGTCAACTTGGCCAGGTGAGCATACCTAATCTTGTTGCTGCAGACATAAGCCAATGGTACGTGAACCTCATCTGTTGCTAATTACATCTGCAGTCGGCTAGGAGGCGTGTCTGCTGCAATGAGTGACGTTTGACTTAATTGGCTGGTGCTTAAATGAGAGAACGCAATGTAGCACAGCCTAAGCAGCTCAGCATTCCTCATCTCAGCACTCGCAGCTCAGCCCAGGCCTTTGGAAATGCAGAAAGAAGTCACCCTGGGGAAAGTTATTGGAATCCAGGGGCCTGGAGAGAAGACCAGCAGAGACCATCCTGTGCCTTCCACGTAAGAAAGAACCTCAGTGGAAAGTTAGCTGCCTTTCCTCTGAAGAACCAACAAACTAAATCCCCTTTTATTAAAAGCCAATCCATCTCTGGTGTGTTGCATTCTGGCAGCTAGCAAACTAGAACACCCCCAAATCCAGTGAACTAAGACGGACAGGGTTTTCAATAAATGGCCATGGGAAAACTGGATATCAATAGCCAAAAGAATGAAAAAGGACCCTTGCCTTACATCCTATACAAAAATTAATTCAAAGTGGATCAAACACCTAAATATAAGAAGCAGTATGATAAAGATTCTAGAAGAAAATATAGGGAAACCTCTTCAAGAAGTAGTAATAGGAGGCAGCTTCCTTAACTTGACATGCAAGGCACAAGCAACAAAATTAAAAATAGATAAATGGGAACTCCTTAAAATTAAATGATTTTGCACATCAATATACTTTTCCAAAAGGTGAAGAGACAGCTAAATCAAGGGGAGAAAGTACTTGTAAAACACACATCTGATAAACGTTGATATGAATACATAAAGAAATCATACAACTCAATAACAAAAGAACAAACAACCCAATTATAAAATGGTCTGAAGATTTGAATAGGCATCTTTCTGAAGCACAAATATGGATGGCTAAAAAGTACATGAAGAGATGCTCATTTTCATTGACTATAAGGGAAATATAGATCAAGACTTCAATGAGACAGCACATCACACTTATAAGAATGGCTGCTATTAAACAAATGGGAAACTACAAATTTTGGAGAGGATGTGGAGAAATTTGGGCACTTATGCAGTACTGTGGGAATGTATAATGGGACCGCCACTATGGGACACAGTCTATGGTTCCTCACGAAACTAAATATTGAATTGCCCTATGACCTGGCAATATCAGTATTCAGTATATACTCAAAAGAGCTGAAAGCGGTTTGAAAGCAGTGACACAAACAGACATTTGCACACCAATGTTCATAACAGCATTATTCACAATCACCCAAAGATGGAAACAATCCAAGTGTCCATCAACAACGAGTGGATTAACAAAATATGGTATATACATACAATGGAATATTATACAGCAGTAAGATTAATGATGTCCTGAAGCACATGACAAAATGGGTCAACACTGAGGACATAATGCTGCATGAAATAAGCCAGATATACTGTATAGATAGATATTAGATGATTCCACTTTTATGACCATGGTAAAGGTAAAATCAGAGGCCTATGATACATAATATAGGGGACCCAGAGATACATGAAAGCTAGAGATGGGTGAACAGTTAACTAATGAGGTTGAACTTAAATATAAGGTAATAGATCAAAGTGAAGGTGGTTCACTAGTGAGTCTATAAGTATTGAAGGTGAACATGATTGAAAGGGTTTGTATAGGTCCATATGTCCCACCCATTAATACTACAAATATAAATAAGTTCTTGCATGAACTACTGCAAAGGTATGAAACTTGCACAAAGGGTGTATAATTTTGGGTTATGAGGGAAAACTGATGCTGCATGCCATGGGCTATGTTTAATAAAAAAACATCAACAGTACCACAGCAATATCAAGATTAAATAATTGGAGGAGGGACAAGTGTTATAGGGAGGTTTTGATTTTCATTTGGTGATAGTGTGTTTATTGGTTACTTTTCTCTTGGGAACAATGAAATTATCTAAAATTGAAAGTGTTGATGGACTGTTGACCAAGACATTACACATTATGTCCAATGAGGAGGTGGCTGAAGGATGCACTGTCTGAGAAGTAGATTGGCAAATGACAGTGTAAACATATGAGAGAATATTGTGCTGCTACAAAAAGAAATGAAGCTTTGAGGCATGCAATGCTGTGAATGAACCTGTGGGACATATGCTGAGGCAAAATAAGACAGAAACAAAAGAGTAAATATTGAACGGTCTCATTTAGAAAATGCTTATAAGAAAATTGGGGCCTTGATTGTAAGCTTTTAGAGCAATCATATTTAATCTGTAGTGGTAATAGTTATTTCATAATTTTGAGAGGTGGTGTTATATATGTAGAACTTGGTATTTAGAGATAAGAATGAAGCCATGAAGGTCAGTTTTAAAATAATCCAGAATACAGTGGTAAGGAAGACATTGTCTGTGTTTTAGAACTTCATCT